>NC_133531.1:132800695-133425695 GCF_048544455.1 Silene latifolia | reverse complement strand
GCGTGCAGACACGTGTCGGACATGCAACCACGGATGTCAATCGTTGCAACAGCTTAGACGCAATCAATCAACAAAGTGACCAAGCGTCTTCAACACGCCTATTCATATCTCCTTGCCTATTCACCTTCCTCAACAAATTCCCAAGCATCCGCTCTCCGCCGCCACATAATCAACCAAGCTAAAAAGCGCCGGGGGGCAATCAAAAACAACCGACTCTCAACCCTGGTCTCGGCCGGCGTCACTTTCTTTTCCACATCGGATGCCCTTTACGCATCCATGTGGAGGGGGGATATGGTACGGCCTAAGAAAGACCAGGCCGAGGCAAAAGAAGCCGCCGCAGAAGAAGCCGATGCAGGAAATTTTTTACAAATTACTTGCGCGAATATACGCTCAAACATACATCGAGCCCATACCACGGCATGACTACGCTGGGGCAAATTGATGGGGCATATTCTCGCACCGACCAAGTCAACATGATTGAGCAAGGTCAAAGATATCCACAGCAAGTCAACGACTTAGACAATCTAGCCGATGCGGCCCATCGGCCCGTCGGCTGGGTCTCGGCATGGTAACCCGCCAAATGGGACACATATCCGCGTACTCATATCCAAGACCCCTCGGCGGCGAGTCAACAGGATCCGCCGGCCAGCCATAGGCCCCTCGGCCGAGGGGTAGACAAGTCTTTCCACCTACTAGCCACTTGGCCACTTGGCCACTACGTGACAAAAGGTGAAAGCCTATAAATACTCCTCAACCTTCATTGAGGAAAGGATCCCAACTAATCCACAACTAAACCCAAATACACTATTCATCTGGTAATATCTTCCTTATCTCTCTACAATACGCATTCAGCCAAGTAACAACTTATCCCTTAAGTTTACTGACTTGAGCGTCGGAGTGAGTACGCTTGGCACAAAGCCAAGCCCTCAGTTCGTTCATTGTTGCAGGAGAGGCCGTGAGGAACGATTGAGACCAAAGGAGAATCCAACTCAAGACATCATTCAACAAGCCAAGGGTGGTAACTATACTTGATCTGGAATTACACCCGGAACAGGTTTTTCTGTGAAGGACCTTCCGACTGGGAAACTGATTTTGCAGAGTGATAGCGGTGGCGAGCTCTACCCCGTGTCCACCCCATCATCCACGAGTCCATCCAACACCTCCACAAAAACGCCTCAAGCATTCCTCATTCACGGCCAAGATGTGTGGCATTCCCGACTCGGTCATCACGGGTCATCTATTTTGAGTTTATTGAAGTCAGGTAATAATTTTAAGTGTAATAAAAACAACTCGTTGGACTCTTGCTCTTCGTGTCATATTAGTAAGCATCGTCGATTACCCTTTTCTGAATCTTTATCTCAAACTATAGCCCCGTTTGATATAATTCACTGCGATCTATGGACATCCCCTATTCCGAGTAAATATGGTCATAAATATTACTTGGTCTTAATCGATAATTTCACTCAGTTTGTTTGGGTCTACCCGCTTCAATTTAAATCACAAGTCTTCACAAATTCCTTCAATTTAATAGCTTTGTCAAAACTCAATTCAATAGACAAATTAAGTCCTTTCAATGTGATATGGGTCGTGAGTTCGATAATAATTCTTTTCACAATTTTTCGACAAAACATGGACTTGTATTTCGTTTTTCTTGCCCTCAAAATTCGTCACAAAATGGCAAATCGGAGCGTATGATTCAACGCTTAAACAATATTACTCTCGTCCTCCTCCAACATGCTTCACTTCCACCTAAATATTGGGTTGAAGCTCTCCATGCATGCCGCCACCCACCTCCATAATATTCTTCCCACATCCACTCTCGATTTTCGCACCCCCAAAGTTTTCCCGCCTAAAAAACTTCCCCTATTTTGATTGATCTTTTATAGTATTTACTTTCCTATTTAAGATTTGCTCTATGTTTTTTGTGATAAAAAATTCATTCTTTGTAAGATAATCGTAGCTAAAAGATATATTATTAAAAACATTATAAAACAATATTTAATTTTGCATAAAAGATTATTTTCATTAAAATACATGTTTTATGTCATTACTTAAGTCTCTTTACTAATTTTATTGTTTTAATTTTTTTTAACAAATCAAAATACAAGATGAGAAACGTTAAAAAATAATGAACTGTTAATTTACAATCTAAAAATAAGAGCATGTTTGGCCTTGATTCTCAAAAATAAGTTTTTGTTTTTCAAGCTTAATTTTTCAAAAGTGTTTTTCAAAAGCAGAAACAACAAATAACTGCTTCTATTTCTATTGGCAAAAATATGAATTTTTAGCTTTTGAGAATTTTTGTTTAACTTTTCGAAAACCATGTGTTTGGCCAAAAAGTGTTTTTGAGTCCAAAAACACTTTTATAAACTAAGCCTAAATATACTAAAAAATAAATTAACTTTATAAACACCGTGTATGGGTCTATACTAGTTCTTCATGAATTATGATAGATGAACCATTTCAACCAAAACCTTAAAGTGGTGGTTGAGGTGCACAGGCTCCCCCATATACCATGTGTTGAAATTCCATTTCGTGAGTTATTGGAGGCTGTCAAGATTTGAACCCGTGATCTTTGGTCACACTGACTCTGATGCCATAATAGATGAACCATCTCAACCAAAACCTTAAGGTGTTGAGGCTCAACAATTGTATTTATTTCTTACGGAGTATTAAATTAGTTAAGCTTTAGTAGGAATTTCATTTTTGTCAAATGAGCAGTTTAAACTGTAAAAGCATAATAAAGGGGAAAGATAGTTCAAACCTACTAATAGAGCCATAATTTAAACTTAGCGAAATGAAAATTTTAAGCAAGACAAACGAAAAATGGTTTAAGGTAATTAGCTAACAATTTTTAAAATTTTCACTCTTTAATGGGGACGAGCGCCTCTATTTGCCTTCCCGTAGCTCCACCACTATTCAAATCATCGACCTAATATCTATAGTAACTTTCTCTTAACCTATTGGACAAAGGGTTAAGATTAATTAGCAGGGAAAATATATACTAGTATGATGCAAACTATTATCAATGAGATTATGACAAAGGGTTGTGACTTGTGTTCAATCATTAACTCCAAATGAAACTACACAAAATACAATGTATTTTTCTTATTGTGGTACTGATGTATATTCCAATATAAGCAAGTCTTCAAGCACTACTTTTAAAAGGTTAATGATGAGCATGAACAATGTTGGAGTAATAATTAAACTCTAATCATTATTATCATTGCTTGGATGATTTCAACCCAATTTCCTAAGCTTAATTTGAAGTACAAAAAATTGATTTAAAAAGAGATGAAATGGAACTTTTAAATTCTTAAACAACCTCTTAGATCCTGTTCTTTTTGGCTTTATTTCATTTTAGTTCATTTCAGCATTATTCGCTTTAGTTTAGTTTTGCTTCATTCAGTTCAATTCAGCTAATCTTTTCACAAATTAATTCTTACTTCAACTCCATTCAATAATTCAATCCAATCCAGCTCAGTTCTAAGTTCAGTTCATTCAGGTCAGCTTTTTTCAACTGAAAAGAACATGACCTTACTATGGAAATATAGGTCGGTTAGTAGGTTGTTAGGTCGGTTAATAGCTTGGTCTAAAAAACTCAAGGTTGTTAAGAAAAGTTGTTACAAGGTTGTTAGTGAGTTCGTTACAAGATTAATAAACTACGCTATATAAACACCAAGACACTTGTAATCAAATCATAACTCAATAATACAATTTTTACATTTACATTACTAAAATCATTCTCTCTCTTTTCTCTCTATTACTTCATCTTCTTCGTTCTTACAATCATCAGAATTGTCATCAATCAATCAATCAACAATGGTAGATTAGGATTTCATATGGTATCAGAGCTTCTAAATTCGATCCAATTTTCTGATTCTTTTTTATTCATTGCTTCCGCTATCATTTTTTTCTCTTGATCTTTGTTAATATCAAAGATTTTTCCTTCAAAATTCTTCTATCTTTTCATCAATTTTTCTCTGCAAGATGCCTGATTCATCAGAATCCAGTTACTATTCTATGCTTGATGATCCTGTCTTCCTTTCTCCCACTGATCAGCCAAATTTACAGTTGACTGCACAACTGTTTGATGGCTCAAACTTCATTCAATGGCAGCGTGATGTGATTCAATCGCTCTTTTCCAAGAACAAGACGGGATTCATTACTGGTGATATTTCTGTTCCTCCCAAGACTGATAAAAAGTATAATCAGTGGGTTCGTGTGGATTTGCTTGTCTTGCGCTGGATTTTGAATTCTTTGGACAAGAATCTTCGAGAAAATCTTCAGTATGCTACATCTTATAAGGCTCTTTGGTCTGAAATTGTTGAGAGGTATGGTCAACTCAATGCTCTTGAGCTCTATGATTTGAAGAAGGATCTTAGCAATGTGACTCAAGAAAATTCATCCTTAATTGAATATTACAGTAAACTAAAATGTTTGTAGGAAACTGTGGATAATTTGGACCCAATTCCACAGTGTACATATGGTGTCATGTCTAAGTGTTCTTGTCAACTTCTTAAGCGTTTACTGGATAGATAAGCTCATGCTAAATTGATTCAGCTGCTTATGGGGTTGAATGCTGGATATGAACATGTTCAAACCACCCTTCTTTCTATGGAACCCTTGCCTCCAATTAACAAAGCCTTGGGATTGCTGCAAAAGATTGAGAAACAGAAACTCATAAATGATTCTGCTGGGGATGTTCCAAATGCATCTACTGCTTATGTCTCTAAGAAAAGGCATAATTTCTTTGGTCCTGAGTCTCAGTCTCAGTTCAAAAAGCAGAAACCTGATTCTTCTGAGGAAGGTTATAAGCATTGTACTCATTGTGGTAGGGATGGTCATACGATTGAGGAGTGTTATAAGTTGAAGACCTGTACCTTCTGCAATGTCAAGGGTCATATTCAAGAGCACTACTATAAGTATAAGGCCTATCTTGCTAAAAAGGGTAAATGCAAGGTTTCTGGGAAAGCTTTTAATGTGTATACTAGGCCCTCTGCCAGTAATGTTGATGTTATGCTCCTTGATTCTGATCAAGACTCTCAATATGAACTTGCTACTCCTTTACATGAGTGTCCTCCTTTTTCTGATCCACAATTTTCTCAGCCTGTCCAAGAGCATCAGCAAGTTCAGCTATCTTCTGATGTGATTCAAGGGATCATAAATTCTGTTACTCAGAGTGTATTGCAGGCTATTTCTGATTCTGCCGCTCCTGCTTCACAAGTTACTACTTCTTCTAGTTCTGTTCTAAAATCTTCTGTCAATTTTGCAGGTCAGTTCTCTTCTTTTGCTTCTTCTGTTAATTCTTATGGTCAGACATCTGTATGGATTGTGGATACAGGTGCTTCTGACGACATGACTTTCGATTTAAGTCTTTTTCTGATATCGACCTCTCTGAGACCTATTTTAGTTGGGTAACCTGATGGATCAGTTAAGTCTGTGTTTAAAGTTGGACAAGTCTGGTTGACAGATCATTTAATGTTACATAATGTTTTCTATATACCTGATTTTCAGCAGAATTTATTATCTGTTGGAAAGTTGGTTTCATCTACTAATTTAGATGTTTCCTTTGGGAAATTTGCTTGCCATTTCCAGGACCTTTCCAGTAGAAAGCTTATTGCATCTGCTACTAAGCATGGGGATTTATACATCTTGGATACTAGAAAAACAAGGCAAATAAAGGATTTATTCAAACTTCAAGTTTTAGTTTACATTCTTTTAAGCATTGTAGTGATGGTATATGTAATGCAGCAAGTACTGTAGATCCTTCCTTATTTCATTCAAGGGTTGGACACACTAGTTTTGATAAGATTCATCATATGCCTAACTGTTTAAAGCTTAGTAAACCTTTTTTTTTTGTGATATTTATGTAATGGCTAAGCATCACAAGTTACCTTTTCCTAGAAGTGCCTCTCATTCTTTTCAATTGTTTGTGTAATACTACGGTTTTATGAGTCTCTGGGTACTCTATCGAGTGGGCCTTACTCTGTCGAGTAAGGGTGTGTTGCGTTTTAAAAATAGTTTCTGACCTGTTGGGTACTCGATCGAGTAACCTTGATACTCGATCGAGTAGGGGGCACTCGATCGAGTATCTCAGCTACTCGATCGAGTAGCCGGTTTACGGGGGGGATAATTTGTCGGGTTTTGTTAATAATGCGATTTAGTATATAATTACTCTCGTCACTTTCTTTAAACACTTTTACAAACCTAATTGCTTTCAAAAGAGAAAACAAACTACGTTCTTCGCATCAATCACATTATTGGCAAATCCCGTAGCTTGGAAGGTCGGATTTCACCTTTCTTTATACCTTTGTAATCCTTGCGTCGAGGGTAAGATCTACGTACTGTTTTTATAGTAATTCGTTAAAGTTAGTTAAACCCTAATTTGGGGATTTGGGGGTTTTGTTGTGTTTCTTGTTTGGTAGTAATTGTATGATTGTATGTTAGGAGGAGGATTCGTAGAAGAAGCCTTTTGATATCAGCTATTGAGACCGTCTGACTGTGTTGCTTTCCAGGTAGGATTTCCCTACTCAGTATTAGTCCCATAATGTGTTGTTGGTGTTTTGTGGTTGTTGAATATTATCATACTCGTACTGTGACAATTGTTGGATTTGATTATTGATAATAGTTGTGATTGTTTGTATCTGTCTGTGTTCTTCGAGGCGCGTCCCTGGCTGAGTGGAGTCACTTGCGGGAGTGGCTTCACGCCTATTATTCGCCTTCTGTGGATCCCGCCACAGAAGGGATGTGCACATTAAGGAATTTGGGTTTATCGCTCGACGGAGATGAGCGGGGATTTGGTGGGTACGATTGCGGTCCACCACTGGCGGCGTGGAGTGACCTGTTGCGATGGACACTCTGGCAGAGCTACACACTTTAGTGTGTAGTCAGGATTGTGGAGTTGGGATTGGAGTTCGGAGTATATCTGTGATGATTGAGCTGTTTGTTTACTGTGTTGTTGGTTTATATAAATTGTGTGATTAATACTGACCCCGTTTATTGTTTTAAAAACTGTGGTGATCCATTCGAGGATGGTGAACAGTTGTTGAGCAGGTATGAGTCGAGTTACATGGGATAGCTGGGATGTGCCACCGTCTGATGATAGAGTCTTCCGCTGTAGCATGATTAGTTTATTAAACATTTCATTTAGCTGAGTAGACAGTTGGTTTTGAGAACATGTAACCGTATTTTTTGGTTTTTTGTTTTGGATTGTAACCTTTCACTAAAGTTATACTATTTAAATGTTGTTTCGTTATTGTCTTATGATTATCATTGCCTCGGGCAACCGAGATGGTAGCATCTTTATACCTGAGTGGTCCTGGTAAAGCACTTGGAGTATGGGGGTGTTACAGTTTGAATTAATTGATTTAGATGTTTGGGGTCCTTATAAGGTGGCTTCACTCACAGGTGCTACTTCTTTTTTGACTGTTCTGGATGATCATTCCAGGAACACCTGGACTTTTTTGGTTCAAAACAAGGCACAGGTTCCTGGACTGATCAAACAGTTCATTGCTTATGTTGAAACTCACTTTAACAAATCTATCAGGCTTATAAGATCTGATAATGGTACTGAGTTTTTTCAAAAGCAATGCTCCCAATTTTTTAAACACAAGGGTGTTGTTCATCAACGTAGCATTGTTGGTAGGCCACAACAAAATGGCAGAGTTGAGCGTAAACACAGACACCTATTAGACACTGCTAGAGCACTTAAGATTCAATCTAATGTTCCTCAGAAATTTTGGGGTGAATGTTTATTAACTGCCACTTACTTAATCAATAAGATGCCAACTCTTATCCTTAATTGGAGGACTCCATATGAGTTATTATATAACAAAGTTCCTAAGTTTGATGAATTAAGGGTTTTTGGTTGTTTGTGCTATGCAACAATGCCCTTAACAACTAAGGATAAGTTTGCTCCTAAAGCTAGAAAGTGCCTATTTATTGGCTATCGCTATGGACAAAAGGGGTATAAACTTTATGATCTAGATAAAAAGATCATATTTACTAATAGAGATGTTATTTTTCAAGAGAATGTTTTTTCCATTTAAATGCCCAAACAGTAATTCTAATCTGCCATTAATAACAGATGTTCTATCATCTGACTTGTTTTTTTATTCTCATGAACAAACGTTCTCTTCAAATCAAGATACTCAGTCTCATACTGAGTCTCCTTCTACTACTGCTACAACATCAGCAGAACCTCTGCAACAATCAGCAACCGAGTCTATTACTCAGTCTGATCAAGCAGTTACAGAAACAGTTAATTCTACTGCTAATGACAGTGTTATAACTTCTCTTGATATTCCTCCAAGGAAATCTGATAATAGGTTGAGAAAACCATCTGTTTTGCTCAGTGGTTATCAGGTTAATTTACCTAAATCCACTGCTTTCCATATTAAGGTCCTAAATGAACTTAATATGCTTAATAAATATTATCTAATGTCACTATGCAATGTGGTTGCTCAACTTGAACCTAGCTCTTATAAACAAGCCATGACTGATCCTAACTGGATAGCCGCTATGGATGCTGAGATACAGGCTTTAGAGAAGAATCAAACATGGGAACTTACTACATTGCCTCCAAATAAAAAGGCCATAGGTAGTAAGTGGGTTTATAAGGTTAAGCATAAACCAGATGGTACAGTTGAAAGGCTTAAGGCCAGACTAGTTTCAAAGGGCTACAACCAGATCAAAAATAAAGATTACAAACATACCTTCAGTCCAGTTGCAAAATTTGCTACTGTTAGAGTGTTGATTGCATTGGCAGCTATTAAGAATTGGCCAATACATCAACTAGATATAAACAATGCCTTCCTTCATGGTTTTTTGGATGAGGAAGTGTATATGGTCCCTCCTCAAGGCTACACAAAGGCCACAAAAGGTCAAGTTTGTAGGCTAAAGAGGTCACTATATGGTCTTAAGCAGGCTTCCAGACAATGGAACCTTGAATTGACTAAGTTTCTTACTGGAATGGTTTTATACAGTCATGGTATGATTACTCTCTTTTCACTAGGACTGATGTCAAAACTGGATGCTTTGTTGCTATTCTAGTATACGTTGATGATGTCCTAATAACAGGAGATAATTTGGATGATATTATTTCAATCAAAACTAGCCTTAATGATAAATTTACCATTAAAGATCTAGGAGCCATGAGGTATTTATTAGGCCTGGAAGTTGCCAGGAATGCTAGTGGTATTATGATAAATCAAAGGAAATATATCCTTGATATAATTAAGGATGCTGGTTTAGAGGATTGCAAATCTGTTTCATTCCCTATGCAGAAAGGATTGAAACTTTATACTGACAAAGGTTCAATTTTAGATGATCCTGAACCCTACAAAAGATTAATTGGTAGGCTGTTGTATCTGAACATGACTAGGACAGATATTTCTTATAGTGTGCAGCACTTGAGTCAGTTTGTCAAGGAACCAAGAGAAGCACACTTTCAGGCAGCTATTCATGTCATTAAATATTTGAAAGGAACTCATTATCTTGGGTTATTTTATAAATCGCCCATCGCTCCTAGTCTCACAAAGATATTCGAGATCTTTGATTGGGCAACCTGTGCATTCAGCAGCAAGTCCCTTAGTGGCTATTGTATTTTTTTAGGTTCTAATTTAGTCTCTTGGAAAACCAAAAAACAAGTTACAGTTAGTAAGAGTACAACTGAGGCTGAATATCGCAGTATGTCTTACACAACTTCAGAGATTGTTTGGTTAGAAAGTTTATTATCAGATTTCAGAGTACAACTACCATTGCCTATCACCCTCAACTGTGACAACACAGCAGCTGAACACATAGCTATGCATCCTGTCTTCCACGAGCGTACAAAACATCTCAATGTGGACTGTCACTTTGTGCGGGATAAGCAGCAGGAAGGACTCTTGAAGACTGCTCATGTGAAGACCACTGATCAACTTGCTGATATAATGACTAAACCCCTTGGAGCTGTAGAGCATAGAGTTTTCTGTCTGAAGCTTGGCTTACACATCAGTCAGTGCAGCCTAGCTTGAGGGGGGGCTATGAAAATATAGGTCGGTTAGTAGGTTGTTAGGTCGGTTAATAGCTTGGTCTAACAAACTCAAGGTTGTTAGAAAAGTTGTTACAAGGTTGTTAGTGAGTTAGATACAAGATTAATAAACTACTCTATATAAACACCAAGACACTTGTAATCAAATCATAACTCAATAATACAATTTTTACATTTACATTACTAAAATCATTCTCTCTCTTTTCTCTCTATTACTTCATCTTCTTCGTTCTTACAATCATCAGACAATCAATCAACAATGGTAGATTAGGATTTCATACTTACCTCTTTATACGGAGTAATAATTTGATATATTGAAAGGTCCTTCTCAAACATAGATAGCCGTATTTGAGGTAAATTCTGACAATATAACCCAAAAAAAAACATCGTATAAAGTTGGCTAGGAATAATGATTGTATACTTTGTAGTTGTAGGAAAAGTTGACCAAGAAAGTAAAATTTAAAATAGCGCACCAAACAAATAATTGATGAGCTAAATTACTCCGTATTAAATTATTAATTAAGGAGTACTACATTAAGTCAATGCTTCTAAATTGTCACGTTTGAATTGACTTCATTTAACATTATTAATGCAACAATATTCTGTTTAAATTAATTGTTCTAGTCATCAACCAGTATTATTCTAGATTTCTAGTTATCAGCCAATGTACTTTTGTTTAGTTATTAGAACAATTATCTTGGTTTCAATAAGACGATTTTATAAATAAATTTTCGTTTATAAGCAATTTTTGTATATATTGACAAGAAAATTGTCCGGAAGCATCCTCAATAACGAGCAATTATATAAGGATTAAAATGATATAATTGATCTAATGTCGAGCATTAAAATGGCATATTAGGTTATCCTCGAGACCTCGACCTCCTGATTGGTAGACGTGAGTGGTCTCAGATAACTCAAATATTCTTTGAAGATTAATTCATTTATAGTCTATATTCAAAAACTCCAAAGTCATTTTAATTCATTTACCTAGTTTATGTTTAGAATCGTCCTTATGATTAAATCAAGTGAGGAAAGTGACATATATGGAAATAGTCATAGTCATGATTAGGGGCTTAAGTTCTTGTTTTTATAGGGAATTAGGTTATTGTCTTTTGTTTTAAGTACAATTAAACGAATAAATTAAAATTATTGTCTTAAATCTAATCTACCCCACCCCAACTCATTTGATTGATTAATCATGCAAGCCTTGCATCAATAATTTTTATTAGCATAATGAAAATAGTAACCTAAATATGAATGTATGATGCTCTTAAATTCTCAGTTAGTGTCCCTTAAGACAAAAGTATCCGTTTTAATATTAAAACAGATTAAATAACATCTCACTTTAATATTTAAGACAAATCTTTCAATTTTCCATGTGCATTCGACATTTGTTTATTCATATGCTTAACCCGCCCTAAATTTAAGACAGACAGACCCGCTACCGCCCTGTTCTTTCTGACTTAATTTGAGCCGCTTTCAGTTCAGCTCAGCTTTATTCAGTTCAGTTTAGCTTAATTCAGTTCATTTCATCTCAGTTCAACTCATTTTTTCACAAACGACTCTTACTTCAACCCCATTCAGTTCAGTTTAGCTTTATTCAGTTCACTTCATCTCCGTTCAACTAATTTCTTTACAAATTAACTCTTATTTTAACCTTATTCAGTTCAGCTCGATCAGCTCAATACAGTACACTTCAATTCCTTTCAACCGAAAAGAAAAGAATTTGTTATAGACAACAGTCACCACATAGAGGGGCAGGGGATGGTCCAATTTTATTGGAATTAAAGCCCATACCATGTGACAAGCACGTGTCCAAAAACCTCGACTTTGACAATATTTTGCTAATATGTTTCTGCAAAAATCCCAAGCATATGCTTTGGCATCTGAAATTTTCTTAATTGAGTACCGTTTATTACTGAAAGATTAGCCAATTAGAAGTTGGGTTTAAGACTTTAAGGTAATTATAATTTATTTAAAATCAAAATTTTGAAAGTAATGGACCAGCAAATAGATTAGATACTAGCAAAGTGACAAGAAAAAAGGCAGTAACCCATGTGAGATTAGCGATTAATCAGTTCACAATCATGTTGTTTTGCTTTGTTTTCTTCATTAACCTTGTAATTAGTTGCCAATCTTTTTAAGATCCCATTGATTCAATTTTGTGTTGGGTTTAATGACATTTGGAGACGTTGTAAATTCGGTAATCGGAAATGCAAAATGCTTCAATTTTCAGATATTCAGATTTAGATATCAGTCGGTTATATATAAGACTTTTAAATCATGAAGACTTCAAATAATTTGGAAAAAGGAAACATTCCAAACACCAAGAAGTGTATTCCACCACAACTTCTCATTATAGACGGATACTATCCGTCTATACGTATAAACGGATACCATTTTCCCTCACAAAATACCCATTTGCCATAAAGTGGGAAACACATGGGGGGTGCCCCACCTTGTCCCTCCTACCCATTTTATTAGAGGTCTTTACCCGTCTGTTCGCCCCACCCGTCTATACCAAGACCTATTGGTATTCCACATGACCATATGCCAAAGTTGGGACGGTTGTCTATACAAGTTCAATTATACAACTTATCTGTTCTACCTATGTGTTAAGGTTCCGTTTGACACGACACTTCAGGTACCTTATTTAACCAAAGTAGCTTATTTGACCAAAATTTCAGCTACCTGATTTTTTTGCAAGTGTTTGGCAAATAGCTTATTTGGTCAAATAAGGTCACTGAAATGAAATGCTACATCGTAGCATTTGAGAAATCAGTCACTAAAATAACTTATTTTCCATTTTGTACCCTTTATTCTATAATATTAAATAATTTTCATATCCTTTTACGTCATTTTACCAAAATCAAATTCCTTTTTAGCTAGTTTGCCAAACACATTTTTATACAATCGATTCCTTATCGATTCCTAATTTTCACTTCCTTATCGATTCTACCTTTTCGTGTTTTAATTAGCTTTTTCGTTTTTAAATACCTTTTTCGGGTTTATTTCTACCTTTTCATGTAGTTTTGTCAAACAGAGGCTCTGTTTGGCAGTACAAATCAAGTACCTTTTTTTCATCAAAGTAGCTTTTTTGCAAAACGTTTCAGGTAGCTTATTTATTTGGAAGCGTTTGACAAGTATCATTTTTTAGCAAATAAGCTACCTGAAATGAAATGCTACCTAATGTAGCATTTGACATTTCAGGTACCTGATTGTATTTTACATACCATTTTTACCCCTTAACATAAATGATAATAATATTAAACCATGTCCTGTTACGTCTTTTGACCACATATGAGCTACCTTTTCAGTTAGTTTGCCAAACAGTTTTAATAAAAATCAGTTACCATATCGGTTCTTAAATTTCAGCTACCTTTTCAGGTTTCAGATACCATTTCAGGTTTCAGGTACCTTTTGAAGTTTCAGGTTCATTTTCAGTCAGTTTTGCCAAACAGAGCCTAAGTCTGGACCTAGGTAGCACCAATACGGACACAAACACGACACGGACACGTGATACGACATTCCATAAAATTTAGGACACGTGACACGCTATTTGAACTTGATAAAATATATATTTTATGGTTATAAATAATATATTATTTTAGTTTTGTAATGTATTTGATATTAAATTTAAATAAGTGAAAGTCAAATTTGACCTTGACTATAATTAATTCTCATTTTCCAGCCAAACTCATCTTCTAATCAATCTCTTTTGACATTTTATTCCTCGTCTAAACCATAACATGTTTAGGCGTGTGTCTGACGAATGTCAGATGTCCGGGTATCGAACACGGCGTGGGACATGGGACGGCTAATTAGGAGGAGTGTACGTGCTACACTGCTACCTAGGTCTGGACCTGGCAAAAAAAAAAACCCCGAACCCGAGAAATTGATTAAAAATTTCTGAATTGGTAACCGATTGAACATCGCATATGAGTAACCAGAATAGTATCCAAAATCCGTTTCAATCTGATTCGAACTAAAACTGAATCAAATTAAATAATAATCGAATGATACGCGAACCTAAATATATTTGGACCGATAAGAACTGAACCGATTGACCTGAATTAAAATTATTTAGTTTCTCATAAAAGACTCTTATTTTAGGTATTTTTTTTCATAATTATTTATTTATTAATGGTATTATGATTATTACATTCAAACCGAAAAGTACATTTAAGGTAATTTTTTACTATCATCTCAAGAAAATTATGACCTGAAACTCAACATAACTTATATTGACCCGTCCAAAAACCGTAATCGACTCAAAATAGCACAACCCGATTAAAGTGGGTAACTGAAACGAACCAGATCAAAATCGAACTGAAATCAAAACTAGGTCAACCCAATTTAAATCTAACCGATTTAACCTAGTTTTAAACCAAACTGAATGACTCGTTTAGCAGGTCTAAGACTCCTTGTTAATGACTCATCATGAGATGACTAAACCGGATGGTATATACCTCCAGTTAGTCTCACTATAGACGGATATATCCGTATATCCGTCTAAAGTGGAAAATGGGTCAAATATGCTTAAAGTGGTGATATTTTTGGGCCCCACCATACAACTTGTTGCTTGTCTTATACTTAAATGGGTGGTTATTTGGCCCGTCTATAACTATAGACGAATATCTCCCGTCTATAATGAGAACTAGTTTGAGTGCCCGTGCGTTGCAACGGGGTAATTAGCTTATTTATAATGAAAAAAAATGTTATAAAAGTTTAATGTTTACATTCTATGTCTAATGATTTGTTTACATATTATTAAAATATCTCTTTCAAAAAAAAAAAGATTAATATATACGTGAGTTAACTTTTATTTATAATCATATAATCACCCCACCTTATACTAATCTTTCGATGTGGGACAATCTACTATTTATAAGTAATATATTCACCAAACTTGGATTATGTTTCTGATGTGAGACAATTCTACTATTTATACGTAGTATATATTCATCAAACCTCCATTGTTTTTCAATGTGGGACAAATAACATACTCAGAATTATACCATCTTTTTTGCAATTAATTCGACATCCAACCAGATCCCGAATACCGAATACGGACAATTGCTACTCATTATATATAATAGTTATATTTAAATTTAATAATATGATCAAGTACTCTCCATTAATATTTGTACGTTGTTTTTCTTCATTTTTTTTATCATAATTGAGATACGAAAATGTCCGTGGTACCACTTAATTTTGTCAGATTTTCCATATTACCCCTACTTTTAAGAATCTGCCTATGACACCCTTAAGGTTCCATTTTTTTGCCTATGGTACCCCATAATGTAAAGGCTGTTAAATGGACGTTAAGTTTGATGGCATGACAATAAAATAACAATTAAAGAATAATATACCCTTTATTGTTTTATTGGTACGGATATCTCTCTCTTTTAAATGAAAATTTAATTAACTATATCATTATAATATTGGAAATTTCTCATTGTAACCTCACCTTTTTCTTTCCAAGAATACCATTTGACAACTTTCGTCATTACTCTTATGACTTGTGACTCCTTTTTCTTTTGTAATCTATTACACAAACACTTCATCATCTAATTCTTAATTCCATATTTTATTTATAATCATGGGATCACCTCACCTTATGATAATCTTCTGATGTGGGACAATTCAACTATTTATACGTAGTATATATTTATCACACCTACATTATTTTTCAATGTGAGACGAATAACATATTTAAAAGTACACCATATTTTTTTGAACCTAATTCGACATCCAACCCGATTTAATAATAAGCAAATACTATATTATCTATTAATATTCATACGTTTGTTTTCTATTTTTTTTTATCATAACTAAAATATATGCAAATGATATGAACCTATACTCTAATAATAGAACTTTTTTTAATACAATTCTAATTATATTATTTAAACGTAGTATATTTACCACACCTACATTATTTTTCAATGTGGGACATATAAAATCTATAGGTAAAAAATAATGATATAAACTTTTAAGAGCTCTCCAAGACAATACTTAACAGACCCAAAACACTTTGGGCTATGACTTCTATTTATAATCATAAGATCACCCTGCCTTATGGTAATCTTCCGATGTGGGACAATTCTAATATATATACATAGTATATTCACCACATTTACATTACTTTTCAATGTAGGACAAATAACATACTAAGTACACCATTTTTTTCGCACCTATTTTGACATCAACTCGATTTAATAATAAGAAAATACAATAGAATCTACACTCTAATGAGAGCATTTTTTTTTGTCATCATCTAATTATATAATTTTCATACGATACTTTTTTGTCAAATGAAATATAAAATTTTTATATCAAAATTATAAACATCACTTTAATATAATATAGAAAATGTATATATATATGAGACAATTCTATTATTTATACATAATATATTCACCACACCTACATTATTTTTCAATTTGGGACATATAACATACTAAAATGTACATATCTTTTATATATAAATTTTTTGTGTTAATACCTAAGTTTCAAGGATGCCTCCTATTTAAATTTCAGCCTACTAAAAAGTACATATCTTTTATATACTATTCTTTCGATGTGAGATACATAATTTAACTATTTAGACGTAGTGTCATGCCTACATTATTTTTCAATGTGAAAGATATAACATACCAAGAAGTAAATGTCTCTTCTTAAAAAAAACCCATTATTGTATACGTATTATTTTTCTTTGAAGGTAAACCCACTTAGTCTCGATCGATGATCATTAGATAGGGATCTCTATATCGTACATATAACGACACATTAATGCTCTATTAGTGCATTCAGGAGACAACTATTAGTAAAATCTTTAGTTTTGTACTGTGTTAGGAGACAACCATTAGTAAAAACTCTTTGTTTTGTATTGTGCTTTAACTTTGTGTATGTTGTAATATTGTTCATTATAGGTTGCCTATGTGACACTAATATTAAGTGATTTTTGCTTCTCTTGTTCATGTTCTTAACTCTTTCCCGAGTAGTTATCATCAATCTCCACTTTATTTTTTATATCATATCGTAGAGATAATAATAGAAAATCTTAAGAGAGCTCTTTAAAACAATATTTAAGAGACTCAAAAAATTTTGGGTTGATACATAAGTTTCAAATATGTCTCGTATTTATAATCATAGGATCACACTATCTTATACTAATTTTTCGATGTGGGACAATTCTACTATTTATATGTAGTATATTCACCACACCTACTTATTTTCCAATGTGGGACAAAACATACTAAAACGTACACAATTTTACATATTAAAAAGTACACCATCTTTAATATGTGCAAATAATATGAAATCTATACTCTAATGATAGCATTTTTTTACCACAAAGCTAATTATATTATTTTCATAATTTTTTAAACGATATTTTTTTGCCAAATGAAATGTAAAAGTTTGATATAAAAATTAGAAATATCACTTGAATATAATTTAGGAAATATACATATTATAATAATTAAAAGATTCTCTACTTTATTTTTTACATCAAAAATTATACTTTCCTAAATTGAATTTTGATGATGTGGACGCTCTCAGATCGCTCGAAAAAACTCTCTTTTATATATATATATAGATTTGTGATAACCATCTAACAATTTTGACACAACGTTCATCATATTACGAGCTGCTTAAGAGTTTACGAGTCCTAAATCAACGGATACAAATGCAAATACGGAGTATTAAATTAATCAATGAATAATAGTGTTCGGAATCTTTTAATATATAAAAGATAGTTTTTTCAAGCGATCTTAGAGCGTTCACATCATCAAAAATAAATTTAGGAAAATATAATTTTTGATGTAAAAAATAATTTGGAAATCTTTTAATTATTATAATATGTATATTTCCTAAATTATATTCAAGTGATATTTCCAATTTTTATATCAAACTTTTACATTTCATTTGTCAAAAAAAATATCGTTACAAAAATTATGAAAATAATATAATTAGTTTTGTGGTAAAAAATGCTATCATTAGAGTATAAATTTCATATTATTTGCACATATTAAAGATGGTGTACTTCTTAATATGAAAAATTGTGTACTTTTTAGTATGTTTTGTCCCACATTAAAAAATAAGTAGGTGTAGTGAACATATTACATATAAATAGTATAATTGTCTCACATCGAAAGATTAGTATAAGGTGGGTGATTCTATAATTATAAATAGGAGGCATACTTGGAACTTAGGCATCAACCCAAAATCTTTTGAGTCTCTTAAGTATTGTCTTGGAGAGCTCTTAAAAGTTAATATCATTATATTTTCTACCTATAGATTTTATATGTCCCACATTAAAAAATAATGTACGTGTGGTAAATATACTACGTTTAAATAATATAATTAGAATTGTGTTTAAAAAAATTCTATCATTAGAGTATAGTTTCATATCATTTGCACATATTTTAATTATGATAAAAAAAATAAAAAACAAACGTATGAATATTAATAGATAATATAGTATTTGCTTATTATTAAATTGGGTTGGATGTCGAATTAGGTTCAAAAAAATGGTGTATAAATAGTTGAATTGTCCCACCTCATAAGATTATCATAAGGTGGGGTGATCCCATGATTATAAATATGATTTATCCTTGGAACTTACGTATCACCCCAAATATATTGAATCTCTCAAAGTATACTTATTATATATGAGACTTTAAACATAATCTTGAATTAAATGTTAAATTTTTAAAGTTGTAACATTTTTTTAGGTGGGAGATTGATCGATAAAATGGTCAATATTATAACGAAAATTTTTCATTGTACCCTCGAATTTTGTTAGATTACACATAATACCCCTAATTTTAAGTTTGTACATATAATACCCTTGTGTTTACTTTTTTCATAACACCGTTATTCCTATGAGTAACTAGATGAGTAATTGAGCATGTCATGCTATTTGTGTTTTGTTATTTAGGTATTAAATGTTAGTTTATTAAATAAAGTATGGATTTAAGAATTAGATGATGAAGTGTTTGTGTAATAGATAACAAAAGAAAAAGGTGTCAAAAGTCATAGGAGTAATGACGTTATGACGGAAGTTGTCAAATGGTATTCTGGGAAAGAAAAAGGTGAACACAGGGGTACCATTTGTAGAAACTTAAAATTAGGGGTATCATGTGTAATCTATCAAAGTTCAAGGTTACCATGAGAAATTTCCAATATTATAATGATATAGTTAATTAAATTTTTATTTAAAAGAGAGAGATATCCGTACCAATAAAACAATAAAGGGGGTATTATTTTATAATTGTTATTTTATTGTCACGCCATCAAACTTAACGTCTATTTAACAGCCTTTATATTAGGGGGTACCATGGGCAAAAAAAATGGAACTTCAAGGATACCATAGGCAGATTCTTAAAAGTAGGGGTAACATGAAAAATCTGACAAAATTAAGGGGTACCACGGGAAATTTCCGTATCTCAATTATGATAAAAAAAAATGAAGAAAAACAACGACAAATATTAATGGAGAGTACTTGATCATATTATTAAATTTAAATATAACTATTAGATATAATGAGTAACAATTAAACGTATTCGGTATTCGGGATCTGGTTGAATGTCGAACTAAGTGCAAAAAAGATGGTGTAATTCTGAGTATGGTATTTGTCCCACATTGAAAAACAATGCAGGTTTGATGATATACTACGTATAAATAGTAGAATTGTCCCACATCAGAAAAATAATCCAAGTTTGGTGAATATATTACTTATAAATAGTAGAATTGTCCCACATCAAAAGATTAGTATAAGGCTGGGGTGATTATATGATTATAAATAAGAGTTAACCCACGTATATATTAATCTTTTATTTTTTTTTGAAAGAGATATTTTAATAATACGTAAACAAATCATTAGACATAGAATGTAAACATTAAATCCTTTTTTTTTTTTTTTGCATTATAAATAAGTTAATTACCCCATTGCAACGCACGGGCATTCAAACTAGTATAGAATACGTATGAGTGTACGACAAGGGTTGCCCACATCTTAATTTTTTTTGGGAGTAATTCTACCGTCCTCCTGGAGGACGGTACTCCTCACACATAAAGGTGGATTGTGTTTGTGTGTTAGGAGTACCGTCCTCCAGGAGGACGGTATAATTTTTGTTTTTTTGGATTAAAGCTAGCATAAAAGAAATTGTTTAGGTGGTTCAAGTCTCCAACATGTTGGGAGAAAACATCCAAATTTTATGTTTTGAAATCGAATGGGTATTATTAATTAACCCTATCTATCCAATTATTTAAGGATCATGATGATGATGATTAACAAGTAGTTATTTATACATAGATTCCAAGGATAAACCTTTACTCGTCGAGACGAATTTCGTTACTTGTGAATTCTTGTCTATAATAATGCACCAAAAGTATGTTCAACCTAATACTTCATATACTCTCCTATCTCTTGTCAGATAGGAGAGTATATAAAACGACAAAGCAAATATCGGTTAACTTAGTTCGTAAAGTTAGTGAATGAATAATTGTACTCATAACCTTGTATCAAAACCGGCTCCATTGGGACCTCTTGTATTAAAGAAGAAGAAAAACACTATCCCGCTTCTTTGTTTTTAGTCATGACTAGACCTCGGAAAACTTATCTAACTAATTCGAAGTTTGTATGTGCAAATATGAATGTTATATTTTAACTCAACTTGAAGCTGAACTAAACCGAACTGTCTAAATCAAACAAAAATTGGGTCAGGTTTCTAAACTATATCAATGATGATCCGATAAGAAGTTCGTTAGGACTAAAAATTGAGCCCAGGCCCAAAACTAAACTAGATTGAGGTGGGTTGGACCAAACTCAGCCCAATAATACAATGGCTATCTCCAACTTGAAACTTTTAGCAGTGATTTGATGACAATGAATCAATGATTAATCGTATGAATCAATGATTAATTGTAGTAGAATCAACTTATTTTATCCTTTTAAAAATTATATAAAGCCAGCGATTTTATTAACCTTACAGAAACAACAAAATAAAATAAGAATTGGTTTATACTCTCGAGATTCGACACTTAACTAACAACATTTTATTCTTGCAAATTTGAGTGACTTAAATCACGCGGTAGAGTGAATAATTCTTGATTTCGAGTTAGCAAAACCCAATATGTAAAAAGGTGTTTTTTTTTTTTTTTTTTTTTTTTTTTTTTTTTTTTTTTTTTTTTTTTGCAAGCAAGGGAAATGACCTTCCTTTCAAACCTTATTGGATCCGCCTAGTCAGAACTATGACGAGTGTCTTTACACCAGAGATCATAAGGATATGTCTGGTTAGCCCAAACCTCGGGAATACGCGACAGCACGGAAAGCCGGCACCCCGTTTAACAGACCCCAAAGGGCCACCGTGCAATACCTCAGTGCTCCCGTCTAGGGCGTCGAACCCGGGACCTCAAGGATTGAGGTACGTACCTTGCGGCACACCCGGAACACCACTAGACCCAAGCCACTTCCTCCTTGCACCTTGGTGGCATTACCATTTATTTGGTTTGCTAGAGGTCAAGGGTTCAAGGCTGGTACATGCCAATGTTTGGTTTAGACGCTTTGTGTAAAAAGGTGTTATTTACTTTGCATAAACCGTAAGAGTTTAAATGTTTAATATATATATATATATATATATATACATCTTAAGTGTAGCCAAAAATTCTACGAGTGATGATGTATAAGTTGAAATTCTGAATTTCTTGGAAGTAATAATAGTATTATATCTCAGAATTCAAGCAATGGCATGATGAATCATGAGTATATAAGAAAACCATGACAACTTTGGAGAGGTATTTGATTATAATCAAAATGCACCATGATGATGAAGGTGGCTGGCTGATGCAGATTCTTACTATTGCCATACAATCAAACAAAATCTCCATACTCAATTACATGTGCGTGCAAACCATATCAAAAGTGTAAGTGGCAATTATACTCCTACGTAAATACAAAACAAAATAACGTTGTTATCTGTGTTTGGAATTATAATCAATATTGTGTGCGGTATCATTTTATATCCAAGTTGAAATGATTTTAGATTGTGACCTTGTTTAGTAATCGGCGGACTACTTTTAGGATTTTCAGCATAAACAGATTATAAATGACATATTTTATTAGAAGGTTACCAGCATATTTTAATTAGCAAAATGAATTAAAATATTTAGTAAGTAGTTTTGTAATTAGTACATTAAGATTAATAGATTGTTATTTTTATTTGTAAAATTTCCTACTTTAGGTTATGACAACCAATATATTGGAATAAGCAGATTGTTGTAAAACAAAATATTGACCTCAAATGTATTGTTTTAACACAAAATATTGACCTCAAGTAGTGGTTGTGGGTTCCCTCGTCACCAAAAAAAAAAGTCTTAATTATTAAAAAAAAAAAGGGATATTCTACCGTGTACCCTCCAGTTTTTCGGTTTTCTATGTTGTATCCTTAAATTTTTTATATTCTACATTATACCTCTAAACTTATTACTTATTTCTCTATCATGACCTCCTTTACCTCTTCATTAACTTTATCAATATCAAACGACCGTATTTTAATCTTTATTCTGACTCGTTAATATTCTATCACTATCCTATGTGAAAAGTATCAGAAATCACTTTTCATAAGCTTAAATTACTATTAAAAACTTTAGTTATGATTCATGAAATGATAATGGAGATTTGGTGAGTTTTTAGTTAGATACATATACTATTTGGTAGGTTAATTGGTAATTTGGCGAATTAATAAGTAAATGAGTAGGTTATCGAGTAATTGGAACGGTAAGTAGCGATTTAATAGAACAAATAAGAAAATAACATATCAAAGACAATAAATAAGGTCATGGTATAGACAAATGTATAGAGTTCAGGGGTACACTATAGAATTTCAAAAATCTAGGGGTACAACCGTACAACATAGAAAACCAAAAAACTCGAGAGTACACCGTATTCCCAAGGTAATCACAAATATATCTAAGTTTACTTGCTTTATTTTGTGAGAAGGAAATAGAACAAGTGTAAACTATTAACTGAAACGGATAGAGTATATTCTAAACACCGGGTTTTTAAATTGCAATAATCTTATACGGAATGTCTAAGTTGAATTTAGCTTAGATATAATCAATTACACAATCATTAATACTATACTCTGTATGACATTATAATAATATTGTGTTTATTAATCCTACTAATTTAACGGTACTCATGAACACATAGATCAACTGGTAAGAGGTTATCCTAGTTTAACTAGAGGTCTTAAGTTCAAGTCCTGAGAATGCAGCCGTTTTAAAACTCGTGAGAGAGTTTTGCCGTCTTAGTGGTCTTATTCTGCTTAAAATCAGACTAAAACTAGTGGATAGGACTTATAAATACTAACATAGATTGAGGAAATAAAAAATCAAGACTCAACTTGATCTTGTAATACACATATTGGATGTATTTTCCCAAGTTATGCCAAATTATCATGATTAATAAACTCATGTGAGATGGCCACTATATAAATGTCACTATTAGGTGGTACGAACCTAAGAGGCTAAGAATAGAGATTTCATTACAAAAATTTAGAATACTTGAGTTGAGTAGTGAAAAGATGGAAATCAAAACTTCATTGTTTTGTTGACTAAAAACATTATGTAGTAATAGCATCATCGAGTATTATTATTGTGGTTATACTAGTCGTATTTGATTTTGATTGTTTCCTATAATGGCAAGGACGGCCTAACAACAAAGTAAACGACGGGATAAGTGTTCTTTCAAGTGCCCCATGTTTAGTTTCATTTAGTAATATTAAGCATCAAACTCTAAAATAATAAGTTACCTATTTTTAAGTATTAGTGTACAATTTAAATTTGAAGGCTCTTTATTTTGAGAATTGCTTATTCGTTTTAAAAATAAAAAATAAAATAAAATATTACTCCCTCCGTCCCGGTTAATAGTTGTTCCTTGGTTTTGGCACAAAGACCAAGAAAAGAGGAGGGAGTCAATTACTAAATGACACAAGGACGACAATTGACTAAGACACTCTAAAATAGAAAAAGATATTAAATTACCAGGACAGAGGAAGTATAAAATAAAATGGCAATCAATGACACGATCACACGACCATACATATTTTCCCAGCGAAAAAAAGTGCGAAAAAGATTTAACAAGATGTAAACATAACCCTATTCCAGCAGGATGTAACCAAAATGTCATATTTAAACTTGGCTATACTTAGAGTTGGCAATTCGGGCCGTGGGCTGAGAGGCGGCACGACATGGCACGGCTCCGGGCACGGCACGGCTCCAGGCACGGCACGAGGAGTTCTTAAGGCGGCACGGCCCTGACACGAATCAGGCACGGCTCGGGAATTGGCATGAAAGTACTAAAAATCTAGCATTTATAATACAAAAAGTACTAAAAATATTGCAATTATAGCAATTATAAAACAATTATATAGCAATTCATTATCTATTAAACAAAAAGTACTAAAAATAAAAATATAGCAGTTATAAAACATTTTTTTAAGAAAAAAATAAAAAATAAAATAAACTTAAGGCACATGGGCCGGTCCACGTGCCAAGCACGAACAGCCCATGGGCCAGCCCGCCCGAGCACGAAACTGGGCGTGTTAGGAGCGGGCCACGGTGGGGGTTCGGGTGAGTGGGCTAGGCAGTAGGCACGACATGGCACGGCCAGCCCAATATCCGTGGTTGAACCGGACCAATTTTGGAGGAAAGCACGACGGGCCGGCACACGGACCGCCCCAGCAAGACCCATTGCCAACTCTATATACTCAAGTGAACTCTCACCGTTGAAGCTATCTCCATGTTGCTAAAAATGAAACACAAATTCTCTTTTAAGATGGACAATATCCATTTTAAAATTCAGACCGGTAAAGTAGTATACATAGAACAAAAGTAGATCGCATTGAAAATAGGAAGACATTTGTCTCATCCTTGCAAGTGGGTGATATTTAACCCGTTTTATATCCGTCTTAAGCAAGACCTAATGAAAATGAAAACATCAAGATCAGATGCATATCTAGGCATCTTCTAGCTATGCGTCACGGTCCGCTACTTTTGCCGGACCGTGGCGCGCACCCTTGCCCGTCTCAAGGCAAGATGCAAGCGACAAGGATCTTCGTACTAGTGAGGGATCGCCCACTAGCACGATACTCGGGTCTCGGGTCGGTGTGTGTCGGGAATCCTAGTCACGATTATCAAGTCCGGCACACGAAAGCAATAAAAGCAAGCAATACGATTATTGAAAGCAAGCAACAAGCAACAACAAGCTTTTGGATGAGAAGCGGTTTTTCATTGACTAGCACCTCTCAAAGAGGCAAATTTGATAGTTTGGTCCTGGTAGCAGGAAACATTGAATTTACAAGTTTAGTTCAGAATAGCGATATACCTATTTATGGAAACCTATTCTAAAACTACTAAGAAAATACTTACTACAAATGTACAAGGAAAATGAAATTACATAAGCATAAATAAATCTAAGGGTTCAAGTGTGCGGATCGTCACACTCTCCCCCACCTAATCTGTTGCGCCCTCGGCAACACAAAATCTCGAACGGCGCTTGGTGAGACATCCTCGGTGAGCTGTGGCCGTCCATGCTGCATTGTGGTTTGGCTTTCTCTTGAGTCCGGCTTGTAGATACTTCTCGGTCCACACCATGATCGGATTCATCGTCCCTTCAAGAATAGAGTGCATTTCCTTGACGGCGAGACTCCCGAACATCATGTCCTCCAAGTTTATCACTCGCCTCTGATCATTCTGGAAAGTCCAAGTCCTCGTTGCTCGAGCGGAAATTTTGCGAGATCGTTCAAGGTGCTTGCTCCATCGCACCTTCACCTTGTCCATAACCACTTCAAGACTGCATTCAAGGGTAAGTGAGTTCTTCGGACGCCGAATCGGCATTTCGGCGCGGCCTCCCGATGGTACGAGGCCTTCTCTCTTGGGTCGACCGACCCATGAAACCAGGACGTCGATTCAGCATATCGACGCGGCCCCCTGATGGTACGAGGCCTATTTCTTTGGGCATTTCGGCCCTCATTGTCTACTCCTCGGTGAGGAGGTAGACTCTCCTTTCGTCCCCCAGGCCACTTAGCAGCGTAGTTAGCCTGGGTCTTGTTCGCCCTCGGCTCCACCGAACCTTTAGGCATTCCTCAAGGTCGCATCCCTTGTTTCGGCGTCGGTATCACCCTCATAGCCGAAATTCGATGCTGCCCCTTGTCTTCGTCGCTGTCTACCGTCTTCACTACGATAGACCCCATTAGTAGCATTGATCCGTCACTCGGTTTCAATACTACCAATGCTTTCTGAAAGAACTGCATCCCAAGTACTAACTTGAAGTCATCCAGCGGAACGGTGGTGAAGTCGAGCTCCCCTGCCCACTCACCCACTTGGACCGCGACCTTCTTAGCCACTCCTTGGACGCGTTTCACTTTCCCATTGACCGCCGGCGGTGTTAGCATCCCGCAGAACTAGCCCCAACCGATCGACTTCCTCTTTCGTAACAAAGTTGTGGGAGGCGCCCGAGTCGATCAAGGCCCGTGCTTGCTTCCCATTCACCATCAAGTCCACGTACATGAGCCCGTTGGATTTCTTGGCGGAGGAATCTTCGTACTTCCCCATCGCGGCCGATCCTTTGAAGTGAGCCCATCCGTGGTTGGTCTTCACCATCACTCGAGTCTTCGTTACACTCTTGGTGATAGTCGGCCAACGCCCCATCAAGACGTTCTTGAGCCCCCTTCGGCATCTTCTTGAACATGGCATTGAACTCCGCTTGGTTCGGACAATCGGCCATCTTGTGAGGACCCTTGCACACAAAACACGCGAACGGTCTCTTCGTTGTGGAAGCAGTAGAGTTTCCCACCTTCGAAGACGAGCTTGAGGGCGAGTTTGTAGTGCTCGCCGATTGGGCTTGACTTCCTTGCGAGCGGGCAGACCGTTCCCAACCGAAGTGGCGCTGTTTTGTGGCCTTTGTCCATTGTACCCACTCTGTGGCGCACCGATATTCCCCGTTGGTGCCACCACTCTTGTGCCTCTCGCTCCCCGTGAAAGTCGAGCGGGCGTTCCTGGTGATATGGCCGAAGACGAGTTTTGGGATTACGCCTCATGACCTTCTGTTGTGCCCACCTCTTCAACCCGTCAATGAATTCGAATGTCCTATCCGTCTCGGACATTTCGCTAATCTCGAGCATGCATCTTTGAGAATTCCCTCACATATTCCCGGATTGATTTGGTGTGCTTGATTTCCTTGAACTTCTTCCGAGCAACAAACTCCGTGTTCTCGGGGTAGAAGTGATCCTTCAAGATCCTCTTGAAGTCGGCCCACGATGTCACCGTAATCGTGCCCGCATCGATTTCCTTGTACCTAGCCCTCCACCACATCTTAGCATCGTCGACTAGATACATGCTTGTCGTGACAACTTCCGCGTCTTCGTCGAGCCCACTTACTCGGAAGTATTGCTCCATATCGAAGATAAAGTTATCGACCGCTTTCGAATCCCTCGCCCCATCGTAGGCACGAGGTGGAGGTGCCTTCACCTTATGGCCCCCCAAAGATTTCCCGTCGTTGGCTACCGCTTTCAAGAGTGTAGCACAAGTGTTCTCTAGCTCCTCGATCTTTCGATGGAGGTGAGCTATCTCTTCCGCCCGATCGTCGGGATTGCATCACCGATCACTTGATCCTGGACACCCATCTCGGTCATGGCCGACTCGTAGCCACTAACGGTCTTTTGCAACTCCTCGACGCTCTCCCCCATTCGCATCACGATTGTCTCAAGTAGGGGGAGTTTCTTATCGAGCGCTTCCTCTAAGGCATCCACTCGGTCTTCTATACTTTCGCCCATTTTCTCGATCACGATGAACAAATGCGGCTTGCAGAAACCCGTCTGAAGACCGGGCTCTGATACCAAATGTCACGGTCCGCTACTTTTGGCGGACCGTGGCGCGCACCCCTGCCCGTCTCAAGGCAAGATGCAAGCGACAAGGATCTTCGTACTAGTGAGGGATCGCCCACTAGCACGATACTCGGGTCTCGGGTCGGTGTGTGTCGGGAATCCTAGTCACGATTATCAAGTCTGGCACACGAAAGCAATAAAAGTAAGCAATACGATTATTGAAAGCAAGCAACAAGCAACAACAAGCTTTTGGATGAGAAGCGGTTTTTCATTGACTAGCACCTCTCAAAGAGGCAAATTTGATAGTTTGATCCTGGTAGCAGGAAACATTGAATTTACAAGTTTAGTTCAGAATAGCGATATACCTATTTATGGAAATCTATTCTCAAACTACTAAGAAAATACTTACTACAAATGTACAAGGAAAATGAAATTACATAAGCATAAATAAATCTAAGGGTTCAAGTGTGCGGATCGTCACACTATGCAACCCACTAATTTGTTAACATTTATTACATGAAACACAATTAAACATAATCAAAGATTAAGGATCACACGTGCAATACTAGGCTAAATATAACATGCATGGCCCCTCGACTTCCTACTTATCCTCCTCCTTAAGTACCCTAATGAATTATATACAGTGATTAATAAAGTAATCCCATGATTCCTAACCATGTGGAAACTTTAGCAAAGGTACACTATTCACACTCGAAGTTTTGTTTTGTTTAGCAGTAATAGAATCCTTTTCCTCTAAGGGTATCTTATTTATTATTATAAAGTGGTATCAGAGAATAAGTAGATGGTTTAATACACTAGTAGTATACAGCCTAAATCTTGGCTATTAACCTTGAGAGAGTAGAGTTCTAATCTCATCGCCAACAACCGAGCATGAATAAATCCCTTTACTCGTGCCTTGCAAATTGGAATCAGGGTCCATATTAAGACAGACATACTCGTAGCCTCAACGCCAACTATCCTGTGGCTCCCTCTACGCTAAAACAAATAAAAAACAATCGGTCTCACACTCTCACTTAAGACGGACATATTCATCTTAATATTAAAACGGGTCAAATATCACCTCAGTTAGATAGATGAGTCATGTAACCCGATCTTTTTGCTAATCTAGGTAGCACCAAAACGGACACGGACACGGACACGACACGGACACGTGATACGGCATCCCATGAAATTTAGGACACGGGACACGCTATTTAAATTTAATAAAAAACATATTTTATGGTTATAAATACCGTATGATTTTATTTTTGTAATGTATTTGATTCTAAATTTAATGTATTTGATACTAAATTTAGGTAACTGATGGTAAAATTCGACTTTAACTATAACTAATTCTCATTTCTCACCCAAACCAATCTTCTAATCAATCTCTTTTGACAATTTATTCCTCGTCTAAACTATAACATTTTTAGGCGTGTGTCCGACGAGTGTCGGGTGTCCGGGTGTCCGACACGGTGTCGGACACAGGACGACTAGTTAGGAGGAGTGTCCGTGCTACCTAGTTGCTAATATCTAGACATTTTGCTTTTGTCTCATCACTCTTATCTATTTTATTTGATCTGTTTTAAATTAAAAATACATACGCCCATCTGAAATGAGAATGTGATAAAAAAAAAAAAAAAAAAAAAAAAAAAAAAAAAAAAAAAAGGATGAGTTAGAATGTTTTAAAATCAAAACGGATGTGCCCATCTTAAACGAGAATTTGTGATAAAAAAAAGGGTGGGGGTAGAACGTGAATGCTGGGAGGAGGGAAGCTGGAGCAAGAAGGATAACCAACCCATCATCATAGGCTTTTCCCTCTTTGGGTGCCTAAAATGGGATTGCCAAACTTTGCAATCATGAGTCTACTACTCATCATTACCATTCAAGAAGTAGAAGTTGAAGAAGAAATTTATGCTCTTTCTCTTTTCTCTCTCTCTCTCTCTAAACCTAGCACATCATTTCACCAATTACATACACACACCCCTAACATTCATTATTTCTTCTATTTAAAGGACCTCACTTCCCACACCTTTCTTCTCAATCTAACTTTCATTCAAACTTCAATATCATTCCTTTCTCTTCTCTTTCTAGCTAAAAGACTGAGGAAATCTGTTTACTGGTAAGAAAATGTGTAGTGCAGAAGATTGGATAGAATCTCCTCCCGTGTCGGCTCATCGAAATGGCAAACAAAAGCATCAGCAATCAAGAAGATATAAGGTTCACGTTCGTTGCCTTGTCATGAGGTAGGTCTTAACATACTCCTATACATACACTACATTATACTCATACTAGGTTAGATGCCGAGCTCGGCTATTTTATGAAATCTACATATATTTGGTTTAAGTGCAGTACTCAAGTGTTATATATCCATGTCAGGGTATCAAGTATCATATACAAATACGCAAGTTTATACTCCCTCCATCCCAATCATTTGTTTACCTTAATTATTCTTTGTGAGAAGTATGTTAGTCAAAGGTAAACAAGTGATTGGGACGTAAGGATCTGTCACAATAACATCAAACTGTCACCGAGTTATCAAGGGCTAGAAAGTTACCTCTGTCGCATTTTAAGATGGTATCAGCCACTTTTATAGCGTAACCACCGAGATCATGACATGATATCTGGTTCCATGCACCAACCTTATTACCACCCTGCATAACCAAAGTAGCACACATCTGAACTATTACAGTTGGAAAAAATAACTCCCTATTTTGATTACTTTCACTTAACTTTGTTCGTATATACAACCGAGATCATGACAGGGTAGCTAGGAAATCTAAGTTTGATTATGTTTAGCAGGAGAAGGTCTGAAGGAACAAAGATGGAGAGCATGGAAGTAAAAAACCTGAAGTTGTACTTAGAGAACACAAGTATCCTTGAGGAGAATGAAAAGTTAAGGCAAAAGGCTATTCTCCTAATGCAAGAGAATCAAGCTCTTCTTTTAGAATATAAGAAAAAAATTATATCATGCTAGGCAAAATTATGTAGCTCTAAACTTCGTGTATGTAGCAAACTAATATAATGCTAGTAGTAATTTTTTTTTTTAATACATTTGTATTGTTGTTTTTATTAGATCTTAAAGCCTAAAGGCTCAATAAATTCTCACTTTTTTTTTTCATTAAGCATCAATCTTGAATGTCTTAGACTCTTAGTTAATGTCATGCCATGGTGTAACTTCTTGGTCTCTAGTATCTATATTTTTCTTCGGTAAGTCTCTCTTAGGACAACAGCATTCATATTAAGATGAAACGGGTCAAATATACTCCTTTTGTTATTCCCTAGGCATTCTCCTTTTGTCTCATCTATCATACTTGACCCGTTTTAAGTTTAAGACAGATATTGGTAATATTCCTTTTTGTAAACGAAGACATAAGGACAGTTTTAATGCAGACGGTATTAGTAACATGATCATAACTACCACCCACATAACTTTTTCACCTAGCTAGCTAATATCATGAGTTCATGACTGATCCTGAGTGAAAAAGGAGCATCTTTTAACAACTACAGTAAAAAAGCACCAATGGGCAAGCTTCACATAATCACATATCTTCTAAAATTCGGCCCCTACAAAAATGCATTGAGGGTGATCACTGATGTATGACATGATTAGTACTAATGATATCAGTGACTGACTGCCTTTTCCTAAGACCTGGTGACTGCTGCTGCTTACTAGGAACAAAATGGAGAGCATCAAAACCAAAGAGAAGCTTTATTAGCATTAGCAGCAGAGTAACATAAAAATGTTCTTAAACATACTATTAAGTTTAAATTTACCGTTTGATAGGTGTTCGACTACTGAGGGTAAATGTACGACTACAACCAGTCCACCAGTCAATTACCCGTCATCCGAACAATGGTGGAGCCAGGAAGTGAGGGTTGAGTAGGGAAATATAGTAGTAGTTTTTTGAGTTTGAGAGCCGATAGTTTAGAAATTGTGTTAGAACTGTTCAACTAGAGACAGTCTCGTGATAATAAAACCCGAGACCAACTCATTCAATCAAAAACCCACTCACATAGTCACATACTCATTAACAAATAACAACTGTCTCTACTCAACTAGAGACAGTTCTCATATGGGTGAGTCTCGAGATAATATTATCAGAAGACTATCTCATTTGACAATTTCTTTTAACCAAATCATTTAATACGGAAAAAAAAAAACTTTTTGAGAGATTTTGAATTTGGACTAAAGACATCGCAAACATTACCATAACGGCATAACCCTACTGTCTCAAGAACTCCACTAAATTAGATTAAAGACAAGGGAAATTATTATCCTGGCTAGCTAGCTAAGAAACTTGTGAACCAAAATTATGACAAGTTAGAAAAGGTGGGAGAGGGGGAAGACACACATATTTTCCCTGTGACCACTTTTCTTTATTCTTTTTCCTCGTCACCTTTGATTAACAATTGAACTTAAAACACTTTTTGTCAAAATACTACACTAGAAACTTCACACTCCAATGCTCACCTTTTCATGGGTCTACTAATTAGTATGGAGCATCTTGTCAAACTGTAATCATCACACAAACTAAAACTTCACTGGGGAACAGTTTCAAAATTATCAACTAATCCCCTACAAATTAATAATTTAAGCAATATACCGACATTTTACTCGCTTACCCGTGTCATACAGTTGGCACTTGACATGGGTCTGACACTTGGATACGTCATTTTAAGCCAACATAGGCAAATGTTTTAAAGAAAAAGTCAAGTCTGATACATAGACATATACCCATGTCAGATCCGTCTAAACAAGTCTAAGTAACAAAGATATTTAGTGGTCTAATTTCAATACATAATCACTGCTTAATGCTTAACAGTCAAAGCAATGATAGTAATAATAAGTAAAAATCAAAATGACGTAGGATTACATTGAACAAATAAAGGAACATAGAAGCAAGGAAAACAGTTAGTCTAAGTACGCGGCAAAATAACAATCATGAACCCACAAACCTTTTAGAAAATTATATGTTAATGCAACTATACTCAGAACTTAATCCATCCATTTCCCATTGGATGGTCCAAACACATTATAACCTTTAGTGCATTCTCTCTAAACTTAAGCTTGCTTGCACCTAAGTGAGGTGATGATGGTTAAAATAATACCGTTTTATAATAAAACCCGAGATCTTGAACTAATGCAATTTTTAAAATCCTCTTCTACGGGTCGAACATAATGTGAAATCATGTCTCTGAAGTACTCCCTTTATTTGAATCATTTGTTTACGTTTAATTAATTTCCCTCACAAAAAAATATAAAAGGTGAACAAAAGGTTTAGCCTTTCGAGCCTTATATTAGTTGGACAAGTAACATACAGTATTACCTTGCCAAATACTCCATCTATTTCAGCAGATTCTTTACGCTTTGGTTTGACATTCATTCAGAGGAATAAAAAGATGATGTAAACTTGATCTTAACCTATCAAAAATTAACCAAAAATAACAGAAGTCGTTTACTAAAGCAATTTGAAGGTACATCATGGAGAAAGGCAAGTCAACAAACTCGAGCTATACACCCATGCAACACGTTAAAATCTAACACAAATTCTTATTTGTGAAGGAGGGTATCCGTCACAAATAAGAGACGGGTACCATATTGTCTCACAAAAAACCCATAGGGGGTGAGAGAAGGAGCACATGGGGTGGGTGCCCACCTTGTCCCCTCTACCCATTTCCACTAACAAAATACCCGTCGCAAGATCCGACCCGTCACAAGCAAGACTTATTGAAAATCTAATGCCTAATTTTTCCTTTAAATAAAGTGTGTCACTTAATTTCCCAGGACTATCTATGGTCCTAATTTTTGTGGTTATCATATAGACAATTGAGCTAAAAGACATGCATATTACGCTTCCAGGTTCCAAGTTAACTGATTTTGTTCTATATAGTTCTGACTCCTAATATAATCTCGTATAAATTTATGTCCGTCACTCAACACTTAGACATGTTATGATACTTCTGAAATTTCATTCGAAGCAAAAACAGTCGAGGACAACACTTAGGCTAATACCTGGATACTTGTGATCAAGTCTGAGTAGCATAGATTTAGCCCATCTGGGCCATATTAACATATATGTGGCAGGAGACAAAGCAACAACAAAATTCAAAGTTTCAAACATCCATTTAGCTATAATCTACGATACTCAAACGCGAGTGCAAGTGTCAAGCATTTGGTATAAAATTATAAATTCGGGTGTCAGATTCTTCACGTCTCAGAATTTGAGATACATGGACCTTATAGTAATATGAGAATGTGTTCGGGGACATGTCTTTAAACTAAAAATTAATTAAAAATATAACATATTTAAAGTTTTTATAGTCAAGTGTATAAATATTTGAGACATAGGTTAAAAACCGTCAAAAATCATACTACATGCTCACATACATGTCCCCGCCTCGTACTTTTGTCACGAACAAAACTCTTTTTTCTCTGCTAGGATGCTACGAGTAGTGTCAAATAGATAAGGCCTAATTGGCAAGTGTCGGGTAAGGAACTCAGACCTATATATTAAGCGTCGTGTGGAACACGAATATGCACCTAGAAGTCAAGAACATAGGTAAGGAACTCATAACTATATCTCAAGTGTCGTGTTGAACACGAATATGCATGCACCTAAAACTCAAAGAGTCGAAGTAACACAGGCTACAACCTCTACGCGTATAGTACACACTCGTATTGTGAGTTCAACTACTAGATTAAACTGTAAAATTTACCAACTTCCAAGTCCATATATACCCTCATTCCTGCCAATGAATCCATTGAGAAATGAGTAGCCCCAGCAATCTAATAAATTGAAATGTGCACCAGAACTAGGTGTCTGAAAAAAGGACCTATATTCAACCAATACGAATGAAAGTACAAAGAAATCATTTTACATCCATGTGAAAAACCATGCATACATGATCCATATTCTATACAATTGATGAAGGGCACAATCATGTTCATTTCTCTCCCACGAAATATGCACATAGTAAGAACAGGAACAATTCAGGTAAAACGCTCAGACTAATTAAAAGTTGTATCACAAATTGGACAAATCGAACAGAAGAGCACAGTCGAACCTTAAGTGGGTATTTTCTGAGAGAACAACATTCGAATGTTGTGTGAAATCAACTAGCCCTCATATAAACGCAGCAGCTTAAGGTGCCACCAGTACCTGCAGACAGCCAATATGTATTCAGGCATTCAGCTGTCGGCTTGCATACTAGCATAGTGTAGATTCTTTACATCGGGGAGTTAATTTGCCAGATGACACAACTATGCAACTACTGAGGCTCCATCACAGAGAGCTCGTAATCCTAGAAACTCAAGATCAACTAAGCAAGCAACACAAAGTTCATGATATTTGTGCAAAAACACACAGATGCCGCCTAACTAAGAAACCGTTTCAGCTTGTAAATTTTTTCCATTTGGGAACAACAGCTTGCAATTTTTTTACTAGCGTCACCTAAGGAACTCCTACCTATATCTTGGTTGTCACATTGAGCACGAATAAGCACCTAAAACCCAAGAGTCAAAGTAACAAAGGCTACAGTTGGCTACACGCCTACACCATCTACGCATACAATACACACTCATATGGTGAGTTCCACTACTAAATTGAATTGTGCACCGGAACTTGTTGTCAGAACAAAGGACTTCTATTCAACCAATATGAATGACAGTATAGAGAAACCATTCTACATCCATGAGAATTGCCATGCATACATGACCCATATGCTAGGCCATTGATGAAAGGCACAATCAGATTCATTTCTCTCCCACTAAATATACACATACTAAGAACAGGGACAATTCAGGTAAAACGCTCAGACTAATTAAAATTGTATCACAAATTGAACAAATCAGACAGAAGAGCGCAGTCTAACCTCATTGTGTATTTTCCGATCAAATGTTGTGTGAAATAAACTATCCCTCATATAAACGCAGCAGCTTAAAGTGCCACCAGTACCTGCAGACCATCAATATGTATTCAGCTTTCAGGTGTCGTCGGCTTGCATACTAGCATAGTGTAGATTCTTCACATCAGGAGTTAATTTGCCAGATGCCACAACTATGCAACTACCGAGGCTCCAGTACAGAGAGCTCCGATCAAAGAGTTTGTTTCCAGATAACCTTAATGAAAATTGCATTAGGAATTGCATCAGGTATTTATTCCATAACACACGATGTAACGTAATTAAGAGTGATGTTATCTCAAGTCCCATATTTTCATTTCCAATAGAACCAAGATTCATTACTCTTTGGTTCTGAATCATGATGGACGAAGCAAAATGCACACTAAAGTGGCTAAGCTTCGTTTAGGGTATGTTTGGATTAAGGAATTTGGAGGGAAAAGAAAGGAATGGAGAATAGGGATTTAAAATCCCTTGTTTAGATAGCAAATGAGGGTGGAGGGAAATGGAGGGGAAGAGATTTGGAGGGATCCATTTTTCCCCTTCCAAGCCTAATCAAAATCTCTCCACAATAAGCAAGATTTGGAGGGAAATTGTATCCAAACAACCACACTCCATTCCTCCTTCTCTCCCTTTCCCTTTCCTCCTTCCCCCTCCCTTCCCTTTCCCTCCACTTTTGCTATCCAAACACATCCTTATTGTGAAGTAGCAAGGCACATGGCTTTAGATCTCGGCAGAGACGTATCATATCGCCCGAGATGTATCGGTATCGGAGGCCGCCGATACGAGATATCCCGAGATGTATCGGGCAAATTGAAAACAAGAAAGTATCGGCCGAGACGACCGATTTATAACGTGTATCGCCCAACTCGATCTGATACAAGCCCGCGATGAACTCGATATGAACGAGTTATAACTTGTACCGGCCAAGTTTTTTAATGAAAAGCTCTTAGAAACTGTAGAGCATTAGTCAAAGTAATTATCCTAAGTAGAATTAATCTTAACTTTATATGAAATAGTCAATAGATGATGAAATATCTACAAAAGCTTGTAAAATAAATATCACCGAGATAATAGCGATTCACAGCGCGACGGCCGAGTCGGGGACAATTCCGCGACTCCGTTACCGCGACCGATACCACTATTTAAAACCCTCAACTACTAGCAGCCCTTGCTATCATTTAGAAACATCCTCTTTGTATTGTTAACACAAAGTTAAGGTTGCATACATTCGACCCCTCCTACCCCGCAATTTGCAGGAGCCATTAAAGCATTGAGTTAATGATGATGTTGCTATCTCAAGTTCCATATCCCGGGATTGTTTTCACGACTATCACCCCATTGCCCTTCTAAGATGGTTTTCACCTTCCCCCACTCGCTACTACGACATAGACGGTGGTTACCATTAACATCATGATTACTAGATCAAAAGCTTATAAAGGCTTTCCAGTATTCATAGTCATGATTAACAATTATCTCTATCCTAATCATTTGTTTACCTTGATTGAAATACTCTCGCAAAGAATATAAAAGGTAAACAAATAATTGGGATGAAAGGAGTATTTCATTTTTGGATAATGAGAAAACCCGCAACCGGTTACCTTTTTACCCAGAGCGCATTAAGCAAACAATTAGCAAAGTCACATGTCTACAAATAATTGAAACTTGTGAAGAAATAAAACAATATAGAAATTAGGGGCTGACTGCAATACATTGTTGCAAAATTCACATTCACCAATAATAATCAGAGAAACGACATCGTAACTAATTAACACTGAAAAGTTGGAGTTGATAGAACAATTAAAAGTAGAGTTTGAGACAAGTGTTCACCAGTTAACAACGCCGGGGCATTGGCAGGTTCAGCGAGCTGCCGCAACAATGGCGAATGTTTCTCTGTAAAACGCAGAGGATTGCGAATGAGAGAGAGGAGTAGTTTTTAGTTTATGTTCAAAGCGGGCAACAGTGGAACGGCAGAGACTAGAGCTGTCCGCCGTGTCGGATTCGGGTTATGCGGTTCGGACTAGAATACGGGTCGGATATGGTTCAAGCCGGTTTATTCTAGTTAAGATCAGGTCAGGCCGTCAAGGTCATAATAAGTCAACGTGGCCAATGTGGCGGCCCAGCTCGATCCGGCCTGCCAAAACGGGCCCATTTTCCCCTAACCTATTTACCAGATGGGTATTGCTCTTTCACATACGCATTTTACTCTTTCATATACTTTTTTTCATAAATTTTCCATACTATGCCCCCAAATTGTGTCTCTTCTCCTTCATCAAACTATAATCAAATTACTTCTAAAATCTGCAATTATAGATCACCAAATTCACCATTATCCTACATAGCGTATCCTTGTATACTTATTTTAGTCAATAGAACACTTTTTTCCGCTTTAATTTGCAAACCCTAGGTTTTAAAAACCAAAAAATGTGTACACTGCCTCTCAATCGTATCAATAAAGCAACTCCAATCAGACAAAATTTTTCATTATGACTTAGAATTAGATAATAGGAGTAAAACATGTTTATATAATCATCATTAATAATTTTGAATAAATTTTCTCTTTTTTACTATAATTTTGTTTAACAATTTGAGCTTTTCAAGTTTATTATGGGTAAGGGGTGGTTAATTTGTCAGGCGACGACATACAAGGCCTCAGACGGAGAGTGGGGGTGTTCGCTGGCGAGACGGAGGTGGATGAGTTTTAATTCTTGTGCACAAGTGGTGCTATGTTCATATGCGTAGACTTTTCGACGATTGACGGTCGAAAATGGCAACCGATAAATGACACTGCAAAGTGTGGTAGCCGGAGTTGGGGCGGTGGGTAGGGGTGTTTTGAGAGGGTGGAGGACTAGAATTGGTGGTAAGTCGTGGTGGAGTTATTGGTGGCAAGTATTTTTTTTTTGTTAATGTATTGTAAGGAAAAGGTGAGGATGGAAAATTGATTGTGAAAATGAAAGGGTCAAAAGAGTAAAATGCGTATGTGAAAGAGTAAAATGCGTATGTGAAAGAGCAATACCGTACCAGATTGTGGTGTGCACCCTTGCCACACCGAGGCAAGAATGCAAGTAACAAAAAGCGTCGTGTTAGTGAGGAATCGCCCACTAGCATGTTTTTCATGACTCGCGGTGCGTATATCGGTAATCCTAGTTATGATCACGTCTAACATGAATGGGATAAAAGTAATCAATACAATTATTGAAAGTAAAAGACAAGCATTAACAAGCTTAAACGTTGGAAGTAGTTTTCGTTGAATAACATCCGCTTAAGAAGTTTTATTTGATAGTATAAACTTTTGTGGCATAAAGGGTGCACGACAGTGATACTTTTTCTAAATGTTTTAAAACTTAAGCTAAACGGAAAGCCACAATCCAAGATCCGACATATAGGAAGAAACCTTGGAGTATGATCGTTACAATTCCTATTGATAGAAAATAAAGCGTGGAAATATAAAATCTATGGTCGAAATGTCCGAAACACACGGGGAATTACACCCAGCTTAGCCCGCACACCACACAGGCTGGGACCGGACCACATTTTCCCAATCTAGCCCACCCAAGCACATTAAAAAAAATGGTTATCTCCATCGGGCCTGAGACAGACATATTGGAGTCAAGCCTCGCACAACCCGACCACTCATAATGGTCGGTTCAAACCACACTTTCAAAATGCAACCCACTTCTAGCCCAGCCTGATGGTCACCTCATTGATATGAGAGTCCCATATTTTTAAGGCATCCACAATAGATGAACCTTTAAAGAGGTTTGTCACATGACAAATCACCAAATTAACAAACCTCTCTAATAACAAACTCATACATAACAATAGACAAACCTTTTCAAAGTTCATTTTATATGACCCACTTTAAATTATCCATTTTTTTTCTCTCATATATTGGGTATATTTTAGGGACCATCATTTGACATGTCATTCCACAAACCTATATACAAATATGTAACCATTCTCATCTATGAACCCCAACCCTCATTCCCAACAATAGAGAGGTTTGTCAACAAACCTCTAAAAAATACACAAACCTTTGTTGACAAACCTCTATTATGAATGCCCGTATTTATCGTTCAAAGATGGCCAATTCAGGAAAATAGCACTCCTTGGCGGTTAGTTATCATTCCTACTAATTTTACATAGGGCTGCGCATCGGTCTAAGACTGGACCAAACCGGATAAAATCAGACCGGATCAAAGATCGAAAATAAAAATTTAGTGGATGAAGACCGGACCTAAAACTTTCGGTCTTGAACCGGACCAAACCCGAAATATTTGGTCCGGTCCGGTCTTGGACCGAAATGGGCCTAAAATAGTTTTTTCACTGTTTCGTACTCCCTCTATACTACACCCATGGTGACATTGAGAATCTTGGCACGGCTCATCGTCATAGGGAATCTTCGATATTATTCTTAATCTATAAGACAAAATATAGTCATGTAAGATCTTGTTTGATTTTTCATCATGAATGCTACAAGAAAATCAAATTTTTATAATTTTTAATAATGTGTACTAAAGATATTCACGTTGCAAAACGTGTGTCTCGACAAGTGTGAAAAAGTCAATGTTACCATTGGTGTGGTATGGAGGGAGTATACGATAATTACATTTTAATTCCACTAATTAAAATGCATTTAAACAATTAGACGACTCTTTTTATGAAAAGCATTGACAATACTAATTTATAATGTCTTTTAAAGATAAAATGTTAATTTGATTCATAATATTTTAATGATTAATCTTAAAAAACATGAAATTTGGTCCATTTGGTTCGGACCTAAATTAATCGGTCTTGGACCCAACCGGACCGAAGACCGAAACTTAAAAAAATGAGGACCGAGGACCGGACCAAAATAATTCGGTCCAGGCCAAATGGTCCGGTCCGGTCCATTTTTCCGGTCCAGACCTAAATTTGTTCACGAATGGTTGTTCACCGCATCCCTTAATCATGAGGTCAGGGATCCCTGCTCATGAAAATGGAGCGGACTATTTGGCCAATTGGCCACTCGAGTACCTAGTGAAATACTTCTTCGTGAGAGCCCACACAGCTAGCAAATATTCAAGTTTTAGTGGTAGTATCTGCATCCGTTACCTAGTTCTAGGTTGTAGCTGAAGCTCTTAGAATGAAATATTTACAAAGACCGAGAACTCAATAGACTCGGGAACCCATGGCTAAAGACCTGAGTTTTATGGGCCAAAGTTTGCAGTCGGTCGTTATCGAATTTAACATGGTATCAGAGCCCATGGCTAAAGACCTGGGTTTCATGGGCCAAAGTTTGCAGTCGGACGAGCAAAGTCGCTCAGTTGAATTTGTCCGGTCATGGGCCAAAGTTTGCAGTCGAACGAGCAAAGTCGCTCAGTTGAATTTGTCCGGTCTGAGTTAATACTGGGCCAAGTTTACAGCTGGACGAGCAAAGTTGAAACCCAAAGTTCCACATGCGAGCAAAGTTGAAACCCAAAGTTCCACATGTGAGGGTTGTCCCACATTGATAAAAGAGGAGAAAGAGGCAAGGGGCTACTCCCTCTATCGCCAATTGGTTTTAGAGTGGAACCCTCGCCTAAGTTGTGGACTCTTTCTCCTCCGTTTGGGTGCGGCCCAGGCCCGTTGTCGAATTTAACAATACTCATTGCCTGTCCATAATACAGCAGCTGATGGTCATCTTTTGCGACTATGCAAGAGATTTTAGCTGAGAATGAACTAATTCAAGGGATCAGGCATGCCTTAAGTTGTTCAATTCCTAATTTCCTAGAGCAATTAGATACGGAGTTATCATACAACTTGAAATTGCATTTTTTTTGGCTAACGAAGCGCACTCATCAGTCGTATTAACTATAGAGGGGAGAGGATTTCGAAACTAAGAGGCTAAGACATATTGTCCATAATACCTCCTTCTACAGCAACTTGAAATTGCATTGGTACTGTGTAACTTTTGTTTTTCTGTATTCTTTCAGTCTTCTCCATTGTAGTTCAGTTCACACCATCAATAAATCAATCGAATTCTTTGTACAAAATTTGCGAAATACAAAATTCTTCACCTGCAATCTCATTCTCGCAGTAGGAATTTATCCCACCAAAATAATCTTCGACTAGCTGTACACTTTAAATACAATCAAATAATAGCGATTCAATTTGTTTTCAGCTACGAGATTTACAAGTATCCATAACCCTCTGAATTCGCTCCATTACTACCGGAATCTCCTTTTCCGTTAACATTGCAAAACAACATTGAAACCATCCAGGCTCGACACAATGACATGAAGATCCCGGTATTACATTAATCTTACCAACATTCAACAGCTTTTCCCAAAGCTCAACCTCTCCTTTTTCACTGTAGGACCGAATCATTCCACTCATATTAGCCCAACAATATAAGCTTCCACCACCTACAATAGTTTCGATCCCTAGTTCCTTTAGTGCCCCCACAAATTTAACATACATTGTTCGTAACCTTTCTCGATTAGTCTCGACCAATGAGTACATAAATCTTGAATCTGACAGCATCGAGACCAGGAATCTCTGAGTTAGAGCTGAGATTGGGGAAAAGCGTGCCATTTTTTTGGCAGCAGTGACTACATTGTCGTTGGAAGAATATATTAAAGCGGTGTTAAAACCGGGAAGAGAGAGATCATCTGAGAGACTGTAGACTATGTGGATCCGGTTGGGGTCCACATCTTCAGACTCGACAAGTTGAGCCAAGCTGACAAACTGGTCGTCACTGTCGCCATGATTGGATCCGGAACCAATAAAATTCTCATTTGAAATTATGTGGATGTTTTTCTCTGTTGCAAAATCCATAAGGTTGAAGAGCATTTCTCTACTTAGAGGCTTTCCCAAAGGGTTTGAGGGGTTGGAAATTAAGATGCCGCGCACTCTGAGCCCACGCTTCTTTGCGTGGGTGTATGCGTGATCGAGGGCTGTAATACTTAGGTTAAAATTATCAGCACTCCGGCAAGGAATAGGGATGAGCTCGACACCAGTACGCCATTTCACATCCCTGTCAAAGCTGCATTCTAGCAGAAGTCAGCTAGCGTAACTAATAAAATCACTAACCGACTAGTGCTCAGGGTATCGTGAAAGTTCGTACATATTATTTGGGAAAACAAGGTTTACCTGGGATAATATGGAGCAGGAACAAGGAATGCATTTCCATGGTCTGCTAAACAGAAGCTCAGAATCTCAATTGCAGGTGCTACTCCGGCAGTCAAAACGATTTTTGATGGATCCAAATTTACTCTTTTTTCTGTAGTTTCGGACATGAATTCGGCCACAGCCTGTAATAGTAATTCTGCTAATCAGAAGCAGAGCCAAGTAGCCACTAATAACATGTTCATTTAGGTCCTCTCAAGTCTCAACTGCTCCGAAACACAAGCGACCCCAAAGCTCAATAGTTTCCTGTCCTACTTTATTGAGGTGGGATGATAGATTAAGGTCTCGTTCTTTTAGACTAAAACTCTACTGAAGTAAATAAAAAGTAAAATGAACTTAACTTCTAAATCTTAACTTAATCTAATCTAAACTGAACTAAAATAAGCTGAAATTAAGTCCAAAAAACCGTAACCAAAACCGTAGTTAAGCATAAGCAATAGAATTACTTATATAATAATGTCATAAGCAAAAGCCAAATTGCACTTTTTTTACCAACAAAAGTGAGAAAAACTTAATGAATCATGACAAAGATCTAATGTAATGAACAAAAAGAACTAAAAAGGTGAGCAACTTACTATTTTCAAGTCCATCATGCCATGAAAAGGCTGATAATTTGCAATCTCACTAATGTTTAATTCTTGTGCTCCACCATCCAATTTCCTCATTATTGATTCATTTGCATTCTCCACCATCCAATTTCTTACCAAATCCAAACACAACTGCCAATTTTTCATTTAAAACAAAATTCCCAATTAGTACTTGTATTATGAATTATAATCATTCCTCAATTACCCCACTTTGAGTAAGCTATTGAGGTACACAAATTGTGTGTAACACCTACCTAAAGGCTAAAATAACATTTTTGAGTTTTGTATAAGATAGTTGTATATATCTACAGTAAAAGAACACTTTACATTATGCATGGTTGTAGACAATAACATAGCGGTTTTATATATGACCAATTGTTTAATAAATCACCGATAAACAAAATGTGACAATGTGCAATAGAGAAGCGCTAGTCTTGCTTAATACGAAGTACGAGTAACTTCTTTAGCTTATCACATGCTTTTCTAATCACCGAGCATTTTGAAAATAAATTGTCTTAAACTTAACACTATTTCAAATGAGATTTTATATTGACAAAAGGCAATCCGAGTAAAATTTAAAGTCTCAATAACGTGATATAAAACCGTCTCACATTCTGAGACAATCCTTTAATTAATAGATTAAAAACACCTCATTTATTAATACCAGTAGCAATCAATAAGTATTTAACCATATTGCTCCTACAATAAAACGATCTTATTCTATAATTTGTCGATAAAACATTAATCAAACAAGACAGAAACCTTATAAACATCGAAAAGAGAGACAAACCCACTTGATTACTCGCCAACCCAAGTTGAATAACCCCATCCGGATTCTCCACCTCATCAAACGGATCCTCCACAACCCGACCCAACCCAACAAAATACGGCGTCTCAACCACTTTCCCCACCCGACCCGACAAATGAGCCGGACCCGACCCAGACCCACGCGGAGAAAACAAATGAGTCCTCGAATACGACCTCTCAAGACCCACCAACACTTCACTCGACACCGGTCGAACACGATCACCATCCGAGTCAGGTTCGGGGTCCGGGTCGGGTTCGGACCGATTTCTCTTGAGGTAGAGCTGCAGAAAGTAGAAAAGAGCGCATGGAATAACTGAACCGAAGAAAAGACCCCCTCCTCCTTGGACCACCCCTTGTAATGGAACTATGATTCTCATAGCGGTTCCGGTTCCGGTTAGGGTTTTGGGTTTCGGGTTTAAGGTGGTGGTGATGGAGGAGAAAAGGGTCATATTTAATTACGACCACGACCACAATCACGAGCACGACGAAGACGATGATGATTAATACTAATAGGATTAGAAATCATTGGTGGTGTGTGAATTTAGTAAAACAATATGTTGCACCAATTTTGTCTGTTTGTTTTAATTTGTTTGTTTTGTTTGTAGAATTATTTGGTGGGAAATGGAGTTAGGAAAATAAAATGAGTGATTTATATGATTGAGTATTTCAGTTGGCGGCTGAGTTGGTAGAGAAGAATGACGAAGAATGACTGAATGAGAGTGTGTGTGTATTGGATTGCGGGAGATATAATTTGGACGAGTGGGAATTGGAGAGAGATTAGGCGGGGATTCGAACATTCTCAGCCGTTGGGATATTTTTCCTAATTTCGGAGGATCTCATGTTGTTGTTATGGATGATTGGTCTTGTTCTTTTGAACTGAAACTCTTTAAATTAAACTGAATAATGCAAATTTTTATTTCATACATGTTATTTCTCGTTTTAAATAAGATGGACTAAATGTAATTATTTTACGGTAAAATGCTACTAATTTCTGATAAAATGATATCATTATTTTCATGATTAAAAATGACAACTTTAGTTATAACATTTTGTCATTAAATGGTTACATTCAATTAAAAAAATGGTGATATTTAGTCCGTTTTATTTCAAACCGTCTGAAGTAAGACTTGTTAATTAAATAATACATGAATTTTTTTTAACTATTTAATGAATATTTTCTGTTTTAAACAACAATTTGTATTTACCGACTTATTACAAGGTTTATCAACTCTTTCATTTCACTTTACAAATAGGGGTCAATAAACCTTATTGTAAGGCTAACTCATAAAAAACGAAAGTCGGAGAATGTTGCATGAAACTTCATCAAGCGCATTATTCATCGGTTTGATTCATTGATGTTCTTCGTTTTTAACTCTTTAGAAATACTTCTATATAATAGCATACCAATCATACATATTAGGTGACTTTTTTTACCTAATTTGATTTCTTTACCTTGTCAAAATTTTCAATGTCGAACGGGATCGGCTTGCTAAACGTCCATTCATGCAACTAACTACAGGCCATATTGGCATTAATGTGTGGCAAGAATGTCCAATAAAAATGAAAAGTGAGCATGAAAAACAACATTGGCACATGGAAGCTAAATCACAAGTCGTGAGTGAGATTGAGGCATTTGGAGTGTTGAAGACAAACTTCCAGCTTAGCAATATTTCGGCCATATAGATATCATCTTAAAGGACAATATCACACCAAATGACCAAAATCATCTCTCCATCACACAACGCATACATGATACATACCTTTACACTTTCCCAAAAAAAAAAAAAAAAAACTTTACACTTTTGTCTCATTTGATGGGCCTTTTTTCGATGGTCTGCTGGTGCCTGAACTACTTACTACTCGCCCTTCTTCGCTGCAACTAAAATTGTTGGGCCTTACTCTGTGCATTGGGCCATTTCATGGAATCATGGCCTCGTTGAGACATGCTTTCCCAATAATGCCATGGGATTTCTCCTATTAACTTTGTTAGTACACAAATTGTTCTATAAGACTAATATTTAGGTAAGACTAAGCCCAATAAAATTACTTAATAAAAAAAAGTACAAATGGTTATGTTTTTATGAAAAATACAAAATAAATGTTACAAAAATTTAATAAAAAAAAAAGCATAAATTAGATAATAAAAAATTAAAAATACTTTACGAAAATCAAATAATTTATTAATTTTATATAAAGTAAATATTTTTCAACTTTTTTTTACAATTTTTGTAAAAAAATTTCAATTGCAAAAATTTTTGTTAGGTAGTTGTGTTAAAATCAAAAGTCGGAATAAAAGATTTTCATAACAAAAAATATACTCGTAAAAAATATAATAAAAGGGTAATAAAAATTGCCTTTTTTGATATATAAGACAAGTTGAATTTCTCGTGGGGCTTAATTTCACTTATTATGTTATTTATGGGGCTAAATTACTCCAATTAAAAGTTATGGGGGTTAATTTCACAATTGCACAAAGTTATGGGGATCAATCACCACTTCCCCGCATTAAAATAGGTCACTTATTGATATGTGGTTAGTTTACGTCATTTCACTCCCCGTTTCTCATGCATTTTGCCTTCTTTAGCGCGTTTTTAGCTCACTCTCGCTCGTGTTTTGCCCTTTATTCCATGTACCTCGATATTATGACTTCACGTACTCTTTTGTAGGGAATTGGCCTTGGAAAAGGCAAGATGGAATGAAGACCGAGTGAAGGAGCTAGCTCATGTTAGCTTGAGAAGAAAATGAGTTGAAAAAGGCTGAGAAGTGTGTTCTGCCTGCACACCGGCAGCCAATCATGCCACCGGCAGCCAATCATGCCACCGGCAGAACACCCCCACTGACATTGCCAAGAGAAAAGAAAAGGAGCTGAAGACTGTGTTCTGCCGGTAGGCCGTCAGCTGGTCCACCGGCAGAGCACAACAGCACACATTGAATTGGAATTGAAGAAGAATTAATTAATTGGTCTTGCTACCCGCAGACGAGCCGATAGCCGGCCCACCGGTAGAAGGCACAACCAAGAAGACTTTGAAGCACTAAAGAGTGTGTTCTGTCGGCAGGCCGGCAGCCGGTCCATCGGCAGAACACGTATGCCAGTTGATTTCCAAAATTCCAAGTCCAAATTACAAATGGCCTCGCTACCGGTAGGCAGACCGGCAACCGGTCCACCGGCAGAACACAGCTGCTGCGGATTTTGGGATTTATTTCCTCTTCCTTTCTAATCCAATGAAAGACTATAAATACCCCCTCCCTTAACCATTTGTACACACAACCCTAGATCTAATTTATTTCCCTTTTCCAAGTTTCAAACTTTGTTAATTACTTTGTTAATCTTTCCCTAATTAGAACAAGTTTTTCAATAATTATCTCATATTTAGTGCTAGAGATTGGGTTGTAAGAAGATTGAAGGTTTCTCCTTTCTTATTTCAATCCAAGTTCCTTTCTTTGCTATTGAGTTGGTATAATTTCTCTTCCTAATTTCATTTGTTTACATTTGCTTTTCTCTTAAGTTTTGTTTAGTTGTTTATGTTAGAATTCCACTCCTTGTTGTTTGATTGTTGTTTTTCTCTCTCTTGTTCATCTTTTCTTTGTTCACCATTGTTGTTTACTCCCAAGGATTGAGTCTTTGATTTTCTTGTGTTAAAGACTGAATCTTTGAGTTTCTTGTGTTAAAGTTTGTGTCTTTTAGTTTAATCCTCATCCATTCTTAGATTAAATTGTCTTTCTTCATAATTTGTGTTGGATTATTGCATGATTAGTAGTAGAATTTATTCTTCCACCATGATTATGCTTAAAAAATCCATCTTTATTGTCTCTATTGCCTTTAGAACCCTGATTAGTGAGTAGTCTTCTACTAGGACTCGGTTTGACCCGACATGAGTAATTTCACTAATTGATTCTCATAAAGGCTAATTATTGGGGGAAATTGGTGAGGGTAGTTTAGAGGAATGATATGGTTTATGGACCGATTTTGGGAATTGTCGATTTGTGACCCTTGTCCACCAACGAGAGTTGGTTAGGTTGTGAACCGGATACGCGGAATTTGGACCTATTGCTAACCTAGGTTGAGACCGAAAGGGAGAATCGAGGGGGAGTATCTCTAAGCTTGTGTTTGAATTCGACCTTCGAGAGAAGGAGTTAGATGACCCGGAAAATGATGAGGGCTTAATGACCTTGGTCATTACTAAGCCACCTTGGGAAAATGCATGTTCTTAGGGTAGCCGGGTAATAGGTTAGGGATTCCGACCTTCGAACCCCGGGGGGGTGGGTAGTTCTAGTGTCCTATTATGAGCCCGAGAGGGAGTTAGTAGGCGAATTAGAGCCATCTCCCCCCTGCCTTTCTACCCTTACGATTAGCCTAGGTAATCGTGACGTGGAGTTATGAATAGTCGTGGGAGAACCGAGTTCTAGGCTTTCCTTTCATTTGATTAACACTTAATCCTATTAGCTTGTTTTTACTTGTCTTGTTTAATTGCTTTTCATTTTGCTAGTTTAGTTGTTAGATTATTACCATCACCTTATTGTAGTTTGACTTAGGTAAGCACAAGGATTAAAACGATTAGTAGTCTACCTAACTCCTCGTGGAATCGACCCTCAATAGTGTACAACGACAATCGTGCACTTGTGAGGTATAATTTGAGACCATCACCTATCATCTTTCTCGAGAAAAAAACAATTAGTCTCTCTTAAGAAAGAGTTACCCGTTTAATACTAAAACTTGTATAATTATCGTGGTATAGCACGATATTTTTTAGATGTGATTATTATATATGTTTGCATTTAAAAAGTGCGGATTTTTTAACATGTGTCCTTAGGGCACATGATAATAAGTTAAGTAGGGAAAGTTTGTTGAGAATCTATTATGAGAAATTAGAGTTAAAACTCATATTTACCATAATTAGTAATATAATATTGAAAATCTTTCCTTACTTAGCTTATTATCATGTGCCATTATGGCACATGTTAGAAAAACCCTTAGATAGTGTTTGGAAATACGGAATTGATTTCATTTTCATGATTTCAATTATAGAAATTTAAATGTTTGAATTCAATTTCAAATCCAATTCCAAAATTGCGTTTGGGAAACCCGTGGATTTGGAATTGGAATTGAATTTGGTGGGAGAGACGGACATGGGTCGAGGCCATTCGATGTTTTATATTTGAAAAAAGTAAATATTGTCTCGAAAAATATTTGCAATCGGAAAAAATATCATAAATACAAATATTGAGACGAAATTTGCGTCACAAAATAAAACGTAAGAAGTCATGGAATTGAAATAACTAGTATATGATAGGTATTTGAGAACCCCAAATTTAAACTAGCTTGTAATTGATAAGGAATTGAGTCAATTCCAATTCCAAATTCCAGGAATTCCCAAACACTTTAAATGTCTCAATTATGGAATTCAATTCCAATGCAAGGTTTCCAAACATACCATTAAGAAGAAGAGTTATTTAATGAGAATATTATGAACTATGGGTGCCCTTCTCAAAATACTATGACCTATTAATAACTACGATTACTAGCAACTATTAACTCCTTCTTCACCTATTACACTAGGTGACCCATTACCTGTTTAGCAAGTAAAGTCTTCTTACTTTCTATACAAATCCACCCATGAACCACCCTACCTTTATCATCACCACATTACCAACATCATCCGCAACATCACACCGCACCATTAGCCACCAGCCCAACACCACCAACCGCCAAATGCCGACCCACCACTACTATAACCTTCAGCTACCCAACCCAATTTTACATCCAGTTCATTTGTTTTCTCCCATCTGCATTTCATTTGTAACTAATTTTTCTGTGTGGGTAAATGAAGTGTTTTATTTGTGCAATTATTATGTGTAAATCTAGTGTTTTTTTTTTTGTGTACTTATTTCTATTATTGCTGGGTTGTTCCTCAATTGGGCTTTTGTAGATTTGGGTTTGAAAAGACCCAATTTGATTAAGTTAAATGTTGATGATGCCTTAAGACAAATTAATCTCATTGTTATTTAATCGTGTGCCTCTTAAGTTTTAACCATGTAGCATAAAGCTCCAATTGTCAATTCAAGGTTATCAAGAATGTCATCATGAAGATCAAAAGATGAAGATTGTCATTAGTGTTAATGTCAAGTGTTGTAAGGAGATCCTTAACTCGAATTTACGTTTAGGTGCAAAAACAACAATTCAGTCAACTGTTAATTAAGGCTCGTCTTTGAAAGAAATATTTCGAAATTATTTGAATCTTTGTTAAAATGTTTTCAATTATCACAAATGATTTATGCAAATGTTTTGAAGTTTTTTGAAGAAAATAAAGCTTTCAATGTCTTGCTAAGGAGTTTGCTTGCACAATAAGACACTTTCTATAAATGGGTTGTTTGTTTTTTACATTTATAGAAATGTTTATGGTTCCCATAAACACAACCATTTATGCTTATTTCTTGTTGAAAAACTCAATCCATATTTGTGTGTGTGCACAATCTGATTTCTTGCAATCTTAGGCACCGATTTCTTAAGGAAGAATACTCGGTTTCTTGGAGAGAAATTCGGTTGACTTGTGCATGTTGCCCAAGCAAACTACTTACAATATTTTATTCACTTGTGCTTATGAGTGTAAGATATTTTAATGTGTAAAGTATACTACTTGGACATAATAAATAGCTTGCTTAATTCATTTTTACAAGTGTGTAATAACGAGTTTTAAACTGAAAAAGACTTAAGCTTTTAATCGAGTAAATTAACTTTGCAAAACCATTTTTCATTTCAAATCTTTGAATCATTTTGCAAGTTTTTTTATTTATTTTTTGAGTCTTTTATTGAGTTATTGTATTGCACCTAGTCGTTTACTCTTGTTCAAGGATCCCGTGTTTTGTACTTAAATTTTATCTCCTCCGTTCAAATGAGTGAACAACATTGAGATAAGTGAAGTCTTGTAACAACCGGGTAGAACCAAACCCAAGTCTTAAGATAGAGTTATCCTTAAGCATGAAGTCTTCGAAGCGGGGTAGCTTTTGAGCATGAAGACTTTCGGCGGAGTAGCCCATAACAAAAGCCTTATTGCGGAGTAGCTTTAAGCACGGAGTCTTTCGGCGGAGTAGCCCAAAGCAAAAGTCTTTGAAGCGGAGTAGCTTTTAAGCATTAGCAACCGGAGTAGGTTGAGGTGTTGTTTTATTATTCTGGGTGGTCTTAGTTTGTATGAATTTACTTGTGAGACGTTTAATAAAATAACGCTGGACGTAGGTCGCGGAGTAGTGACCGAACCAGTTTTTAAAACATCGTTTATCGTGTCTATTTCGTTTTATTTCCGCTGCACACTCTACTCACGTTTTTATCTACATAATCAACTGTTGAGTACACTGTAACTTCTGTTTGATGAATCGTTGTTGAATACTCACTACTACAGAATTCATCAAGGACATCTGTGGATGGACATCGGATTTTTGAAAAAACAGATGTAATAAGTTTGCACATCGGATTTTTATAAAAGTCTGATGTAATTATATTATATGGACATCGGTTGTTATTTTCAACCCATGTCCATTATAATGGACATCGGATTAAATTACAACCCATGTCCATATAATCCTCAATTTGGGCGCAAAATGAAAACAATTCCCCCGCCCCAAATTATTTTCACTAGCATACTGAGTCAATCTATTATACTTACTCCATATCATTCTTTTTTTTAGACAAACCCAAACCCTTAGCTTACTCATCCCTTTCTTCTCTATCACTAGTAGAAAAATGACATTAGGCAAGTACATAAGGCAACGGTCGTTGAAAATAACCATAGCCGTTTATGAATGGCTACGGTTATGTACCAACAACCGTAGCCATAAATGCCCATTAGAGAAAAATACTACGGTTCTAGCCTTTAATCGAAGCCAAATGACAAGAAAAAGCAACGGTTATACGGAGTAATTCTAAAGTTCTAAACCGAGGCCATTAGTAACCCACTCATCAGAATATATGTGACCTTACCAACTAAACCCTCTCACTACCCCTTTTTAATTCAGATTCCCATCTGCCTCACTCCCTCAACACCCAACTTCCTCATTATTGCTCACCTCCACGCAGAACGTCGGTAGCCATATCATCACCAACAACATCTCGCCATTTCCGACACCAACCTCGTGACCCACCGAATTACTTCCGGCAGCACTTGTTTTCAATTTATACCTCTCGCCATTCTCAATCAGGTTGGTATTCTATCAATTTTTTTCTTAAATCCTTTGTTTTTCCTTATTTGTTTTCAATTTATAACTTAATTTAGGTTTTTTTATCATCTAGGGTTTATGGATTCAATTATTTTATCTACTAGGGTACAAGTAAGTATTAGGATTAGGCCTTTCAATTAAACTTCAATTCAATTGGGATATGGGTCTTTTTAATCAATTTGAGTAAAAGGGAGGTATTGTTTTCAGTCCAATTAAGCAGGACTTGCAATTTATGAATACAATAAAACTCTTGCGGTTGTGTATTATATTTCTGTTCCGGGTGTAATTCCAGAGCAGTTATATGTTACCACCCGTGCTTGTAGAATGACGTCTTTAGTTGAATCCTCCTTGCGGTCTCCTGAAACGATGAACAAACTGAGGGCTCGGCTTTGGACCGAGCGAACTCACTCCGACGCTCAAGTCAGTAACTTAGAGAGGTAAGTGGTTGTTACTTGGCAAAGTACGTATTGTAGAGAGATAAGGAAGATATTACCAGATGAATAGTGATTCTTAGGTTAAATTGTGGATCCTTTCCTCAATGATAGTTGAGGAGTATTTATAGACTTTCGCCTTTTGTCACGTAGTGGCCAAGTGGCCAAGTGGCTAGCAGGTGGAAAGACTGATCTACCCCTCGGCCGAGGGACCTATGGCAGGACGGCGGGCCCTGTTGACTCACCGCCGAGGGGTCTTGGATATGAGTTCGCGGATGTGTGCCCCGGCTGGCTGGTTGCCCCGGCCGGGACCCATCTGACAGGCCGACAGGCCTCGTCGGTTAGGCTGTCTAAGCCGTTGACTTGCTGTGGATATCTTTGACCTTGCTCAATGTGTTGACTTGGTCAGCGGGTGCAGAATATGCCCCATCAATTTCAGTTCGTATTATACTCGTATTGTTGTTTACAGCCCTCGTTCTAGCTCTATGAAGGTTCATTCAGCTAAACCATTAGCGAATTTCATGGTTAATCGTTATTTCATAATTTAGTTACTGCCGTTTTGATGGGTCGTTCCATGAAATTTGCAGTTTTGAATACAATAAAGTAGGACTTTCAAATTTGAGGAATGTATATTAGTACAATACCAGTCCAATCTACCATGTATATATGTACAAGTCCAGTACAATCTAAAGACGGCGACCTTAAATAATCTTATGGATAAGTACTCTTCTTCCTGATGCTGCTGCTGCATCATGTCTGATATGATTGCATTTGCCATAATTTTGTAGCTGAAGATGAAAAGAACAAGCCAAATGATAGGGGGCATAAGTTTGAATTACGAGCTGGCAGATTGATATCATTAAGTGACATAATTTATCGCTCATAAGGAAATAGTGATGCTTCACAAGGTTCGTAGAAGTTTATTAATATTGTTAATCCTGTAATATTGAAAACTGTGCACTTGTGCAGCATACTGTTCTCTTGGTCTTGTTAGGTTGATCACATCTTATGATTCTTATCTCCTTGATAGGTTGATTATGTCTCAGTTATCATTTTAATAACCTGTCTATTCATCTCGACTTATCCTTGATTAAAAGAATTATGTTGCCTGCAGCCAGAAACGATAATTGATATAAAGCGGTGATATATTGGCCACTGTAATATTGGAACGGACATAAAACAAGCTAGCTTTTTAGGCCAGACTGGTATTTTTTTTTCTGTCAATGCCATTTTAAAAGCTTTGATTAAATTTTGTTCGGATGTGGAACTCAACATCGGTGTTCCAATACTTTACTTGATAGCCGCTTTGATTTTGTTTGCTCTGAATTGTAAGTAACTATGTGGCTACTGGAAGTGATGATGGTAGATGGTTCATTTGGGAAAAGAAAACGGGTAGATTGATAAAGATGCCAATGAGTGATGAAGCTGGTAAGGCTCTCAAAAACCTTTTCTGGCCAACTTATTCTTATTTATTTACTGTAGTTATATTGAATAGATGACACCATCACAAAGTAACAAAAAAAAATTAAGTCTAAGATGTCTTATCTGATTTACTTATTTACATCTTTGGTATTCTGTTCGCCTTGTTTTCAGTGGTTCATTGTGTCCATTCCCATCCATGTGACTCTGTTCTAGCTACTAGTGGAATAGATAACACTATTAAGGTATTCTTGCCAGTTCTCAGTTGAGGGATTTTATTTTTTTTTATCTAAAACTTTCGCGGTTTTCATTGTTCAGCAGGGACGAGCGCCCTTGCTAACTCCCCATTATCCATATTACGATGAGTAAGTGCTGATCAACCTTGCCTTTTAAATAAACAAAACTGTCACCATTTATTATTGATTATCATGTAAATAAGTTACAAATTATTTACAGTGATCATTGGATGCTCGTTGTGACTGACGTTGCTGATCATAATCAAGTGCATTGGTTCGACTCACTAGGAAAGTCAGTGCCGTCAAAGTTCAGATCTTTAATTAATGCGTAAGTTCATCTTAATAGTTCATTTATTGATATGCACATAAATAAATGTTCAACTGATTAGAACATTAAAAATGGCAACTATTATTGGCTGACAATCATTTATTTGAAACCATGTTTATATTTAGATCGGTAAGAGTATACGGCTACAATGGTGGGGAAAGAATGCGTTCTCAAGCACCGCAATGGCTGCAACATAATGTAAGTTGTTGCTTATTATGACGACAAATTCAATGTCTGATCATCAATCACTTTTAATTGATAAAGTCATGTTATTGGTTTAATTCTTGTCGAGTTGTTGTTTTAGTGTGCTCGTCAACAAGGTGTTGTAGAATGCGGGTACTACGTCATGAGGTACATGCTGGAAATCGTCACGCGTTCTAATCCAACAAAAGCTATCAATGAGATCAGTTTCGACATTATAGCAAAACTCGGTATTTTTTCAAGTAATTATCCTACTTTGACCTGCTGCCTATACGCATTGTGGGCGAACTGCTGCCAATTCAATGAGCTAGCCGCTCACACCCTCTTCCCTTAATTATTAGCTTATATGAAGTCTGCCCTTGTGAGGCCATGTCCGACGCCCCATTGTCATTAATATGCATTACAGGTTTTTCAAGACACCACGCCATATTCACAAGAAGAATTAGATGAGGTTCGGGACTTGTGGGCGAACTATTTTCTCAATATCTAGCCGTAGATAGATAGCTAGCGTAGTAATGTATTAGGTAGTTGCATTTTGAAAAACTGATTACATGATCTGCAAGACCATATGTTATGTTGGCTGGGATTTGTTATGCCCTTTGTTGTTGTTCGTTAGTTGTTGAATTCGGATGACGGAGACGGTTGCGTTGTATGTTGATTGGGATCGGTTTTTATTAATTGAAATCGATCATTTTGGTTGAATGGCAGTTGGCATGTTTTGTATTAATGTTTTGGCTTTCAAATTGGTGTAATGCAATATGAATTGGCCTGCTCTTTTCAAATTTAAAAAAAAAAAAAAAACAATATAAAGGACAGCGGATTTATAAAAGTTCGATGTAATTCTAGCTTCAAAGGACATGGGCTTTCTATAAAAATCTGATGTACATTACACATATGGACATCGGATTAATGTTAAAATCCGATGTTCATTACTCATATGGACATCGGATATATTTAAAAATCCGATGTGCATATATTAATGGACATCGGTTTAAAGTCCCATGTCCATTACACCCCATATGGACGGGACTGAACTCTACATCGGCCTATAATCCGATGTCCATGTGTCTAGAAGTCCGATGTCCTTCATGATTTCTGTAGTAGTGACTTCTAACTCTCTAGTTTTAAGTATCGACTTTTCCTTTCATGTAAGCATTGTTTAAAGTGTTTAAGAGTTTTTTTAAGAAGTTTTCGTTAAGCTTAAATTTTAAATAGACACCTAATTCACCCCCTCCTCCTCTTAGGTGCTCTCGTCCGTGGCTCTTCAGGGTTGTTCTTCAATTGGGTGGTAGTTAAATTAATTGAAATTCGCAAAGGATATGACGGCATCGGGGAGTAACAATGGAGCTTTCAAGTTGTTGAAGAAACGAGATGAATTGAATGATAAGAGGAGATTGAATGAAGGGTTCAAGTTGTTAGTGTCACTCACCTCTTTTAAATCAAGTCGAGCCTCCCTGCAATACCATTGCTCGTCGCCAAAATAACCGACATCGGTTCAAACCCATTTGATTCACACCATTCCAACATCCACTAGTCACCATGGGCCATGGCTATATCCCAAATCGGTCACATTAATTGATGAGGGTTTGTAGGTGGGATGTGGAACGACATGGTCGGAACTGGTGAAGAAAATATCAGACCTAAATTGGCGTTGTGTGTCAATTATGCAGATTGAAGTGTAGCTATGAGAAAGGAGGCGAGGGTGATATGGTTTTATGGGTAGAAGATGGCGACGAGTTGCGGCTGACCATAATGGTGAATGTTTATTGAGAATGATGTAAATGGGAGAAGGATTGAGCGGTAGTGGTTGGGAGGCTGTTGTAGTTGTGGTGTTAAAGGAAAAAAGTGGGTCCCTTATGATTTTTAACCTGCTCCAACCGGTCAAAAAATGACCAGTTCTATTCTATGAAAGGGAGTGCAATAGTTGCTAGTAATCGTAGTTAATTAATAGGTCAAAGTATTTTGAGAAGGATACCCATAGGCCATAGTTCATAATATTCTCATTAAATAACCCTAAGAATAATAACTTTTTTTAATTGCAGATTTGCATTGGAATATCCAAAGGTTTCACGTAATTAGCTTATGGAATTTATTGTTTCCTTAAAATTTTGTAAAGTGTGCAAATAGTTAATTTTTCGAGGCTTGCCAATCATTAGTACCCGAAAAAAGAAAAAAAAAGAAAAAAATTGGTAAGTGTGGAGTACATATGTTAAATCAAATTGTAATTTTAATTCAAATTCAAATTTGCACCAATAATTTATTGCAAAGATTTTTGGATAATCATTATAAAATTATTCCTTATAAGTAACGTAATATTTACATTGTAGAAACCCGAATCATCTCCCCTACTACTAAGAGAATAAAAATTCTTTTAGTTTTCCCTCAAAAAAGCATCTAGCTAAATAAGGTAATAAATAAAATTTTCTTTCATCACATTATTATCTTTTCAATGAATATATTCTTATAAATAAACTCTAATATTTTAAATAAATTCATAATTATGATTTTTTCATTAAAATAAAATAAAATTGATATTAAATTATAAAGTATAAGTTGCTAAATTTTTCAGTAATGCAATAATTATTAGTGTAGAGAATAACTTGACACATGCTTACTAGTAGCTTCGTGACAAAAAAACATTCACTAAAAGAAAGTTCACAACTTAAATATTTTTTTTATTAGTTTTCCATTTTAATTTTTTTGTTTCATATCAAAATACAATGGAGTGAACTGATAAATATTAATGAGGTGTAAATTTTAAAAGTATAAATCCCCGTATATACTAAGAGAATACAACTTCTCTAAAGTTTTCCCTCCACCCTCGAGAGTGCTCGAACTTATATATGGAAATAAATTTGATTTTTATTTATTAAACTAATTTTCCATTTAAAATAACCTGTACATAAAAACTATATCTCCTATTATTAACTTCATGACGAAAAAAAGTTTTTTTTTTTGTTTTAAATTTGATGTAGTTAAAATGTTTTCATAAAAAACACAATTCATGGAATTATTCAATTCTTTTGATTAATTTTAATATTAGTTATTTTTTATAAAAAATCGCGAGGTATAAATCTAAAATCTATAACTAATACACTAAAAATTAAATGACCTATATTTACCGCGCATTTGTGCGAGATCTACACTAGTTAAGGAATAATTTTTCAAATTTGCAGTGATAATTTGTAACTTATCACTTATGGGAGCAACTCAAATAAGGCCCACTTTTATTAGTTTAGCATGAAAAAATGCCTAGTGCAATTCGGCGTGAAAACTACTAAAAGTTTTTATTCTCTTAGTAATAAGAGGATGTGTCAAATATCTTCACACTCAAGAAAAAATAGATAGTTTATTCTTTAACACGGAGGTATCTATCTTAACATTTAAAATTAAAAATGGTCAAATATCATTCAGTATCATTTAAGATAAATTTTTGATTTTATTCATTCTGTTTTTGCCTTTTTCATATTATTTAACCCGCTAAATCAAATTACCAAATACACCTATTTTAGATAAAATTTTAGATAAGGAGAATAAAAAAACAAATTCTCATTTAATACGGGCAATGTCCGTACTAAGATTAAGACAAGTCAAATATATACAAAATCACATGCAAATTGCCTAAAAAATGCCATTTTTTTTGTTTTTTATTATCACCATGTGATAGTATTTGACGAGTTTTAATCTTAAGTACCTGATAACAAAAAAGGATATTCTACGATATGCCCATGTGTTTTTTCGGTTTTCTATATTGTACCTTTACATTTTTGAATTCTATAGTGTACCTCTAAATTTCTTACTTATTTCTTCATCATGACCTCCTTCAAATCTTCATTAACTTTATCACTATTAAACAACCGTACTTTGACCTTTATTTTGACTCATTATTGTTGTATACTTTATCATCATCATATATGAGAAGTATCACAAATTAATTTTAATAACCACAAACTAAACCTCTATTATGAAGCATGAAATGATAATGAAAATTTAATGATATTGAATTAAATTCGTATAATATTTGGTGGGTTAATGAGTAATTCAGCGAACTGATAAGTAAATGAGTAGGTTATCGAATAATTGAAACAAAATTGCTAAATGTCGCCCCTATTTTACTAAACGTCGCCCCTATTTTCATTTCATTTTGACAAGTTTGCCCTTCTCTCTCTAAAAACTATTAAACACATTTTTTTTATCTTGAGTCGAAAATGGGTGACGATAACCCATTTTTCCGATACGTGTGTGAATCATATACTAATGAAAATTAACAATTAACTAACTACGAAAATAATTTAACATAATGAATATAATTATACGAAAATACCTAAAACTAATTGAATAAATAAGTAAATTAATGACATAAACTAATTCAATTAAAACATTTTTAACATAATGCTTTTTTGAAGAAAAAAACTAATTCAACTAATTGAATAAACGTTTTTTTGAATAAAAAAAATTACGTTTTTTCAAAAAAAAAAAAAAAAAAAAATTGGCTGAAACGTGTAAAATACATGAATATGCCCAGGCACGAACATGTGGAAAACACGTTTCTGCCCAGGCACGAACATGTAAACCACACGTTTCAGCCCAGGCACGAACATGTAAAACACATGTTTCTGCCCAGGCCCAAACGTGTAAAACACATGTTTCTGCCCAGGCCCAAACGTGTAAAACACATGTTTCTGCCCAGGCCCAAACGTGTAATTCACACGTTGGGGCCAAATCGATTTTTTTTTTTTTTTTTTTTTCCGGGTACAAATCGACATTTTTTTCCCTCTAATCTCGTAGATCTATAGAAATTTGGCTCTAATCTCGTCACATATTACCTATCCTAAGTCACCCTATAAACTAATCTACATGTTTAGTTGTCCCGTTTGTCTGTCCTTTTTTTTCCGATTTTTGTTGTTACTTTTCAAGCGGATTTGAATTTCTTGTTTTTTTGAAGCGGGTTTTGAAGCGGAAATAGTTTGAACACGGAAATGAAAATAAAGGAAGTGATGGTGTATAAAGTAGCAAAGGGCAAAATAGTAAAATTAGGGGCGACATTTAGCAAAACTAGGGGCGACGTTTAGCAAACCCCTAATTGAAATGCTGCTAAATAGATGATTTAATAGATTAATTAAAAAACTAAGTTAGAGACAATAAATAAGGTCATGATATATACTGATGTACAAAATTTAGAAGCACACCATAAAATTTTAAAAATATAGGTATAACAAAAAAATGAAAAATCTCCCAAAATAATCACTCAAGGAGACGATCCGTAACGATACGCGAACAATTGCGCCTAAAATACAAAGTCTAAAAAATCCAAAAACTAGTCAGCTATAGTACAACCGAAATCTCTGTTCCATCTATTCGTCCGCGCAATCATTAAACCGCATCGATTCTCCCAATTCCCAACGTCCTTACTCTACAGTTTTGAAATTAAAATGACCTTGCTGGCCCTACCTTCTGACTTTCAAAAAATGTAACCGTTAGTCCTCTATTTTGTAAATATCCCAAACATGTAGGGGCAAAAATGCCAACTTCAACCTAAATTACAGGCTCCGCCGCCCCATACCCGGCTCTCTAACCTAGACCTTTGTTACCTTCTTTCATGACATGATTTCACTCTTTTCTAATTTTACCATCATACCCTCCTCATATGATTTCACACCCAAGACCAAAGTACACTGAGATTCGCTCTTTAAATTTGTCATACTCCGTAGTACTTCCTCCATTCAACTCCACTCTGTCACTTTCTTTTTTTACGTTTACCAACACGTGTTTTACGCGTTAAATATCGTTAGTTACGTATTTGCAAAAATTATAAAAGTTAGATATTTTTTATATACTCGTAAAGACGAATCAAACAAGATCCCACATGAATATATTTTCACTTACGTATCGAGAGAAAATCGAAATTGAATACACGATTGTGAATAGTGTACAAAAGTGAAATATGTAGAGTGGAGTTGAATGGATGAAGTACAAACCAGCTAGTTTAATTGGGTGATTGAGATATCTGATTTTGCCCAAATTCTTGTTTAAAACGAGTATTATTTGATATTCGTCTTGAGTTTAAAACGAGTTAAATATAATCATGTAGGATGGATAAGACAAAAACAAATGCATTGAAAAAGGTAAAAGATTTGTTCTACATCCCGTGTGGGGTGTTATTTAGCCTCTCTTAAGCTTAAAACTAATAATACCGTCTTAAATAAAACTAATTGTCCAGTTTATTATTACATCGGATTTAAATATGGCCACTTAAATGATTGTTGGGATAAATTTTAGTAGGTCTTATATCGTTGGCCCTATAAAATGATATCTAGCCGATCCTTTCTATTTAACGAATATACTCGTTTTAAACAAAAATATTTGATAACAAAGTAATTCATAGGTTGTTTGATTGCATGTAGCAATTTGTATTATCTAAAAAGTCATAAAACACATTATTTTATAATTCATGTGAATTGTAAAATATTGTTTGTTTGTAATGAATGATATGCAATTCATTTAGGCATTCTCATCTATCTAGGGAATTTAGGTAAACAACTTATTCCATCATGGAGAAATTGAAATTCATGGAAACTTCTAATTCATGTGAGCATTGTTGTCAGAATCGCGATTCGATCCAATGATTCTACGATTTTACGATCCAAAAATGCTTGACCGATCCTGGATCCTACGATTCATCATAGATGTAGAATCTTACGATCCTGTTAATTTGAAAATTTCTAGAGAAGAGATCATAATACGATCCTACGATTTTATGATCCTACGATCCGATTCCATAATAAAAAAAATTAATATATATTTTTATATAATGACACCATAAACTCAAATTTCGTGTAAGTTGTAGAAACATGTTCATACAATGACACTAAAATCATTACTTACCAATATTTTATGAATAAATATTAATAAATAAGTGTTTTAATTTTCAATTATATGTTTTTACCAAATAAAAAATTATATTTAGTGAGTTTGTAGAATCTTGCGATTCTACGATCCGATTCTACCGATTCGATCCTACTCTCGCCATCGATCCAAAGTAGGATCTCGATCCTGGCAACATTGCATGTGAGTTAAGTTAACCAAACAATATGCCTATTTTATAATTCACATGAATTTAAATTCATATGTTGTTTAGTGGGTAACCAAACTACCCCTAAAGTACAATGCACATAATCGATCTAAATCATTATTTTGGTTTGAATATTGATATTCAATGTTCCTAAAATATGATATTGATATTCAATTTTCCTAAAATATGATATTTATATCCAATTGATACATTTTAACTACCTAAATGTTATTTCTTACACTATAATTATAAAATTGTACATAAAACTCATATATCCACTAAACCAACCAGATACCACTATTTACATTTAATAAGGTTTCAAGTAATATGAACACAAAAGATTCACTTCTTAAATAAAATATCTTACCAAATATGAAGCAATAAGTTTTGATACTCCCTTACATTCAAGTCAAATATTTCACATTTATTTGATTTTCCTTACAAAATAAGTGAAATATAAATCATTAAAAGGATGTTGGGTAAACGGTGGATTGATAGTTTTCAGTATATTCAATGCTTTTAGCATGTGGTGACTCACCAATCTACTAATTTGAGTGTTTGGTAAATGGTATATTGAAACAGTAGATTGAATGAAACAGTAGATTGAAGCTCAATCTAATGTTTTCCAATATGCTGCTCCCCGAGGATATTCACATTAGTGGATGGTGAAAAATGAATCTGTTAACTATTTACACATAGATACAACAATATATTAACCAAAACCCGCTAATAAGCAAACATTTATACTAATGTGCTATTTGGTCTTGAATTCTTGATTATGTAAAATAACCTTTTCTTTTTAAAATGAGCTTATTCACAAATTACTTTTCGGAAAAATTTTGGTTATTTGGCCAAACTTTTGGAAAAACGTTTTTTTAATAAATATTTATGTTTGGCTTAACTACCTTTTTGGGCTTTTTAGGCACTAGAGTGAAAAGTAGAAGTAACAATTTCCTACTTCTACTTTTAGGGGTTAGTTATCAACTTTTACCTTTTTAAAAACACTTTTAATCCTCCATAATTTATAGTAGTGTTTGACCTAGTTTCTATTTTTTCAATTGCAAAAACACTTTTAAACCTAGGCCAAACACCATCTAAATCTGTTAATTGAAATACATTAGTCAAACATGTCAATCAAATATGTTATTTATAATCTGTTTAACTAATCTGCTTCTTTTATTATTAATTTGCTGAGTACGAAACATGATATAACTGTAATTTCTCACTAGTCCAACTCCCCCTCCCAATAACATGACAAAAATGACCCGAGCCAAATGGACAGACCAATAAGACAATTTGCACCCGAATTGAGGACCTGATTTGACACGAACCACGAATAACCCGACTCTATTCAACCCGACCTGAATGTTTATTATCGCAAATAACTAAAACAACAACCTACCAAAAAAATGCCTCGAAACTGAATGATCCGACTCAACCTTATCCAACCCAATTTTTTGCAAATCCAAACAACCCAAACTCGAATTGAACCGAACAAAACTCGATTCGATTGCCCCATTTACCAGTTCGCTTCCAATGATAAAATAGCCATTTCTCCTCAACCCTATGAAAATAAAAAAATTCCAAATAAAAAAGTCATTCGAAACTTCCCTCCCCATTAATAAATTATTACATTTACACATACTCTCAACCTATATTAAAAAATAATAAAGGCCCCATTTTTTCAAAATTTGGACCCCCACATCTAATCTTCACCGCTCTTTTTCCTTCTGTACTTCGTCTCCACACTCACAAAACTCCAACACTACTCACAACAATGGAGGAACAAGACATGGAAATGGTGCTCGAAGATGATATCCCTCTATACGACGTCGTTGAAGTCGATTTCGAGTATGAATTTGACGCTGCTCGCTTTTTCGATTTTTCCAAACCTGAGTCCCAAGCTGAGGCTCGGATGTCCGAGCTTTGGTTCAACTCCGCTCCTAATTATCCTCCTTCTCGTAATCTTTCTCTCTCCTCTTTTCTCCAAACCCTAATTTTTTCGATTTTTTGTTCGTTTTTTAGCGTGTTGTGATTTTTTGTGCTTAATTTGATTTTTTTTTTTTGGTTTGGTTTTGTTGTTTAGGGTTTTATCTTTATGCGATTGATTGTGAGTTGATGAACTGCAGATGAAAATGATGTAAAGATTGTGTTTTTTGACGAGCATTTTGATTTTATGTGTTTGATGATATGATATGTTGATTTATTTCCATTTGTACTGAAGCAAAGCGAAAGACTCGTTATTCTTTGGTTTTTATGCGGCTTTTTTCCGAGTTGATGAACTGTAGGTCATGTTGTTATGAAGAATGTGGAATTTGATGTGCATTTTGCAGTGAAGTTTGATTTACCGTTTTTTATTGATTTATTTCCATTTCTAATGAAGCAAAAGACTCATTATTCATTGGTTTTTATGCGGTTTTTGGTGAGATGATGAACTGTTGGTCATGTTGATACGAAGAATGTGGTCTTTGATGAGCATTTTTTAGTGAAATTTGATGCATTGTGTTTGATGATATGATATGTTGTTTTAACTACATTGATTCATGAGTTTGCTATTTCGATTTTTAATAGAGCGGAAGACTCGTTATTCTTTGATTTTGTGTGATTGTTTGCGAGATGATAAACTCACGACATTGATTCATGAGTTTACTGCTTTTAATTCTAATAGTAAAAGATTCATTATGTTTTGGTTACGTGTTACGATAAAATAAAGCAAAATGACTCACTAAATTGGCTCTGTTGCTTGATTAGATTATTGTTGCGATTTTCATGTTAGCCAACGGGACATAGTGTTGTTGTGTTGATAATACGTGGTAGAATATGCGGGAGTATTGGAATCAAATGGAGTAATGCTGTTATTGATTGTTGAGTTTACTTAGGTTTAATGGTGGTTGAAAAATTAAATGAACTAGGTTAAATCTTGAGCTGGTTCTGTGAAACAGCAGATGAGTCATAATTGAGCAGCTCTCTGTAAAGTTATGGTGCTTCGGAATTAAATGACTTGTTGAAAAATTTGCAAGCTTCACTAAAGCATATACTGTTGTAAAGCATATTCAATAGCTGCAGCTAACTCAGTTTCTGGCTTTGTATTATGTTGTTAATTGAGTTACGTTGTGGAAGACGAATGATTTGGCCCGCTTTTCGTTGTTGTTAACTTTTAAGTAGCGTGCTTGAACTCTGGAGTCGATTAGCCCCATTTGACTTTTTCCTTCTCACATGAAAAGTCAAACAAGGCTAATTGAGCGTAGAAGTTATACAGCAACAAGAGACTTTAGGGACTTGGGACTTGGGATTCAGGGGCATTTGATCTCTAGACAATATACTGTTGTAGCTAGATTCATTTTGTTAGCCTTCAAATGATAGTTTCCAAGCATGTCTGTTTTCTGAACTTTGCCTTTGCTTATTGCTGACTCAAACTTGCAGCGTTTGTGACTAAATTGTTTCAAATGGAGGGCTTCTACTCACAAAAAGCAGATGCTTTGCCCTTAGCTAATTATGATGACGGCATGTCATCGGTTGATGATGATGCTGATATCCATCAACAAGAACAATATTCCTATCAGAATAAACCGTACCAAGGTATTCCTTTGCTGAACTGCCGATACTGCTTAGCAGAGTGGCACATCCGTCAAAGTTCAAACTTTTATTTTTAATTATTCTGTACAATTAACTTGATCGCTTGGGTACTCTTAACAGAAACGAGTAGCCAAGCATGGTGGAATGCAAAAGGTGGCAGTTTACAAGATGCTAAAAAACAAGCAGAGTGCTTATTTGGAGGTACACTAGTGGACCTCATTGATGGTCATTGTATACTCTTACATTACTTTTGTTGAAGTGCAAAACCCGTTAGCCTTCTGTAAGTCCATGTATTCCACAGTGCGATTTTCGTTACTTCATCTTGTACTTCATTTATTCGCTTGTATCAGGTCAGTCTACGGGTTTGACATTCTACAATCACCTGGCTAATGATATGAAGAAAACAAAAACTAAATCCCTTGCTAAGCCACATATGCCAAGGAGCTCAACTCTAATGAAGCCTACTGCCAGTCAGCTTGCTAAGCAGAAGCAGCGGCAACAAGCTATTGACGTTAGGTAATTATTTGCAAGGGTTCATGTCACCTGGCTTTTCACATACGAATTTGGTTTCAGTTATTCAACTTTCTCCCTTTCTATTTTCAGTTTCTTCACAAATCGAATGCATTTTAAGACACATTCCAATTTATGATTTACTGAAAGCATCCCCGCTTCTAACTGAATTGTTATGTTGTCAGATTTAAAATAGGTGAAGGTTTATCAACTTCCCATTGTGGAACTGAAAATCAAGCTCCAAAGAGACAAAAACTAGATGGAGGTCTCTCACGTAAAGTATGGTTTCTGCACTCATTTTGTTTTGAACTCTCTGTTTCCAGTCTCTATTATTTTGCTTCCGTAATTAGTTTTGCGCTCTATGTAATTTTATCGAAGCATTAAGCGTGATAGAGAATTTATTAGTTTTCGATAATTTGTTCGATTGGGTTAGCTTTTTGATAACAGAAATTCAGGTCATACTCTTGTATTTGTACCATCTTGCTTCTCCTGTTATTTGTGATCTCTATCAAATGTGGATGGTTGTCAAAGTTCCAATTCTTAGGTTGAATGCTCATCCTAGTTGCTTGACGTATGAAAAAAAAAAGTACATATATCCTTGTCACAGAGATTCATGATGATATGAAGGTGTTGTATGAGCTAAATACAATAAGTTGGATGTCCTTTTGAGTGTTTGATTTCCCTTCTTGCAGATTGTTGACATGAAGCAACCAACCAATCTAACCCACAAGATTCCTAAAAAGGTATGTCCTTGCTTTAAAAAAGCATGCCCGAGGCGCGAAGCGCCAGCCAAATAACCTCTAGGCGCATGGGATCCCAAAGGCGCACGAGGCGCAACGAGTGAGTCGCACCAAGGCGCATTACTATTAAATGATTTAAATCCTATAAATTTTTTCTCAAATTCTTTTTATTTCACATATTCACCCTTCTGTTCTCCCCTTAATGTTTAATTTCCACTTATAAATTCATGTTAGCCCTCTTTAAAAACAAAAAAGGGGACTATTATTGCACAAAAAAATTACTCTTGTTCATTTGATAATCAATGCGCATCGTATCATAAGGCACGCGCCTTCACCTCATGCCTTGCGCCTTGTCGCCTAGAGACCCCATCGCCTCAGTGCACCTTTCACATTCTCACACTAAGGGTATGTCTGAAGACAAGAGGCTTCAATGAGCTCCCCTATCAGTAAGATTCATAAAATTGTTCTTTGCTTTCGTGAACTTGGCTTAGAGACCTTTGAGCCTTTGCTATCCATGCATGATAACCGTCAGTTTTTTGGATACTGAGCTCTTGTATCTTGTGTCTCCCTTTTACAGCTTACTTCAGCATTTGTTAGCCTAAGAATTGCACTTATGGTGCTGTTGGTTACGTTCTTCATTATTCGTCTTCCTGATGTGTTTGCTTGCCTTGTAGGATATTGCTCCCCAGGGCATGAATTTACAGAGTAAGCTAAGGATCACCATACCGAGAGAGCCAGACCTAGAAACTGCACATAGAGCAGAAAGGACAAGGTGTAAATTCGTATGTCACTGCTTTTATATTATCCTTATTGTGACCTGTTGCCTGACTTTCACTATTAGTAATTACGGAGTAGTCTTTAAGTTTTTCACTATTTGCATTATATATCAAAAGCGCTACCGTTTATGCACTTATGCCTTATTGAGTGTAAGTATTTGTTCTAATTAGCAGATCCATAAGTAGCAAAGAGGGTGAAAAACCTACTTCAACCATTGGCAGATATAAAGCACGACCATTGAACAAAAAGGTCTATATCTAAGCCACAGAGACAATTCTCCTTCAATATGTTCTTCTCCCTCCTTCTCTCTCGCTTAAACTCTCAATATCCTTCTTTAAAAATTGTTCAGATTCTTGAGGCCCCTGCGTGCACAATCCCGAAGAGGAGTACTCCACAGGTGCAAGATATTCAAGTGAGAGATCAATTTCATATGTTTTTTTCTTACATAAAAGGTGTTTCTCAGGTTTCTATTTGAGTGACTTATGTTGTTTGCTTTTGTAGGCCTTTCGCTTTAGAACCATTGAGCGTGCAAAACAGACTGCGTCCACAGCTACAATTTGTCAAACTACGAAGGTGAAGACACAAGTGCTTGCTAGCAACTTTAGTATTCTTTCTGGAACAGTATAATTGATTTTTTTTTTCATTCTCATTTGTGTTGTTGAGATGCTCCACTCATTAGGCTTAACTTTCTCATTCTCTAGCAATTTTATACCGATGCCTCAAAAGAAGCTAGCGGGATAGGAGAGAGTGTTCAGTACGTAGATTACAGTTGTGGTCAAGTCAGATTCACTGTTTATGCTAGAGCAGTTGTGCAAACGCTACGAGTTACGACTATCTGCTAATCAGCTGTATAAAATAATTCTTCATGGCTTAATGCCCCCCTACGAAAATTGCACCGGCTAACTGTTTCCTAATTCTGCATCTATGAAATCTTGCATGCATAGCTATGGACACGGCTTAAGAAAGAAGATGCAAAAGCCATTTGTCATCTATTACTGTGCTTATGTGAGACAATTCTCTTTATCTTTGCTAATTTTTTCTGGTAATTTCAGGGGTTGAACAAAGGCAATCCTGCTAGCACTTCGGAAACCGTAAACAATGATGGGAAGAGGTATGTACACAGATTGAAAAGTGTGGATGCTAGCTGCTTTTCTGTTTATTTATTGGTTGTGTCATCTTGCACATATGCGTCATTTTCTCATTGGATATCGCCATATCGGTATATTAGCGTTGTGGATTACCTATATAATAACTGGTCTTCAATCTAGAATTGCAACATTCTGTCAATCGAACAGAATTGCTATTAACTGGATCGTGATTGGATATCAGGGCCTTGAAAGAGAGTCAGTTGTTAGACGAATACTTTGTAGTTTGTACTTTGGTGGTCAATGGGTTTTATTAATAAGCACGCTTGAATAAAAGTTTTTAACTTTCATGTCGTATCTGATTTGTCTAGGTGTGATTCTGTGGATGCTCCAAAGTTGGCTGAACGTCCATTAGCACATAGCTTCAAAGCACGTCCACTTGATAAGAAGGTAACAAGTCACAGACATGTTAATCATCAAGGGCCTCGTATGCTTTCAAATTTTGAGCTTTGACATCATTTATCAGCAATAACGAAAATACAAAGTGGTTGTTTCCAGACAACCCATACTGAAAATTTCATCAGCAATTGCATCATATGTGCGCTATTTATTAATTTAAAAGAAGCTCAACCAATTTAGTTGGTCGGTTTTGCTTTATTAAATCATAATTCAGAGCGGAAGAGTAGTGAGGCTCCATCCTAACGGCTGTTATGTGCTTTATTTTGAATGCAGATATTGACAAGCAGAGGAGATCTTGGTATTTTCAGAAACAGTAAACGAGATGTAACAGTGCCAAAGGTGAAATATTAAGCCATGGTCTTGATTATGTTGCATGTAAATTCTCAGTGTGTCCGTTAGTGGTATAAACACTCATTTTCTTTATGTTCAGGAGTTCGAGTTTCAAACAGCAAAGAGGAATCACCAAAATCCTCCCATTGAGCTTTTCAGCAAGGTATCTCACTATCTCCTTCCTGGATTTTCTTCTTTTATTTGGTTATTACAGCATTTTCTTATTGTTCTTTCCTGGCCTGCTTATCAATTGTAATATTGCTAATAACACAATCATATCGCTTCCTTGTATTTGTTGTAGCTTTCGCTTGCTGGCGAACCTCAGCCAAAAAATGGCGCTAAGCCACAGTTGCCCCAGAGGACCTGCATTTTTTCAAAGGTTCCTCTTTCGCACGTTAACTTAAAAAGCATTTTTCTTTCATTCGTTCTGGACATTGCTGACTTACTCTTCATACTACAAGGGATCAAAAGAAAATAGATGGGAATCATGTCATGAAGGTCAAAATGTAAAGCGAGATATGCAAGACACCCACCAGGGAAAGCAGATTCTGGATGTTACCAGTTCCGGGGCTGCTGAATTTGGTCCTGGACATGCCATGAACAGGTTCAATCTTGACACACTAAAATAGCTGTTTTATTCTTTATGAAGCCGTGGACATTTTTTTTCCTTTACTACAGCTCCCATCTAAACCAAAGCTCTGACTTTCCTTTTTGAGTAAATCCACACCACCAAAGTTCTCAATTCCTTTTTAACTAAAAAAAAGTCAACACCGAAACCTCACACTTTTTACCCTCCCTTTTTTTTTAACTCTTAATTACATTAAGTGCTGCTAAACTACCCCAGTCACTATAGTTTTAAGGGTCATGTCCGGATCACGTCATCTTGGATTATTTTGTCACAAAAAAAAAAAGAAGTGGATTATTATCATACCTGATTTTAACAGGCATTGTCACTAAGTCTATGTCAATGAGTTTGTGGTGACTTTAATCATCCTCTTTGCAGGACGGGTCCGTTGTGGAGATAATAGCATTTATATTTTCACCGCAGGATAGGCAGACCAAGATGTATAGATGCCTGTAGATGAAATTTATACAGTCACCTGTTTGAATGATTGGGTCTTACAAACTACACTTGAAAGCTTGGTAGCCTTCAAATTCAAGGTTATTGATAGAAGCAGTTGGCCCCTTACCGTCTTCCTAGCCGGTTGAATATTTAGGCTACCATATTTGCCGAAGATAGAGGGATGGGTAAGGATGTCTAGTTCTGTATAGATACTAAGGTTCCTGAGTCCTGATAACATTTTTGTGTTCCCTTGTTTTCCACCCAGAAGCTGATAAATTCAACATCACTTTCATGGAGGGGGAACACAAATGTGTTTTTTTTACAGGACCATGAGGAATATACAATTTTCACCAAATGAGTTTATTCTCTCAGTCAATCTATATTTTGCCTAGGGTCGGATACAAATTCTCATTTGTGAGTTGTGACGGAAAAATGTGACCATTTTTATGATAAAATGTAACCATTATTTGATAAATAAAAATGTATGGATGGTTATTTTTTATCATAAAATGGTCACATTTTTTCCGTCACAATTTGTGACCCATCTTACACTCTTACGTGAGTTTATTCTCAATCAATCTATATTTTGCCTATGGTCGGATTAGGAGCTCTTATAACCCAGTGTCACTCTTACGTTTAACGATGAATAAAATCTAACATGACTATATTTTATCTTCTTAATTGCAAAGAATTATGAAAATTCCTCACTATAAATAGCGATGAAAATGGAAACGAGGGATTTGGAGTTGAAGGGAGGGAGTTGCAAATTCGTAAAAGTATTACGAGTATTTTTTTTACGGAATTTTTATAAACTGTTGTAAATAAGTTCTGTATTAGCATTACATTTCTAGCTCAAGAGTCATTCTTAGTTATAGCAGAAACAAGAGAAAGAGGAGCTTGCTTAGTCCATTTCCTAATATCATAGTGTCTTTTGTGAGGCTTTTTCGTCGCATCCTTGGTCAGCTTTCTCTTTGTAATGGCAATGGCTAGATCATTCGGGAACAACGTCTTCCAAACGAAGCCATGTAAAAGAGTCGAAATAAACAGAATGATCACCATTGTTGAAGACATGAATGAGAGCGACAAAGCTAAACCTTTGCTTGTTATTGATGGCACCTCCTCGGCGTACTTGATTGTCGCAATTGATGCCGTTGTCATTGGGAATGTGTATGACCACCATGCTACCGAAAACCTGTCATTAAGTGGAAAAAAGGGAGGTTTAGAGAGTTTGTTGGTTGAAATCACGTTTCTACTTGATTCGGGTTTGGGTGTTTGATACGGGTAATTATCCAAGTGTTCGACTTATTGTACTCCCTCTGCCCTAATCATTTATTTACTTCTTTATTCTTTCTAAGAGATATGTTAATTAAAGGTAAACAAATGATTGAGATGGAAGGAGTAATTGTTTACTCATCCAGGGTTTATTTGTTTTAACTTTCTATTTGCCTAGATTTATTTTTTCCTCTCATGGAGATAAATGAACGAAATAAAATTACCTAAAGCCTCTGAAAAAATTGATCCGAACGACAAGGGAGATGTAGAGGAAGACGGCAATGAAGAAACAAGTCCTTGATAAGCCATCAAATTCACCATAAATACTATCCCAAGCAATACTGGCCGCGGCCGGGGTGGCAATGAACATACAATAAACAGGGTGCAACTCCTTTGGCAACGCCTCGCTTGTCGGCAATCTTTGGTATAGCGTCACAAAAACCACCAGATAATGTGCAAACCCCACTGCCCATAAGAACTTTGCTGGCTCTACCCACCCTACCTGTTGTGCAAAGAGACATTATTTTTTTTTTTTTTATTACAGCTGCCAAAAAAAATAAAAATTCGAAGGGTATAATTATAAAAAGCGAGACAATTCCAAAGAATACGAGGGAATAAAAAACTACCTTAGCGGCCAAAATGGCGCCGACAAAGTTTCCAATGACGGAAAGGTGAGACGAAGGGTTAGCCACCATGCTCAACCGCCGTTTCCCACCAGAGAGCCACTGACCGTAAATCTTCAGCTCGAGGATAAACGCAGGCGCCATGAACACACAAAACACGGCTGGGTGTAACTTACTGGCAATGGCAGGCGGAGTTCCAAGTGCCATGAACATACACACAATCCACGGTGCGAAGAAGAAGTTAACACGAACCGGGTGGAAGTACTCTCGTTTAATCGCTTCGAAATAGAAGATGCATTTCAATAGGTAGGTGGTCGAAACTAGGAAGAGGATGAATAAGGCTAGAAACCAGAGGATTAGGTTTATGTATGGAGTTACATGCAGGAATTTCATAGATGGACTTGTTGACATTGATTTCCATAGGATTGTTTGACTGCTTAGCCCTAAGCATATTCCGAAACATCCTATAGGAAATCTTAGCAAAAATGGCCATGTTTCGTCTTTCGGTAGAAGGATGTCTTCATAATCCTGCACATAAAATTCTCATATGAGACGGTCTGTTACTAGGTGATCACCTATATCATATCAATAGTATATGTATATGATCTTTTCGCTTAGTAACTGGGGCGGAGCCAGGTTTAACGTTAGGGGGTGAATAAGTAATTGCATAACGTAAACTTGAAAAAAATTCGGAAATTTTCATATGAGACTGTCTGTTACTAGGTGATGACCTATATTATATGAAATAGGTAAAATGCACGCGGTGTCTTTGAAGTTTAGAATTTCGCCCGAAATATCTAATTTTTTGTTCCGGAAAACTTTAAGAGGCTATAACTCGTGTCTACGAGTTCTGAAAGTGATAATTTTTTTCAAATCGATTATCTTTCCGAGAACACTACGATTTGAAAAAAAAATTGTCGTATTTGGATCCCGTAGCTAGGAGTTTTTGTATGTCAAAAATTTTTTTACCGAACAACCTTTGAGTGACCATATCTCTTGGTCACGAATTCCAAACTCGACAGTTTTTTTTCAAGTCGTAGTTTTCGAAAAGATAATTAATTTGAAAAAAAAAATCGTCAGTTTCTGAGCTCGTAAACACGAGTTATAACCTCTTAAAGTTTTACGTATAAAAAAATTGGGTATTTCAGGCAAAATATCAAATGACACCGCGTGCTGCATGCATTTTCCATATCAAAATAGTATATATTGTTCGCGGTCGTTTATCTATAGTGAGAATGACCTTTTTGCCTAGTAACAGTGACGGAGCCAGGATTAACAGTTAAAGGACAAAAAAATTAAGGGGACGAAATAAGTAATGGCAAAACATAAACTTGAAAAAAATTCAAAAATGTTAACTAAAACTTTGGAATTTACCTTGACTTGATCAAGCTCAGGACCAGTAAGTGCAGCAAAGTATCTACCAGCAGGAACACTTGTATCATCACCACCTTCCGAACCATTGAAACTATTTCTCGGATAATTATGCTCCAATTCATTAACTTCCTTTCTAATAGTAGGAAGTAAAGAATGTTGCTTACTAAGTGTAGATTTAGTCCTAAACTTACTAAAATCATCCTTCTTCCCTTCTCCAACAACCCCATTACTACCTCTCAAACCGAACCCGCCGCCTAGGCTTCTACCACTCCTACTAAGTCCAATTTTCTCATTCTCATTTCTTTTTAATACAGAAAATCCTGTTTCAAGTGATACTTGTCTATTAAAGTTTCTATTTGGCACCCTTTTAGGTTGATCCTGAAACCTAACTGGTCTGGTTGCCCTAGCCCGCTTTTGATCACCTCTATTTCCTGTTTGTCTAGACGTTCCTTGATCGTCCCCTGACAAAATCTCGGGAATGTCGACAAATTGAGGATTAGATGAAGTTGAGGAAGGTGGTATTTTCTCCATTACAATGTCTATAAACTCTTCTTGGTGTGCCAAGCTTAATGTTATTGTAGTATTGCATGAATGTCTACTTATATGATAACGTGAATCCATCAAAAGTTACTTTTTTTTTTCTTTTTTTCTTTTTGTTTGTAGTAAAGATCACGAGAGAATAGACTAATTGTAAGACAAAAAATTATTTGTAGTTTTAATAATTATTAAAGATGAAATATGAGCCATAACTTTTAGGTTTACTTGAGCAAAAAGTGTATAAAGGTTATGGTTTAAATAATCTCGTGAAGCTTAAATAATATGTGGAAGATTTATTATGGTTGATAGCAAGAAACATTTCACGGGATATTGGAATGCTTTATACGAGTATTTAGGAATATTGTAGGATGAATTTTAATGGCTGAAAATTGAGACGTTGGGTTTGACTTGGATTTATGCAACTTGTGTTAGTTTTGCACCATGCAATATATTTGCTCTTGGCTTAGGCAATAGGTAGCTAAATGTAACTTTCAGAACGATTAAGTTTAACGGAAAATTCCCGCATTGCTCCTGAGATTTTACATTTTACACGAAATATCTAATTTTTTGATGAGATCAAAAGATATGGTCACTCAAAATTTGTTCAGTCAAAATTTTTTTGATATAGAAAAACTTCTAACTATGGGATCTAAATACGGCATTCTTTTTCAAATCATAGTTTTTGGAAAAATGATCGATTTGAAAAAAAAAAATCGTCTCTTTCTGAACTCGTAAAGATGAGTTATGGCCTCTTAAAATTTTCTGTATAAATAATTTGGGTAATTTGTGCAAAATTTAAACTTTAAGGGTATCATGTGAATTTGCTGTAAGGACTTGTTTGGTACTCGGCATATTAATATTAGCAGAAGTAGATTGGTCAAACAGATTATAAATGACAGATTTGATTGACAGGTTTGACTAGTATATTTCAATTTGAAGATTTAGTAGAAGTGTTTGGTAATTAGCAGATTTAGGTTAATAAATTGTTGTATCTATGTGTAAAGGGTTGTCATATTCATTTTTCACAATCTACTAATGTGAATATGCTGGGGGAGCAGCATATTGGAAAACAGTAGATTGAGCTCCAATCTACTATTTCAATATGCCATTTACCAAACACTTAAATTAGTAGATTGGTAAGTCAAACATGCTAAAACCTTGAATATGCTGAAAATTTACCAATCCGCCGTTTACAAAACACTCCCTAATTTTTCATTTGGCGTACAAGAAGTCACATATGTAATTCTGACGTTAAGGTAGAAATTAAACCAAGATTATGTTTTGTTTTGTGAAATTAGTTTAACATGTTACTCCGTATAGTTGAAATCTAAAAAGCTATTTAAGAACTGAAAAATTATCTGAAATCTCACAAAATAACTGAAAATTAGGAACTAATAAGATAGCTAATTATATAAAAAATGTTTGATGAACTAACTGAAAAAGCAAGTTGAATTTTAGTTCGAAAACATAAAAGGAAATAATAAGTGTGTAATACTATAAATTTAAAGGAATAAAGAAGATAGATGAAATAGGATCATGTATATTATTTCACATGCTATCATATATAGGTAGCATTTTATTTCAGATAACTGTATATAAAATATTATATTATTATTATATGGATGTCCATATGTTAGAATATTGTAGAATAGATTGTCTTATGAGAACTCTAACTCTATTGTATATATATACCCCACCATAATGGAATAAATAAAGTTATACATGTCTCTAGGGCTGAGTATCGGTCCAAGACCGAAAATAAAAATTTAGTGGACCGAAGACCGGGCCTAAAACTTCCAGTCTTGGACCGGACCAAACCCGAAATATTTGGCCCGATCCGGTCTTGGACCGAAATAGGGCTAAACTAATTTTTTCACTATTTTGTATATGATAATTACATTTTCATTCCGGTAAATAAAATGCATTTAAATAACTAAACGACTATTTTTATGAAATCATTGACAATACTAATTTATAATGTCTTTGGAAGATAAAATGTTAATATGATTCATAATATTTTAATGATTAGTCTTAAAAAACATGAAATTTGGTCCATTCGGTCCAGACCTAAATTAACCGGTCTTGGACCGGATTGGATCGAAGACCGAAACTTGAAAAAATGGGGACCGAGTACCGGACCAAAATAATTCGGTCCAGGTTTGGTCCAGACCAAATGATCCGGTCCCGACCTAAATTTGCTCACCCCTACCTGTCTCCCTTATGTTCTCTCTACCTTCTATCTATAATTCTCTTTCTTTATTTCATAACACGTTATTAGCACGAGTTTTTGTTGGAGTATTTGTCCTCCACAATAGTGCGAGATAATATTATTAAATCTCATTAAGGAATATGCATGGGATATTCATTGGCAATACTAGTCAGCTGATCAACGTATATCGGTAACGGTTGGCCAACTAGGGTTTGACGTTCTTGCGTGAGAGATTCGCGGTGTTCAATGATCCCTTTCGGTCACACCTAAAGGAACGAGCCCCAACACGAAAGCTAATTAATTGTATGAGATACAATTTAAATTAGTCCCTTGATAAAATGACTAAAAGATTAGTCGATTAGATTGATTTAGAGAGATATCGAGTTGTGAACTCGAGGTGAGGAAATTATTATTTAATTATGCGATAATTAAATAATAAATTATTTGAGACGGGAATTAATGATTAAGCAGTTAATTATTAAATTAGTACTAATTGACTAATGTGATTAGTATTGGTACGTAAACTATATGTGTAGCGGTACACATATATTTACGGAGTGATTTAGACGAAATTAATTGGAAGCATTTAAACATGATACGATGTTTAAATAAAATTTACACGTATTTGTGCGACAAATATAAGAACCAAAATGGACCCGTAAATGGGACATTGGACCGTGTAAATGGAGTGTAGTGGATGATTATAGACATAATCATTTCACTTTACTTGTTGTTTCTTCCATAAGTCATCTTATGATCATTTGCATGTGATATAAGATTGGAAAAAAATAAAAACAAGTACACTCCCTCACTCCACCAACTCCCACCCGGTTTTCCTCCTCTTTATATACTAACAATTGCTCATTTTTACACACTACTTCATTTTGTGTATTTGCATGTGAAAAGCTTGTTGGTCTTTCTCTCTAAAACCATAATTTACTAAGATGTTAGTAAACAAAATTATTACTAAGATTGTTAGTAATATTTACATATTATCAAGGGTAATCTTATTAATATCTAGTTAATATTAGTAAGGTTGTTGGGTAAGTTCTTGGGTGCTTAAAAAATGAGGTGTTCTATTTTGGACACTTGAAGATGGAGGATCTGGCCATTTATTTTAAGCTCAAGAACAACCAAGATGGGTGATCTTGGTTGTGCCCAAATACTACCATTTCTCAATGTAAGGAAAATTATTTTCCTCTTCTTTTATATTAATATGCTTTTATATTGCATGCATGTTACATAGATCACATAAACTCAAGTTATGAGATAATTTGACATTTAATTAGAGTGTCTAATTAGGATCTATGATCTTTCAAGTGGTATCAGAGCTTAGGCTTGTAATTTGTATGTTGATTTTAAGCATATTAATGAATTATGAGATAATTTATAAAAACTCAAAAAATGTGTTAGAAGAGGTTTTAACACGAAATTTTTGGGGGCATGCATACCTACTGATCTCAAAATATTTGTGGTTAAGTTTGGTGATTTATGAAGTTATTTTGCTATTTTTAATGATTTTTGGTAGAAAACCGAGTCAAAATGCCGTATTTTAGTTAAAAATTGACTAAAAATAGTTAAGTGTTGATTCGGGCCATGGAATATTTATGGTATTTCATGCATGTTTTCTACTGATTGTATGCAAAAGTTTGAAGGTTGGTTTGAATTTTTTGCATATTTATTGATTTTATGAGATAAAAGTCGATAAAAGTAAAATTAATTAATCATAATTTCGAAACAATTGATTCTACCCTTGAAAAATTTATGTACATCTAAAAATATTATTTAAATATTAAAAGTGAATTTTAAAATGTGTTTTCACCTTGTTTTGATGTTTATTGGTTTTAGTGGTTAAAAACCGATAAATATTGATCTTTTTCTTCATAAATTTTATCCGGATTTTGGGACAATTTTTCTGACATTTTGGTGTTCTTGGGAGTGTTCCAGAATACTCAAAATTTTTGTTTCAATTGTTTAGGTAATTTTTCAATTATTATGGATTTTTACTTAAATATTATGATTTTACCGATTAAATTAGCAAAATATCACCAAATCAAACTAATTATTCATCATAAAATTAGTGAGGACTAATTTTGAGGTTCAAAACAGTTTGGACAATTAGTTTGGACTTAAATGAGATTTAAGAGTTGATTATTGATTTTTACATGTTAAAAATCGATTAAATCCACAAAAACCGAGATGGATACCAACGATTGATAGATAGGGCGATTTTGGCATCATTTTACAGCATTTTAAGCATATTTATTTAAGTTGAATGAATGATTGTCATTTATTTAAAGTATTTATCTTGTTGTACCTAGTATGGCCTAGTTTATTTTAATCGTTATTATCCGAAATGAATGGGAATATCGATTTGTTTGTAATTAAATACGATCTCGTATCGTCGGTTTGTAATTAATTAATAGTTTAATTTATTTTATTAATTAATGTATAATAGGAATAGCTATGTAATTCATTTGTAATAGTTATTCTTACCGGCGTTTCCAAAAGACGGATTACATCGAGACGGAGTCTATTTTTGGAAGGTGTTCCAAATCCCACAAGAAGGAGCTACTTTTGGAATGAAGAGGCAAGAGACTAAAGAGTTGGTTTCCGAAATGTAATAGACTAGTTTTTATTAACTAGGTGGCCATACTAGGATTTATTCATATGCTTACTTGTTTGCTTGTTTTATTTTCGCGCATGCCAAAATCGCCATTCACATGCATTTTATTTTCGTGGTTGCCAATTCACGTCATTTACATTCACCGACTTAGTTTACTTATAGGGAATTTATGACTAAATTGACAAGATCTCTCACATAACTAAAATTGAGATTAGCCTTACCAATTAGTAACACCTATGAATCTCTTGTTCATTAGAGCCACGCTCGCCCAAGCGGGGTGTTCTCTTTTTACCTTGAGTAAGTAGGGTGGTAAACGGTTATCATGCGCCAAAGTTGGTTGGACTCAACGGGGTATAAGACGGTCTTGTATTTCGGGGCTAGCAGATGGGTTTGTTGAAACCCGTCGACCAAGAGTTCTCATGGTAGAATTAGTCAAGCGTTGACTTACCAAATTTACACAATTATGTGATGTTTCGACCAAGCGATGCCTATTTTTGTCTAAAGACGGATCTTGGAATCATTTATATAATTTAGTGGGAGATCATTATATAAATGTTAAAACTTGTTGAACATGTTTTCACAAGTATTTTTAAAACATTGAATGTTAATTTTTCCTATTTTTCGTTCTTTTTCATTAATGTATTTACTATGACATCGCGCACTTCATCCTCCTTTCATCCTCTATTTATTATTATACTCGTTTCGTTCTTTCATAGGAAGCGGTTTCTTTGAAGGAATTCGGTAGCAATGATTGGTAACATGATTTACTAATTCACCTACATAAGCTTACAACAATTATTGCGATTATTATACAACTTAACATCCATACATATTTAAAAAGGGGTTTTCATGTTGCAAACTCTTATTACGAGTTTAAAAGGAAGTCACATTTTATCATGAGAGTCTTGATTTCGGAAGTGACACCTCCGTCATGAAGATGACATATTAGTTTTAATTACTCAAGTGTAATTCAAAAGTTTGTGAAAAGAGTTTTCAAAAACACTTATAATACTCCAATATGATACCGTCAAATGGCTCACTTCGAGAAAGGCCAAATCGATTGTTTATGCGCTAAAGAGTTTAGGCATATGATAACAATTGAATGGTTAGGTAGTCCAATTTCGCAAGAAGTTGAGATTTTGCCACATGTTGCACTCACTTTATAGTAATTCACTCTTACTAAGTGTATAAAATATCACGAATGACATGAAGAGAGGTCTTCATGAGATTCATTTTTGCTCGATTGAAGCAAAGAGGAATGTGAAAGTGAGTGGGAGTCAAGAAGAATCAACCCTAGATGTATGCGATAGAACAAAGTTAAAAGAGACATCTACTCAATGAATAGGCTAGTTCCACTATCTTGGTATGAGATACCAAGTACGGGTCATTTCTTTGTAAAGAAGTTACATGAATTGATAAAATGTAAGACGTCTAACATAGGACATTTTTGTATCGAAGTGGTGCTAGAGTAGCAATGATTTGATGGGGACAAATGTACCTAAATTTAGTTTTAAAAGAATGTAATCATCTATGTTTATACATAGAAGGCATCACTCATGTGATTTAAAACAAAAGGTTGTACCTAATCCTATGATAACTTGGTGGTTGGTTTAGACCACTCAAATTAGAGGAATTTTACATTCTTCACGAAAACTAGATATTATACTATCTTGTAAATTTTAATGTCTCTAATTCAGTGAACCCAATTGATCAAACCTCAAGTAAATTCGTTTAAACGAATAAACGATAAGCACATCGAACAACCATTTGATTGAGAATCTTATGCTGTGTGTGCATAAATTATGTTTTCTTTTGCAGAAAAGAAACACCATAGTGAGCTGATTGACCATATACATACGGATGTGTAAGGCCGATAGTTGGTTATAAATATACTTCGTTATTTATACCGTAATGTTAAGTAGATATGAAAACCTCGTATCTATTTAATAAGACATAAAAGTGATTTTTGAAACGTGTTATATTTCAAAATGAAGTAGTAAACCAAAAGCACGTCAAGATCAAGATGTTGATCGGAAGTTTCAAAGTAATGACTTTGAAGATCAAATGGGTAATATCAAGTAATGACCTTGATAATCACTAAGAAGATTGTGAACCAGTTCACATAATACCTTCTCTTTGGGACACCATAGAGTATGGTGTAGTCAAGTATATAAACCGAACTTTATGAGATATAGTTTGAGGTTTTTCGCAATTTTGTAAACTATTTTCTCACTAAAAGTTTAAAACCCGACTATAATAGCCTTAATGACTCCATATGAGATATGGATAGGGAGAGTCCCTAACTTGTCTTTTTATACATTTGGGATCATAAATGTTTATGTTTAGAACCAATTTGTGTATTTGTGAGGGTTATCCAAAATTGAACCACTTGGTTTTTACTCCTCCAAAACGAGAACAAAGAGTTTGTGGCTCATAATACTGTCTTTCTAGAAATATTTTCATTTTCTGGAAGACAGAGTGGGAGAAATTTTGAACTTACGGAAGTCCAAGACCCACAAACTGAGTATAATGCAAGAAGACGTTCTTTATTGTGGCTCAGTGGTTATAAGGAGATAATTTTGCGATAATATTGCGTTACTTTTCAAAAGTGACGAATCTTAAACCCTCATCAAAGGCTTTTCTATAGTATGAACTCTATGTGATGACATGTCACCATGCAATTCGAATTGATCTCCTTGCACACGATGCGATAAGGAAGGAAACACGAGATGTTTTTGAGACTTGATTTAAGGTGAATACGTTGGTTGGTTACCTTGATCTTGTCGTAAAGGTTACATAAGATGTTTAAAATTTGGGCTTGTTATAGAGAGTTTGTGACAACCCAAATGCCTTTATCAATTCATATGGTCTTAGCAATATAGCCTCTCATGAGGATGAGTTTAGGCAAAATGATAACGAAACTTTCTCCTTGAATGTATCTTATGAAGGGAGAAGTTTTGTTGTTGTTGTCAATGCTAAGAAGCCTAGCATGCTTGAAATATCCTTTTTGTGATCTATATACGTTAAAGAGTTGGAACTTTGGGTTCAATCATGTAGTCTATCAAAACGGTATTACTCGAGTGTCGAGATAACATGATGATACATGGAGTTTAGTAGGAGCTAAAGTGAGTTTCTTAGTCTAAAATATGTGCTTGACATATTAGTGACTAGAAATGTAGCTAAGGTGATATTTCTTAGTCTAAAATATGTGCTTGACATATTAGTGACTAGAAATGTAGCTAAGGTGATATTTCTTAGTCTAAAATATGTGTTTGACATATTAGTGACTAGAAATATTCTCGGGTGAATACTTGAGAGTAGCATGGCGCATATTAAATATCCGGATCTAATGAGATAGATCTCTATGGATATTAGCATTATAGTCAAGAGACTTATGTGATAAGATTCTTGACTCGTTCAAGTTGTTGAACAATTAATATGATCTCTTGTGCTTCCGCTGCAGGATCTATTAAATATGCTAAAAGCTTCTCTCATCGGGACTTATCATGTTGAGAATATGAGAAGTCATTACCAATCATTTCCTAGTGAGTGTCACTAGATGATTATCAAGAGCATCCTTGAGTACTTGAGAAGCACTGAGGATTTACTCTTGTAGTTTGGAGGAATTTACGAATTTTGTGTAAAAGGATTACATGGAAACATTCCTACGCTTTTAAGATGTTATAGGCCTCGTTAAGGAATGGTTAACATATAAGAGTGCTATGTGCATAAAGAATAATATGTATAAGAAGTTATACATGTATAAAGCAGATATGTATGAGGAGTCATACATAAAAGATGTCATATGAAGGATGTGTATGTATAAGTGTTATACGTACAAATCATGAACGAAAGTTAAGTACATTACAGCATCCGATGTTGTAAAAGAGATAATTGATATCCGGGTTTTAATGGAACTAGAGTAGTTCTGTTAGCCGAATATCGTCCCCCGAGAGACTGTGAAAACAGTGGGAGTGTTTGACTGGCTTTAGAACCAGAGTCTAAAACTTGTTTAGACATGTACTTAGAAAGGCTCTATGTGATGAAAATATTGCATAGAACAAAGGAAAATAGCAATGGAAATTAGAGTGATGCAACTGTTGCTAATCCTCTAACCAAAGCCGTAGGCATAAGGTAGACATGATGGTTATGTCATCACAATGTGATTGAAGAGTATATCTTAATTGCTAAAGATCGTTATGTAAATATTGGATAGCGTATTAATATTTACGTAAGTCATGTTCGCATTCATTGTTTGAGTCTCTTTAAGAACTCAATTATTCGCTTGACTCGAAACAAGAATACCTTGTTTATCCGAATTGGTTGTGGAGACAATGTTAAACCCCAATTCAAGTGAATAGGATGAACATTGTATTAGCCCCTAGTCACTTAATGAGGTGACGTCTCGGAGTGACTAGATTGTAAGACGATTGATGGTAGGTTCAGCACCATAAGGTCATAAGGATGACTAGTCGTTTACATAGGCAGACTGTGGGACACTTTGGCGGGCAGTGACATTTATAGAGTCCCTTAGATCTATTACAGACGCCTGGTCGTGGCAGGGACTTCTATGATATTCCTATGAGTCGATTCTTTAAACTGGAGACTATTATCTGAGCCTGTACAGTTTCCGAGTGACTTTGGTTTTTGTCCTAGGTCATGCCGTGAAAGGGGGCCAAAGGACATCTACTGGGTCATGGTGATCTGTATTGTGCAATAGGATAGATAGGGCAGACGGGAATTGTCCACCCACGTTGGGTTTAAACATCTCAAGGCCACTGGAGGAATTATGACTACAAATGCGTGGCCACGCTCGGAAGTAATCTGTGGGAGATTTTTCCGGTCAGGTAGTCACACTCCCGATCGAGAAAACCACTCACGATAAGTTCATGTGCAAGTGCGACCTGAAAGACACCTTGCATTGAGTGGGAGATTGTTGTTAAAACGGACAAGAGAATCGGTAACACACCCTTGTAGAGTACAAGCAGGATATTGTTGGGATAAGGACTTATCCACAATTGTGTGTTATAATCATCGCACAACTTGTCTCGGATAAGTGGGAGATTGTTGGAGTATTTGTCCTCCACAATAGTGCGAGATAATATTATTAAATCTCATTAAGGAATATGCATGGGATATTCATTGGCAATACTAGTCAGCTGATCAACGTATATCGGTAACGGTTGGCCAACTAGGGTTTGACGTTATCATCGTGAGAGATTCGGTGTTCAAATGATCCCTTTCGGTCACACCTAAAGGAACGAGCCCCAACACGAAAGCTAATTAATTGTATGAGATACAATTTAAATTAGTCCCTTGATAAAATGACTAAAAGATTAGTCGATTAGATTGATTTAGAGAGATATCGAGTTGTGAACTCAAGGTGAGGAAATTATTATTTAATTATGCGATAATTAAATAATAAATTATTTGAGACGGGAATTAATGATTAAGCAGTTAATTATTAAATTAGTACTAATTGACTAATGTGATTAGTATTGGTACGTAAACTATATGTGTAGCGGTACACATATATTTACGGAGTGATTTAGACGAAATTAATTGGAAGCATTTAAACATGATACGATGTTTAAATAAAATTTACACGTATTTGTGCGACAAATATAAGAACCAAAATGGACCCGTAAATGGGACATTGGACCGTGTAAATGGAGTGTAGTGGATGATTATAGACATAATCATTTCACTTTACTTGTTGTTTCTTCCATAAGTCATCTTATGATCATTTGCATGTGATATAAGATTGGACAAAAATAAAAATAAGTACACTCCCTCACTCCACCAACTCCCACCCGGTTTTCATCCTCTTTATATACCAACAATTGCTCATTTTTACACACTACTTCAATTTGTGTATTTTCATGTGAAAAGCTTGTTGGTCTTTCTCTCTAAAACCATAATTTACTAAGATGTTAGTAAACAGAATTATTACTAAGATTGTTAGTAATATTTACATATTATCAAGGGTAATCTTATTAATATCTAGTTAATATTAGTAAGGTTGTTGGGTAAGTTCTTGGGTGCTTAAGAAATGAGATGTTCTATTTTGGACACTTGAAGATGGAGGATCTTGCCATTTATTTTAAGCTCAAGAACAACCAAGATGGGTGATCTTGGTTGTGCCCAAATACTACCATTTCTCAATGTAAGGAAAATTATTTTCCTCTTCTTTTATATTAATATGCTTTTATATTGCATGCATGTTACATAGATCACATAAACTCAAGTTATGAGATAATTTGACATTTAATTAGAGTGTCTAATTAGGATCTATGATCTTTCAGTTTTAACCGACTAAGCGAAAAGAAATTAATAGTCTTAATTTGTTCATATATTACTAGTATAGCTCATGTACTAGAGCGCGATATTTTTTAGATGTCATTGTTAGAGATGTTTGACTAAAGTACGAAGTATTAGTTTCAACTCATTTTCAGTTTGTTGAGGGGTCATATTGATAATATTTCGTATTAGAAGAAATAAAATAGAAAGATCAACATTGATACAAATAAATTAATCAATTTTACTTGGATTACTTTGTCAACTTTATTTTTGAAAATAAATGTTATTATATCATTATATTCATTAACGACATTAATTTCGTGAGATTTATTTCAAATTGGATAAAATATGTATTTGTAATAAAATTTGTTATTCATATTTTAACTTAATACTTACAAAGATTGAGCCGAATTTAACAGTTAGTCACGAGTATTAATTTTTTTTTCTTCGAAACTTTTAAATTAAAAGTCCTTACAAAAACAATTAACAAATGTTATATTTCGTTATGGTCATTTATTTACTTTTTTTGCGCATTAAACAACTCTCGTAATTGTCAGCCAATTCTAATTATAGTGTGATAATTACGGCTGTGCAAAATCGAATATCCAATTCGGTTTAGAATTCTAGAAATTTTTGATCCAGATCTGATCTGAATAAACTGGATATCCGATATTTCGGTATCCAAATATCAGGATATACGGTTTTCAAAATCCAGATCTAACCCGTTGTAAAAAAAAGGTAACGATTTTAAATTTTCAATGATGACTTTTAGTGTTTCCATTTTGACATTTTTCTTTCACAGCTAAAAAAAATGATCCATCAAGGAAATGATATTATCTCGACTGAAGATCAACTAAAAGTTTGGGAAATAAATTATAAAGTCAACAAGAGAAAGAGTGGAGAATGGCGAGATTAAAGAGGCGACTGGGGCGAGATGAGAAATTATATCGACTAAAAATACATCAAATAAATACATTAAGTATGTTTTTGACCACACTTTTAAAAGTGTTTTTTCACTACATAAACACAAATTAGGACAAACACCAATTTTTTGAAAAACTAAAACTAATTTTTTTAAGCCCTAACATCAAATTTGACCCCTAGAAATAGAAGCAGCAAATAGCTACTTCTGTTTCTACTCTTGCTTCTTATTTCCTTTTAACAGTATGATTGCAAAATCCTAGCAAACCTCCTTACTAAAATCTGTTTTATGATCTCATACTACAGTACAATTTCGAAGTAAATTATACGAATTCACTCATTAGACTATTAGCCCATTAGTATATGAAGGTGTCCAGATTACAAGATACTATTTCTTATACTCCATATTTTTTATTTCTCCGTCTTAACATTAGAACGGGTCAACTATCATACTATTTGAGCATATAAGATAAATCTTTTGCATTTTCTTATACATTCTGTTTTTGTCTTATTCTAATTACTTGACTCGACTCAGGCCTAAGACGGATACACCCGTCTTAAATAAGAATTTGGTAATTATAATGTGTTTTTATAATAATAATGATAATACTATAAAGGATTATTTCATGGGAATATCCTTCTTATGGGTGCCCTGCAAATAACACTTCATCCTATCAGTAATTCCAATTAAATCTATCCTATCCCCCCTTTCTTCCCATAACACTCTCGGAAGACAGGCTACCTAAAGAATAGGTCACCCTTGTAAATGATACTAACAACTACACATATGCCTTTATCAATAGCCGTCGATTTCTCAATGAACTCAGCGCTGCACCCGCACCAGCACCAGCACCATCTCTGCGTCACCACAAGCACACAACCACCATCTCTGCCTCACCACAAGCAAAATCGACACTAATAAACCCACAAATTCGAACCAAATTAAGCCCAGAATTCCAAAGCAAATCCAAAATTTAATTTGATTCACATAATTTTTTAAAAAGAATTGGGATTTTAGATGAATTTTTAGGGTTTGGATTTTTGATTTTTCTGAGTTTATTTGGTTGGACCAAAAACCAACTGAGAAATTGCGAGACAAAGTGACAATTGAAGTGTCGAATTTGGTACTAGAAATTGAAAAAAAATTTGAAAATTAGTGTTTGAAAGTGGGTTTAGAATTAGAGGAGAAGTGACGGCGCTGATAAGAACTCCAGGTCGAAGGTGGCGGTGCTCTTTGCTCTCCGGCAACTCGTCGACACAATCACTACCTTTAACGTTGACGCCACTGAGTGTCCCCTTTCTTTAACTCCCTCTCTTCCCTTACTCGTCAACCGCATAATCCCCGATGTCGGAGCAGCGCTGGTTTAAGTTGTCGGAGTTCAGCAGAGGCGTGGTGGTGTTTTTGACGGTGGTGATTTTGGAGGTTGTTGAGTGGTTGATAAGTGCCTATTTTATACATTTTAACTCCCTTATATTAGCTTGATTTTACATGTCTTTAGCACTTATCTTAAGTGTTTTATAGCTAATATTTGCATTTCTAGTTGTTTTGGATGTTTTGACATATTTTGTAGGAAATATGCTTTTTGGAGCTAAAATACTACAAAGTTGCTAGAAATTGCAAGCTAAGTGGAAAGAAGAACAAATGGACTAAGAATTGGATGTTGCATGGACTTTGTACTTCAAGTTGCATGGGTTTTTGCATGAGGGGAATGTTGGATCAAAATAAAAATGCAAGAGAAGTCAACAATCAAAGTCAAGCCCAATGTTCAAGTCCAAATCAAAGAGGAAAGAATAGGATTCCAAGCTACCTAGGATGCCAAGAGATTAGGTCTTAAACTGGGTGATTAATCGCTAATTAATCACCCACATAGGATACTCTTATCATTTAAGATGAAATTTATTGGAAACGGGCTAGAAACACACGACCCCGATCGGGGCCGCCCAACCCCGATCGGGGCTGCATGCTCCATGAAGATTTACGTTTCTTCTTCGTCTCCTATAAATAGGAGAGACTTTCCAAGGCTTAGGATATCTCATTTTTACGTCACATTTCCTTTCAAAGCCTTAAGCACTATATTTTCTCTCAATAGTTTTTCATATTAGTTTTACAATATTGTTAAGCTTGTAGTTCTCAAACAATTAGTTCTTAATATATTTCAAGCATTTGGTTATAATTTACTTCTCCTTTACAAGTTCTTCTCTATTAAGGTGTTCTTATTTCTAGTTTGCAATTTTACGTTTCTATTTTAATTTACACATAGTTTATAATTAAAGTACTTAATTTAGATTACATTAGTATTATTTCTTTTACATGTTATATCACCTAGTCTATATAAATCATACAACCATGTTTAACATTTCTTACAATATAGTTTGTAATTCACATTCTAATATGAGTAGCTAAATTTCCTAGTCTAAGGGCTAGGGGAGCCATGCAAAATCAAGTGTATAACATGTTAAAATAGGTTGATAATGATATTGTTCATATTGCTTCTATCACATGCTTGTGCCATAATGTTTAATCTTTGTTTAAGGCGTTATTCAATTGATTAAGTTTGTTCATTCGTTCTAAAGTCGAGAGGCACGGAATTGAATTAGACTAAGCATGTATAGTAGGACGACGTAGTCATGGACGAGAGTTTCTCTAGGACCCGGTCTATGGTTGACACTAATGCCGTAAGGTGGGTGTCTCTAAGCCTAAGTAATTGATAATGTTATTAGTACCAAATTTATCATGATCATATGTTTACCTTTGCATGTGTGACCCGAACCCCTTAGACTCCTCTTTATTTATATAATTTACATCGTAGTCTTTGTTAATCATTAAACAAACCAAACCAATCAAAAACGAAATCGATCTTGATAGAAATCTTTCCATAGCATTTCACAACGTAATTCCCGTTTCCTTGTGTTCGACCCCTATTACTACATTTATTTGTTGTCTAGGGAAATTATCTTTGCATAGGTACGCGATAAGCCTATCAGTGGTGGTGATTGGCGAATGAAAATTGTGATGGTGATGAAGTAGAATCTGGAAATGAGGAAGAAGGAAGAAGTTTGGTTATAAATGTAACACCCCACGTTAATTGAAGAGGACTAGTGATAAGCTTAAATGACTAGTACTTAAAGGGATTAGAAGTTGATGTAAAACTATACGGAAAAACGAGAATGAACAGATCGTGGAACTGTTCGTTTGAGTTTGCTAAATCTGTGAATATGTATGTCGTTGTAACTAGTAAATTTGCAGTGGAAATTGATTTGTTTGGACTGATTATTTCGTGATTATTGAAGTAACCGGATAGTATGGTGAATTCCTAGTCCTAACCTCGCAAGTTATCAAACGCAGATTCACGCAATCAACCTCGCAAGGAAGACCTAAAGATTAAGCTCGCAAACCTAATCAAAATAATGCTCACAAACGTAAACAGTTTTATTTCTGGAAATTCGATGTTCTTTGTTTCTGGTTACACACGGTTCTATTATACTCCTAAACGAGGTCATAATTCGACCCAAACCCTAGCTTGCAAATCAAGCTATCTTTCCTTTTCCTAAACTAACTAGGAAAGTTATTTTCTTTTTCTAAACTAACTAGGAAAGTTATTAAAATACTAATATTAGAATACAATCAGATTTTAGGGTATTCTAATCAAACTAGGATTAGGAAAATCTAGCTTTCCTAACTTTATTTGGAAACAGTAAATAAACTAATTTATTATTCCTACACGATTTAGGAAACCGTGTATCCTAGCCGTCCTAGGAGCCGTGATATGCAGCCCCAGAGTCGTGATATGCAGCTCCAACGCCTTCCCATTTCAGCATTAACACATTACTCGATCCAAGCTCAAACCCTTTTACTAGTTGAGTCACATTTCGACTAATAAGGATCTCATTTGCTTGTTCCGAGCATGCTCCTGCATCATTCTCTCCTTCTTTTTGAGAATTTGCCCTCAAATCCTCGTCTTCTAGATACGGTGACAGGTCGCCTACATTGAATGTCGTGCTCACCCCACCATATTCACTCGGAAACTCCAGCTTGTATGCATTAGAACCATAACATTCGAGGATCTTGAATGGACCATCTGCTCGTGGCATCAACTTGTTCTTCCTTTTAGACGGAAATCGTTCCTTCCTTAAATGTAACCACACAAGATCACCTTCCTTGAAAACAGGCTGCTTACGATGTTTATTAGCCTTCTCCTTGTATTTAGCATTTGCCTTCTCAATTTGAGCTCGAACTTGTTCACATACTCGGAGAAATGCTGCTTGCCTTTCTTTGGCTTCAAAACTCAACACATCTTTCTTTGGAATGGGCACTAAATCGATGGGCAGGTATGGATTCACGCCATAGACAATCTCGAATGGAGCTCGTCCCGTCGTCATCGATGGTGTACGATTATAAGCGAATTCAGCATGTGCTAATTTGATATCCCAATCCTTCGTGCTTTTACTAACCAATCCTCGCAATAGACTCCCCAGAGTACGGTTGGTTACCTCGGTCTGACCATCTGTTTGTGGATGGTGTGATGTACTGAAAAGAAGCTTAGTTCCCATTAAACGCCATAACGTTTTCCAGAAGTAACTAAGAAACTTCACATCTCGATCTGAAACAATAGTAAGAGGTATTCCATGTAATCGAATGATCTCTCTGTAGTACAAATCAGCCACTTTAGTTGCATCATCAGTCTTGTGACACGGAATAAAATGCGCCATCTTCGAGAATCGATCAACTACCACCATAATTGAGTCCTTACCCCTCTGAGTTCTCGGCAAACCAAGGATAAAATCCATGCTTACCTCGTTCCATGGTTGTACAGGTACGGGCAGAGGTGTATACAAGGCTTTGGTGAACGTGCTTTTAGCCTTTTGACATACCACGCATTTCGCCACGATTTATTGCACGTCCTTATTCATCCTCGGCCAGTAGAAGTGTTCACTTAGGATGTCACTCGTCTTATTAACTCCAAAGTGTCCAGCAATAGCCCTGCCATGAGCTTCACGTACCAACAACTCCCTAATCGACCCATTTGGAATGCATAGCCAATTACCTTTGAAGAGATAGCCATCTTGAACAGTATACAAACTTGTTGGATCAATAATTTCCTTCGAAAATTCTGGATCAGATTTGTACAGCTCCTTGATATGTTCGAAACCAAGAATTCTGGCATCCAACTCAATCAACAATGAATGTCTTCGTGATAATGCATCAACCACGATATTAGAACTTCCCGTCTTGTATTTTGAAGAAAATGTGAAGGATTGTAAAAATTCAACCCATTTAGCATGTCTTTGATTTAACTTTTGTTGTCCATGAATGTGTTTAAGAGCCTCGTGATCAGAATGTAAAATAAACGGCTTCGGACGCAGATTATGACTCCAATGGTCCAATGCTCTCACGATTGCATAAAACTCCTTGTCGTAAGTTGAATAGTTCAGCCTTGCACCGTTTAATTTCTCGCAGAAGTATGCAATAGGTCTCTTCTCTTGTACTAACACGACACCAATCCCAACACCACTTGCATCATACTCGACTTCAAACAATTTATTAAAATCGGGTAGTGCTAAAACAGGCCCGGAACACAGCTTGCGCTTCACATCTTCAAACGCCTTTTGGGCGCTGGTAGTCCACACGAACTCTCCCTTCTTGGGTAGCTCTGTAATTGGAGCCATAATCGAGCTAAAACCCTGGATGAATCGTCTATAAAATGATGCTAAACCATGAAAGCTTCGCACCTCTGTAGTTGATTTCGGAACTGGCCAGGCTTGAATAGCATCGACCTTGGATGGGTCCATACTTACTCCGTCTTTACTCACAATATAACCAAGAAAAACAACACTTGAGACCATAAAAGTACATTTTTCTAATTTGCCATAGAGCTTCTGAACTCGTAGAACTTCAAACACAGCTCGCAAATGTTGTTTGTGCGACTCTTCATCTTTGCTATAAATCAGGATGTCGTCAAGATAGACCACCACAAATTTGTTAAGGAACGGCCTTAACACTTTATTCATCAGCCTCATAAACGAACTAGGAGCGTTGCAAAGTCCAAACGGCATCACAAGCCATTCATATAACCCCTGCTTCGTTTTAAACGCGGTCTTCCACTCATCCCCTTCTCGAATCCTCATTTGATGGTAACCACTCCTGAAATCCAGTTTAGAAAAGACACTTGAACCAGAAAGTTCGTCAAGCATATCATCAAGTCTTGGCATAGGAAAGCGATATTTGATTGTAATGTTTTTTACCGCTCTACTATCAATGCACATTCACCAAGTCCCTTCCTTCTTTGGCACTAATAACGCAGGCACTGCACACGGACTTAAGCTCTCTTGAACATATCCCCTATCTATCAATTCTTGGACTTGTCTCTGTAACTCCTTTGCTTCCTCCGGATTACAACGATAGGCCGGCTTATTAGGCAATGCCGCCCCTGGAATCAGATTTATTTGGTGTTCAATACCACGTAAAGGAGGCAACCCATCCGGTAATTCATCCAGAAACACATCCCGAAACTCTTCTAACATCCCCTGTACTCCACGGTCATCATACACACCAACGGACCCCAATTCACGAACCAGCAGTACATAAGTTCGTTCTCCGCGAGCTAAAGCCTCCTCAACCTCCCGAGCCTCCATAAACATACTCCCCTTCTTTGTTTTAGACTCTTTAATCTTATTAGGTGACATAGGTTTCAGATTATATCTCACATTACCCTTCATCACGCTATACACATTGGATCTCCCGTCATGTTCAACCTTTCTATCGAATTGCCAAGGCCTACCCAACAGAATGTGGCATGCATTCATAGGAATAATATCGCACCACACCTCATCAGTATAGGGTCCTAAACTTAACGAAATTAAGGCCTGTTTCTTAACTTGAATCCCATTCTCCCCATTCAACCAATGCAATTTATAAGGTTTAACTCGGTCTCTAGTTTGCAATTTCAGTTCATCAACAAGGTCCCTTGCTACTACATTAGCACATGATCCACTATCAATAATAAGATTGCAAATTTTACGGTTTACCTTGCACCGAGTGTGGAAGATTTGTTCTCGTTGCTCATTCTCAGCTGAACCCGTTTCCATATGCAAATTACGCAGCACTAAACACTCCTCTTCACTCAACGGATCCAAATTATAGACTATTCCTTCACCATCAGCTTCAACATTCTCTTGAACTGTTTCCTCCTCTGGCGTGACAAATACAGGAATCATATCATACAATTCTTGAGCTGTTAGGGCTCGTTTCTGAGGACACTCGTTTGCTATATGACCATAGCCTTGACACTTGAAACAACGCCTCAAAGAACACCCTTTTGGCTCGGCAACACCCTTTCCTTTGTCCTTGGGTTCTTCTTTCGGGGTTTCTTTAGCCTTGCTAGGAGCTGGCCTGGAATACGAGTTTGTTCCCGAACTTTGTCCCTTGGAATAAGCATAAGGTTTTCGTGCCTTATCATGCTTTTCAAACTTTAACGCCAATCTGCAAACATCGCTGAATCCATCGTAATTCTGGATTTCTACCTTCGTTGCAATTGCGGGTGTTAGGCCCTTGATGAATCTCGCCACCCTTAGCTCTTGTTTTTCCTCAAGATCGCATACAATCGACATCTTCTCGAATTCTTTGATATAATCAGTCACGGACATGCTTCCTTGCTCTAAAGATTGGAGCTTTAAGTAGTTATCTTGTTCATAATCCCTTTGTAACACCCCGTAAATTTGAAAACCTTTATTATATTTTAAGAGTAATATTTTAATCTATTTTAATTTAATATTAATTTATTTGAAATAAAATTTATTTGATAAAATATAACCTTATTTTATTTTGAAGAAATGTAATCATTTTTGATAGTTTAGAAATGTTTAAAAGTGATTTAAACTATATTTAAACCTTTACCTTTGATAAAATAGATTTCGGATAAAAGTCGTAAAATTGGGATTTCCCCATTTCTTACGGTCGTTGGGTAAACGAGTTTGGATATTGGGCATATGAGTACTTAATCTTTTAGTAAAATCGTGTTTAAGAACTTTAATTTTCTCGGAAATCGCGTTCGACGAATATTTCTAATTTCCGTCGAAACGAACCAAAACGTAAACAAATGACCCATCTCCCCATGCCTTTTGGCTGGCCACCTACCCTCCATTTATCCCCTCTTCCAATTTTCATTTCCTCCATAACTCAACCTATCTCCTCCTTCTCCCAAACACCAAAAACCCACTAAAAATCCTCCTTACAATCCCTAAATCCACCATAAATCCTTCATTTCTCCACCAAATCTCATAAAAATTATATATTTGGAATCCTCTCTTCAATCCTCATCTACTAGTAAGCTTTATTTTCATTTCCCCCAATTTTTGTTTAAGACACTTTTTTTTAGGGTTTCGAATTTAAGCTTAATAATAGTGTTTTTGTTGTTCTTATAGGTGAAGAATTTGAAGATGAGTTAGGTGACTCATATGTTGATGAAGATGAAGAGTAATTTTGGGTTTTAGAAGCTTTCTCAAGTTATTACTTGTCTCTTTGCTAGCTTAAGGTAACTATTCCGAGTTACTCGACGAATTAATGTCACATTAGTAGTTGTATTTGTTGTTTGTTGTTGTTTGTTGTCATTTGTTGTTGTTTGTTGTCATTTGTTGTTGTTTGTTGTTGTTTGAGACGATCTTGTTGATAAATGAATGAATGGAGTAAGATGAGTATGCTTATATTTAGTTTATGTTACCCATTTGTATATTATTGTTTGGAACAAATTTGGATGAGGAATTATGTGTTGTGACAAGTCCGTGTTTTGGCTGGAACGCGTCAGTATCGGACCGAGACATTTTCCAATGTTTCCAAAAATATGACAGATTGAACGACATCGAAAAATTAGGTGGTTTAGCCACTTGAATCACTCAATTCGGAGTCCGTATGAGTAAATGACGTCGTTTTATCGATCAAAATTTATAGAAAAGTTTACCCTTGTGTAAGACGGTTATTTATGCTATTTTATTATGCAAGAATTTTGTGGAATTAGTTATTTTGTAAGTTGGAATATATTTTCTTATGTTGATAGTCTTTCACATGATAGAAATTGGAAATGGCATGAGAATGATATTGTGATGAATTTTGTGATTTGGGCCAAAGTAGGCCAAGACTCTGAGCTGGGTCAGATTGACCGAACGAGTTTGGTCAAACTAGGTTTAAACCGGTCAGCCTCGATTTGACCGATGACCCGTCGCGGGACTCGGGTCGAGGGTTTGTCTTTGAGGTGAGATTGGTTGTTATTGGATGTTTATGTTATGCCTTGATATTTGTAATTATCATTTCACATGTTGGTTGTTGGATGCTTTGGATGCCTTATGCTTGAGTCTTATTGCCTCTTTGCCATTTTAGCTTGTTCTCATGGATTATGGTACTGTTGGTTAGCTGGAATCTGGATTATTATCGATATTGGAGATATTGTTGGATTGTCAGCTGAATATGCTCTTGCGTAATCTTTCATATGCTAGGGTGTGTATGATCTTTTGTGTGTGCAAGTTTGGACTCTTTGCCCCTCTTATGGTTAATTGGGTGTCCTACTTGTCTTGTGTGGAGTGGGCTAAAGTATTCAAGCTGGGACTAGGTCCTAGGTGAGTATTTCGGCCTTCGTCATAGATAGGCCCTTATAGTCTTTGACGAGTGTATGTTCACTGCTTAATAGCCTTTGTGTCTTAGCTTGGTAGTCTATATCCAAGTTAGGGCATGACCTCCTGACGTACTCTTAGAAGTATGTGGTCAGCTTAAGTACTAGCCAACCCTTTGGTGGACTCCTTAGGGGTACTAATGTGTGTGATCATGGGTCTTGGATGCGGTACTTTCCGCATGTCGCTAGGTCTGCGCAGGTTTAGGACTAGAGTGTTTACCTTACCTCGTGGTATAGACTCGAGTTATAGAGTGACTATTGACTGTCCTAAGAACTTATGCCTGTCTCTAGATATATTGTCCTTTCTTGTTTGATGATTCTATGAATCATAGAAGGTGAGATGCAAGCCGGCTATGGTTGATAAAGTTTGGATTCCTGGATGTTATGTGATTCACATGATAGTGTAGTATGAGTCGGTCTAGTATTGACATGCTAGTACTATGTGTTGTTATATTGTTGTTCACATGATAAGCACGATTGTCTAGCATCTATATGCTAAGGCTATGTGTTATTCGTATTCATATTCTTATGTTTACATGTTATATTAATTATGACATTTCGTGGTCGGAGAACTCGGAGTTACTCCCCACTGATCACAAGCGGCTTTCGTATTTGTATAAAATGCGATTGACAGGTAGGTGATGCATATATGGGGTACATGGACGAGCTAGCGAGCAAAGTAACCTTGGGACCTAGATTGGCTTTATTATATTGTGACCCTTAAACACTTTTTATGTCATATACTTTTTAGGGACATATGTCTCCCTTTCTCATACTTGGGTTGTATAACTTTGTTTCGCGACTTTAGCGATGTTTCATTCATGAGATTTATTTTGAACCTTGCATGTTTGACACCTTCCCATTTGGATATTTTTATAACGAGTTCGGTTTTAAAATTACGTTTTTACCCAAATGAACCTATTACAAATATATCCATGCAGTTTTTATCTAGAATTATGTGTTTACTTTTTTTTGCAATGAATGAGGGTGTCACAGTAGTTGGTATCAGAGCATATTTGCTCCCGACGCACGTTTGTGCACCCCAATATAAATAACTTGACCTTAAAATAATAAACTTGAGAGATGGGTATGATGGGTAGACTTAGGACCTTATGTTGTAGTCTCTGTGTGTTTGCTCTTTGTTAGGTTCTAACATGTTTGTTGATTGCCATGTAATATTTGTTGTGCCTTGTATCAATAACCGTAAACCTACCAACGTGAAAATCAAGATTAGGTGCCTATTGTCGAGGACTGAAGATTTGTTTACCTTTGAAGAATGCTCCTACTTCCTCGAAGATGTTTCTCATTCTTTGTGTACCTTGTCTTATTCTTTATCTCTTGGTGCTTATTCTCCTTCTAAACTCTCTTTTCTCTTTCCATGAAAGTTACTCTTGTACCCTCCTAACTTGTCCTTTGTTCCTTGTTTATCCTACCTTAACGCCTTTTTGATAGTACTCTTTCTTTAGAGGAACGTTGATCTTAGTTTGGTAAATTCGATTTTTGAGGAGATTGTTTGTGGTTAACCCATAACCTTGGTTTTAAGAGGTTGTGATGTTGGAAAGACTTAGGAGGAATTGAGTGGTGGAATCGAAGGTGTAAGATTGAGAGAGTAAGTAAGTTGAATTTACGATTGGCTTTCGTAATCACTTTGGATGTGAGGATTTTATAAGGTATATGTTACCATATGAGAAATACTAATTTTGGGAGTATTAGTTGGTCTAAGTGAGTGATCTTAATTACTACTTGAGGCATGGAATGAGAGTGAGACTAAGCTACATTGTTGGGAAATCTTAGCACTTGTTTTAGTAACTAGAAAGGATAATGGTATGGTTGACGCCAATTGTTAAGTTGAAGGACATAGTTTTAATTTATGGTGTTAGAATGTGGGGATTTAGAGATTGGAATTAGGACCCTTGATTGAAGATGTTATCATTTTGTGAAACCCATGGTTGACACTAGTTGGATACGAGTATAGCTTTGTCGGAAACCTTGACCTTGATCTTGTGGAAGTTGTTAGTGGATGTTTAAGGGTCTGGAGTGATGAGATCACACTTATTGTGGAGTACCTTGTTTCATGGAATAACTTAGGATGAAGTAACATGAGTGTTTTGAGGAAATCCTTGGGAGTGTTTTGGTCATAAGTTTTGTTGTTGGGAAGTTTTCGGAACCGTTTAGGCTGATGTTGTAATTCGGGATTCGAGTACTTGGCGTTTTCTTCTTGTCTAATTCCCTTCTTCTTTGACCATGAGCGTTACCGTTCATACCTCCTTTCCTCGCTTCATCTTGCTCCTCCCTTAAGTTTAATGCTAGTGACCTATAAAAACTCTATCTTTGACATCCTTGTTGACCTTACCTGAGGATGGTGTGGACTACGATGTTTATTGTGATGCTTCAAAGCATGGCCTGGGTTGTGTCTTGATGCAAAACCGAAGGGTTATTGCTTGTGCTTCTCGACAACTGAGGGTTCACGAGGTGAACTATCCGACTCATGATCTTGAATTAGCCGCCGTGGTACATGCCTTGAAGACATGGAGGCATTACCTTATTGGAGTTCATTGCCGCATTTATACCGATCATAAGAGTTTGAGGTGTATCTTTACCCAGAAAGAATTGAATATGAGGCAAAGAAGATGGCTAGAGTTGGTGAATGATTATGATGCCGAGTTGATTTATCATGAAGGGAAAGCAAATGTGGTGGCCGATGCTTTGAGTAGGAAGACTAGTCACTCCTTGAGCACTATCCATGTGTTTGAACTTACCACGGAATTTTAAAAGTTAGGGATAAGCCTTGTTGGGAAGGGCTTTGACTATCTTAGTGCCTTGAGTGCAGAACCCGATTTTTACCGTGAGATCCGTACTTGGCTACCTGAGGATGCTACTTTCAAGTCCATTCAAGCAAAAATCCAACTTGGGCAAGCTAAGGATTGTGTGGTGGATAGTGATGGATACCTTCGTTACCAAGATAGGATGTATGTTCCTAGAGTAGCCGAGTTGAGGAAGAAGATCCTTGATGAAGCTCACCTTCTCCTTACTCTATTCATTCTGGTGGTGACAAGATGTATAAAGACTTGAGATTACAGTTTTGGTGGCCTAGGATGAAGATTGATGTCCTAGAGTATGTTAGCAAGTGTCTTACCTGTCAGAAAGTGAAGATTGAGCATCAGAAACCCGGGGGTTTGCTACAACCTTTGGATGTTCCCCTTTGGAAATGGGAGTCCATCTCCATGGACTTTGTGATGGCTTTACCTAAGACTGCTAGCGGAAAAGCTGCGGTTTGGGTGGTTGTAGATCGATTGACCAAATGTGCTAGGTTTATACCTATCAAGGAGACATGGAAATTACATGTCCTAGCTGAGGCCTATGTGAGGGAGATAGTACGCTACCATGGAGTGCCTAAGGATATAGTTTCAGATCGTGACCCTAGATTCTGTTCCCGTTTCTGGACTGCTTTGCAAGAAGCCATTGGTAGTAAGCTACTGATGAGTAACGCTTTTCATGCCGCTACAGATGGGCAGATTGAGAGGACTATCTAGACTTTAGAGGACCTCCTCCGTGCTTGTGCTTTAGACTTCCACACTTCTTGGGAGAAATGTTTACCTCTTGTCGAATTCTCCTACAACAATAGCTATAATTCCTCTATCAAGATGTCACCTTATGAAGCTTTGTACTGTAGGAAGTGCCGTAGTCCTGTTTGTTGGGATCAAGTCCAAGATGCTCATGTGTTGGGACCCGATTTGGTAACTGAGACCATCAATCAAGTTCAGATCATTTGCCGATGTCCGTCGTCGACCACTTACCTTTGAGGTTGATGATCGAGTGTTCCTTAAAGTATCACCTATGAAAGGGGTAAAACGGTTTGGTGTGAAAGGAAAGCTGAGTCCCAAATACATTGGACCTTTCCGTGTGCTTGAGAAGATTGGTCCCGTTGCTTACCGTTTAGAGTTGCCCCCGAATTTGAGCAAGGTTCATGATGTCTTCCATGTATCTCAGTTGAGGAAGTACATTAGTGATCCAAGCCATGTTATTCAAGAAGAAATCCCAGATTTGGAACCTAACTTGGCTTTGGAAGAAAGGCCGATCTGAATCCTCGAAAGGGCAAACAAGCAACTTAGAAACAAAGTTGTGCCCCTAGTTCGTATCCTTTGGCGTTGTGGAAATGTCGAAGAAGAAACTTGGGAGCCTGAATCTTCTATGTTAGCTAAATATCCCAAACTTTTCTCGTGAGGTGATTCTCTTTCCTTTATCTAATTCTTGTGAGTTTTAGCTATCCTTTCGAGTGTTCCTCTCCTTCTCTTAAATACTCTCCGCGTTAGTAGTCCTTGCCTAGTTGTTTAAAAGTCGTAGTTAGAGTTTGGTCATAGCTAGTGAAGTTATTGTCCTTATTATAGAGTTTCGAACTAAAGACTTTTGGAAATGTTTTAATGTTTTTCACTGGTTTTAACGTCAATGAGTGGTAAAGCTCGTTATTGGAGACGTCCGATAATTGGTTTTCTCATTTGTTGGTGTAAAAATATATATTTTTATGTCTTTGATTTGGAATGTTGATGTTCTTGGACGGCCGACGAGGATATTCCGTTCCATTGAAAAGACACTTATATTTCATACGTTCATATTTTGAAGATTTTGTTTACGTAATTTTAAAGAGATAGACCTACATATATACAATGTTCCTTCTTCTAAGTTTTGGGGACGAAACTTCTTAAAAGGAGGGATGATTGTAACACCCCGTAAATTTGAAAACCTTTATTATATTTTAAGAGTAATATTTTAATCTATTTTAATTTAATATTAATTTATTTGAAATAAAATTTATTTGATAAAATATAACCTTATTTTATTTTGAAGAAATGTAATCATTTTTGATAGTTTAGAAATGTTTAAAAGTGATTTAAACTATATTTAAACCTTTACCTTTGATAAAATAGATTTCGGATAAAAGTCGTAAAATTGGGATTTTCCCATTTCTTACGGTCGTTGGGTAAACGAGTTTGGATATTGGGCATATGAGTACTTAATCTTTTAGTAAAATCGTGTTTAAGAACTTTAATTTTCTCGGAAATCGCGTTCGACGAATATTTCTAATTTCCGTCGAAACGAACCAAAACGTAAACAAATGACCCATCTCCCCATGCCTTTTGGCTGGCCACCTACCCTCCATTTGTCCCCTCTTCCAATTTTCATTTCCTCCATAACTCAACCTATCTCCTCCTTCTCTCAAACACCAAAAACCCACTAAAAATCCTCCTTACAATCCCTAAATCCACCATAAATCCTTCATTTCTCCACCAAATCTCATAAAAATTATATATTTGGAATCCTCTCTTCAATCCTCATCTACTAGTAAGCTTTATTTTCATTTCCCCCAATTTTTGTTTAAGACACTTTTTTTTAGGGTTTCGAATTTAAGCTTAATAATAGTGTTTTTGTTGTTCTTATAGGTGAAGAATTTGAAGATGAGTTAGGTGACTCATATGTTGTTGAAGATGAAGAGTAATTTTGGGTTTTAGAAGCTTTCTCAAGTTATTACTTGTCTCTTTGCTAGCTTAAGGTAACTATTCCGAGTTACTCGACGAATTAATGTCACATTAGTAGTTGTATTTGTTGTTTGTTGTTGTTTGTTGTCATTTGTTGTTGTTTGTTGTTGTTTGAGACGATCTTGTTGATAAATGAATGAATGGAGTAAGATGAGTATGCTTATATTTAGTTTATGTTACCCATTTGTATATTATTGTTTGGAACAAATTTGGATGAGGAATTATGTGTTGTGACAAGTCTGTGTTTTGGCTGGAACGCGTCAGTATCGGACCGAGACATTTTCCAATGTTTCCAAAAATATGACAGATTGAACGGCATCGAAAAATTAGGTGGTTTAGCCACTTGAATCACTCAATTCGGAGTCCGTATGAGTAAATGACGTCGTTTTATCGATTAAAATTTATAGAAAAGTTTACCCTTGTGTGAGACGGTTATTTATGCTATTTTATTATGCGAGAATTTTGTGGAATTAGTTATTTTGTAAGTTGGAATATATTTTCTTATGTTGATAGTCTTTCACATGATAGAAATTGGAAATGGCATGAGAATGATATTGTGATGAATTTTGTGATTTGGGCCAAAGTAGGCCAAGACTCGAGCTGGGCAGTTTGACCGAACGAGTTTGGTCAAACTAGGTTTAAACCGGTCAGCCTCGATTTGACCGATGACCCGTCGCGGGACTCGGGTCGAGGGTTTGTCTTTGAGGTGAGATTGGTTGTTATTGGATGTTTATGTTATGCCTTGATATTTGTAATTATCATTTCACATGTTGGTTGTTGGATGCTTTGGATGCCTTATGCTTGAGTCTTATTGCCTCTTTGCCATTTTAGCTTGTTCTCATGGATTATGGTATCCGTTGGTTAGCCGGAATCGGATTATTATCGATATTGGAGATATTGTTGGATTGTCAGCTGAATATGCTCTTGCGTAGTCTTTCATATGCTAGGGTGTGTATGATCTTTTGTGTGTGCAAGTTTGGACTCTTTGCCCCTCTTATGGTTAATTGGGTGTCCTACTTGTCTTGTGTGGAGTGGGCTAAAGTATTCAAGCTGGGACTAGGTCCTAGGTGAGTATTTTGGCCTTCGTCATAGATAGGCCCTTATAGTCTTTGACGAGTGTATGTTCACCGCTTAATAGCCTTTGTGTCTTAGCTTGGTGGGCTTATATCCAAGTTAGGGCATGATCTCCTGACGTACTCTTAGAAGTATGTGGTCAGCTTAAGTACTAGCCAACCCTTTGGTGGACTCCTTAGGGGTACTCATGTGTGTGATCATGGGTCTTGGATGCGGTACTTTCCGCATGTCGCTAGGTCTACGCAGGTTTAGGACTAGGGTGTTTACCTTACCTCGTGGTATAGACTCGAGTTACAGAGTGACTATTGACTGTCTTAAGAACTTATGCCTGTCTCTAGATATATTGTCCTTTCTTGTTTGATGATTCTATGAATCATAGAAGGTGAGATGCAAGCCGTCTATGGTTGATAGAGTTTGGATTCCTGGATGTTATGTGATTCACATGATAGTGTAGTATGAGTCGGTCTAGTATTCACATGCTAGTACTATGTGTTGTTATATTGTTGTTCACATGATAAGCACGATTGTCTAGCATCTATATGCTAAGGCTATGTGTTATTCGTATTCATATTCTTATGTTTACATGTTATATTAATTATGACATTTCGTGGCTGGGAGAACTTGGAGTTACTCCCCACTGACCGTGGCTTTCGTATTTATATAAAATGCGATTGACAGGTAGGTGATGCATATATGGGGTACATGGACGAGCTAGCGAGCAAAGTAACCTTGGGACCTAGATTGGCTTTATTATATTGTGACCCTTAAACACTTTTTATGTCATATACTTTTTAGGGACATATGTCTCCCTTTCTCATACTTGGGTTGTATAACTTTGTTTCGCGACTTTAGCGATGTTTCATTCATGAGATTTATTTTGGACCTTGCATGTTTGACACCTTCCCATTTGGATATTTTTATAACAGGTTCAGGTTTTAAAAATTACAGGTTTTTACCCAAATGAACCTATTACAAACATATCCATGCAGTTTTTATCTAGAATTATGTGTTTACTTTTTTTGCAATGAATGAGGGTGTCACACCCTTGGCAGGAATCGTCTCATCAGGTGCTTCTTTAATTTGATCCAGGATTCGATCTTGTCTTTGCCCTCCTTTTTCCTCTCTTTTTTCAGATTTTCGTACCATAAAGATGTATAGTTTGTAAGCTTCAAGATTGCAACCTTAAATTGCTTCTTGTCATCATACTCTTTATACTCGAAGACCCTCTCAGCTTGTCTTACCCAATCCAGAAATTTTTCCGGATCCATCTCGCCATCAAAGTCTGGAATATCGAGTTTTAAACCCTGATCATCATCGTTCTTATTTCTCGACTTTCTCTTTGGCTGCTCGTCTTCTTCTTCAGATTCGGATGGAGTGTCCGATTCCTTTTTCTTCTCCTTAGCCTTCAACATGCTTGCTATGTTTTTTAAAACGTAAGCCATCTGAGCCATCTCTAACTTCAGCTCGTTATGACCATCTTCCCATGTTTTCGGACCCTCATCACCGTCTTTAACCATTATTAGCAACGTCCCAAGACAGATCTATTAAGGAATAAATCTGAACTTAGCTCTGATACCAATTTGATGTAAAACTATACGGAAAAACGAGAATGAACAGATCGTGGAACTGTTCGTTTGAGTTTGCTAAATCTGTGAATGTGTATGTCGTTGTAACTAGTAAATTTGCAGCGGAAATTGATTTGTTTGGACTGATTATTTCGTGATTATTGAAGTAACCGGATAGTATGGTGAATTCCTAGTCCTAACCTCGCAAGGTATCAAACGCAGATTCACGCAATCAACCTCGCAAGGAAGACCTAAAGATTAAGCTCGTAAACCTAATCAAAATAATGCTCACAAACGTAAACAATTTTATTTCTGGAAATTCGATGTTCTTTGTTTCTGATTACACACGGTCCTATTATACTCCTAAACGAGGTCATAATTTGACCCAAACCCTAGCTTGCAAATCAAGCTATCTTTCCTTTTCCTAAACTAACTAGGAAAGTTATTTCCTTTTCCTAAACTAACTAGGAAAGTTATTTCCTTTTCTTAAACTAACTAGGAAAGTTATTAAAATACTAATATTAGAATACAATCAGATTTTAGAGTATTCTAATCAAACTAGGATTAGGAAAATCTAGCTTTCCTAACTTTATTTGGAAACAGTAAATAAACTAATTTATTATTCCTACACGATTTAGGAAACCGTGTATCCTAGCCGTCCTAGGAGCCGTGATATGCAGCCCTGGAGCCGTGATATGCAGCTCCAACGCCTTCCCATTTCAGCATTAACACATTACTCGATCCAAACTCAAACCCTTTTACTAGTTGAGTCACATTTCGACTAATAAGGATCTCATTTGCTTGTTCCGAGCATGCTCCTGCATCAGAAGTACTACTCATATCAACAAAGTGCAATTTATTTTATGGTCATCCATGTAAAAGAACTTCACAGTTAAGTGTGCTTGGCTGGGAGTAGTCTTAGGATGAGTGACCTCCTGGGAAGGTTCTTGGGATGCGCATGAGTGAGGATAAAATGCGCTATAAAGGACTCGTGTAACCAGTCAAAAAATTGGGTAAGTTTGTTATGGGAAGAAAAGGGGATATGATGGATTTAATTGAAATTACTGATAGGATGGAGTGTTATTTGCAGGGAAGCTATATAATGGATTATTCTCATGAAATAATCCTACTATAAAAGGCAATACTCTATTTTATACATGCATTGATTTTTACAGTGTTAAAATGACCTTTTTAATCAAGTTAGGCCAAACATTAAAAAGTTATCAAAAACACTTTTATTATAAGTTTAACCAAACACACCCCAATTTCTAGAAAATAAGTTTTTGGAAAATCAATTTTGAAAAATAAAAACTATATTCTAAAAACTTGGCCAAACATGCTCTAAATAAAGATTACGAAGTATAAAACAAGAGAGAAGGGTAGTTTTTGACTTTTCTTTCCTGGTTTTTATTTAAGTTTTTTGAAATTTAGATCTGATTCGGACATTCGATTTTAAAATTTCTCAATCCACATCTGATCCAGTTTAATCGAAAAAACCGGATTGAATATCCAATTTAAATGGAATCCAGATATTCAGTTTTTTTTAAAATCCAGAAAGCGGATCGGATTTGGTTAAAAGTTCGTATTAGATTTTTTTCTCAGCCCTAGTGATAACCAATCAACCATGTTCTAAATTCTAATGATGTTTATCGCTCTCAATACGATAATATATAGTGTGAGTTTATATTTTGTGCTCATATAAATATGCGTTGGAATTTATATTGTTGGTCAGTACGCAAATTTTACGAAATTGTTTTCTATTAAAGGAATTAATATATTTTGGTCTTATAGGCTATTTAGAGAGATTTATACCGGTGTATATAATTATTAAATCAGTCTTATCAAATGTACATATGTAAATTTTGAAAGAAAGGAAATCCTACAGGTACTGAGGATTGAAATGTGTAGATACCTCATTTCTGCACCTCTCGCAAACCACCCGGTGATGATTGGGCCGCATGTTTGGTACGCGGAACGATTTGTGACGGTTCATAAGTTTATCGTCAAGTGATTGCTCAAATATTAATGTCTACCTCTTAGTTGTCATCTACGTGCCGATACGGTCGTTTTGACAGTAATTAGAGTACATTTGGAGTCCGAGTCTAAAACCGTCTCCATTTTCTAATGATCGTTCAATCCCGAGTCGGAATGTTCTGGAATGTTCCGGATATTTCTATTCCATATTTTATAAATACTTCACAATCTTTATCTTTTGGCAAACAATTTCCCGTAATATTCATATAAAGTATTAAGGAAAACCAAATTATTCCGTCCTACCATAACTAAAACACGGAAATCTTTCTTCCGCAGGAGGAAACCACTTGGGAAACGTACGCAGCAGTGCTGCGCCTCTTCCAAGAGACGCGATTACTGCTGCGCCTCTTCCCAGGTCCTATTCTGCGTAGTTTTCGTATCTTTTTCATATCTTTCCGAGATTCACTTCCAAAGAGTCTCTGAAACCCTAATTCCTCCACGTGATTAGTATAAATAGGAGCCTTCGCTCCTCATATTTTTCACGCGAGTGTCCGCCCTTCTCTTCTCCCTTTGCATTCTAGACTTTTGTTCTTACTTTTTGGCGTCTACGTGCTTGATCTTTCGACCACGTAAGCTCGGATCCTTCTGAGTACCAGCCTCGTTTGCATGACCGACCAATTTGACCAACTACACAATCAATCAACTTAATTAATCTAATCGTTTTCCTCTTACGAGGGCACTTTCTTTGCATTCGCGTCGAGCATCACTAATCGATATCTTAGTCCTTCTCATTTCGTCAACATGTAAGTCTGAGGGTGTATAATCTCTCTTTTATTTATTGTATTTTAATTATTGCATCACAATTGTAAAGTTTATGTCGAAAATACCTCTTAAAACCGATTTACAAAACCCTTTGTTAAAACCTCTTTTTACGGATTTCCAGAAGACTAACCGTCGAGAAAGGACGCAGCAACTGCTGCGCCTCTTCGAAGGAGCGCAGTACCTGCTGTGCCTCTTCGTGAGGCTGCCGCAGTTCCTGCTTCCTTTCTTCTTCCTTCGTCCTCTGTAATTCGTCAAAGTTTATTTGTTTCGTTCGTTTCTTGTTAATTCTTCGTCATAATAGTCTAATAATTTCATGTATATTATTCGTTATCATTAACATATTTAATCCGTCATTAAATTCGACTTAAATCCCTTATAACCAATATTTGCGGGTTTTCGTCATTAAATTCAATCCGGGTTGTAGAAGTTCGATTTGTTCATATTGAGTTTCTGGAATTCGTCTTTGATATATTTTAATCTGTCTTTTGTCACATTCATCGCATGTTCATCATTAATTCGTCATTAATTCATCATGTTTAGTTTAGTCTAATTAATTTGTTTAGTTCACCTATGTCACTAATCAATCATTAATCATATAATTAATCCGTCTTATCTTCGCCTCATCCATGTTTTATTGTTTTATGACCCCTTAATCGTATGTAAATAACCTACTAATCACTTCCATCCGAGTAAATAAATTAATCCATCGTTAAATTCACCAATGAGTATTAACAACACGCAATTAAACTTCACACCAGTTCGGTCGTGAAACAGACGCAAAGGCGTCTGTTGCGCCTATTCAAAGGACCTTGACTCTGCTGCTTTATTCCGGTTGAATTTCTGTCCCAACTCCGTTTTACGCCTTGAATTAGTTTAATTAACTTACATTTAACCAACTATTATTCGTATTATCGCCTACTGATCTGTTCGTTAATTTATTCTTTCTTTTTTTTTTTCTCAAATTATCCGTTTTAAAGGTATTTTCGACATAAATCGCCTAATCCAATGTAATTACTGTAATCTTCATTATTGTAATTTTCTTTTATCATATTCATCATTGTATTTTTGTATCATTTGTATGTTTTCACATGTAATTGAACATAAATTCCTACTTCGACCTAATTGTTTGCTAAATTAATTGTCCACCGACTTAGTATTAATTCTCACATGCTAGGATTAAAACTTGGATGTTGCATTGCATGCATACAATCGACGATATATCAAGTATAAATGATGTCCCTAATCATTAGTAGAGGCCGCTATCGAGGCGGGCGGGATTAGATGTTCGATCAAAAGAGCTTCCTAATACGTACCCTCACCCCTTACTCCAGATCTCCGTGAACACCCGTGTTCATTGGCATCCACGAGAGTCATTCTAGACATAGAATGCTAAGGGTAACGATTTCTTAGTGTTCATGTCTCTACTTTGTGTCTTGACATGACACGAGGTATTCGAACGGTTCCAATTTCCCATAAAAATTGGTGGCGACTCCAACAAAAATGCAAACGCTTGTTTCTCTTCTCTCTCAAGCACCCCCGTGGGCCCCCCGCTGTCCACAGTTTGGCGACTCCGCTGGGGATAATACACTTACGTGTAGCTAAGGGTGAAACTTGAACAAGGTTAGGGAATAGTTTGTACAAGAGAATTGTCGGTTTTCATAACTCAGTCTTCCTAGACCGTTTTATTCGGCCTTCCTAGGCCCAACCCAACCTATTCGACCAATCGTCCCGTCTAAACGGTCCTAATTCTTATTTGGGCCTAAGGATGGATAGTGATTGACGTCATCCATACCATGATGCTTACTCTTGTTTGTGTCAAGGGCCTTCACTACTTGAGGAAATGGACTAGGAATCGGCCTTACTCTTGTTTGGTACGAGCCTCTCCACAGACTTCGGGTTTGATGGTTCGGTATGGCAACCCACCCTTTAAACCAAAAACCTCTTAAATGCACTCAACATCCCGTTATAATGCTTGTATAAATGCTTGTACATTATATGATCACCATTTTATAAACAAAACTATGACGATTTTTCAAAAATCAAAACCCCTTTTCTTAATCAAAATTTCGAAATAGGCCATTTGATTAGCGCAAAATCCAGTCGAAACTCTGTCCGTTTGTCAAGTCAAAATTCGGGCCACAAGCCCATTTCAAAACCTCACTTCGAGTCCACTCCTATGACTACACTATAGTTGACTAGGATACACATTTTCAAAATCTTTGTCTTTCTTCAAAACTCACTCAACACAGGTGGCACACACCCACTTCACGAGTCAAAACATTTCTTCTTTTAGCAAGCGTGTTAGAATGGTCGATCGTGTTTTGATTCGTCATCGATCTCTTATCCAGTTTTCAAGATGCCTGGATCCAGCGAAACGAACCTCAACCAACTTCAAGATGGTAATGATCGAATCCTAGCCGCGCTAGCCCGTATCCAAGATACCCAAGACCAATTCCATGATCACCTTGAGACCATCGAGGGCCGGATCTATGCCGTAGAGGGAAGGTTGCCTCCTCATGAAAGTGAAGTAATAGGTGACTCCGAGAATGAATCCAGGGATGAAAATCCTCTCATGGGGATGACTGTAGCTGAGAAAAGACTCCAATACTTAGAGGAGCAATTGATGTACCTTAAGGGGGATGACATTTATAGAGAAAATAATCGCAAGTACGAGGCCGTCGATGCCAAATTACCAACCAACTTCAATATGACGGATATCCCTAAATTCAAGGGTCATGAGAACCCTTTGAACCACATCCGTGCTTTCAAGGATTACATGTCTATCAAAGGCATCAAACCCGAGATGTTCTTAAGGATCTTTCCTTCATCTCTTGACACTATCCCAAAGCAATGGTTCTACTCTCTAGATCATAAGAAGGTCGCTACTTGGGAAGATGCTGCAATCGAGTTTTCTAAACAATATGCGGATAATGCCGAGATCCAAGTTAACATGCGCACTCTAGAGGTTCTTACCCAAAATGACAAAGAAGGATTCACCGACTTCCTAAGTAGGTGGAGGAAGACTAGTACCCAACTAGTTGAATGCCCGGATAAGGCTACCCTTATGGAGAAGTTCGTGGATAATATCAAACCCATTTATGCCAACCATTTGAGATACCAAAACATCAAAAGTTTCAAGGACTTAACCGTACTAGGGACAAGGATTGAAGATGACATCCGTAAAGGACTCTTGTCCAAAACAGTAGGTCAAGGATATCAAGGCTCAACAAGCCGTTCATACGGCTCTACTAGCAAGACAGATGAACTTAACCTTCTCGAGCCATCCAAGAAAACTACCCCACCAAGGAAATTCACAAATCTTGGGGACACTTACGCCAACGCTCTAAAAAGGCTAATGAAGCAAGGCAAACTCCAACCCATTGGACCTACTCCCGAACCCGAAAGGAAATCCAAGTTCTGGGATGAGAACTCGTACTGTGAATACCATAGGGGCAAGGGACATGACACAGAAAAGTGCTACAAGTTGAAAAATGTGCTTCAAGACATGATTGAAGATGGTCGATTGCCAATACCGCCGGGAGGTAAACCCAACAACACTCAGAATCCTCTTGGAGTTCTAGTGATCACAAGTGATGAATCTACCTTAGATTGTTCACACCTCATTTCTCCAATCGAAAATGAAATCTATGCAATCGAAAATGAAGGTTTCTACTCTACCATCTCCCCTACTATTTCCGACTTCATCACATGGGCAAGAAGTGTGGATAGGCAAGTTTGAGAATTAGAAAATGTGGTGACAACTGCTCGTGATCCGAACGCGACACCTAAAGAGCATGTGCCACTAGTCTTCTCTCAAAATGCTACTATGCAATAAATAGTCGCTGTGGTAGATAAATTAGTCGACCAAATTATACGACTAGAAGATGAAATCATGAGAATAAGAAAACTAGCTACAATCAATGGAGTTTGGGCCGACGATGATGAGGACGAGTATCTCATTGAAAACTCCCTAGTCAAAGAAATTGTCCAAAATGGCGAAGATCAAGATGTGGACCACCTTACTCTTTCGGGTCGTCCATATCAAAGCACTACTCAAAATGGTCCAACCAACATTGTCACACCAAATGATAACGAAGATGACTCCACTGATCAATGGCTCAAGCAATTACAGAAAACAAAGGCTGATCTTTCGGTCTGGCAATTAGTAGCAAGCTCGTTCCCACATCGCCAAGCTTTACTGCAAGCCTTGGCCAAGCTAAATGTAGCACATAACTCGACACCCGAAGATGTAGTCAACTTGGTCTTCCAAGAATCACCGAAGCTAAGTAATCCTATTACTTTCTCAGATGAAGATTTACCGCCTTTCGGCGCTAGTCACAACTTGGCTCTCTACATCACTGTCATTTGTCTAAAGAAAAATGTGCCAATAACCTTGGTAGATGATGGCTCTGCGGTCAACGTCATACCCTTAAAAACGGCATACAAACTAGGCATGAAAGAGTCGGATCAGACCCCTACCAATCAAGGTGTTCGCGCATATGATGGTACACGACGAAAGGTTGCAGGACTCATTAACCTAACCATAGCCACAGGACCAATTGAGCGAAAGGTTAATTTCCAAATAGTGGACATCGAAGCTTCCTTCAACATACTTCTAAGGAGACCTTGGATTCACGCTTCCAAAGCAGTGACATCCACCCTTCATCAAAAGATCAAGATTCCACTAAATGGCAAAGTAGTGATGATCACTTCGTCACCCATCAAAGCAATAATCGAAAAGAAGTCAAATAATCAAGTCCTCGCAGATCCAGTATATGAGCTTGGGGGCTTCCAAAGCATAAGCGTCATAGAAAGTGAACTGGAACCCTTGTACTACGATCCCTACTCAAACTTGGTGGTCAACCACATACTCAAAACCCATGGATACTTCCCTGGAATGCCTTTGAACCCTATCCGAAGAAATACCCTCGCACCATATAAGGAAGGCAACTAAAAAAGAATACCACTTGGACTAGGGTACAAACCCACTAAAGAGGAGGTTCTCAAGATGCTTGCTCAAGTTCAGAACCGTAAGTACACAGGAGTCCAAATGCGACCCTATCTCCCCACCTTAAATGGGTACTTTGTTAAGGAAGGAAGCCTGGAACTCTTTCACGGATTTCCCGAGCCTTGGCATTATCTCGAGAGGAAGCTAGCCGGAATCGAGATCTTTCACGATTGCTACTTCATTCCTCCAGAAACGGTTCCTACCGTCAAAACTCGTCAAGCACCTTGCTTAGACGAACAAGCGGTTAGCTTGTTGTTCGGAGAAGATCGATTTGTTAGAGCCGCGCAGGATGAGATCATTACCATGATACTTCAAGATGACCACTTCAACCCTACCGCGTTAATCACAGAAACAAACGCAAATCAGCAGAAAGCATGGAGAAAATCGATCAAGTGGACCAACAATCAAGGAAGACTCTTCAAGCTCACCACTGGAGAAGGAGAGATGTTCAAAGGAGAACCAGAAGACGATGAGTTCGAGTCGGAGTCAGAGTCAGAGTCGGAGTCTAGAGAAGTCACTAGGAAATCTCCTCCTGTCGTCATCCCCGTCCCCTTTGTTTCTCCTAGCTTAGCCTCGAGTAGTCACAGTAGTTCGGGAAATGTCCCAACCACTGTCCCTTTACCGCCGCTGACCACAGATCAGATGGCTTCTTTGTTTCAACTTTTCTCAAACTTTAATATGAATAAATCAGATTCTGCTTACTCTTTGTGTTATCTTGAGTGCAATTCTATTTACGATGATACTGAGGACGACCAAGACCCAGACTCGATCGAGATACCTCCCTACGTAGCCAAAGAAATACTACAGGAAGGGGAAGGGGGATCAGTAATAGAGGACACCGAACCCATCAATGTAGGAACCGAACTAGAACTCCAAGAACTTAGGATAGGGACTACCTTGAGCTCTACCGAAAGGGCCGATTTCATAGACCTCCTAAACGAGTTCAAAGATGTTTTCGCTTGGTCCTACAAAGACATGCCAGGAATCGACAGGGATATCGCCGAACATAGGATTCCGATAAAGCCGGGGTTTCAAACCCGTGAAATGTGAAGCTTCGACGAATGAGAACGGAATGGGCTCTCAAGATTAAGGAAGAAGTTGATAAGCAATTCAAGGCCGGGTTCATCAAAGTTTCCGAGTATTCTGACTGGGTAGCCAACATAGTACCTGTACCCAAAAAGGATGGGAGAATCCGTGTTTGTGTTGATTTTAGGGATCTAAACAAAGCAAGTCCTAAAGATGATTTCCCTCTACCACACATCGACATATTGGTGGACAATACTGTAGACCACGCATTACTATCCTTCATGGATGGATACGCGGATTATAATCAAATCAAAATGGCCATGGAAGATATGCATAAGACCGCCTTTGTCACTCAATGGGGAACCTACTGCTATACAGTGATGCCGTTTGGATTAATCAACGCCGGAGCTACATATCAACGCACCGCAACTACACTCTTACATGACATGATGCACAAAGAAGTTGAGGTATACGTAGAAGACATGATCATCAAGTCCAAGGATAGAGAGGGGCATATTGCGAACCTTTGCAAATTTTTCGCAAGACTACGAAAGTACAACATGAGGCTCAATCCTCAGAAGTGCACATTCGGGGTAACGTCTGGCAAACTCCTGGGACACGTCGTTAGTCAAAGAGGTATAGAAATAGACCCTTCCAAGATCAAGGCTCTGATCGAAATGCCGCAACCACAAACAGAAAAAGAAGTCATAGGATTCCTGGGAAAAGTGCAATATATAAGTCGATTCATATCGAAACTTACAATGATTTGTGAGCCTATCTTCAAGAAGCTCAAGAAGACAGACCACACCATGTGGGATGATGATTGTCAAAAGGTATTTGACAAAATAAAGGAGATATTGGCCAAACCGCCAGTGCTCATACCACCTCAACGAGATCAACCTCTTGGTTTATATCTCACAGTAACCGAAACCGCCATGGGTGCCATGCTAGCTCAAACTGTAGGAAATGAAGAAAGGGCTATCTACTACCTTAGTAAGAAGTTCTTGGAGTACGAGTGTAAATATTCACAACTCGAAAAGACATGCCTCACTTTTGTGTGGGCAACGAAGAAGCTACGCCATTACATGCTTAGCTACTCCGTCAAAATATACTCCAAAATGGATCCAGTCAAATACCTCTTCGAAAAACCCGTCCTCAATGGACGCCTAGCAAGATGGACTTTGATGCTCTCAGAATTCGATCTCAAATACGTGCCCCTGAAAGTAATAAAAAGTCGCGCCGTTGCCAAATTCTTTGCAGAGAATCCCATCGACGATGCACAAACAATAGATACTTGGTCATTTCCATACGAGGACATACTCCAAACTAATGTAGACTCCTGGGACCTTTACTTTGATGGAGCGTCAAACTTAAGAGGATTTTGGATAGGAGTGTTGCTCATTTCTCCTGAAGGCGAGCATACACCAATCTCTGTCAAACTCGACTTCGAGGTGACAAATAACGCCGCAGAATACGAAGCTTGTCTCATTGGACACAAGCGGCAGTAAGCTTAGGCATTATAAATCTTCGCGTGCATGGGGATTCATCCCTAATCATCAACCAAATTACAGGATCTTGGAAAATCCGAAGCGAAAGCCTCACACCTTATCAGCCTAGAATAGACCAAGTTGCTCAATTCTTTGATCACGTAACTTATCTACACCTACCTCGAGAGGAAAATCAATTTGCAGATGCTCTTGCAAAACTCACATCTTTGATTAATATGCCAGACAACATGATGGAAATGCCTTTATGCATCGCACGACGGTCGGAGCCGGCTTATGTGCATCAAATCACCGATGAAGAGGAGATCGGGCAGGAACCCTGGTTCCAAGCAATCCTGAATTTCAAGCTCAATGGTACCTATCCACCGGATATGGACAAGAGGGGACAACGTGCTATACGCCTACTCGCTTCCCAATACGTTCTCATGCAAGTAGAGTTATACAAAAGAACACCTCTTGGTGTAATCTTACGTTGCCTTGATCATTCACAGGCGCGAAAGGTGATGGAAGAAGTCCACGACGGAGAATGAGGTCCTCACATGAGTGGGCCCATGATGGCAAAGAAAATCACACGTTTGGGATATTATTGGACAACAATGGAATCCGATTGCATCAAATATGTAAGACATTGCCACAATTGCCAAATCTTCGGGAATGTACAACATGTCCCTCCTTCATTGCTCTATACGATGACATCTCCTTGGCCATTTTCTGCCTGGGGAATTGACATAATCGGAAAATAACCCCAGCGAACAGAGGTCACCTGTTTCATCTTAGTGGCAATTGACTATTTTACCAAGTGGGTGGAAGCGGCTTCCTACACCAGTCTCACGGCCAAAAATGTGGCAAAGTTCATACAATACAACATCATCTGTCGATACGGTTGCCCGCATGAGATCATTAGTGATAATGGATCCTATTTCCAAGCTGAGACTGAGCAATTGCTAGCCAAGTACAAAATTAGGCATCACCACTCTTCGCCCTATAGACCACAGACTAATGGTGCGGTAGAGGCAGCAAATAAGAACGTTATCACAATTCTCAAGAAAATGATTGACAACTATCGAGATTGGCCAAGCAAGATACCCTTTGCTCTGTGGGGATATTGTACATCTGTTAGGACACCCACTGGGGCTACGCCTTTCTATTTGACCTACGGCATGGAGGCTGTACAACCAGTTGAGCTAGAGATACCATCCTTGCGTATCTTACTCGAGAGTCAAATCCCTGAGGTTGATTGGAAAAGGGATAGATATGAAGAACTCATCCTCCTGGATGAACGCAGGCTACGCGCCTTGCATAATGTCCAAACATACCAAGCCCGTATCAAACGAGCTTTCAACAAAAGGGTTAAGCCCAGAAACATCAAGGAAGGAGACTTTGTGCTCAAATCGGTTAGAGCTCTTTTACCTGTCGATCCACGGGGAAAATTCAAACCTAATTGGGCCGGACCTTTTCTAGCCAAATCCATACTTCCGGGGGGTGCAGTTAGAATCATAGACCTAGATGGGAATGAGTTCTCCAACCCGACGAACCTTGACCAATTGAAACGGTACTATGCCTAGAATAGGAACAAAAACGCGCCTCGCGTAACCCCACGTGTCGCTCTTGTGGCACTAAATAAACCGGCCCCTGGCCAAGCTGAAATAAGCTAATGTCACTGTGCTCTTGCATTTTGACAAATTTGTCATCCTCATGTCATCAAATAAACTAAATTTGCACCTTCAGAGTAAGCAAAAGCTCATGCTAATTTTCTAAGTTCATTACAAGCTCTTGCTTAGAACAATTATTCTTTTACATTTACTCGAACTACGCGCAAGGGTTTGATTTCATTTTCTAAGTGAATACGTAGGCAATCCTTCGCAGGATACAACCCATTATTTTCAAAAATGTAAATAGAAGGACATTTGCATTGCATTTGGAATTCGACAAGAATAATAAATAGAAAATCACAACGGTTTCATAACCATTTAACCTTTTTTTATTTCATTCATTTTCTAATGATAATAGTACGCTACATAATAAAAATAGAAGAGGCTAGGATTCTAAAAACCCCACCTTTTTTATTACAACAATAATAATAATAATAAATAATAATAAAAGGACTTGGGTTATTCTTCCATCTTCCCTTTGCCCTTGTCATTCTTGTCATACTTCTTGTCACGACCTCGAGCCGGACGCTCTTGCGCCACTTCAGACCTAATCACCAATGGTCTTTCTCGAGGCCTCGACTTCCCATTCTTGCCAACCACCACTTCCACGACAGGAGAGATCTTCGGTTTCTTCGAAGGATGAATAACTCGAAGCCCGACTTCTTCTTCTCCTTCTGTCAGATGCTTCTCTTTCTTTTTCTCTACCTCGCTGTAGACACCTCGTTTCTGCACCTCCCGCAAACCACCCGGTGATGATTGGGCCGCATGTTTGATTCGCGGAACGATTTGTGACAGTTCGTAAGATTATCGTCAAGTGTTTGCTCAAATATTAATGTCGACCTCTTAGTTGTCATCTACGTCCTGATACGGTCGTTTTGGCAGTAATTAGAGTATATTCGGAGTCCGGGTCAAAAACCGTCTCCATTTTCTGATAGCTGTTAAATCCCGAGTCGGAATGTTCTGGAATGTTCCGGATATTTCTATTCCATATTCTACAAACTTTATCTTTTTGGCAAATAATACCCCGTAATATTTACAAGATAATCGAATTATTTCCGTCCTACCATAACTCAAACGCGGAAATCTTTCTTCTGCAGGAGGAAACCTCCTGGGAATAGACGCAGCAGGTGCTGCGCCTCTTCCAAGGGACGCAGTGGCTGCTGCGCCTCTTCCCAGGCCCTTCTTTGCATGATTTACGTATCTTTTTCATATCTTTCCGAGATTCACTTCCAAAGAGTCTCCGAAACCCTATTCCTTCACGTGATTAGTATAAATAGGAGCTTTCGTTCCTCATATTTCTCACGCGAGTGTCCGCCCTTCTCTTCTCCCTTTGCATTCTAGACTTTGTTCTTACTTATTGGCGCCTACGTGCTTGAACTTCCGACCACGTAAGCTCGGATCTTTCCGGGTACCAGCCTCTCCGTTGCATGACCGACCAATTTTGACCAACTACACAATAATCAATCTTAATTAATCAATCGTTTTCCTCTTACGAGGGCACTCTCTCTTTGCATTCGCGTCGAGCATTCACTAGTCGATTCTTAGTTCATCTCGTTCCGTCAACATGTAAGTCTGAGGGTGTATAATCCTTTTATTTATTGTATTTTATTTATCGTATCACTCATGTAAGGTTTATGTCGAAAACATTGTTAAAACCGATTTCTAAAACCGTGCTTTAAAACTCCGTTTTTGCGGATTTCCAGTAGACAGACGTCGAGAAAAGACGCAGCAACTGCTGCGCCTCTTCGAAGGAGCGCAGTTCCTGCTGCGCCTCTTCGTGAGGCTGCCGCAGTTCCTGCTTTTCTTCTTCTTCGTCCTCTGTAATTCGTCTTTCTTGTTTGTTTCCGTATGTTTCTCTTTAATTCGTTCATCATCATTAATATTCACATGTATATTATATCATATTAATCATCATCTTTAACATGTTTTAATTATTCAAATCCGACTTAAATCCCAAATAATCCATATTTGCGGGTTTTCGTCATTAAATTCAAACCCGGATTTTAGAGATTCAATTTGTTCATATTGAGTTTAAGAATTCGTCATTGATATAGTTTTCATCTGTTCATTCACGTGTTCGTCATTAATTTGTCATTAATTCATCATGTTTAGTTTGTTCTATTCACCGATGTCACTAATTAATCATTCATTAACATCGCTCCTTCATGTAATTAATCCGTTTAATTCCGTCTCATTCATGTTTACTGTTTTTACGACCCATTCATATGTTAAATAACCTGTTAATCACTTCCATCCGAGTCAAATAATCTAATCAATCCTTAAAATTAACAATTAATATTAACGACTTGCAGTTCCGGCTTCACAGCCAGAACTCACCCTTGGAAAAGACGCAAAGAATCGCGCCTCTTCCAGGGCGCGATCTGCTTTGCGCTGTTCGGATGATTTCTGTCCCTGAACTCCGTTTCTGCCTTGACCTAGTTTGTTTAGCTTACGTATCATTAACTATTATCCGTATTATCACCTTCTGATCTGTTCGTAATTCATTCTTTTATTCTTTTTCTCAAATTATCCGTTTTAAAGGTATTTTGGACATAAATCGCCTAATCCGTTGTAATTATTGTAATTTATAATTATTGTATTTCTTCTATTTGCTTGTATGTTTTCACATGTAAATCAACCTTAAATCCTATTTCGACTTAATTGTATGCTAATTAATTGTTCACCGACTTAGTCTAATTCTCACATGTTAGGATTAAAACTTGGATGTTGCATTGCATGCATATAGCCGACGATATATCGAGTATGAACAACTTCCCTAATCATTAGTAGAGGCCGCTATCGAGGCGGGCGGGATTAGGTGTTCGATCAAAAGAGCTTCCTAATACGTACCCTCATCCCTTACTCCAGATCTCCGTGAGCACCCGTGTTCATTGGCATCCGCGAGAGTCATTCTAGACATAGAATGCTAAGGGTAACGATTGCTTAGTGTTCATGTCACTACTTTGTGTCTTGACATGACACGAGGTATTCGAACGGTTCCAATTTCCCATAAAAATTGGTGGCGACTCCATACAAAATGCAAACGCTTGTTCCCCGTTTCTCACCAAGCGCCCCCGCGGGCGGCCCGCTGTCCACAGTTTGGCGACTCCGCTGGGGATAATACACTTACGTGTAGCCAAGGGTGAAACTTGAACAAGGTTAGGGAATAATTTGTACAAGACAATTGTCGGTTTTCATAACTCGGTCTTCCTAGACCGTTTTATCCGGCCTTCCTAGGCCCAACCCAACCCATTCGACCAATCGTCCCGTCTAAACGGTCCTAATTCTTATTTGGGGCTAAGGATGGATAGCGATTGACGTCATCTATACCATGATGCTTACTCTTGTTTGTATCAAGGGCCTTCACTACTTGAGGAAATGGATTAGGAATCGGCCTTACTCTTGTTTGGCACGAGCCTCTCCACAGACTTCGAGTTTGATGGTTCGGTATGGCAACCCACCTTTTAAACCAAATCCCTTTTAAATGCACTCAGCATCCCGTTATAATGCTTGTATAAATGTGTAAACCTTACGTGATCACCATTTCTAAACAAAACCATGACGAATTTTCAAAAAATCAAAATCCTTATTTTCAAAGCAAAATTTCGAAAAAAAATAGGGCCTTCAATTAGCGCAAAAATCCGGTCAAAACTCTGTCCGTTTGTCGTGTCAAAATTCGGGCCACAAGCCCATTTCAAACCTCACTTCGAGTCCACTCCTACAACTACACTACAGTTGACTAGGACACACATATTCAAAGACCCTGTCTTTCTTCAAAACTCACTCAACACAAGTGGCACACACCCACTTCACGAGTCAAAGCTTTTCCTCTTTTAGCAAATGTGATAGAATGGTCGATCGTGTTTTGATTCGTCGCCGATCTCTTATCCAGTTTCCAAGATGCCTGGGTCAAGTGATGAAACAAACCTTCAGCAAATTCAAGAAAGTAATGATCGAATCCTAGCCGCGATAACCCAAATGCAAATCACTCAAGAACAAACCTATGACCGCATTGAACTTATCGAAGGCCGTATCTTTGATGTAGAGGGAAGGTTGCCTCCCCTTAAAGGTGAAGTACTACAATTTTCCGATGACGAGTCTAAAGATGAGAATCCTGCCCTAGGGGCAACCGCAGCTGAGAAGAGACTCCAATACCTAGAGGAGCAATTGATGTACCTTAAGAGGGTTGACATTTACAGGGAAAACAATCGCAAGTATGAAGCCGTCAATTCCAAATTACCCACTAACTTTAGCATGACGGATATCCCTAAGTTTAAAGGACATGAGAACCCTTTGAACCACATCCGCGCCTTCAAGGACTACATGTCTATCAAAGGCATCAAACCCGAGATGTTCTTAAGGATCTTTCCTTCATCTCTCGACACCATCCCGAAGCAATGGTTCTACACTTTAGATCACAAAAAGGTCGCTACTTGGGAAGATGCCGCAATCGAGTTCTCAAAACAATACGCGGATAATGCCGAGATCCAAGTCAATATGCGTACTCTAGAGGTTCTTACCCAAAATGACAAAGAAGGATTCACCGACTTCCTAAGTAGGTGGAGGAAGACTAGTACTCAACTAGTTGAGCGCCCGGATGAGGCTACTCTTGTGGAAAAGTTCGTGGATAATCTCAAACTCATATATGCCAGTCACTTGAGATATCAAAACATCAAGACTTTCAAGGACTTAACCGTACTAGGGACACGAATTGAAGATGACATCCGTAAAGGACTCTTGTCCAAAACGGTAGGTCGAGGATATCAAGGGTCCACAAGTCGTTCATACGGCTCAACTAGCAAGACCGACGAAGTTAACCTTCTCGAGCCATCCAAGAAAACTAGCCCACCAAGGAAGTTCACAAACCTTGGGGACACGTACTCCAACGCTCTAAAAAGGCTAATGAAGCAAGGTAAAGTCCAACCCATTGGACCTACTCCCGAACCCGAAAAGAAGTCCAAGTTCGGGATGAAAACTCCTCCGTGAATACCATAGGGGCAAGGGGCACGACACAGAAAAATGCTACAAGTTGAAACACGTGCTTCAAGATATGATCGAAGATGGTCGACTTCCAATTCCACCAGGGGGTAAGCCCAACAACACTCAGAATCCTCTTGGAGTTCTAGTGATTACAAGTGACGAATCTACCTTAGATTGCTCACACCTCATTTCTCCCACCGAAAATGAAATTCATGCAATTGAGAAAGAAAGGCTCTACTCTACCATCTCCCCTACCATTTCCGACTTCATCGCATGGGCAAGGAGTGTAGATAGACAAGTGTGGGAATTAGAAAACATGGTAACGGCCTTAAGCCATACCAATACAATACCTAAGGAACGTGTACCATTGATCTTCTCTCCAAATGCCACTATGCAAGAAGTAGTCGCCGTGGTCGATAAGCTAGTCGATCAAATCATACAACTAGAAAGTGGTATCATGAGAATGAAGGAACTAGCTGCAATCAATGGGGTTTGGGCCGATGACGATGAAGACGAATACCTCATTGAAAACTCCTTGGTCAAGGAAATAGTCCAAAATGGTGAAGACCAAGATGTGGATCACGTAACTCGTTCGGGTCGCCCATATCAAAGCACTACTCAAAACGGTCCAACCAATGTCATCACACCAAATGATAACGAAGATGACCCCACTGACCATTTGCTCAAGCAATTACAAAAGACCAAGGCTGATCTTTCGGTCGGCAACTAGTGGCAAGCTCATTTCCGCATCGCCAAGCTTTACTTCAAGCTTTGGCCAAATTGAATGTAGCGCATAACTCCACTCCACTGAAGATGTAGTCAACTTGGTCTTCCAAGAATCACCTAGGCTAAGTAATCCTATTACTTTCTCGGATGAAGACTTGCCACCTTTTGGCGCTAGTCACAACCTTGCTCTATACATCACTCATCATTTGTCTAAAGAAGAACGTGCCAATGAATTTGGTAGATGATGGCTCCGCGGTCAACGTCATACCCCTCAAAACGGCATACAAACTAGGCATGAAGGAGTCGGATTGGACTCCTACAAATCAAGGTGTACGTGCATATGACGGTACACGACGAAAAGTGGTTGGACTTGCTAGCCTAACCATAGCCACGGGACCAATCGAACGAAAAGTTAACTTCCAAATAGTGGACATCGAAGCTTCATTCAACATACTTACGGAAGGCCTTGGATTCACGCTTCCAAAGCGGTAACATCCACCCTTCATCAAAAGATCAAGATCCCACTAAATGGCAAAGTTGTGACGATCACTTCGTCACCCATCAAGGCAATAATTGAAAAGCAATCAAACAATCAAGTCCTTGCGGATCCCATATACGAACTTGGGGGCTTCCAAAGTGTGAATGTCATAGAAAGTGAGTTGGCACCCTTATACTATAATCCCTACTCCAACTTGGTGGTCAACCACATCCTCAAATCTCAGGGATACTTCCCTGGAATGCCTTTGAACCCAATTCGGAAAAACACCTTCGCACCATACAAGAAGGGTAACTCGACAAGGATACCACTTGGACTAGGATACAAACCCACAACTGAAGAAGTTCTCGAAATGCTCGCTCAAGTCCAAAATCGCAAGCACGTGGGAGTCCAAATGAGACCGTATCTCCCCACTTTAAATGGATACTTCGTTCAAGAAGGAAGTTCAGAACTCTTCCATGGATTTCCCGAACCTTGGCATTATCTTGAGAGGAAGTTAGCCGGAATCGAGATCTTTCACGATTGCTACTTCATTCCTCCCGAAACGGTTCCTACCGTCAAAACCCGTCAAGCACCTTGCTTCGACGAACAAGCTGTTAGCCTATTGTTTGGAGAGGACCGATTCATTGGGGCCGCGCAGGATGAGATCATTACTATGATACTTCAGGACGATCGCTTCAACCCCACCGCGTTGATCACAGAAATCGACACAAAGCAGGAGAAAGGATGGAGAAAATCTATCAAATGGACTAACAACCAAGGAAGACTCTTCAAGCTCACCACTGGAGAAGGAGAGATGTTCAAAGGAGAACCAGAAGACGACGAGTTCGAGTCGGAGTCGGAGTCGGAGTTAGAGTCAGAGTCTAGAGGAGTCGTTAGAGAGTCTACTCCTGTTGTCATCCCCACTCCCTTCGTTTCTCCTAGCCTAGCCTCAAGTAGTCACGGTAGTTCGGGAAATGCCCCAATTACTGTTCCTTTGCCGCCACTGACCATGGATCAGTTGGCTCATTTGTTTCAACTTTACTCAAATCTTAATATGAATAAATCGGTTACGCTTACTCTCTGTGTTCTTTCGAGTGCAATTCTGTTTATGATGATACTGAGGATGACCAAGACCCAGACTTGACCGAAATACCTCCCTACGTAGCCAAAGAAATATTACAGGAAGGGGAAGGGGGACCTGTAATAGAGGACACCGAACCCATCAATGTAGGAACCGAATTAGAACCCAAAGAACTTAGGATAGGGACTACCTTGAGCTCTACCGAAAGGGCCGATTTCATAGACCTCCTAAATGAATTCAAAGACGTTTTCGCTTGGTCCTACAAAGACATGTCAGGGATCGACAGGGATATCGCCGAACATAGGATTACGATTAAGCGGGTTTCAAGCCCGTGAAACGAAGCTTCACGAATGAGAACAGAATGGGCTCTAAAGATTAAGGAAGAGGTGGATAAACAATTCAAAGCCGGGTTCATCAAAGTTTCCGAGTACTCTGACTGGGTAGCCAACATAGTACCTGTGCCCAAAAAGGACGGGAGAATCCGTGTTTGTGTTGACTTTAGGGACTTAAACAAAGCAAGTCCAAAAGATGACTTCCCTCTACCTCACATTGACATATTAGTGGACAATACTGCAGACCACGCATTACTATCCTTCATGGATGGATATGCGGGTTATAACCAAATCAAGATGGCCATGGAAGATATGCACAAAACCGCATTCGTCACCCAATGGGGAACATATTGCTATACAGTAATGCCATTCGGATTGATCAACGCCGGAGCTACATACCAACGCACCGCAACTACACTCCTACATGACATGATGCACAAAGAAGTGGAGGTATATGTAGATGACATGATCGTCAAATCCAAGGAAAGAGAGGGACACATTGCAAACCTTCGCAAGTTCTTCGCAAGGCTACGAAAGTACAACATGAGACTCAATCCTCGAAATGCACATTTGGGGTAACATCCGGAAAACTCCCCGGGATATGTCGTCGACCAACGCGGTATAGAAATAGATCCCTCAAAAATCAAAGCTACGATCGAAATGCCACAACCCCAAACAGAAAAAGAAGTCAGAGGATTCCTGGGAAAGGTACAATATATAAGTCGATTCATATCGAAACTTACCACGATTTGCGAGCCTATCTTCAAGAAACTCAAGAAAACAGACCACACCATGTGGGACGATGATTGTCAAAAGGCGTTTGACCGAATCAAGGAGATATTGGCTAAACCACCAGTGCTCATGCCACCACAACGAGATCAACCTCTTGGTTTATATCTCACAAGAATCGCAATCGCCATGGGTGCTATCTTTGGCTCAAATCAGTAGGAAGTGAAGAAAGAGCTATTTACTATCTAAGTAAGAAGTTCTTGGAATATGAGTGCAAATACTCGCAACTCGAAAAGACATGCCTCGCTCTTGTGTGGGCAACGAAGAAGCTACGTCACTACATGCTTAGCTACTCCGTCAAGATATATTCCAAAATGGATCCAGTCAAATACCTCTTCGAGAAACCCGTCCTCAACGGACGTCTTGCAAGGTGGACTCTGATGCTCTCAGAATTCGACCTCAAATATGTGCCACTAAAAGTCATAAAAGGTCGCGCCGTCGCCGAATTCTTCGCAGAAAATCCTATCAAACGACGCACAAACCATAGACACTTGGTCATTTCCCGACGAGGATATACTTCAAACAGACGTAGACTCTTGGGATCTATACTTTGATGGAGCATCAAATTTAAGAGGATTCGGAATAGGAGTGTTGCTCATTTCTCCCGAAGGTGAGCATACACCAATCTTTGTCAAACTCGACTTCGAGGTGACAAACAACGCTGCAGAGTATGAAGCTTGTCTCATCGGACTACAAGCGGCAGTAAGCTTAGGCATCAAAAACCTCCGAGTACATGGGGATTCATCACTGATCATCAACCAAGTTACAGGATCCTGGAAAATCCGAAGTGAAAGCCTCGCACCCTATCAAGCTAGGATAGACCAAGTGGCTCAATTCTTTGATCACGTAACCTACTTACACCTACCTCGAGAGGAAAATCAATTTGCAGACGCTCTTGCGAAACTTGCATCTCTAATAAATATGCCAGATCACATGGTAGAAATGCCTTTGTGTATCGAACGACGATCAGAACCAGCTTATGTCCACCAAATCACCGACGAAGAAGAAATCGCACAAGAACCCTGGTTCCAAGCGATCCTGAATTTCAAGCTTAATGGTACCTATCCACCGGATATGGACAAGAGGGGACAACGCGCCATACGCCTTTTAGCTTCCCAATACATTCTGATGCAAGGAGAGTTATACAAAAGAACACCTCTTGGTGTAGTCCTACGTTGCCTTGATCATTCACAGGCGCGAAAGGTGATGGAAGAAGTCCACGACGGAGAATGCGGTCCTCACATGAGTGGGCCCATGATGGCGAAGAAAATCACACGCTTAGGGTATTATTGGACCACCATGGAATCTGATTGCATCAAATACGTGAGACACTGCCACAATTGTCAAATCTTCGGGAATGTGCAACATGTCCCTCCTTCGTTGCTATACACGATGACATCTCCTTGGCCATTCTCCGCATGGGGAATTGACATAATCGGGAAGATAACCCCGTAGAACAGGAGGTCACTGTTTCATTCTAGTAGCAATTGACTATTTCACCAAGTGGGTAGAAGCGGCTTCCTACACTGCTCTTACGGCTAAAAATGTGGCAAAATTCATACAAAACAACATCATCTGTCGATATGGTTGCCCACATGAGATCATCAGCGATAATGGGTCACATTTCCAAGCTGAAACCGAGCAATTGCTAGCCAAATATAAGATTAAGCATCACCACTCTTCGCCCTACAGACCACAGACTAACGGCGCGGTAGAGGCGGCAAACAAGAACGTTGTCACAATTCTCAAGAAAATGACTGACAACTATAAAGATTGGCCATGCAAGATACCCTTTGCTTTATGGGGATATCGTACATCAGTTAGGACGCCCACTGGGGCTACTCCTTTCTATTTGACCTACGGCATGGAGGTCCGTACAACCAAATAACTAGAAATACCATCCTTGCGTATTCTACTCGAAAGCCAAATCCCCGAGGCCGATTGGAAGAGGGATAGGTATGAAGAACTCATCCTCCTGGATGAACGTAGGCTACGCGCCTTACATAATGTCCAAACATATCAAGCCCGTATCAAACGAGCTTTCAACAAAAGAGTTAGGCCAAGAAACATCAAAGAAGGAGACTTAGTACTCAAATCGGTTAGAGCTCTTTTACCTGTCGACCCAAGGGGAAAATTCAAACCTAATTGGGCCGGACCATATCTAGTCAAATCCATACTCCCAGGGGGTGCGGTTAGAATCACAGACCTAGATGGGAATGAGTTTTCAAACCCCACAAACCTTGACCAACTGAAACGATACTATGCCTAGAATAGGACAAAAACGTGCCTCGCGTAAACCCATGTGTCGCTCTTGTGGCACTAAATAAACGGCCCCTGGCCAAGCCGAAATAAGCTGAGTGTCACCATGCTCTTGCATTTTGACAGGGTTGTCATCCTCATATCATCAAATAAACTGAATTCGCACCTTGAGAACAAGCAAAAGCTCATGCTTATTTTCTATGTTCACTACAAGCTCTTGCTTCGAACAATTATTCTTTTACATTTACTCGAACTACGCGCAAGGGTTTGATTTCGCTTTTTTAAGTGAATACGTAGGCAATCCTTCACCGGATTCAACCCAATATACCTAAAATGTAAATAGAAGGACATTTGCATTGCATTTGAAATTCGACAAGAATAATAAAAGAAATTCACAGCGGTTTCTTAACCATTTAACCTTTTTTATTCCATTCATTTTCTAATAATAATAGTACGTTACATAATAAAAAAAATAAGAATAGGCTAGGATTCTAAAAATCCCTCCTTTTTATTACAACAATAATAATAATAATCAAATAATAAATAAGGACTCGGGCTATTCCTCCATCTTCCCCTTGCCCTTGTCATTCTTGTCGTATTTCTTGTCACGACCTCGAGCCGGGCGCTCTTGCACCACTTCAGACCTAATCACCAACGGTCTTTCTCGAGGCCTGACTCTTCCATTCTTGCCAACCATCATTTCCGCAACAGGAGTAGTCTTTGATTTCTTCAAGGACGAACGACCAAATCCACTTCTTCTTCTCCTTCACGATGCTTCTCCTTCTCTTTCTCTCCCTCGCGCACCTTGTAGTCAACAGGCTCGCGTTTCCTCAATCTCTCGCGTTCTTCCGAAGTTGCAGCCTTTCTCCACCTCAGATAGGAATTCGACACCCACAAAGCATTGGCGGAGAAGCTCAAGAACCACATGTTCCTTTGGGCCCATTTGATAGCCCACTCTCTTCGGCTCTCGGTGGTAAGCGCTACAGCAATCTGCGGAACGGTATCAAGCCTCGGGATAGTCTGCTTCAAACCAACTTGCCTCATCAACCTTTCCGGAAAGATGCATACCATGAACTCCAATCCCGAATGCGCACGGACCTAGTAGGATCCAAAGAAGACACTCCGATGAATGCACTTGAGGTGCCACCACCACCACGGTACGACCCACCTAACCAACGGGCCATCATCATTCTTCAGCTTGTTCTTCCAATAGTCACAGACCCGAGTGAAGTCCACCATGTACAACCGCGTCCTCATCGCAATCATACGGGAATGATAGGAAAGTGCATGAACTGGGGGCTCGAGCAGTCGGAGCCGTTCCATAAGCCAAACCTACCAAAAGCAGGTATTAGACACCCAAAAAAAAAAGAGAATGAAAAAAAAAAAAAAAAAAAAAAAAAAAAAAAAAACAAAAAAAAAACGAAAAAAAAAAAAACGAAAAAAAAAAAAAAAAAAAAAGGTGTCTTTTACCTGTAAGATAACGGGACTCCCCAAAAATGGAAGGTCGCGGTTGGATTCCTATTATCCAAACCCAAGATAATCTCCCCTAAGCACAAGCAAGTCAGGCTCTGCGCGACTCCATTTGCTCGATAAGACCCAAAAGACGGGGGTCACCTCGCAAATCTTCATCAACGTGCCCATGGAAGACGCACACATGCAGCAAACAAAAGCCAAATGCTCTCCTCCTAGCAACATAAGAGACAGTGGGGTCAGCCCTGTTGATGAATCGGTCTACAAAGTCCAGCATTCTCACGCCTTTCGGGGTAACTAAGCGATCCACCTCAAGTCTAGTCAATCCGAGCGGGTCTCTCGAATTTTGTCTTATACCCTTGTGAAGTGGAAGGAATGGCAGGTAGATGCTCGGGGTCCCACCCACCAATAGCAGCAATTTCCTCCGGAAAAGGACAAATATCGCCACCTGGGAACGCGAAAACATGATAATTTGGGTCCCAGTAGTCAAGACAAGCATACAAAAACGGTTTTACCACCTTAATGAGTTTCAAACTCAATAGAGACCCAAGGTTATGAGCACCCATGTCGTGCTTCTCAACATTCGAGAATTCATTAGTCCATTCCTTCAAGCGGATCTCCAAAGTATTCATAATGACAATTTTCTCTTGAAAATTTATTTTGGGAGTTTTTATGTGGATTAACGGAGAAGAGACGGAAGAATTATATGATTTAAAGCTTCGTCGACGCTTCTATTTATACTAATTGCTGTTTCCAAAAATCCGCCAGAAGAGACAAGCTTGGGAACAGGCGCAGCTCCTGCTGCGCCTATTCAAAGCGACGCACTCATCATGTCGCGCCTCTTCCCCAGACTAACTTTCTGCGATTTCCGCGTTTGGATCTTTCCTAATTCTATAACGAATAATTTCCTATTCCTACGGGATTTTATTTTGGTAAATACGAGCAATTTACCATGTTTCCTGTTTCCTAAATTCGCGGGCACGCATTTCGAGGCGACATCGACACATTCGCCATTTTCATCACACTTAATTCTTCTGTTATTATTCATTTATTTTTTTTTAGGAAGTAAATTTATTTTTAGGAAATAATTTTCTTTTGTTTCAACATTTTCATTTCTACACTTGTAGATTTTTCTTTTTTTCTTTTTTTAGGGGGTAACCCTCCCTACCGTCCGGTCATTTCCGACAAAATTTTTGCATTTTTGCATTTTTGTCCTTTTGAGTCTCATTTTTGCGCTAATTAAAGCCATATGTGTATAAAATGTATGTTTTGGTGAGATTTCCATGTAAATTTCGGCAGCATGACGGCGTAAACCGTTGTCTACCAAACCTGTTCAAGAACTAACCCGCAGGTACAAGCAACACAACCCAGCAGCAAAGGCACTCAGGCCATCATATATACAAATGTACAAGCAAATCGGGGGCTTGCGCCCAACAAAGTTCCAAAGTCCAGTAAATCGGGGCTTGCGCCCGAAACAAAGTCCAAAAATGTTCAAATCGAAGTCCAAATGTACGAGCCTACAAAACTACGCTGGACTCATCACTGGGCACCCTCCAACTCAAAGAACCCTCGCCGTAAGAGCAGCAATCTCGGCGTCCCGAAACTCGAGCTCTCTCGACAAGCGAGCCGTCTCCTCCCGAGACTGGGTCAGCTCTCGCTCCAACTCACGACCAGCCTGTAGACAACAATAAATTGGCTCATGTCAATCAACTCAAACAAAACTGAAAATCAAAAATCAGAAGAAATCAAATGAGGTTCATACCTGACGACCTCGACCACCGACGAGTGCCTCGATGGCGGTAGCTCGTAGCCGGTTGGCCACCCTCCATAGTGCCACGAACCGAGATGGCGCGACCTACATGTCAAAAGAAATTCTCAGTAAAGTGAACAAGTTTGAATCAAACGTGTTCTTACACGAAAAGTATACAAGCTGGAGGCTCACCCTCCGAATCAGATGCTGCCAGTCGTCTAGGCCAGCGTCCGTCACAGCTACGTCAAAGTCACGCAACTCAGAGATCGTCGTCCTCCCAGTCGCGTCAGTGTACTCAAGGGTCTCGGGGTACACTGGGGGCTCGATGCCCGCCGCCTCGACCTCCTGCAAAGACAAATAGCTCTCATTAATCGATGATCTTTCGTCGTAATTCCCGAAATCAAATCAAGAAAAATAAAAGATACTCACCACCACCGCCGACGCCAACCTCCCGTAAAGGAACGCCGAGTAGTCCTCGCCAGCGCGAAGAAGGTCGTCGCCATCGGCACCCGCCAGTCCGCCTCCCTCTCGGCCTCGCAGGCTCCCCGAACATCGTCCTCGGAGGGTCAATGGGAACCGTCAACGCGCCCGAGAGCACCGACGAGCCAAACGCTCGCCCGGATACCACACAGACCCATCGACGTCCACAACAAGAGGCGACTCGAGCTCCTAGGTCGAAGGACCTCGGCAAGAAAAAGGAGGCGCTCCAGGCGTACTCCACCCAAGGTCCGGCACCCACTGCGACAAGATAAGGCAAAGATCATTCCTATGATCAATTAAAAGCAAAGGACAAGAAATATAAATGGATACGAGTGGGATACTCACGCCGCTCACCAAGGGCGTTCACTTCCCGCCGGTAGACATTGTGAGAGGAGCGCTTGCTCTTCGTCCTGCACATCACCCAATCCCTCACCACGGGATAGGTCTTCTCCGCCCTCTGTCCTCTTGGGCGCGAGACTCGGGAAGTAAGAGTACACCCATGCCTATAAAACAAAATAATCAATAACGATCTTTCGTAATTCGATAAAGAAAAGAATTTACTTTGGTCTAAAGGAAGTTTCATACCTCCAACAAGAGTCCAGTCCGACAGCGGCGCCGGAGAAGTCCCCTTCTCCATCAACTCCGGACGAACCATGGCCCTCATGAAGCGGATGAGGACCGCAAAACCAGCATGACCCGTCCCAACGTCCTAGGGAACTCGGGTCGAAAGAAAGGGAAGAAGCTTCGTCGATAGCCTCTCGCCCTTGTCTCCGAGGTAAATCGAAGACAAGAACCACCAAAGCCACGGACGAGCTCTGCTCCCACCACAAGAGAGGAGGAGGAGCGCTCTCCTCCCATCGATCGTCACCGACTCCGGGTCTTCCCGCAAAGTAGTCTCGGACATAGGTACTGGGTACCAAGCCCGGCACTGCAACAGCCTTCGGCGATAAGTTCCAGCCGATCAACCTCCTCGCCTCGGCCGAATCCGCCCTCATAGCAGTCTCCGGCCACACCATCTCCTCGGTCCCACACGGCACTGTAAATCATGCCGTAATCCTCCAGAGTAACTCCCACCTCACCGAAAGGCAGGTGAAACGTGGAAGTCGTATCCCAGAATCGATCCAAGAAAGCGCGGACCAGGCTAAGGTTAGCCCGCAACTTCCTCTTCACGATATCCCTCCAGACCTGAACCAGAGGACCAAACGCTCCGCGCTCGATCATGGCCCTCTCCTCCGCCGACAGCCGCTCGTAGTGCTCCATCGCCGTCGTATAACCCGAGAACGACCAGATGTTCCCGGCCTCCTATTATGATTTGAAACAAAGCTATCCTTAGTTTTGAATGAAATTTGCAAGAAGTTTGGGCAAGAAGAATGAAAGAGAATAGGTAATGAGTAGTGAATTCTTATTTACCAAGCTCTTCACCGTCCTGTAGGACAGGTGACCCTCTGCAGCCCACACGAGGTGCCTACTCTCCCAGGTCTCAGCCCACGCAGGAGCTCCCCTCAGCTGACGACCTCCTCGCCTGACGTTGGCCCGTCTCGGGGCCTCCTCCTCCTCCTCCTCGACGGCCTCCTCCTCGTGAGCCTCGCCTCCAGTAGCCATCACCGCATCGGTGAAGACCTGCTCCAAGGCCTCCTCAACAGCAGCGTCTACCTCCATGGGAGTCCTCCCAGAAGTAGAAGCCTCATCACCTGCAACATTAAAGTAAATTTAGGCCGCGTCACATGACGACAAGCCTTTGTTAAGGAGTTTTCGAGCCTCCCGGAGCCCGGAAACGCCCTTTCCATGCCATATTTGGCCATATTCCCGCCAACCCAATCACTCGTGTGATAAATTGGGTCAAGTCAAGTCCAAGTCAAAGCCTAGTTCGGTTCAAGCCGAAAATTCGGCAAAGATTTCGTTATAACGGCGATTATGCCCTAGAAAGGTGCCCTGAAAAAGTTGTCACAAATCAAAATTTCGAGATGGTAGGAAGTTTACCCGTCATCCAAGGATCCCAAATATCAAATTTCATCGCCAATGGGCAATCCTAAGGCTCTTTTCGAAGCAATTTACGGTTCAGCTGTGAAACCGTCTCAAAATCCGCTCAAGGGCTCAAAATTCGATGAAAATTCAAAGCAAATACATGGTTATGTTCCTAACATTGCCTAATATCCATTTCTAACATCAATTTGGCAAAACAAATCTATTTGGGGGAAAAGCCCCAAATTTTCGATCAAAAGGGTCGAAAACCCTAATTCTCGCGGCTCAAAATTCGACAAATGTAGATGATTAATGCAAGATTAAGACACATACCTCGATTAGTCATGTTTAATGCAAGCTTTTGAATCCAACCTTGACGGAAATGGTGAAGATTTGAGAGAGAAATTGAAGGAAATGTGTTTCGAAATAATGAAATATAACCCTTCTGATTTCGCGTTTTTACGCGGAAATAGCCAAATTGGGGAAAAGACGCAGCAGGCGCTGCGCCTCTTCCAAGGGACGCAGCTCTTGCTGCGCCTCTTCCTTGTGTTCCCTCCATACGAATTTTCAAAAATCCGTTATGAGTTCGTTATTAGTGGGCCCATCTTTGGGTGCGCCTCTTCTTCAATGCTATTATGTTCTTTTGGTCCGTTTCGACGATTTTCCTTCGTTCCGTATTTTGCAGTACTGCTCACTCAAGATTTCTTCCGCGACGATCAAGATGTTCCTAGTCGTCTGTCTCCGGCGCAGTAGTATTTTGCAGTACTGCTCATTCAAGATTCTTCCGCGACGATCAAGATGTTCCTAGTCGTCACAATATTCCCCAGCAAGAGTTTGTTTGAGACCGACGCAAGCAGATTCAACCTCAAATTTCGCCAGAGTTCGCTTGAGACCGACGCAGCGGATTCCTCAGCCAGCTTTCTACCGACGTCCTGCTGCTTTAAATATTTCTTGTTTCCCGCGGTTCGACGAGTCTCGGTATGATCTCTCCTTATGGTCAAGCGAGCTTCCTTACGTAGTCTAATGGACTTTAAACGACCCTCCCCGATAGTCGACAGACTCTAAAATGTTCCCGACGACAGGTCCTTGGCTCAGACCCCTTGAGCCGCCTCGCGTCGCCATAGTCGTCAGGTTGTAATCTTCGATTGACTGATGGCTATACTTTGACTTTTGCCTTGTCCAAGCCTCGGTCAAAGTGGGGCTCAGAGACACCTCGTTTCGCACCTCCCGCAAACCACCCAGTGATGATTGGGCCGCATGTTTGATTCGCGGAACGATTTGTGACAATTCGTAAGATTATCGTCAAGTGTTTGCTCAAATATTAATGTCGACCTCTTAGTTGTCATCTACGTCCCGATACGGTCGTTTTGGCGAAGAATTAGAGTATATTCGAGTCCGGTCAAAAACGTCTCCATTTTCTGATAGTTGTTAAATCCCGAGTCGGAATGTTCTGGAATGTTCCGGATATTTCTATTCCATATTCTACAAACTTTATCTTTTTGGCAAATAATACCCCGTAATATTTACAAGATAATCGAATTATTTCCGTCCTACCATAACTCAAACGCGAAAATCTTTCTTCTGCAGGAGGAAACCTCCTGGGAATAGACGCAGCAGGTGCTGCGCCTCTTCCAAGGGACGCAGTGGCTGCTGCGCCTCTTCCCAGGCCCTTCTTTGCATGATTTACGTATCTTTTTCATATCTTTCCGAGATTCACTTTCAAAGAGTCTCCGAAACCCTATTCCTTCACGTGATTAGTATAAATAGGAGCTTTCGTTCCTCATATTTCTCACGCGAGTGTCCGCCCTTCTCTTCTCCCTTTGCATTCTAGACTTTGTTCTTACTTATTGGCGCCTACGTGCTTGAACTTCCGACCACGTAAGCTCGGATCTTTCCGGGTACCAGCCTCTCCGTTGCATGACCGGCCAATTTTGACCAACTACACAATAATCAATCTTAATTAATCAATCGTTTTCCTCTTACGAGGGCACTCTCTCTTTGCATTCGCGTCGAGCATTCACTAGTCGATTCTTAGTTCATCTCGTTCCGTCAACATGTAAGTCTGAGGGTGTATAATCCTTTTATTTATTGTATTTTATTTATCGTATCACTCATGTAAGGTTTATGTCGAAAACACCGTTAAAACCGATTTCTAAAACCGTGCTTTAAAACTCCGTTTTTGCGGATTTCCAGTAGACAGACGTCGAGAAAAGACGCAAAGAATCGCTGCGCCTCTTGAAGGAGCGCAGCTTCTGCTGCGCCTCTTCGTGAGGCCGCCGCAGCCTCGCTTTTCTTCTTCTTCCCCTCGTAATTCGTCTTTCTTGTTTGTTTCCGTATGTTTCTCTTTAATTCGTTCATCATCATTAATATTCACATGTATATTATATCATATTAATCATCATCTTTAACATGTTTTAATTATTCAAATCCGACTTAAATCCCAAATAATCCATATTTGCGGGTTTTCGTCATTAAATTCAAACCCGGATTTTAGAGATTCAATTTGTTCATATTGAGTTTCTGGAATTCGTCATTGATATAGTTTTCATCTGTTCATTCACGTGTTCGTCATTAATTTGTCATTAATTCATCATGTTTAGTTTGTTCTATTCACCGATGTCACTAATTAATCATTCATTAACATCGCTCCTTCATGTAATTAATCCGTTTAATTCCGTCTCATTCATGTTTACTGTTTTTACGACCCATTCATATGTTAAATAACCTGTTAATCACTTCCATCCGAGTCAAATAATCTAATCAATCCTTAAAATTAACAATTAATATTAACGACTTGCGCTTCGCCACAGGCCAGAACTCACCCTTGAAAAGACGCAAAGAATCGCCGCGCTCTTCCAGAGGGCGCAGATCTCTTGCGCTGTTCGAGATGATTTCTGTCCCTGAACTCCGTTTCTGCCTTGACCTAGTTTGTTTAGCTTACGTATCATTAACTATTATCCGTATTATCACCTTCTGATCTGTTCGTAATTCATTCTTTTATTCTTTTTCTCAAATTATCCGTTTTAAAGGTATTTTGGACATAAATCGCCTAATCCGTTGTAATTATTGTAATTTATAATTATTGTATTTCTTCTATTTGCTTGTATGTTTTCACATGTAAATCAACCTTAAATCCTATTTCGACTTAATTGTATGCTAATTAATTGTTCACCGACTTAGTCTAATTCTCACATGTTAGGATTAAAACTTGGATGTTGCATTGCATGCATATAGCCGACGATATATCGAGTATGAACAACTTCCCTAATCATTAGTAGAGGCCGCTATCGAGGCGGGCGGGATTAGGTGTTCGATCAAAAGAGCTTCCTAATACGTACCCTCACCCCTTACTCCAGATCTCCGTGAGCACCCGTGTTCATTGGCATCCGCGAGAGTCATTCTAGACATAGAATGCTAAGGGTAACGATTGCTTAGTGTTCATGTCACTACTTTGTGTCTTGACATGACACGAGGTATTCGAACGGTTCCAATTTCCCATAAAAATTGGTGGCGACTCCATACAAAATGCAAACGCTTGTTCCCCGTTTCTCACCAAGCGCCCCCGCGGGCGGCCCGCTGTCCACACTCGCGCACCTTGTAATCCACAGGCTCGCGCTTCCTCAATCTCTCGCGTTCTTCAGGAGTAGTAGCCCTCCTCCATCGCAGATAAGAATCTGACACCCATAAGGCATTAGCGGAGAAATTCAAGAACCACATGTTTCTTTGGGCCCATTTAATGGCCCATTCCCTCCGGCTATCAGTAGTAAGTGCCACAGCGGTCTGCGCAACGGTATCCAGCTTCGGGATCATCTGCTTCATTCCGATTTGTCTCATCAATCTTTCCGGGAAGATACACACCATGAATTCCAAGCCAGGAATGCGCACGGACCTAGTAGGATCCAAAGAAGACACTCCAGTGACGGATTTGAGGTGCCACCACGGTACGACCCACCTAATCAAAGGACCATCCTCACTCTTCAGTTTATTCTTCCGAATCACGGACCGAGTGAAGTCCACCATGTACAACCTCGTCCTCATCGCAATGGAGCGGGCATGGTAAGAAGGAACATGAACTGGGGGCTCGATCAATCGAAGCCGTTCCATAAGCCAAACCTACCAAAAGTAGGTATTAGACATAACACGAAAAAAAAAAACGAAAAAAAAGAAAAAAAAGAAAGTGTTGTTTTACCTGCAAGATGACGGGATTCCCCAAATACGGTAGGTCGCGGTTGGATTTCCTATTATCCAAACCCAACAAGATCTCTCCTAAGCATAAACAAGCTGGGCTCCTGCGCAGCTCCATTTGCTCAACAAGGACTAGAAGACGGGGATCACCTCTCAAGTCTTCATCAACATGCCCTTGGAAGACATACGCATGCAAAAGGCAAAACCCAAATGCCCTCCGCCTAGCAACATAAGAAACGGTGGGGTCGGCCCTATTTATGAATCGGTCTATGAAGTCCAGCATTCTCACTCCTTTCGAGGTAACTAGACGGTCTACCTCAAGTCTAGTCAACCCAAGCAAATCTCTAAATTTGCTCTTGTACCCTTGCGAAGTAGAAGGAATGGCAGGCAAGTGTTCGGGATCCCACCCACCAACTGCAGCAATTTCTTCAGGAAATGGGCAAATGTCGCCTCCAGGGAACGCAAAAACGTGATAATTCGGGTCCCAGTAATCAAGACATGCATCCAAGAACGGTTTAACAACCTTGATTAGGCTCAAACTCAACAAAGATCCAAGGTTATAGGCACTCATATCATATTTTTCCATGTTCGAAAATTCGTTGGTCCATTCCTTCAAGCGAATCTCCAAAGTATTCATGATGAAAAGTTTCTTTTGAGAATTTTATGTAATAAGACGAAGAAGAGACGGAAGAATTATGTGAATAAAAGCTCCATCAACGTTTCTATTTATACTAATTTCTGTTTCCAAAAATCTGCCAGAGCAGAACACCTTGGGAACAGGCGCGCCCTACTTGCGCCTCTTGAAAGGGACGCAGCTCATGCTGCGCCTCTTCCTCAGCTTCACTTCTGTGATTTTCCGCGTTGGATCTTTCCTAATTCCATGACGAATAATTTCCTATTCCTACGGGTTATTATTTTGGTAAATACGTGAAAATTACTATGTTCCAGGTTTCCTAATTCCGCGGGCACGAATTTCGAAGCGACATCGACATTTTCGCCATTTTACCACACGTGCACATTTTCATTTTAGGAAATAATTTTCATTTTCATTTTAGGAAATACTTTTTTGTTTTAATTCATTTACATTTCTCATTTAATTCATTTATTTTAGAAAATAATTTTCAAATTTACCGAATTTCAAATTAATTTCAATTTCTTAATTCCATTTCTACATTTCTAACTTATAGATTTCTATTTTTCTTTTTTTCTTTAGGGGTAACCCTCCCTACCGTCCGGTCATTTCCAGCAAAATTTTTGCATTTTCGCATTTCTTTCGAGTCTTTCATTTCGCGCTAATTAAGGCCATATGTATATACAAATGAATGTTTTGCGTGATTTCTATGTAAATTTCGGCAGCATGACGGCGTAATCCGTCATCTACCAAACCTGTTCAAAGCTAACCTGCAGATACAAGCAACACAACCCAAAGCAAAGAAAGGCTCTCGTGCCATCTTATATACACCAAACAAGGAAATGTACAGCAAACTGGGGGCTCTCGCCCCAAACAAAAGTCCAAAAATGTCCAAAATCAAGGTCCAAAATGTACAAATGTGCAAGTCTACAAAAACGAAGCAAAGCTACTGCTGGTCGCCCTCCAGCTCCGCAACTTTTGCTGCAAGAGCGGCAATCTCGGCGTCCTGAACCTCGAGCTCCCTCAACAAGCGAGCTGTCTCCTCCCGAGACTGGGTCAACTCTCGCTCCAACTCGCGGTCCCCCTGTAAACAACAACAAAATTGGCTCATGTCAATCGTGTCAAATCAGTCCAAGCAATTACAAAGGAATTAAAAATCAAAAACGAAATAAGCATAAGGTTCATACCTGACGACCTCGACCGCCGACAAGTACCTTGACGGCAGTAGCTCGCAGCCGGTTGGCCACCCTCCATAGCGCCACGAACCGAGACGACGCAACCTGCATTTTCAAAAGGAAGTTCTCAATAAATTTAATCAAACGTGTTCTTACACAAAAATTATACAAGTCAGAGGCTCACCCTCCGAATCAGATGCTGCCAGTCGTCCAGGCCAGCATCCGTCACAGCCACGTCAAAGTCACGCAGCTCGGAGATCGTCGTCCTCCCGGTCGCGTCAGTGTACTCGAGGGTCTCGGGGTACTCTGGGGGCTCGATGCCCGCCGCCTCAACCTCCTGTGAAGCAAAATATTTCTCATTAATCGATGATCTTTCATCATAAGTTCTCAAAAAAATCAAGTAAATAAGAAGAATAAAGATGCTCACCACTACCGGCCAGTAAGCCAACCTCCCGTAGAGGAACGCCGAGTAGTCCTCGCCAGGAAGAAGGAGGGCGTCACCACCGACGCGACCAAGTCGCCTCCTCTCTGCCGCTCGAAGGCTCCCGAACATCGTCCTAGGAGGATCGATGGGAACCGTCAACACGCCTCGAGAGCACTGACGAGCCAAGCGCTCGCCCAAGTACCACACAAGACCCATCGACGTCCTCAGCAGCAGCCGGCTCGAGCTCCTGGGTCGAAGGACCTCAGCCACAAAAGGAGGCGCTCCGGCGTACTCCGCCCAAGGTCTGGGCACCCACTGTGATAAGACAAACAAGGATCATTCCTATGATCGATTAAAAACAATGAAGAAGCGAATGAATATAAGTGAGATGCTTACGCTGTCCAGCTGAAGAGTGTTCACGTCCCGCCAGTAAACGCCGTGAGAGGAGCGCTTGCTCCTCGTCCTACACATCACCTAGTCCCTCACAACGGGATAGGCCTTCTCCAGCGGCTCCGTCCTCTTGGGCGCGAGGCCCGGGAAGTAGGAGTACACCCACGCCTGTGAAACAAGATAGTCAATAACGATCATTCGTGATTTGATAAAGAAAGGAATTCATTTTAAGTCTCAATGAAGGTTCATACCTCCAAAGAAGAGTCCAGTCCGACAAAGACACTGGAGAAGTCCCTTCTCCAAAGAACTCCGGACGAACCATGGCCCTCACGGCGAATGAGGACCGCAAAGCCGCAGATGACCAGGTCCCAACGCCCTAGGGAGCTCGGTCGAAAGGAAGGGAAGAAGCTTCGTCGACAGCCTCTCTCCCTTGTCTCCAAGGTAAATCGAAGACAAAACCACGAGCCACAAACGAGCCCTCCGCTCACCAGACAGGAGGAGGAGCCGTCTCCCTCCCGTCAATCGTCACCGGTAGCGGATCTTTTCCTCAAAGTAGTCTCGAACGTAGGAGTTGGGCACCAAGCCCGCATTTGTATCGTGACGGCCTTCGGCGACAAGTTCCACCGATCGGTCTCTCGCCTCGGCCGAGTCCGCCCTCATGGCGCTCTCCGCCACTCCACCTCCTCGGTCCCACACGGCACCGAGAAATCATGCCGTAGTCCTCCACAGTGACTCCCACCTCACCAAAAGGCATGTGAAACGTGGAAGTCATATCCCAGAATCGGTCCAAGAAAGCGCGGACCAGGCTAAGGTTAGCCCGCAGCTTCCTCTTCGCGATATCCCTCCAGGCCTGCACCAAAGAACCGAACGCTACGCGCTCGATCATGGTGCGCTCCTCTACCGACAGTCGCTCGTAGCACGCCATCGCTGTCGTGTAGCCCGAGAACGACCTGATGTTCCCGGCCTCCTATTGTGATTTGAAACAAAAGCTATCTTTAGTTTCGAATGAAAATTGGAAAGGATATGAGCAAATGAAACGAAAGAAGATGAGTGATGAGTAGTGAATTCCTATTTACCAAACTCTTCACCGTCCTGTAGGACAGGTGACCCTCTCGCGACCCACAAAGCAGTGCCTACTCTCCCAAGTCTCAGCCCACGCAGGAGCTCCTTTCAGATGACGACCTCCTCGTCCAACGTTGGCCCGTCTCGGGGCCTCCTCCTCCTCAGCAGCCTCCTCCTCGTAGACCTCGTCTCCAGCAGCCATCACCGCGGCGGTAAAGGCCTGCTCTAGAACCTCCTCGATAGCAGCAGTGTCTATCTCCATGGGAGCTCTCCCAGAAGTAGAAGCCACATCACCTGTGACGTTAAAGCAAATTTAGGCCGCGTCGCATGACGACAAGCCTTGGTTAAGGGATTTTCGAGCCTTTGGAAGCTCTGAAACCGCTCTTTTCTCGCCGTCTTTGGCCAGACTCTCACCAACCTGATCACTCATGTGGTAATTTGGGTCAAGTCAAGCCTAATTTGAAGCCTAGTTCCGGGTTCGAGTCGAAATTTCGGCAGCATTTCGTTATAATGACGATTATGCCTTAGAAAGTGTCCTGAAAAAGCTGTCACAAACCAAAATTCCGAGATGATAGAAAGTTTACCCATCATTCAAGGGTCCCAAATATCAAGTTTCATCGCAAATGGGCAATCCTAAGGCTATTTTCGAAGCAATTTACGGTTCAGCTGTGAAACTGTCTCAAATTTCACTCAAAGGCTCAAAAACTCAACGAAAATTCGAGATAAGTACATGGTTATGTTCCTTATACTACCAATTATCCATTTCTAATGTCAATTTGACAAAGCAAACGCATTTGGGGGAAAAGCCCCAAATTTTCGATCAATTGGGTCATGAACCCTAATTTTTCGATCCAAAATTCGACAAATACAGAAGATTAACGCAAGAATGAGACAAATACCTCGATTAGTCATGATTAATGCAAGCTTTTGGATCAAACCTTGGCGGAAATGATTGATTTTTGAGAGAGAAATTGAAGGATTTGTATTACGAAATAATGAAATGAACCTTCTGATTATCGCGTTTTTACGCAGAAAATACACTTTGGGGAATAGACGCAGCAGGCGCTGCGCCTCTCCCAAGATACGCAGCTCTTGCTGCGCCTCTTCCTTGTGTTCCCTCCATACGAATTTTCAAAAATTCGTTATGAGTTCGTTATTTGTGGGCCCATCTTTGGTGCGCCTCTTCGCCGATGCTATTTTATCCTTTTGGTCCGTTTGACGATTATCTTTTGTTCCGACCCGCATTTACCAAGCCAGCAACAGACTGTTACACGTTATTTATTGCTTCCAAGACCTTTTCTCACCGCAACGAGCATTTATTCCTTCACAGGTGTTTCGACACACCTTCACGAGAGTAAGCGGATATACTTTCCCTCTCACGATATGGAGATTAACGACTACCCAAGCAGATTTCTCCTCAGCAGTTCCCGCCTGTGTCCTGCTCTTTACCCTTTTTCTCAAAGACTACCCAAGCAGTCTTCTTTCAGCAGTTCCCGTCTGTGTCCTGCTACTCACTTTATTTTAGCCCTCACACCTGACCTTCGCTCCTTAGCTCCCATGCACCTCCGGAAGCATTTCGAGAAGAAGTCTCAGGTATGGTCTCTTCTTATGGCTGGCGAGCTTCCTTACGTAGTCTAATGGACTTTAAACGACCCTCCCCGATAGTCGACAGACTCTAAAATGTTCCCGACGACAGGTCCTTGACTCAGACCCCTTGAGCCGCCTCGCGTCGCCATAGTCGTCAGGTTGTAATCTTCGATTGACCTGATGGCTATACTTTGACTTTCGCCTTGTCCAAGCCTCAGTCAAAGTGGGGGGCTCTGTAGACACCTCGTTTCTGCACCTCCCGCAAACACACCCCAATTTCTAGAAAATAAGTTTTTGGAAAATCAATTTTGAAAAATAAAAACTATATTCTAAAAACTTGGCCAAACATGCTCTAAATAAAGATTACGAAGTATAAAACAAGAGAGAAGGGTAGTTTTTGACTTTTCTTTCCTGGTTTTTATTTAAGTTTTTTGAAATTTAGATCTGATTCGGACATTCGATTTTAAAATTTCTCAATCCACATCTGATCCAGTTTAATCGAAAAAACCGGATTGAATATCCAATTTAAATGGAATCCAGATATTCAGTTTTTTTTAAAATCCAGAAAGCGGATCGGATTTGGTTAAAAGTTCGTATTAGATTTTTTTCTCAGCCCTAGTGATAACCAATCAACCATGTTCTAAATTCTAATGATGTTTATCGCTCTCAATACGATAATATATAGTGTGAGTTTATATTTTGTGCTCATATAAATATGCGTTGGAATTTATATTGTTGGTCAGTACGCAAATTTTACGAAATTGTTTTCTATTAAAGGAATTAATATATTTTGGTCTTATAGGCTATTTAGAGAGATTTATACCGGTGTATATAATTATTAAATCAGTCTTATCAAATGTACATATGTAAATTTTGAAAGAAAGGAAATCCTACAGGTACTGAGGATTGAAATGTGTAGATACCTTATTTCTGCACCTCTCGCAAACCACCCGGTGATGATTGGGCCGCATGTTTGGTACGCGGAACGATTTGTGACGGTTCATAAGTTTATCGTCAAGTGATTGCTCAAATATTAATGTCTACCTCTTAGTTGTCATCTACGTGCCGATACGGTCGTTTTGACAGTAATTAGAGTACATTTGGAGTCCGAGTCTAAAACCGTCTCCATTTTCTAATGATCGTTCAATCCCGAGTCGGAATGTTCCGGATATTTCTATTCCATATTTTATAAATATTTCACAATTTTTATCTTTTGGCAAACAATTTCCCGTAATATTCATATAAAGTATTAAGGAAAACCAAATTATTCCGTCCTACCATAACTAAAACATTGAAATCTTTCTTCCGCAGGAGGAAAAACCACTTGGAACAGACGCAGCGGCGGTGCTGCGCCTCTTCCAAGAGACGCAGATGGCCGCGCCTCATCCCAGGTCCTATTCTGCGTAGTTTTCGTATCTTTTTCATATCTTTCCGAGATTCACTTCCAAAGAGTCTCCGAAACCCTAATTCCTCCACGTGATTAGTATAAATAGGAGCCTTCGCTCCTCATATTTCTCACGCGAGTGTCCGCCCTTCTCTTCTCCCTTTGCATTCTAGACTTTTGTTCTTACTTTTTGGCGTCTACGTGCTTGATCTTTCGACCACGTAAGCTCGGATCCTTCTGAGTACCAGCCTCGTTTGCATGACCGACCAATTTGACCAACTACACAATCAATCAACTTAATTAATCTAATCGTTTTCCTCTTACGAGGGCACTTTCTTTGCATTCGCGTCGAGCATCACTAATCGATATCTTAGTCCTTCTCGTTTCGTCAACATGTAAGTCTGAAGGTTTATAATCTCTCTTTTATTTATTGTATTTTAATTATTGCATCACAATTGTAAGGTTTATGTCGAAAATACCTCTTAAAACCGACTTACAAAACCCTTTGTTAAAACCTCTTTTTACGGATTTCCAGAAGACTAACCGTAGAGAAAGGATGCAGCAACTGCTGTGCCTCTTCGAAGGAGCGCAGTACCTGTTGCGCCTCTTCGTGAGGCTGCCGCAGTTCCTGCTTCCTTTCTTCTTCCTTCGTCCTCTGTAATTCGTCAAAGTTTATTTGTTTCGTTCGTTTCTTGTTAATTCTTCGTCATAATAGTCTAATAATTTCATGTATATTATTCGTTATCATTAACATATTTAATCCGTCATTAAATTCGACTTAAATCCCTTATAACCAATATTTGCGGGTTTTCGACATTAAATTCAATCCAGGTTGTAGAAGTTCGATTTGTTCATATTGAGTTTCTGGAATTCGTCTTTGATATATTTTAATCTGTCTTTTGTCACATTCATCGCATGTTCATCATTAATTCATCATGTTTAGTTTAGTCTAATTAATTTGTTTAGTTCACCTATGTCACTAATCAATCATTAATCATGTAATTAATCCGTCTTATCTTCGCCTTATCCATGTTTTATTGTTTTATGACCCCTTAATCGTATGTAAATAACCTACTAATCACTTCCATCCGAGTAAATAAATTAATCCATCGTTAAATTCACCAATGAGTATTAACAACACGCAATTCCGGCTTCACAGCCAGAATTCAGGTCAGGAACAGACGCAGCGTCTGCTGCGCCTATTCCAAAGGACGCAGCTCTGTTGCACCTGTTCCGGGTTGAATTCTGTCCCTGAACTCCGTTTTCTGCCTTGACTTAGTTTAATTAACTTACATTTAACCAACTATTATTCGTATTATCGCCTACTGATCTGTTCGTTAATTTATTCTTTCTTTTTTTTCTCAAATTATCCGTTTTAAAGGTATTTTCGACATAAATCGCCTAATCCAATGTAATTATTGTAATCTTCGTTATTGTAATTTTTTTTTATCGTATTCATCATTGTATTTTTGTATCATTTGTATGTTTTCACATGTAATTGAACATAAATTCCTACTTCGACCTAATTGTTTGCTAAATTAATTGTCCACCGACTTAGTATTAATTCTCACATGCTAGGATTAAAACTTGGATGTTGCATTGCATGCATACAATCGACGATATATCAAGTATAAATGATGTCCCTAATCATTAGTAGAGGCCGCTATCGAGGCGGGCGGGATTAGGTGTTCGATCAAAAGAGCTTTCTAATACGTACCCTCACCCCTTACTCCAGATCTCCGTGAACACCCGTGTTCATTGGCATCCACGAGAGTCATTCTAGACATAGAATGCTAAGGGTAACGATTGCTTAGTGTTCATGTCTCTACTTTGTGTCTTGACATGACACGAGGTATTCGAACGGTTCCAATTTCCCATAAAAATTGGTGGCGACTCCAACAAAAATGCAAACGCTTGTTTCTCTTCTCTCCCAAGCGCCCCCGTGGGCCCCCCGCTGTCCACAAAATGCAGGTCTTATTACTCCAGCAAATGTCAATTCAATGCAAGGGTCTATTTTCACTCCAGCAAGAATTCTAACCAGAATGACTACACATGAATCTCGTTTGCCAGGGGGACAGGAAGGTGATTTTGTCACGAGTAGTAATGCTGAATTGACCAAATCTGCAAAAATGGTTGATAAGGGGGAGGGGGGTGGGTGGGGGAGTCCTCATCTCTTCATTCTTAAGTTTGGAATGTGAAATATTAGGGGCTTAAATAGTGACACCAAATAAAGAGATGTGTAATGGTTTCTTTATCAATCTGAGGTGGTCATGTTGGGCTCCTAGAAACCAAGGTTAAACCTGGTTCTCTGAATACTGTAGCTAATAATGTGTGTAATGGCTGGTCTTTTACTACAAATCATAGCTGTCATGCTAGTGGTAGGGTTTGGGTTCTCTGGAAGGATCAGTATGTTAAGGTGGATATAGTTGAGATGGATTCTCAATATATTCATCTAAAAGTTAAGGATAAAACTGAAGATCATATTTTTTATGCTACTTTTGTGTATGGGTTTAATAAAATTGAGGAGAGAGTGCCCCTTTGGAATGCATTAAAAAGTTGGACTATTACTGAGCCTTGGGTAGTACTTGGGGATTTTAATAATGTAATGTATTCCAATGAGAAAATAGGGAAACCTGTCAAAGATGTAAAAGTGCTCCCTTATCAAGACACTATGGATGCTTGTGAATTAAAAGATATGAAGACCACTGGTGCTTTCTTCACTTGGACTAATAAACAGCCAAGTGAAACTAGAGTCTTCAGCAGGATAGATAGAGTTCTTGACAATACAGATTGGGTAGACTTATGGCCTGATTACTATGCTCATTTTGCCTCTGAAGGGTCATTTGATCACTGCCCTTGTGTCATTTCTTGTGAAGCTGATAATGTCTCTAGGAGGAAACCTTTTAAATTTTTTAATATGTGGAGTAAGGTCACTGACTTTCAAGACATTGTCAAGAATTGATGAAAAGTTTACATTCAGGGATCTCCAATGTTCAGAGTGGTGAGAAAGCTTAAAATGTTGAAATCTGATTTAAAGGTTTTGAATAAGACTCTGTTCTCTGATGTTGAAAGGAATGCTGAGATAGCTTATGAACTTCTTTTGGAATGTCAAAGAAATTTACAAGCCAAACCCAGGGATACTATTCTAATGGACATTGAGCATCAAGCAAAGGAGAGTTACTTGCTACTTACTCAAGCAAGAGATGACTATTTGAGACAAAAAGTTAAATGTCAGTGGGCAAAAGATGGGGACATTAACTCTGCTATGTTCCATAAGGTCATCAAACACAGGCAAATTCAGAACAAAGTGTTGAGAGTTGAGGATGATCAGGGTAGGAGTTGTACCAAGCCTGATGATATACTTCATGCTTTTGTGAGCTATTATGAGAAACTGCTTGGATCAAGTGCAACTACCAATGGTTTATATCCCCATATAGTTGAGAAAGGGCAACAGGTACCCACTTCTGATTGGGATGCATTATGCAAGTTCCCTTCTAATGAAGAGATAAAGCAAGTTGTCTTCTCAATCCCTGATGAGAAAAGTCCAGGGCCAGATGGCTATACTAGTTGTTTCTTTAAAGCTAGTTGGAACATTATTCAAACTGATATTTGTGCAACTATCAGATATTTCTTCCAATCTGGTCAGTTGTTAAAGCAATTGAATAACACCAACTTGATTCTGCTTCCAAAAAATGATAATCATGTGTCTGTCAAGGAGTTCAGACCAATAGCATGTTGCAATACCCTTTATAAAGTAATCTCAAAACTGTTATGCAATAGACTGGCTGGTATTCTCCCTAGCATCATAAACCCTTCCCAATCTGCTTTCATAAAAGGAAGGAGTATAATGGGTAATATCTTGATAAGTCAGGATCTGGTAAGATTGTATACTAGGAGTTCAGTTTCCCTACGCTGTATGATGAAAGTGGACCTAAGAAAGGCTTGTGACTCCATAGAGTGGAAATTTGTGCATCAAATGCTTCACAGTTTGAACTTCCCACCCCAATTTATTGCCTGGATAATGCAATGCATAACTACAATATCATACTCTATTGTGCTTAATGGACATTCCCATGGCTTTTTCCTTGGTAAGCGTGGACTCACACAAGGTGACCCCTTATCACCACTTCTTTTTACCTTGTGTATGGAGTATCTTAATTAGTAGACTGCTGAAGGAGGCATGTGGATACCCAGGGTTTAGGTATCATCCTCTTTGCAAGAGCCTACAATTGACTTATCTTATGTTTGCTGACGATTTATTACTGTTCAGTAGAGGAGACATCATATCTGTTTTTACTTTCATGGAAGTGTTTTCTTGCTTTTCTGGTGCTTCTGATCTGCAAATTAGCAATGAGAAGTCAGATATCATACTCAATGGTCTCACACCTGATAATGAAGCTACTGTCCTGAAGCATACTGGCTTTAAGAAAGGCACTTTGCCTTTTAAATAATTAGGGGTGCAGATTTCTCACAAAAGGCTCACAAAACTTGATTGTAATGTCCTTGTGGATAGAATGCTTGCTAGAACTAGGGGTTGGAATAAGAGGAAAATTTCATATTCTGGCAGATTGGTTCTGGTTAAATCTGTTTTAGCTACTGTGCACAACTATTGGTCACAAATTTTCATACTGCTTATGGGGGTTATAGATAAAATTCAGGCTTTGTGTAGGAATTTTCTTTGGGAGGGTGGAGAAGGCTATTCTAAAGCTCCTTTGGTAGCTTGGTCCACTCTTTGCAAGGGGAAGGAGTATGGTGGTTTGGGACTTATTGATACAAAACAGTGGAATATTGCTGCAGTAGGTAAGTTGGTTTGGTGGATTGTGAAGAAAAAAGATCATCTATGGATACAATGGGTGGATAAGATTTATATGAAACAAATATCTTGGATGGATTATAAACCAACATATGCTAGCTCTTGGGCTTGGAGGAAGATCTGTGAGGTCAAGGAAATTTTTAAAGTGGCTTATATACAAGGCAAATGGGTAACAGATAATGAGAAATATACTATCTCTGATGGCTGGCTACACATGGTTAACTCAGCAAGCTATACAAAAGGTTCCTTGGTTCCTGAGTGTTTGGAATAAATTCATCATTCCAAAACACTCATTTATTTTATGGCTCATAAATCATGGAAGATTGTTAATCTTAGATAGACTGGTAAAGATGGGAATTACGCAACAAACCTCCTGCTTTCTGTATGGTATCCAACCTGAAACTCATCACCATTTATTCCAGGAATGCTGTTACACTAAAATGTGTCTTCATAAGTTGCTTGCCTGGTTAAAAATTCAGATTAATGGACAGACTACTGCTGATGCAAAATTCAGGATGAAGAAGTTTGCTGGTTTTATCAGACTTTTGCTTAGCTCTCTGATTGCGGCTTTGCATTGCCAAATCTGGTATATACCAGGAATGTGTGCAGGCATGAGGGTTATATTCCACAGCCTGGTGCTCTTATTTCAAAAATTCAGGCTGAATGCAGATTGAGGTTACTGGGTGTTACTATTGGTGCTCTTAAAAGAGAGGAGATTGAATGGTGTAAACAGCGGGAGTTAATGTAACTGGAAGGCTTCAATTGTGTTACTGGTTAATTTTGTTTATTGTTGAAAATGGTTGTTTATTCTACTCCTTATTAGTATAAGGGGGTAGTTCAAACAAAAACTTGGATGTAATTAGTGTTTGTAGCCTAAATTTGGGCTTGGCTTTAATATTACTTACAATTTCACCAAAAAAAATTGAAATAGGACATATCACATAAGTTTGGACTTAAAGTTCAAAAAATTTACTCCGTATTTTATAAAGATTAACATATATGTCCACATAATGATTTTGGTCATCTGTAATTCAAAGTTTTAACAATGTGTAATAAATTAATACCATCTCATCAATATAATATATCCATATTGTATAAATATAAGAGGCCAGAAGTTCACATGTAAATGTTAGTATGAGTAGTGTCCAGAAGTTTACAACTGTGATTTTTTGAACCGCATTTGAGTTTCAAATGGTTAAAGCGGTCACTTTGAGAGGCGAATTTATTTGTGAATAATTGATTCTTGTCCATCACCTGAAGTTGAACAATATAATGAAATCTGAAATTTGGTGTATTTCTTGAAGTGAATGTGACATCTTATAAAAATTCTGTCTGTAGCAGAGGTCAAGAACATATAACATAAGGAAGAGCCGAGTGATGAAACCTTATCTAAAATATGCGGCCTTAATTAAGCCTAATAATATTGCCTTTGGTGAGCCAATAATAAGGCATTAGTGGGTTTGTAATTTTGTATTCATGCTTCGCATCATCACATATGTTACGTGTTCGTTCCAAATGATAGTCAAAGCCATCTAAACCTCGTTTGTATTTTTGCGTATTTATTTGTTTTGTTTGTTATACTTACTTATACGTACCACATGATTCTATTTGGTTTGTTCCCAATATAGTACAACCATCATATGCACTTTAATAATTAAGTTAATTGTTCTCACCGTAAGTATACTAATAACTTCAAGCGTACCAAACATTGATATGACGTAAATACATAATTGTATTAGTTTATTATTATTTTAAATTACGATTATATAATAATTATGTAAGACATTAATCGGGTACTGGTATAATGATATATATGCGGTTGCGACGTAGAATATGCGAAAGCTAATTTATTAATGTTATATGGGCTTTACCCCCGGATTCCACTTAAGACAATTTGGTCAAATAAGTTACCAATTTAGAGGGTAGCACAAATGAGTTTTTAGTAGTTACTTCACCTAGTTTGTCCAATTTTAAGTTCAAGAAAGTATGTCTAAAAGTAGATTATTCTTTTCAATCCCATATACGTACATAAAACCAAAATAATCCATTCGTGCGTGCATGCATGCATGCATACTATACTTAAGCTTACGGTCTATATTAAATACTCCGTACTATTTGTCGGGTAACACTCAATATATCCAACATAAGATTGTTCAATACACAAAAGGAGGAGTATATGTACAAGTTTTAATAAGGTACATGCACTTTAAGTGATCAATTAGTTCAACAATTGGTCTCCCTTGTGACGGGTTACCATTTGTGGCGGATATTTTGTGAGATAAAATGGTAATAAAATGGGTTAGTGGAGAAAGGGGAGCACATGAATAATGTTGCAGAGAGAGAAAAAATGGGTACATTGTGAGGTAAAGTGGTATCCGTCACAAGCTTGTGACGGATATGTCATGTCTTCAATGAGAATTTGTGTTAGTTCAATGAATAATAATTTGATTCATTGGATTAGCTAAATCATAAATTTTATTCTAGAGGTGATCTAATAGTTTAGTTTAAATATATTTTTTTCACATGGCATTATAAAACATGGGGTGTGTTTGGATAGCAAAAGTGGAAGGAAAGGGAAGAGAGGGGGAAGGAAGAAAGAGAAAGGGATGGAAGGGAAGGGGATGGGAGATGGGGTGTAGGTGTTTGGATACAATTTTCTTCCAAATCTTGCCTATTGTGGAGAGATTTTGATTTGCCTTGGAGGAGGGAAAATGAATCCCTCCAAATCCTTCCCCCTTCATTTCCCTCCACCCTTATTTTCTATCCAAACAAGAGATTTCAAATTCTCTACTCCCCCTTCCTTTCTTTTCCCTCCAAATCTCTCAATCCAAACACACTCTGAGAGATGATTAAGAAGTGTTCGTGAAAGAATAATTTTAGCTCAAATTATATGTGAAAATAATATACTCCGTAACTATTTTGGTAACGAAAATAATACTCCCTCCAATTCACAATAAAACTCCCTATTTCCATTTCCATCTATTGACAATAACTTTCCTATTTTCTTTTTTGGTAAGTGTTTGTGTGGTCCAAATTTAATTGTATGGTGGGGTAGTGTATTTGTGTGGTTCAAATTTATTTATATGGTGGGGTAGTGTGTTTTCTTAATTTTTGTGTCAAAATGAAATGAGAAGTTTATTGTGAATTGGAGGGAGTATAACTTATAAAGAAAGTTGTAATAACTTATCCTCATAAGTAATGGATAATATTTTTTTTAAGGGAGTAATGGATAATATTTTAGTTATTTTTATAAAGAAAATTTTGTGAAGACATAAATTAAAGGTCAAAAATTAAAAGTAAAATTTGGAATTAATAATATGACTTTACCATGAAGTAGTAAATACTTTGACTTTTTTTTTGGTGTAATGTGAGTATTATATATATTATAAAGAGGGAAAAAATACAGTCAAGGCATGCCTCTAATTACATAAGCTTTAACTGATTCATCCAAGCTATATCAATCACATTCAAATGCATATTTTCTCGACCTCTAATCCTGAGCTTCACAACCTCAACAATCTCTTCTGCAATTTTGTCTGGTCGCATCACCACATTGTCCACTCTACACTTGTTTCTTTTATACCAGATGTATAGTAAACAACTCCTAGGATTAGTGATGCCTGAACTCCTTGCTGGACCTTAGAGCCTTCCCTAGTAGCACACCATTCAATACTATTAGTCTGAGGGAACTGACAACCAGTCATCTGCTGCATAGCCATGATCACCTTCCTGCTATACTGGCACTAAAAAAACTGATGAGACAAGCACTCCTCTGACTGTCCACATAGTAAGCATTTATCATCTACCTCCGTTCCATAGTGAACCAGCTTATCAACTGTGTTTAAGGCTCCATGGGCTACTAACCACCCCATAAACTGATGTTTGGGAACAACCCAAGCATTCCATACCACCTTATTCCAGGGAATTGATGGCCTGTCATCCCTGAGCCATTCATAACACCCTGTAGGAGTATAACCATTCGGCTGTACCACCCAATTCCCATCCACAAACCCATGAGAAATATCATGTTTGACTTTGCAAATCCTCCTCCAGACCCAGCTTAAATTAGCAGAAGGAGTGTACTCCATCCAGTCCTTTCCTTTTAGATACTTCTAATGCACCCAATGAACCTAGATGGAGTCCCTTTTCTCAGCAACTCATGCTACCAATCTTCCAACCATGGCCTTATTCCACACCCCCTGATCTTTGATCCCTAGTCCTCCCTCTTCCCTTGGTCTGCATATTCTATCCCATGCCACAAGAGGTACCCTTCTGTAGTCTGTACCATTATCCCATAGGAAGTTCCTGCATATAACTTCAATGCTCTTGATGATACCCTTGGGTATTATAAACATAGAGGCCCAGTAGGAATGCAAAGTGTTAAGAACTGATTTCACCAGTATTAGTCTCCCAGCATAGGAAAATTTTCTTGCATCATAGCTGTGAATCCTACCACATATCTTCTCAACTAGGCAAGCACAATCCATTTTTTTTAGTCTTGTAGTTTGTATTGGCATTCCCAGATACTTAAAAGGTAGCACCCCTTCAGTAAATCCTGACACCCTGAGAATGTCTTGTTTGATTTGATCTGATACCCCTCTGAAATATGCATTATATTTAGTAGCACCGATATTCAAGCCAGATGCTTTAGAGAAAGTTGAGAATGATTGCAGCAGAATCATCATTGACTTTGTATCCTCTTTACTAAACATGAGCACATCATCAGCAAACATAAGACATGCTAACCTTTGTTGTTTACACATAGGATGGTAATGAAATTCATACTTAGTTGCAGCATACTTTAGTGTTCTTGTCAAATACTCCATGCAAAGAGTGAATATAAGTGATGACAAGGGATCTCCTTGTCTAAGTCCTTTCTTGCCATGGAAATATCCAAACATTTCTCCATTAATAGATAGGGAAAAAGAAGCAGTGGTAATGCATTACATTACCATACTCTGGAATTCAGGTGGAAATTTAAGCAGTCTCAAAAGCTGCTCCACAAACGTCCATTCCACTGTATCATACGCTTTTTGCAGATCAATTTTAAAGAGGCACCTGGATGAGGCATTGGGTCTCTCATATAATCTGATTAAATCCTGAAAAATCATAATATTCTCCTGAATACTCCTATTCTGAATGAAAGCTCCTTGATTTTGATCCACAATATTAGGCAAAACCTCAGCAAGCCTAGCACACATAATCTTTGAAATGACCTTGTATATAACATTGCATCACGCAATAGGTCGAAATTGGGTAACATTATTCTGAGGCCTATCACATTTGGGAATCAGTGTTAGGTTTATGGCATTGATTTGTGCCAGCAACCTCCTCTACTGGAAGAAATTCTGGACAGTAGCAATCACAATATTATGGCATTGACTGGCCTGATGAGCACTCTAGAACAATCATTAGGACTGCATCTAGGTCCCTGATCAATGATCCTCTTATGAACTTTATTAGTGGTGTGGGTGGTCCCAAGTAATTGTCTATAGTATCCTAAAAAAGCAGACTGAATCTGTTCAGGAGTATCACAGACTTTCCCATGGATATCTTCCACCTTGATAACCTTATTCCAATGTTTCCTTTGCTTTAGTAGGCCATGAAAGAAAGCACTGTTGGAATCCCCTTCTTTTACCCATCTGTGCTTAGCTTTTTGGGAGAAAAAGCTATCTCTAGCTATACTGAGCTCTTTTAGCAGATGTACTGCTTCATACTCAATACTTCTCAACAGCATATCAGTAGGATCCCTCCCAAGCTGAGCTTGGAGCTCCTCCACCTGTTTTTGCTTGATGTTAGTTGCATTTTCATTATCATTATACTTCTCCCTATTCAATTGTCCCAGGGCAGGTTTCAGGAGCTACAATTTTTTCATCAGCTTGAACATAGGGGTACCAGTTGCATGAACTTGCCAATTGCTTCTCACAATTGGAATAAAGTCTTTAGACCCTCCCCACATGTTGAAATACTTGAAGCTACATTTCCCCTGAGTCTGCTTAGACCTGCTCACAATACATGGGGTATGGTCATACATTCCCTCAGGGAGGAAATGAGCATACAAATTAGGCAAATGATCACACCAGGCTTTGTTGACCAAGACTCTATCCAATCTGCTATATATCCTCTCCTCAGGTTTCTGCTTGTTGTTCCAGGCGAACAAGGACCCAATTACATTAATATTCAGAACTCTACAGTCTGCTACACAGTCCCTGAAAGGTTCTATCTCAGTAGTTGGAACATTGCCCCCAACTCTCTCAGTTGCTGACAGGACACAATTAAAATCTCCTGCTATGGCATGTGGACCTGTAATTGTCCCTGCTATTCTCCTCAGGTGACCCCAAAGAGGGACTTTATCATGAACACCATTGAACGCATACATCATAGTCAGATAAAAGATATCCCTACTCACCAAGGACTCAACCTTCATGTCAATAAACTGAGCATTGTACTCCAGGAAGTGAACCCTAAAAGTCTTGGGTTGCCAAAGAATCCAGATTCTCCCCCATTATGATATCCATTATTAGTATAAATACACCAGTTGTTGAAATTATTAACTACTTTATGAAAAACTTTACTCTTAATTTTTGTTTCTAATAAACCAAACAAACCAATCCCTTTATTTTGTAAGAAAAAATTTATTGCTTTTTGTTTTCCTACTCTATTCATGCCTCTCACATTCCAAAAAACTAAACTATCCATTAGATAATTTTGGGGGATTATCATTACCATATTCCATAACAGCTATTTTCCCAGGAGATTTGAGTATCTCCTTATAGGGCTGGGCCCCAAATGATTCTCTGCTATAACCATCCTTTGCTGCTTCATGTGACTTATCTCCTCTAGTCATTAGGACTAGCCTCTTGACTGGTGTAGTCACTACAAAAAAAAGGTACCATAGCGACGGAAACATCCGTCGCAAAAGCAGATATACCGTCGCAAATATAGCATTTGCGACGGATCTGCGACGGTTTTCAACCGTCGCAAAAAAAATTCTTGCGACGGAAATTCCGTAGCAACCATAATCCTGCGACGGAAAAGGCGTCGCTGAATTCCGTCAAAAAATTTGGCCTTGTGACGGATATTCCGTCGCAAATCACTGTTCATGGTGTCCACGTGGCCCCTTCAGTCAAAGCAATAGTCAACATCTGCGATGGAAATTCCGTCGCAAGCCACTGTTCATGGTGTCCACGTGGCCCCTTCAGTCAAGGCAATAGTCAACATCTGCGACGGAAATTCCGTCGCAAGACACTGTTTATGGTGTCCACGTGGCCCATAAAGTCAAGGCAATAGTCAACATCTGCGACGGAAATTCCGTCGCAAATAAAAAAGTTCCAGTGGGTTTACAGCATTCCCAGCTCCCCCAAATTGCTTAAAAAGCAATTTACATACGGTTTCCTGCAAACAAACAGAAATTTCCAGCATTTGACAAATTTACAACTCGTTCAAGACGAGATTTCCAAAAAACATTTTCACATAAACTTAAAATAAAAGGTTTACATAAGTTTAGTACACAACAAATTAAACTTAAACTAAATACGTGTTCAACAAACTTAAACCAAATACGTGTTCAACAAACAAAGCTAAATAAGTGTTCAACAAACAAAGCTACTAATCAATTCACGGGAGTGAATGAGGCGAAATGAGTAGAATTAGGCCTAGCATTGTCGGCACCATCATCATCAAAGTCATTTCCACCTTGAAATACACCTCCGGGATTACAAGTTTGAGTAGTAAAACCTTGTTGGCTCAAGAACTGCTCTATTGCCGCAATCCTTTGAGATTGTTCGGCCTCGATTTGCTTAAGTCGGGCATTCTCTTTTGCGACTCTACCAACAAAACCCGGAGTATGAGGAGTAGAAGGGGCGTTACCAGTCGAGTGGCGGTGGTGCGCCCAAATGTGTGGTGCTGCTGGTCCTGCGCCATATACTCTACCTTTCTCATCAAATCCTCCATGTTCTTCAATATAAATCTCATTTTCATCGATGTTCTCGACCCCTTGACTCTGAAGCTGAGTTTTCTTTGAGATGATCTTACCCTATATCATTAAAAAAACGAAAGATTAGATACCATCTACTAAATAATCAAGATTGAAAAAATGAGTTAAATTAAATAATCATAGTAACTTACAAAGAGTTGACTGCCTTTTTTGGTTAACCATCCTTTTGTGCTATGCTTCTTTGTTTTCTCCAACAAGTGCAAAGCGGGCGGAATTTCTCCTTTCCCATCTTTATCAATCTACAATTTTGATACTTGTATAATATAATTACTAACTTTAAATAAAGTTAAAGAAAAAAAAGGTAATAAATTAAAAAGGCAAGTGAAGAAATTACCATTGAGTCCATATATTGCAATGTGTTCTTTCGACCCATTAGGTGAGTACCCAACGCCTTCCCCTTCTCGTCACATCCCGACTTACGGTTAGCCGAATATTACTCCGATTTTTCCGTAAAATTAGGTTCGTCAAGTGGTCTTTTCTTCAATTTACGGTGCAACTCAACACTAATCCACTCCGGCTTTTCATGCTCTTTCTTATGATAAGCTCGATAAATCATTTGCCGTAAACGGGTCTTCATGGCCTCTTCCCAAGCCTTCTTAACCCTTGGCTTGTCGCGGGGATCGTAACTTACACGCCATTGTTCAATAAACGATAAGGTTATAAAATAAACTTCATTGTAAATAAATATAAAATAAATGAATAAAATACCTAATATTAAAAAAATGACAATTGCTAATACCTCAAACCAATTCAATTACACCAATGCTTCTTTATAGTAGATGACGCCATTTTCCAATTAGGAGCATGTTTTTTGTAGTTGCATCCAATATTATCCGATATCAAGTTCACAACGGATGCATCACTAAACCTGAAAAAAAAATGACAATATAATATATATATATATATATATATATATATATATATATAAATCATTATAAAAATAGTTAATTACGAAAAAAATGACAAACTTACCAGATGCCATCATGCTCAAGAGGATCGAGATGAACTTTCTCAATTGGTGGATTTTGTTGTTGCTCTTGATGACCTGCAGGTATTTCTTCATTCTCGTTTTCATTTCCTCGGTTTCCTGCATTACTATTACTACCTCTTCTTCGTCCCCTCGTTGCCATACAAACCAAGTAAATTCTTCAACATTGTTAGAAATCAAATAGTAGCAACAAAATAAAAAATCAAATAATAGCAATAAGTAAGAAATTAAATAGTAACAACTATGTACGAAATCAACAAAATAAGAAATCGAATAATCAAATAATAGCAACAAAATAACAAATTAAATAGTACTCGAACTCTCTCCGTCTCAGTCAAGTAATCAAATAATAGCAACAAAGTAAAAAATTAAGATTGAACGAAAAGTAAGATTGAATGAAAACAAACTAGATTTCATACAAAGTAACTAGATTTCATTAAAATTAAGTCATACGGCATCTACAACTAATAGTACCAACAAAATAATAATAAGATTGAATGAAAAGGTACAAAATATCTACATCTAATATAAATCCTAGTCATCATCATCATCACTTAAATTAGTGTCTTCGTTGCCTTTAAAGAGCGAATCTAAGAAATCCTCATCATCTTCTTCTTCTAAATACTTCTTCAAAGCCTCCTCCCCCAACTCTTCCTCATCTTCCTCCTCTTGCATATCATCATTCTGTACTTGCATTTCATCTCCTTCATTTCTTCTTCTTCCTCCACATTTTCATTCTCATCTTCTATTTCAATTATTGCCAATGTTGTATCACCATTATTAACATCTTCTTGAAAGATAGATTCATCAGTAGGAGCATCAACTTGTGATATGGCCTTTGTTTTAAATATTGCTGACCACTGATCTTTCTCTCTTTTGATGTTTGGATAAGGAGCATAGCAAACTTGTTCCACTTGATATGCTAACACAAATGGGTCATATCTTGGAAATTTTTTGCTCCGATTAACATCCACAAGTTTATATTCCTTATGTACTTGCATTCCTCTTCCTGAGTTATCTATCCAATTACATTTGAATAAAATAACGTTGTAAGTGTTTTTCTCGCCAGTATAAGACAACTCAACAACTTCATTTAGGGTTCCATAGTAGTCAGCTCCTTCAGTCGAAATCACACATACTCCATTGTTAATTGTCGACTTTTCCAAATCCTTCCCATCTGTGAAAGCTCGAAATTTGTAACCATTGATGGAATAACGCTTCCATGTTCTTACCTTTCTTGAAGGTCCATTTGCTAAGGTAATTAAAATTGAGTCTTTTAAATTATTTACCTAATATTAATGATAATGAACCACTTATTGACCAAATAATAATATAATTTAAATAAGCATTATAGAATATATATTATTTACTTACTTGACCTCTAAACCAGTCAGGAAATTTTGTTTCAAATTTGTTCCAAATATCCTCGGCCATAGAAAACTCAGGATATTCTCTTTTGATATAATCCTCAAATAACCTATTCAAAAATGCCAAATTAAGTTTTGAATTAATTTTTGCATGTTTTACTTTTGAAACAACATTTAAAATTAATTTTTTTCACTTACCTTTCCTTACATTTCAACTCATCAGAATCAAAATTAGATAAAACATAGAGGTGTGCACGTTCATATTCGTTATCTTCCAAAAATCTTTCACGACATTTTCCAGAAGTAGTGCCCTCGTGATCTTGAAATAGCTCAGGCAAGGTAGAATGCTCCGGCTTTTTCTGACCTACGTCAAAGTCTTTTGCCTTCGTGTCTATATGTTCTTCAAAGTAAAAAGAACAAAAATTTGCTATTTTTTCAAGCAAATATGCGTTGCATAATGACCCTTGAACACGAGCTTTATTTCCAATTTTTTGTTTCAAATGAATCAAGAACCTACAAAAAAATTGGTTAAGAATGAATGACATTCAACTAATAACCTTAAAAGGTTTCGTGAAAGATATTGATATTACCTCTCAAAAGGATACATCCACCTATATTGCACAGGACCAGTGGACCACCCACTTTCACTTCGTATGGCAAATAAATTGGCAGATGTTCCATTGAGTTAAAAAAGGAAGGTGGAAGTATTTTTTCCAATTTGCAGATTATCTCGTCAATATTTTTCTCGAGACTTGTTATTTTTTCAATTTGTATTGATGAAGTGCACAAATCTCTGAAAAATTGACTAATCTCAGTTATGGCATTCCACTCATTTCTTGGGAGAAGGTGCCTTAAAGCAACCGGCAGTAAACGCTCCATAAACACATGACAGTCATGGCTTTTCAAGCCATGTAGCTTCAACTCATTCATATCGACACATCTTCTCAAATCTGAAGCATAGTCGTCTGGAAACTTTAAATTACATATCCAATCACACAACACTTTCTTCTGCTCCTTTTTCAAAATGGCTGAATCCACCTTTCGCTTACTTAAACAAAGTTGTAACATGTCTTTTTGTGCATTTGGGTGCAAGGTTGTCTTGTCTTTTCTATCCATCACCATGTGAATTAGTTGTTCAAAATTTTTTTTCTCAATATGCATGACATCAAGGTTATGCCGAATTAGTAGTGTGCTCCAATATGGAAGCTCCCAAAAAATGATTTGTTTCCACCACCCAATTCGTTTCGCTTTAACCGTTCTCAATTCATGGTCAGATGCATCCACAATTTTTGGTAAATGTTTAACACATTCCCACATTTGTTCGCCCGATAACTTCGTTCCAGCAACATCGTTCTCTATTCTTCCTTTTCGAAAGTGGACCTTATCCTTGCGAAAAATATGATCAGTGTCTAAATATTGTCTATGACAATCAAACCAACTCCATTTTCTCGCTATCTTTCAAGCCAAATCGATTTAGTCACTTTTTTCGTACAACATGGACATGCATTCTCACCAGCAGTTGACCAACCAGATAACATGCCATAAGCAGGAAAGTCGTTGATCGTCCATAGGAGTGCGGCTCTTAAGTTGAAGTTTTGTTTCCTAGACACGTCATATGTAAACAATCCTGTGTCCCACAATTGCTTCAACTCGTGAATTAGAGGCTGTAAATAGACGTCAAGGTTTTGTTTGGGACTCTTTGGTCCGGGAATAATTAATGTTAAGAACATAAATTGTCTTTTCATGCATAGACAGGGTGGTAAATTGTAAGGAGTAAGCATCACCGGCCAGCATGAATACAATTTCCCGAATGGACCAAAAGCTGAGAAACCATTAGTGCAAAGTCCAAATCTAACATTCCGAGGCTCAGATGCAAAAGAAGGATGAAGATGATCAAAATGTTTCCAAGCCTCACTGTCACTTGGATGAGACATTGTCCCACTAACACAGGGATTTTCATAATGCCAACGTATTTGTTCCGCGAGGTGTTTTGTGGCATAAATTCGTTGCAAACGTGGCCCTATTGGGAAATAATTTAAGAAATTTTCAGGGACCCTTTTGCCATTTTCATTCTTTGCACTTTTGTACCTAGCTCTACCACATTTTCTACACTTGTCAAGAAGAGCGTCGTCCATCCAAAAAAGCATACATCCATTAAAACATATATCTATCTTTTCATGAGGAAGTTGAAGAGCTTTGAGAACATTTTTGGTTTCATAGAAGTTACGCATCAAAATATGATTTTGAGGAAGAAGGTCTCCCATGAGTGACGTGAAACCATCTACACATTTATGGGCTAAGTTGAATTCACATTTCAGAGTGACAAGCCTTGCAGCTGACTGTAGCAATGAGATTCGACATCCCTCGTAGACAGGTTGCTCGGCACATTTTAACATTTGAAAAAAGGCTAATACATTGGGATTTGGAGATTCGTCAACCTCTTCGGCATTAAGAGCTTCTTCCCTAATTTGATCAATGCTATCGCGCAACGCATCCTCTACCATATCCCTATAAGGGTTGTCATAGGGCATTGTCATTTCCTCTTCCTCACCGGGAAATTTCTCTCCGTGACACACCCAATCATAATAGTTGTCACAAAAACCCTTCAGACCAAGGTGTTTTCGTACTTCTTGTTCAAGTAAATATTTTTTATTTTTACACTTAGTACATGGACACCTAATTTCTTTACTTCTAATGAATTCGTCTTGTTGCTTAACAAAATCAATGAATTTATCAACCCCTATTACAAATTCCTTCCTTAATTTTTTATTGGAATCCAACCTTTCATACATCCAGTTTCGTTCTAATCTCTTCATTGCAAATCTACCTATATACTATTGGTAAATAACAATTATTAATAAAAATGGTAACAATAACAACAACAACAACAACAACAACAACAACAACAACAACAACAACAACAACAACAACAACAACAACAACAACAACAACAACAACAACAACAACAACAACAACAACAACAACAACAACAACAACAACAACAACAACAACAACAACAACAACAACAACAACAACAACAACAACAACAACAACAACAACAACAACAACAACAACAACAACAACAACAACAACAACAACAACAACAACAACAACAACAACAACAACAACAACAACAACAACAACAACAACAACAACAACAACAACAACAACAACAACAACAACAACAACAACAACAACAACAACAACAACAACAACAACAACAACAACAACAACCTGCAAAAAAAATACATAATGTATTGGGGTCCTTATCTCTCCAACAACAACAACAACAACAACAACAACAACAACCACAACCACAACCACAACCTGCAAAAAAAATACATAATGTATTGGTGTCCTTATCTCTCCAACCTAAACTCATCTTTGAATCTTTCATACCATTAATAAATACCCATTTTTTCTTGATTGTTTTGAGACAAAAATTCGGCAGCACTTCCTTACAGTTCTCCAAATACATTATTTAGAATGAATTATCACTCTACATATGTATTCAGAGAACATTAAAGGAAATGTCAACCAAATTTTTTCTTAGAACAATCAAGAAATAAATGAGTATTTACCACCTAAATGGCATAAAAGATTCAAAGACAGTCCCAAAACGGGGACTATTCAAGAATTACACCTAATGTGTAATCCCTGAACGGGTACTAGGTCAAAAATATATTATCAATCACAGATACAAAATATTATGATTTCACAGCAACACAACCATACTAATAAACATATAAAACTAAGCAAAAGTAGAGTAAGCATACTAAAATTGGTTAAAACATCCTAAATTAGCTTTTAGCTAAACTAAACTACCCTAATAATCCTAAACATCCTAAATTGGATTTTAATTAAACTAAATTATTTTAACAATCCTAAACTTAATTAAACAAATCATCCTAAAATTGATTAAACATCCTAAATTGGCTTTTAACTAAACTAAACTACCCTAATAATATTAAATATCCTAAATTGGATTTTAATTAAACTAAATTATTCTAATAATCCTACACTTAATCAAAATAAGCATCCTAAACTAACCATAACTAATCAAAATAATAACCATAAAACAACCCTAATTAATCAAAATAATAAAATAAAGTAAACAAACCTGGCCTTGAATTAATTGAGACAAGGAAGTAAGAATAGAGTGAAGGGAGCACGGCGGCGACTTAGGGTGGCAGAGGGCGGCGGAGGGCGGCGGCGACAACGGTAGAGGGAGAAAAGGGAAAGGGGAAAGGGAAAAGGAAAGGGAAAGAAGAAAGGATAGGGGAGAGAGGAACGGTGGTCGGACGGGAAAAACGGGGTGGTGGTCGGAGTGGGGTGGTGGTCGGAGTGGTGTCGCAATATTTAGGGATTTCGAAAAACAATTGGGTAAAATAATTGAAGAGAGATGGGTTGAAAACCCGTGTATAAAAAAAGCCTGCGACGGAAATTCCGTCGCAAGGTTAAAAAAATATTTTATTTGATGAGCTGTAAAAGCTGTCATTAAAAAAAGGCTACGACGGAATTTCCGTCGCAGAAAAAATATTATTTTATTGCAGCGACGGAATTTCCGTCACAGAATTTAATATTATTTTAATGTTGCGACGGAAATTCCGTCGCAGGCCTTCCCGCCATGTCAGAAAATTTTGGCGGTCTGGGAAATTTGGCTGCGATGGAATTTCCGTCGCAGGTTCAGTGGTCCGTCGCAAGGTCCGTCGCAGGTTTAAATTTGCTACGGGTTAAGTGTCTGTCGCAATGTCTCCGTCACATCGACACCTTTTTTTTGTAGTGAGTTAGCACCCTCGATGGTGAGGCACAGACCTGATCTTAATCACTTGGTCTCCCTGAGAGTTTTTCTTAGACTTATCATGGTGCACGACTGGCCTCCAAACTTGCTTGACTACAACCCTCTCCTTCTGAACCTTGCCTCTCCTACATTGCTCCATTTCATGCCCCATCCCCTGACACTGCTTGCATTTGACTGGTTTCCACTCATATTCAACCTCAACATGTATCACTACACCTCTTTCATCCTTAAATAAAACTTTAGATGGCAGTTCTTGATCCACAACCAGTTCCACCATCACTCTTGCAAACCCTAATCTGGTTCTCTCCTCTGTTGCTGAATCACTCTTAACATAATTGCCCACTATGCCTGTGATTTTAGGTAATCCCTTTCCCCAAAATTTCAGGGGCAAATTGTGAAACCTAATCCACGCAGGCACACACTTGACATCCTCCTTTTTCATTTCCATGTCTCTCACCCATGCCTTAACAATCATTGGCTTATTATCAAAGAGATAATGACCTGAATTAAGCACCTTTTCCTTCATTTCCATAGTTTTTAAATGAACTAGAAACACTCCATTAGACAAGAATGATATTTTGTCAATGTTAAATTTCGTCCAAATGCGTCTAAAGAAACCCTCAATTACCTCCCACGGCGGATTGGCCCCTAAAATAAAGCATATTACAGCTTGCTTCCAATACTCAATCTACTCTTCAACATCATCGTGTTCAATTTGCAGCAGTTCAACATGCTCTGTTTCTGCAACCTCCTCCTGGTTGCCCTCCCCCTGTTTTTCATTTGCAATCTCTTCCTCATTCTCACTTTCATTCACATCTTCTTCTTCTTCTTCTTCTTCTTCTTCTTCTTCTTCTGTCTCATCATCCGTCTCCACTACCAATTCAGGTATACCTACAACTTCATGAATGTTCCTAGTCCTCCCCTCATCTTCAACATTTGGACCACTTCGCAGACTGCTAGGGTTTTCATTCATTAAACTTTCCTCACTTGTTTCCTCCAAACTCTCCTCATTGGTCGAGGCAGGGATACTCCTCCCTCTCAACGTCATCTCACGTTGTCTCTGCTGGTTTGATTTTCTGGCCATGGTTCTATAAATCAATGGCGGCACGAAGCTTTCTATGCGTGCATGGCCATGGGCACAAAAACCAAGTTGTGTTAGTCCAGTGGTAGCCGGGTTAAACCTTGAAGCTTGCAGAAATGCAGGAGTTGAGAGGTCCCGGGTTCGACTACCAGCTGTGGTGATGATCACTTGGACATTGCAGCCCCCGAAGGGGGTGACTTACATGGTCCATGTGGTGGTGGGGGAATGCATGGGCTCGGGGGGATTTAACCCCCTCGTCATCAAAAAAGTAGACTTTGACTTTTATATATAGAGGATTTTGCTACACGTTAAATTTGAAACTGATCGATGTTCTGATCTTGATCATCAACTTTTTTTTTTTTCGAGCACTTACCTACGCTTATTAAACTAAAACCTATACCTATATTGTGCAATCGAGAATTCCATGATTTTTCTTTTTCACGAAGTAGCATAGATGAAATTAGAATTGATTTTTTTGTTATCATTGCTTATTTCAAAAGCTAGTAAAATCGGTGAGACGATGGCTTTATAGCCAATAATCTTTTTCAAAAGCCAGTAAAACATGGATTTTACTAGCTTTTTTCAAGATGGTCTAGTGGCCCTTGATTTTCTTCCGCGTTTCACCCTATAAGACAATAATCTTACACAACAATTATTATCCGATATAAAATACTGTATATATCTATACATTATACAAAAACACCATCTATTATTTGAGAAAACATTATGTAAATATTGACAAAAATGTTTGAAAAGGTGGGATGACCACATACTATTTCTCAAACTCTCAACAACCATAGTACATTAATACTGGCTATTGGCTTATTGCACAAGGCAATTTGTAGGCCATATAATTTAAGGAATGATTATGAATATTACTAATTGTGTAATTTCTATGATTTCTCGTGAGTAACATTCTGCATGATTCATGATTATGAATATTACGAGTACTAAATAGAGTAATTCACAATTTATCGTCTAATATTTTTATTCAATTGATCGATCTCATTGATATTACATAATATAGCTTATTGTACAAAGTAGTTAACTTAACCATAGTTACTAATTAATGTACCTTTACCGTAGGATATTATCCTATATGATTAAGCAAAATGTTTATGAATTTTAAAAATAGGGGTCGAATTTCTTCTATACGATGGTAACAATCCAAGATATGGTTAAGCCATCCTCGGCAGAGTCGTATATATCATAGACTCGTAGTGCACTAGTGCAGATGGTACGATCAAATTTAAGATGAATGTGAACGAATATAGTATTTCGTACTCCGTAGTAGGTAAAGGATAAAATTTGGATGCTTATTCAAAAAACAATCCCTCTCCGAAGGAGAACAACGAGGACCAAAAAAATGGAAATTTGGCTTCGCCCGGGTTCGAACCGGAGACCTTCAGTGTGTTAGACTGACGTGATAACCAACTACACCACGAAACCATTTGTTATATTAGCTAATAGTAAATTTAAATATCCCTTTATTGCACGAGTCTCCTTTCTTTTTTGTTTGTTTTCCTTTGTTCTAATTGATTGATCGCACAGTGTTATTTTCTGCTACAATTATTTTTACAATAAAAAATGGGAAGAATTCTGGGAGGACTCTACTGAGGCGATACTCTTTAATCCCGACCCAACAACTCATTTACGCAAGCCACATTTTTATTTTCATTGAAGGATATAAATTGTTGATGTAATTTTTTTACGAGTAACTAGTTTTAAACCCATGCAAAATTGCACGGGTATGTATTATCGATATGAATATTTTTTTGATGAATATTTAAATTTGCATTTCTATTATAATAATTGGGCAATAGGTGACATTCCGTGATGTACATGATTAATGTGTAATAGATAATGTTAAATACCAACTGTGACACCCTCACTTATCGCGGAAAAGTAAACACGTAATTCTAGAATAAAACTGCATGGATATGTTTGTAATAGGTTCAATTGGGTAAAAACCTGTAATTTTAAAACCTGAACCTGTTATAAAGATATCCAAATTGGAAGGTGTCAAACATACAAGGTCTAACTAGAAGTGTCAAAACATAACCATCGCTAAAGTCGCGAATAACAAATTATACAACCAAATGTAAAGAGGGAGACATATGTCCCTAAAATGTATGTGACATAAAAAGTGTTTAAGGGTCACAATAAAATAAAGCCAATCTAGGTTCCAAGGTTACTTTGCTCGCTAGCTCGTCCATGTATCCCATATATCCATCACCTACCTGTCATTCGCATTTTATACAAATACGAAAGCCACAGTCAGTGGGGAGTAACTCCGAGTTCTCCCAGCCACGAAATGTCATAATTAATATAACATGTAAACATAAGAATATGAATACGAATCACACAATGCCTTAGCATATAGATGCTAGACAATCGTGCTTATCATGTGAACAACAATATAACACCACATAGTCCTAGCATGTGAATACTAAACCGACTCATACTACACTATCATGTGAATTACATAACATCCAGGAATCCAAACTCTATCAACCATAGCCGGCTTGCATCTCACCTTCTATGATTCATAGAATCATCAAACAAGAAAGGACAATATATCAAAGACAGGCATAAGTTCTTAGCACCGTCAATAGTCACTCTGTAACTCGAGTCTATACCACGAGGTAGGGAAGGTAATCGAACCGGTATCTTGGCTCAGAGGTTCTATCAAAATATGGCCAAGACACAACACAACCCTAGCCTAAAATCTGCGCAGACCTAGACATGCGGATACACACCACCGCACCCAAGACCCACAATTTTTTTAAAACAAAGTGAGTACCCTAAGGAGTCCACCAAAGGGTTGGCTAGTACTTAAGCTGACCACTTACTCTCAAAATAAGTAACGAGGGCATGCCCCAACTTGGATATAAACCCACCAAGTCAGGAACACAAAGGCTATTGAGCAGTGAACATACACTCGTCAAAGACTATAATGACCTATCTATGATGAAGGCCGAAATACTCACCTAGGACCTAGTCCCAGACTCCCAGCTAGTCCCAGCTTGAATACTTTAGCCCACACCACACAAGACAAGTAGGATACCCAATTAACCATAAGAGGGGCAAAGAGTCCAAACTTGTACACACAAAAGATCATACACATCCTAGTATATGAAAGGCTACGCAAGAGCATATTCAGCTGACAAACCAACAAAATCTCCAATATCAATAATAATCCAAATTCCAGCTAACCGTTAATCTCATAATTCATGAGAACAAGCTAAAATGGCAACAAGGCAAGAAGACTCAAGCATAAGGCATCCAAAGCATCCAACAACCAACATGTGAAATGATAATTACAAATATCAAGGCATAACATAAAACTTCCAATAACAACCAATCTCACCTCAAAGACAAACCCTCGACCCGAGTCCCGCGACGGGTCATCGGTCAAATCGAGGCTGACCGGTTTAAACCTAGTTTGACCAAACTCGTTCGGTCAATCTGGCCCAGCTCAGAGTCTTTGCCTACTTTGGCCCAAATCATAAAATTTATCACAATATTATTCTCATGCTATTTCCAATTTCTATCATGTGAAAAACGAAAGTAAAACATTATCAATCACCTAAACACTTATCAAACAACAAACACAACATCAACTACTAATGTGACATTAATTCGTCGAGTAACTCGGAATAGTTACCTTACGCTAGTAAAGAGACAAGTTAATTAACAATCTGAATTAACAAATATTAACCTGAACAATTAGCAATTAGCAATTCAATCCCGTAATTAAATGTAATTCCTTCTCGTAATTATGTAATTTTATTATTATTTTTTTTTTTTAAAATTATGTAATTCATTTATTTGTAACTAGTTGAGATCCCGTGCTAAAGCACGGCATTTGTGAGGTTTAAATTAATTGAGCTTGTAAAAATTAATTTTTTTTTACATAAATGAGTTGTGATTATAATAGTAAGTTGTAATGTACTGATTATAATATTAATAAAATTATATAAAAGTAAAGGTTTACTATTCAAAGGACTTTTTAATTAAGTTATTTTTGTGTGAATATATTGTTATTATTAAAAATAATGATAGCTGACTATTATAGAATAACATAATCTAATATATGTTCAGTTCTCTGTTATTATAAAGTGCATATTGACCTTATAACGAAAACATATATAAACAGTATACGACACATCTAGGAGGACGATTTACAAACAATTAAAAATACTATTTACCCTTATATTCTTTTTTCTTTTATTTTTAATAGGAAAATTAGAATTATTGATTCTTACTCTTTATCCTTTATTAAGAACAACCCATATTAATAAAGATTAGTTAACTTTAAAAAAAAGGACAATTTATTTTAGAAAAAAAAACAAATAAAATTGAAACTTTATCAACTCCAACCACCAACTTAAAAAAGAACAAATTAGTATACTACGGGTATATTAAGCGTGAATAATGGCAGTGTTAAGCCTATTTTTAGTGGGCATTTGATTTGATTATAATATTTTATTATGTAGATGCAGTCTTTAGTGAATAAATTAAAATTCATAATTTTAATGTGGCCGCATCATATTTATCAATCAATTGAGCGGAAAAATTGTGAGCAACTCTTGTTCTTTTAGTTTAGTGGGGATGAGTTAAAAATGTGGCAACAACCAAATCTCATAAGAATATTATTTGGTATATTTTATCGGTTTTTCTAACCTATGCCCACTTGGCATAGGATAAGAAATCAAATTAGGAAAGAATTAAATGTTATTTTTATGGGAAATTGCAATATCCATCACTTTTTACTTCTATTATAAGAAACACATTTAATTCTTTTCTTTTTTTGATTTCTTATCCTATGCCGAGTGGGCATAGGTTAGAAAAACCCATATTTTATTTAAGGTGAAAGATTTGTTATGCTACATAATTTGGTATATTGCAATCTTATTTCACACATTAGTCTTGAAAGATACTTCTACTAAAAATTATATGTTCACTTGTTAGGCCCAATTTGTATAGAATATTTCAACCGAATAATATAGCCAAATATAGAAGGTCAAATTCCTTACTAAAAATTTGAGCGGGAAAAATTCTAGAGTTTCTTATTCTTTTAGTTAAAGGTAGATGTAAAACCTACTTTATCCTTAGCATGAGTGTAGAATAATACGATTATTCTTTATTCAATCGCGTCTTGCCTAATAGGCATGAATTTTTAAAATGTAGGTAACAATGTCTTGATTTACATAGTTCTGATATTGTTTTTTTTTTTCCTTCAAAATCCAAATAATCTTTCCATTTATTCATTATTCAAAATAAGAAAGTTATACAACCCCCATAATTTGCCAAATCCTCTGAAGAAGTTCGGAAATGCAAGCGAATTTTTTTCCAAATAATAAATTTCTTTTCACAATCTTCTTTGTAAAGTTTTGTATTCACATCGGTGTGACAATAGGCTGTTAAGGGTAAGACGGTGTTGGAGTAGCTAACACTAATATACGAAAACAGTATGGCTTGGAAAATCCCATGAAATATAAAAATGCAACTTTGGTGAAGATGATTGACTCTTATCGTATCAGTCTCACCAATTTCAAATGCGAGACCGTCCATTTTTTGTACAAGAAGCCACGATAACAACTTAAATTATGGCGAAATTTGAACCGAAGTCATGTATACGTACCTCATAGCAACTATATCATCCACAGAATCTTGCAAGATTTTCTGGTGTTTTATAGTAACATTTTAGGCTGATGCTCTATACATTGACAAACTTATCAGACAATTTTAATTTTTCAAAATTTCCTATATTACACACAGCAACAGCCAAATAGCAGCAACCAAACACACAGCAAGATACTGGTAACTAGTTCATTCAAAGAAGAGAGAGGTCATGGATTGCTTCACTATCATGCTCCCTCTTCTAATATCAATTCCTGTATTATACTTGCTAATGTCAATGTCGAAGAAAGGCCGTGAATCGAACTCCAGGAAGCCACCACCAGGTCCACCTGGTATACCTATCTTCGGAAACCTCTTTGGGCTTGGCACCGTGCCTCATATCATCTTGGCTAAACTAGCCAAGACCTATGGCCTTCTCATGAGTCTCGAATTGGGTCGCAATCCAGAAAAAATAAAGGCGGCGCCAAGCAGAGCTCTCCAAGTAATCATTGGAAAAGGAAATCCAGTTGAAGAATCGGATATTACCAGGCTGCCATACCTACAGGCTGTTGTGAAAGAAGAAGCCTTCAGAATGCATCCACCAGTGCCTCTATCAGTACCAAGAAAAGCTGTTTTTGATGTCAACCTCTTCGGCTTTACTGTACCAAAGGATGCACAAATACTGGTGAACATATGGGGAATAGGAAGAGATCCCAATTTGTGGGAAAACCCTTACTAATTTGAGCCTGGGAGATTTTTGGGTTCTGAAATTGATGTCAGAGGGCATGACTTTGAGTTAATCCCATTTGGTGCTGGATGCCGAATATGTCCTGGGTTGCCATTCAGGATGGTCCATTTGATGCTGGCAGCATTGATTAACGGGTTTTGCTGGAAATTGGAAGACGGGATTTCGCCTGAGAATATGAATATGGAGGAGAAATTTGGGATCACCTTGGAGAAAGCCCAACATCTTAAGGCAATTCCAGTTCATGTCTAATGTAACCATCCCAGTAGCACATGAAGAAGTTTATCTTAAGGAATGAAGCAGTAATAATATGCAGGAAAACTATCAATTGTAACTCATTATGGCATCAGGCCAACTTTAGTGTTTGGAAAATGAAAGAATTTAAAACTTGATTCGGCTGGTTGGCGAAATTCCTACTCAAACTGAAGTAAATGTTAAGCTCATCAATAAAATATGAGGCACTGTTTTAACTCCCTGGCCATCTATTCTCATCCCATTCTTCTCTACTAGGTGCTGGAGATTGTTTTGATAGCCACGGCACACCGCTCTTGCTCCTTCCTTTTTCATCTACAGCCCACCTATGCCACTGCAACGAAAACCATTCTTTGGAGTATAAGTAGTAATATATGAAAGCGTAAAGCTATTATATTGGGGTAAAGGGAAAAACATGATAAATAAACTAGAAGGAAATAAATCTGAGAAATTGTAATGTAGACTACTCGTAGTGTCGTACACCTCGCTAGTTGCACTTTATAAATAACGCGCATGTAACACACCGGTAGAGGTTTTTATTATTCATCACTAATCCTTAACCATCTGCTCACAAATAATTTTTATCACTACCTTTCTTTTGTATTTTTCAGATGAAAAAAAGAATTATACAACTAGGTTAAGCTTCGTTTAAAAGTCTAAAACATTAATGTACGGAGTAAAAAAAATATTTAATACAATCTCAAGAACTCTGTCCAAAACCCAAAAACAATAAGAGACCGTATCTCCATATGGGAGTAGCACTTGCAGAACCCATATTAGTCTCAACAGTAAGATATGAGACCATCTTTTTTTCTCGTAGTACTCACGATGACAACTAAACAGAAATCAAACTCAAGCTCTGTGTACCATCTCCAGAGACTTTACTGGCCAAGTTAGCAAACATAAACTATCTTTTAAAACAATAAACTGATTATAAAAAAGAATGTTTGATTAGACAGAATTTCATTAATTACTACATTATTCACTAAATCTGGAAGATTTTCAGTTGTATCGAGTTGATTCTTAATTTTTTCTAAAAAATGTCGACGTCCACTTGACATTACAAAAAATCAGACAATATTAATGTTTCAAATATATTCTCTCCACATAGCAGCAATAAATTACACAGCAAGACATTAGTAACTTGTTCAAAGAAGAAAAGTCATGGATTACTTTACCTTCATGCTCTATCTTTTAATAACAATTCCTGCAATCTACTTGCTACTGTCAAAGTGTCAATGGCAAAGAAACCCCATGAAGCGACCACCACGGCCCACGTGGTCTACCTATCTTTGGAAACCTCTCTGGGCTTGGCACCATACCTCATATAACCTTGAGTGAACTTGCCTATTTCTGCTATCATTGCTTGTGCAGTGTGTCTATATTCAACAGCAAGTTGAGAACTTGGGTCACCTAAATCCACTGAAAAAGCTGTATTCGACAAAAGATTAAGCGAAGTGGTGAACACAGCTAGCCCTATGTCCACTACTAAACCATCTTGGCTACTTTTCTCAAGGTAACAAACTAAGTCTTCCACAATTATATAGACATATTGTGTGAAAATATCATTTAATACTTTCCTTTTTTTATTACGGAGTTGCATGTACGGGAGTTGCATGTCTCGCTGGAATAGTCTTTTCAACTGTCTGGCTGCAAAACACATGCAACTCTGTACATGTTAAAAGTATTCAACTCCTAGTACCAGGGGCGGACGCAGGAATTTATCGAAAGGGGGCACAAATTTTTTCCCGATATATTATTTTTTATTTTAAACCGTATTTTTTTATTACTGATTTTTTTTCCTCCCAAAAAAATAGAAAAATAACTAATTTTAATAATTTTTTTAGTTTAAAAATTAGTATTTTATTTTGAACTTTCTTCTGAAATATTTAAATTTGAAATAAATGTACTTTGTAAATAAAAATAAATAATACCCCTCCTATTCACAATAAACCTCCCATTTCATTTTGGCACAAATATTAAGAAAACACACTACCCCACCATATAATTAAATTTGGACCACACAAATACACTACCCCACCATATAATTAAATTTGGACCACACAAATACACTACCCCACCATACAATTAAATTTGGACCACACAAACACTTACCAAAAAAGGAAATAGGGAAGTTATTATGAATAGACGGAAAAGGAAATAGGGAAGTTTATTGTGAATAGGAGGGAGTATCTCCTATGATAAGATATATTATATTCTAATATTTAAATAAACATTAAACATAAGTGGTTCAATGGTAGAGAATGTGGTATGTAACCTCGAGGTCAAGGGTTCAAATCCTGTGAGGAACATTTTTTACATATAAATTATAGCTTACTAACGAGATGGGTCTTGAGATCATTACATAGTTTAACAAAAAATTATTTAATAAAAACCTAGGGCACAAAGAATCGAATCTGTGACCTTTCAAAGGACAACTAAAGAGCTTACCAACAGAACCACATAAACCTATTGATCATTTCTATTACTTATAAAAAATTTATCCCGAAAAATTCATGGTGGTCGTCTAGTTGTACTCACAAAGAGAAATTGATGGCTATTGAGATACAAAGTACCCTAAAAATCCCAATTAAATCCCCCAAAAAATCCGCCTCACCTACCGCTTCACCTATCTCGCCGGCGATCTTAACTACTCTTTTCAGGTCGCCGGCGAGCGCCCATCGCCTCCCTCGGTCTTTCGTTTTGCGATTTCCGGCTTCTGCTTTCAGGTTTCACGATCTTCTCCAGTTACTCTTCAAATCGACAGTAAAAGGAGTGACACAAACAAGGGAGTAGTCTTTGATACTGAACAAGACGAGAAAGGTATCATTTGTAAACTACTTTTGTGTTGCTAATTGGTGATCTCAAGCCTTTTGTTAAATATGGTGCTCTCAAGCCTTTTACTTGTTTCGATGGGTTAAAACCTCAGTAGCTTTCTTCCCGTTTCTTTCTTTCTTTTTTTTCAATCTTATAAGGTATAGCTAGGCTGTTTTCTGGCTTTCTAAGATGGACTATCAATTTCTTCTTCTTAATCTATGTGATTTGTTTGTTGTGGTGGATAATGGTGTCGATGATGATGACCTTGCTGAGTTGGTTATGGAATTGGGGGTTCCTTCTATCTCCAATGTTCATCTCGTGAAAGATAGGGCAACTCTCTTTTTCGGGAAGGAATTTCGTGTTGGTCGCTTTCGACACTACACTATCGCGCTTAAGCTTGTTTGTTTTCCAGGCCTTCCACCCACGCATGACCAGCCCGTAGCCACTTCCCTTTGCCTCTCCCTTGTCCTTAATTTAGCAGCTTGTGAGTTAAAGCTGTCTCAGTATAATCGGGCAGTTTGTTACTGCACTTTCGTCTTATCTTTTGATCCGATGAATGTTAAGGCCGTATATCGTAGAGGCTTGTCTTTTAAGCATTTGAATCTTCTCAACGAAGCTCTTGATGACTTCGAACATGCTGTGAAATTTGACCCGCATAACAAAGATGTTAATCGGGAACTCCTTTCAGTGGGTGACCTTTTAGTTTTAAATGTTAATGAGAAACGAGTCGCTTATCCTTTTAACCCTCTTGGTTCAGTTAAGAAAGGTAAGAAACCTTTGCTAGCATCTGATGTGGTTAATAAGTTTCCAATCCCTGGTGTTTTGGATGAAGCGTCTTGTAGTAGTGTTCCTTTGGTGCCAAATGATGTTTCTCCTTCTTTTGCTGCAATTACAACTTCGATATTGTTATTGATTCCAAATCCCTTTTCGATCGGTTCGCATTAATATGAACTCCGAAAACTTTACTCGCCACTGTTGGTTCTGACATTAATTTGAACTCCGAAAGCCTTAATGAGGCTTATCCGGCTTTGCCTGCTAAGGATGATGACTGTAATTCCACCAATACATTTACCTCAACACCTGGAAAATACTCATTCTCCAACAAAAAACATCCTAATAATAATTTGCGTTTGTCGTCCGAAGATTATGAGAATTTGTTGCTTGGGAGGAATCTCCTTTTTTTCCATCAACGATCCTTGTCATCCTTGAAGGTTCGTCCCCTCGTCTCTTCAAATTTTATTTCGACGGGAACTCCCCATGAAGAAATTTCAAGGGAAGCAGCAGTTCCCATTCCTCATCCTTTACAAGAAGAATGCCATCGGCTTTCGCATTCGCATTTTGGGTCTGAGAGTGATCAGTTGGATCATGAGGAGTCTGTTTCGCATATTGCCAAGAAGAAACGGCTTTCGTCTGATTCCTCTCTTGTTAACAATGTATCCTTGGTTCAGTTTGAATTTGTTGCAGTCAAAGAGAACTCAGTCAAAGAGAACTCCAGCATGAAGTTTTGTTGCAAGGGGCAGCATTCCATTCGAAAGGGTCGAATGGTTAAGTCAGGTATTTTTTCGAGGAAGAGATCGCAGGTTTCTGTTAACAATTTGCCTTTTTTTTGCAGGTATAGCAAGAATGCTAATGCTAATGATGTTGCAGTTAAAAGGTCTAAAAGGAAGGAGCCTGACTTGCTACAGTTCGAGGACTACTATCATCCGCCGTTTAAGAAATGTCGTATTTCAGTTTCAGTTAGTTTGGCTTGTAATTTCCGTTCGGTTTGTTCGGTTTCTAATAGTCCAGGGGTATCTAATTCCTCTTTGTTTGTATTGTAAATAGTTTGGTTTTGGTTGTAATCGTATACAGTGTAATCTCCTCTATATAGTTTTTATAAGATAGTACACGTTTGTCTAAAAAAAAAGAGATACAAAGTACAGTTTAAATAAGTTTTTGATTTGCTATATGGTTAACTTTAGGGCTGTGGAACAATGGAAGTGGTTAAAAGCAGAGCACAGGTCAGATCCTCTGTCTTATTTCATGTTTCATTTTATGTCCCATTAACTTTCTTAATGACACATTAGCACTTTGATATACTTCCTCCATTCAACTCCACTCTACCTATTTGTATTTTGCACAAATATTAAGAAGGGTGGGGTTGGGTGGAAAATATTGTAAATAAATAATGGGCTATAATGTAATTAAGTGGGGTATGAGTGGAAAAGGGTGGAGTTTGATGTAGAAGTAGGGGGGTATGAGTGACAAATATTGTAAATAAGTAATGGGGTATGAGGACAAAATGGTCATTTGGCATTCCTTTTTAGGAAATAGGTAGAGTGAAATTGAATGGATGAAAAAGGAAATATGGTAGAGTGGAGTTGAATGGAGGAAGTATAATATTACCATTTTTATTATTTTAAGTGTGATGTGTTAAGAATTGAAGGAAATGAGACACAAGATGGGACAAGAAAAATGGGACAGCTGATCTCTACTGGGTTAAAAGATGTTATTCTTCCATAAAAATGACTTGGGTTCAAAAATGTAAAATTAAAACGCCTCCAACATAGGGATGTCAATGGATCGGGTTCGGGTCGGGTGAAGCCTCATCCGTCATCCATCCGTCTTTTTAAAATCTCATCCAACCCGTCCGTCATCTGTGAAACATATCATCCGTCATCCATCCATCCATCATCCATGGATGAAACGGGTGGATCGGGTGATAAACGGGTGTTGTGTATAAATATATTTCAAGTTAAAAAAAAATGATGATTTTTTTCTCTACAAAAATAAAGTTAGATAATTAATTTAGTTTAACTTTCTAGTGGGTAGTTTCACAAAATATCGATATTGAGAGTAGAAAAATATGAAAATTTAAATATTTTATATCTTAATAATGTGTTATATATATAAAAAATTAAACAAAAAATAATAAAATCGGGTGATGGATGGATGGCGGGTGGAATTTCTTCATCCAACCCATCCGTCATCCATCATCCGTTTCATCAATCATCCATCCATCATCCATTTAAATCGGGTTTTCATCCATCTTTTAGGATCGGGTGGATCGAATTTTGATGGATGCGGGTGAAATTGACATCCCTACTCCAACAAGAATTAAACCTAGGCTTGGCGTAAGTAGAGCAAGTGCCTTTAGAGGCTTAGACTATCTTTATCAATCAATATGGTGAGTGGTGACCGGTCATGCATATTAAAAGGCAAGAAATAAAGAAAAAAGAAAAAAAGGCTATGACCGTTTCCATTTCTCGATTGTAGTAACACAATTACCACATTCTTGCCCTCTCCCATGACTGCCACATAGCATGCCCTCATTGATCAAAGTCATACCAATGCCACATGGAGTTTTTTTATTTGCTATTTCAATTTATACTCCCTCCTATCCACTCTTTTCTTTCCTATTTCCTAAAACGGATTATTCAAGTTTTTTTTCCCTTTCCTTTTTGAGAAAGTTTTTATTAATATTATACTCTTACCTCTTTCCACTCACCAAACCCCACTATATACTTTATTAATATTTAATTCTAATTATTCCTACCTCTCTCCAATAACCAAACCCCACCCATCACCTTTATTAATATTTAATCATAATTATTCATACCTCTCTCCAATTACCAAACTTCACTCATATATTTATCAATATTATACTCCCACCCTTAATCCCCGTACCCACTTCAAAGGGGAAAAAAACGATGGATAGGAGGGAGTATTACTTAATACTTTTTTTTATATCTATAGAATGATATATTAAAAAAATGTAAGATAAGGTAGGTTATGGTTGGTTATTGATAATTGGTAAAATTTTGTAGTAGGTTATGACTCATGAATATAATGATAATATTTTTATTCATGACCTAAATTAGGGCAGCTAGTCTTACTATAGACGAATAAAGACGGTTTAAATAGCTTGAAAGTGGGGATATTTTTGGCCTCCACCACTCACTTGTTACTTGTCCTATTATGAATGTAATACTCGCTCATATTCTCCATTTTCTCACCTCTTTCCTAAAACGGATTATTCAGGTTTTCTTCCCCTTTTCTTTTTTGGAAACTTTTAATCTTATTTTATTCATTTCTCTCTCCTATCACCAAACCTCACCCAACTCACAATTTATACTTTATTCCTATCCTTAATTCTTGTGCCCCCAACAAAGGGGAAGAATATGGAGAATAGGAAGGAGTATCATATTTGGTCCGTCTTTAGTCATAGACGGATATATGCTGTCTATAATGAGATTTTGTAAAATTAGGGATGATTATTAATAAAGATGGTCTTGGCAGTTATCACCTAGGTAGCACCAAAACGGACACGGACATGACACGGACACGTGACACGGCATCCCATGAAATTTAGGACACGGGACACGTTATTTAAATTTAATAAAATATATATTTTGTAGTTATACATGTGTGATTTTATTTTTGAAAAAGTATTTGATATTAAATTTAAATAAATGAAGGTAAAATTTGACGTTAAATATAACTTATTCTCATTTCTAAAACCAAAACCAACTTATAATCAATCTATTTCGACATCTCATTACTTGTCTAAAGAACATCATTTGCCCACCAAATTCAACCATATAACAATTCACGCCATTTACCTTAAATTCAACTTTCCGTTTGAAGGTGTGTCCAAATACAATGGACACAACTCAAAATACCATGGACACGTGTCGGACACGTGCCCAAATAAAAGATGAAAGTTAGACACAGCTTTACAGGTGTCCGACACGTTTTGACGTGTGTCCGACGAGTGTCGTGTCCGACACGGGTGTCCGACACGGGAACACCGATTAGGAGGAGTGTCCGTGCAACCTAGGTTATCACTAGACTATTGACAATTACTTCCTCCATTCAACTCCACTCTACCTATTGGCAAAATGCACAAGTTTTAAGGGTTTATTAAAGAATGAATAGAAGTACAAATGGAGTTGTGTCATTTACTTTATGGAATCAGATTGTGTCAAGTATTAGTGTGTTAAACAAACATTAATTTTCCCACCAAAATTACAAAACTTCAAAAACCCCACCAAACACTTTATTTTCCACCAAAATCTGTCCAGTCAAGCAGTTGGAACCCACCAACTAGGTTATTTTTATGCATAAATTACAATCATCCTCACATTAAATTACATATTCCCTCATTCATTAGCAACACAACAAAAAAAAACTTTCTAAAATAAATTACAGTCCATCACTACCATTAAATTACACAAGTTTCCTGAATTTTCTACAGAGCATCAATGGGGTTAAAGTGCATGTCCAAGAAACCAGAATCAAGTCGCCATCTACTTGCTTCAAAAATCAAATGACGGGCAACTTGATCGTGGTGGTGCAATCAAAGAGGCAGCAAACAGATTCAATGGAAGTGTAAGGACCATATCAAACATATGGAGACTTGCAAAAAAACCAAGGTTAGTAGGTGAAAAATTAGATGTCAAGAATGGTAGGATAGACAACAAAAATAGAAAAAAGATTTTACCAAACATTGAACATATCAAATCACTTGATAAATCACTAAGGGACACAATGATCAGAGTTTCTGAAAATTGTGGAGTTTCAGTTGGAACGGTCCATTCATGGGTGAAAGAAGGTTTACTTAAACGTCATTCAAGCCCATTACATCCTAAACTCAGTGAGTTACACAAGGATCAAAGGTTACTTTATTCATTAAAGTCATTGGTTGTTAAACAAGTTCTTGAAGAGTTCTTAGATCTCAATAATGTTCCAGTGACTGAAATAATTTTTAATGAAATGAGCAACATAATACACATGGATGAGAAGTGGTTCTATATTACGGAAGACAAGGAAACGGTGTACGTAGTCGAGGGGGAGGAGCTGCCTCATAGAAGCTGTCAATCAAAGAGGTACATCACAAAAGTGATGTTCATGTGTGCAGTCAGCAGACCTATTTATGGTGAAGATGGTGAATGTATATTAGATGGTAAAATAGGCATGTTTCCACTTACTAATCAAGTTCCAGCAGCTAGGTCAAGCAGAAATAGGCCAAGGGGTACATTAGAGACTAAGCCTATTGTGTCCATCACAAAACAAGTAATCAAGGATTGTCTAATTCATCAAGTAATTCCAGCAATTAAGAGTGTTTGGCCAGAAGGTTTTAGCAAGCATATTTACATACAACAAGACAATGCTAGGCCACACATCAAGAATGATGATCCTGATTTTATGGCGTGAACAAAAATTCGGATGGATTTAATATTGAGTTAGTATTTATTTTGACTCACCAGACCTAAACGTTAATGACCGTGGGTATTTCAAGGCACTACAATCATTACAAAAAAAGAAGGCAACAAAGACAGTGGACGACCTAGTGAATGAAGTAATGCAAGCATTTATCGATTACAGTCCAAGCAAACTCAACAACATTTTCTTATCATTACAAGCAGTTATGATAGAGATGATGAAGTGCAAGGGTCATAACAATTTTTCACTCCCTCATATGGGGAAGGGTCATCTAGCTGTAATTGGCATGTTGCCAAGGAATCTAATAGTCAATGAAGTTTTAGTAAGACAATGCATTGAGCATATGCAGGGTTTAGGTAAAACTGAAGGGTTAGAATACATAATACTGAACTAGGATATAACGTTGAAGCTATAGTAGATCAGTTAAATGGAATGTAATGCCTTTTTAAATTGAGGTTATGTAATGTTCAGTTTAATGTTCAATTGGAACAACAGTTTCAAATGAACATTAAACTGCATCCTAATGATGAATGTAAAGTTGAATATGCAATTTCAGTTTCAAATGAACATCAGTTTCAGTTCAGATTATTTTAAGTTATATGCATTCAGATATATACAATGCAAAGTTGAAGTTCATATAACAATTTGAAGTTGAAGTTAAGAATTAAGGCAATTTCAGTTTCAAATGAACATCAGTTTCATAAATGTTCAGTGTCAGACAAATTTAACAGTTCAGACAGACAAATTTTAATTTTTCGAGATCCAATTTTAATTTGAGCATTGCAAAATGCATAGACTAACTCTCAGGCTACGTTTGCCCTCATCATTGAGTTGTCCCAAGTATTCTTGCCTCCTACACTTTACAAAATGAAGGTAGACCATGCTCAACAAGCAAAAAACAATATTGACATCCAAAATAATCTCTCAAACCAATAAGGTATAGTCATACTGCAGTTACCATGATTGAGCACACACACCCTTTCATTAATATAACATGTGGTGGCAAAAATACTTGTAAGTAATGAGCAATAAAACGTACATATACTTCCTCCATTCAACTCCACCAAAAATCATGTATAGCTCTCAAACCATTAAGGTATAATCATCATAGAGCTTGTCTGGTTTAAACAACTCTCAGGCCAATGTGGCCTCATCATTGAGTTGTTTGAAGTTGTAAAGCCTCCTACACAGAAACAATGAAGGTAGACCATGTCATCTCCATTCAACAGGAGTACTAAATCAGCCCTCAAACCATGAAGGTAGAGTAATCATTGAGCTCTCAAAGTACTCCTACTTAAATGGTTAGACACAGACATCCATTCATTCATTTATAATGTGGTGGCTGAACAACTAAACATTATTGGCCACTTAACTAGACTCCACCAAAAACCATGTATAGCTCTCAAACCATTAAGGTATAATCATCATAGAGCAACAATGACAGTAACAATAACAGTGATGATACCCCTCAGTCCAGGAAGGACCATCATCGAGGTTAATGACAATAAACCTTGCATCCTAACAGAAAAAATTCAACACATTAAGCCTTGAATCCTCAGAAATTAAAACAAAATAATAGAAAGACAGACAAAAATTTATCCATAACATCGAGACAAACAAAAAGAAACAGAATAGATAGACAGGACAAACAAAAAGAAATGAATAGACAAACAAAAAGATTTTTCTTCCATACAAACAAAAATTCATCCATAATAGCAGACAGACAAAGTGGATACACCCATTTGTGCCCTTAATAATCATTTTAAACTTAATGGGTGGATACCGTTTTCATTTCAGACAGACAAAAGAAACAGACATTCTATTGATGCATACCAACATTATAACAGTAAAAATTTTCAGTTCATACAAACAGACAATACATCAATTTCAATTTTTCAATTTTAATAGTTCAATTTTTCCGTTTATTCAGAAGATTTGAATTCAGAAAAAGTTCATGAGTCATAGAACAAATCTTAACAACAAATCATACAAAAAATCCTAACAAAAAATCCTAACAATAGTTAACCCAGCAGTTCAATAAATAGTTGAAATAATATACGAATAAATAAAATAAAAATACAAAAAAAAGTTAATAAGATAGGAAATATACCAACACCTTCAAGTAATTATCGCTTAGACAAGTATCTATCAACAAACGCATTGAATTTCACAGTCTTTGGTGACGGAGAATCAACCACCGCTTTTTCAACATACTCGGTTGTTTTCTCAGGCGTTTTAGGACGCTTATCAGCCATCCGCTTCAAATACCGGTTTACGTACTTTGTGCAAGGACTTTCAGGCTCTCCAGATCCACCACCCACTTCGATTAAAGTGGTTTTCTCAGGCGTTTCAGGCTCCTTTGAAGGAGCGACGTTCTCAGGCGTTCTAAGGCGACTTTGGAATGCAAACGCCACCATCATCGAACTCAGTCTTTTCAACTTCAGTCCCCAAATCATCAGGATCTAGCGAATCAGGTACAATATGGGTTGGAGGAGGCGATTCAGGAGCAGATTCATCATAGTCATCATCGCCTTCATCGTCTTGTAAACCAACACGATAACGATAAAAAACACACGGGATACATTCATTACCACAGTTTGGATGAGGAGGTTTCATGATAGGACGGATTTAAAGATATAAAGATGAGAAGACAAAGGTGAAGTGATGAAGTGAAGGAGACGGAATGGCAGATCTAGGGTTTCAGAGAAGATGAATTGAAGGAGGCGGATGTAGAGAGAGAAGGGAAAGATTAGGGTTTTAGAATTGTGTAGAAGGTTTGAGAGAATGTGATGGGTATTTAGGGTTGAGAGGATGAAATGGGCGGAATGAGAGGAGACCAATATTGGGTTTGGGTTGTTGAAGGAGACGGAATGTGATCCAGTACATACTTGCCTTCACAATTTTGAATGGATTATTGGGTATATTGGGTTGGGTCATTAAAATTTGGAGGGAAGGGTTAATTATTTAAGATGGATTAGGTATTGTTAATTGGGCTAGGATTAGTTTAGGGTGTGTTTTGTAGGTAAAAGTAAGTGGGCCATTTAGTGGCATTATTTGTAAATAAAATGTTGTTATAAGGATAATATGGTCATTTTACTTTCTTTTTAAAGTATGTGGTAGAGTGGAGTTGAATGGATGAAAATGAAAAGGTGGTAGAGTGGAGTTGAATGGAGGAAATATATGATTATTAGTGAGTAGTTACTAGAGTTGGCATAAAGGGCCGCGGGCTGGTGGGCGGCACGACTAGGCACGGCCCACGGCACGGCACGGCCCTACCGGCGAGAAAATGAGGAAGCACGGACGGCACGACCGGGCTTGAGGCGGCTCCGACGCGATTTTCTTGAGAAATTCGTGCTGGCACGACAACCTGACAAGGTGGAGCCCGGCACGCACCAGGCACGACGGGCTTGGCACGGCCCGACCCGAAGAATGGTCCGTTGATAATTATTTATTAAACAAAAAGTACATTAATAGTTAATAAAATATATATTTAAACCATTAATCATCATTTATTAAACAAAAAGTACATTAATATTTAATAAAATATATATTTAACCCATTAATCGTCATTTATTAAACAAAAAGTACTAAAAATTTATCAATTATATAACGTTTTTTTGTAAATAAAAAAATATTAAAGACACATGGAGCCGGCTTACCTGACAAGGCACGAAAAGCCCATGGGCAGACGGCCGAAGACGAAAAATGGCCGTGCCTTTGAGCGGGCCGCAGCGTAGGTTTGGATCGAGTGGGCGCACGACGTGACGGCCCGAGAGCCCAATATTCGTGCTTTGGGCGGACCAATTTTGGGAAGATTTGACAGACGCGCGCGACGCGCCGCCCATTGCCTACTCTAGTAGTTACAGACTTACAGTGTAGCGTACTTATTGTTTGTCTCGAAATTAGCAGTAGGGGCCCGTACTCTTAATTTTTGTTTCTTGGGAAGGGGGGAAGGCACTTGCCCCCACGTGGGTCCGTCCCAAACTCCTAAGTCCTACAATGGGAAGGTACAATGTCACCACTAAAATACTCCCTCCAATCCACACCAAACTCCCCATTTGCTTTTGGGTGGTCTTCGATAACGCTGTAAGTTTTAATCCCCTTAAACGTATAAATTTTTCACAAAAAATATAATTTTGTGAAAGATATTTTCATAACAAAACTAAATATGTAATTTTTATTTTTCAATGATTTATAGTTTTGAGTGAATTAACGGTCAAAATTTTCGAAGTTTGACCTCCAAAAAGTGAATGGGGAGTTTGGTGTGGATTGGAGGGAGTATTAATGTTAAGAGCATCTGGTTAAGTTAGTTGTTATTAGCTTATTTTTGACACATTAATTTTTCAAGTTACAACAATTTTAAGCTATAATTTGCTACAATGATTAGCTAATTTACTTAGTAGAATTGATTGGATTTTTAACACACCCACTATTTTTCTATTGGTTACATTCTTTTTTAAGCTACTAGCTCAATTTAAGCTAGTTGATGTGGAGTCTTCTGATAGTTAAGTAGGTAGAAATAAATCTTTTTTTATTTGCAGTTGTCTTTTGGTAACCATTGGAGATGTTCTTATGTTTTTGAGAGAGTAAATCGTAGTGTACCCTAAAACTTAGCTTATGCTCTCCATATTTGTTATAATGTTCCCTCTTTCCCGAACGGATTATTCAAGTAATATTCCTTTTCCTTTTTCGGTAACTTTTACTCTTATTTTATTCATCCCTCTCTCCTATCACCAAACCCCACACAACTCTTTTACTCTTATTTTATTACTTTCATTAATGGTTTGACCTCACAATTTCTTATTTAACTCCTAATAATTCATCCATCTCTCTTATCATCCACCTCATCAATGTCCTTTATTCATTTTTAATAATATTCCTTAAGTATCGTGTCAAAGACAAAGTGGAACCTTATACTCCCTGCATACCACACCAATGGTAACATTGACTTTTTCACACTTGTATACATTTTGTAACGTGAATATCTTTAGTTACACATTATTAAAAATTATAAAAATTTGATATTTTTATAGCATTCATGATGATAAATCAAACAAAATCTTACATGATTATATTTTGTCTTATAGAATAAGAATAATATCGAAAATTTTCTACGATCATGAATAATGCTAAGATTCTCAATATTACCATTGGTGTGGTATGAAGGGAGTAGCAAATAGGAGGGAGTACTTTTGTGACATCAAATAAAAGTGTAGATGCATTATCATTTCCCTCTCTAATGCTCACGACGTGCATTTTTCGCATTCATCAACAAAGTTGCGTTACAGTAGAAACAAATTCTGCCAAAGTAGGCTTATTTTCACAAATTCTCATTGAAGACGAGTACTATCCGTCACAAGTTGAAGATCGATAGTGTCCCTCTCACAATATGCAAGTGACACTATCCATAAGGTGCTCCATTTCCCTCCCACTTGCCCTCTCACTTGCCTATTGTGAAAGAGACACTATCCGTCTTTAACTTGTCACGAATAGTGTTCGTCACAAGCAAGACTTTTTGTCTTATTTTACACATGTCTAAGACTTTTCCTAGTTTAGTACAAAAGTCATTATTTCAATAGTGTGTTCTTTTAGTACAAATTGGCGGCCTTACACAAGATGTTTTACAACCGTAATTGGTCTCCCTTGTGACGGATTACCATTTGTGGCGGATATTTTGTGAGATAAAATGGTAACAAAATGGGTTAGTGGAGAAAGGGGACCACATGAATAGTGTTGCAGAGAGAGAAAAAGTGGGTACTTTGTAAGGTAAAATGGTATCCGTCACTCAAGAGTGACGGATATGTGCCGTCACAAACAAGAATTTGTGTTATAACCGGCTCTTTTAAGTAACTAACTTTTCATTTAAATGGGTCATTATTTGTAATTGATAGATCCGTTTTATATGTGTAAGTCGGTTCTATAGGAAAATATAGGCAAACAATGTTTTGGGTATTGTAGTCACAAGAAAAGCAAATACTCCGTAATAAGTAGTGTGTTTAAGAGCCAGTGAGTCAGGAGAAAAATGTCTCTACAATACATGCATGCAGGGATACACTAGACATAACAGCAGTCAAGTTCACAACAACCAGACTGCCAAACACTAGTCAGTTATGACCTTTTAATTACAACAAAGTTTATTTTGAACACAATTACACAAATATAGGTTGTGTTGTCTCTTAAAATTAAGTGAAATTGGACATCTATGAGTCAACATAGTGACAACATTTTAATTAGGAATTTAAAAAAAATTTGGGGAAAAGGAAATTAATTTAAATGTGAGATTGTTCGAGTTTTTAACTCTTTTTCATATTTACAACTAGTGAAAATGTAGACCTAAAAATGTGACTAATTAAACTAGAGTAAGTTAAAATGAAGAGCCACAAAATCATGTGATCCCGATATATCTCACATCATTCCAGAAAAAACCACTCCCTTTCATTCATTATTAATTTTCATGTCTCATTAGGCACAAAAAGGGTTTCATGATTGCGATGCAAAATAAAATCAAAGAAAAGATATGAGATTCAAAATTATAATAGCCATAAAAAACAGACGAAAAAGGAAAGATTAAAGTAGCAAGTTCAAAAATAAAAATAAAATAATGAGCAAATAATTGGAAAGAACGAAGTCAAAAATGGATGGAGGAAGTATATTACACGACTCTTAGGCTTTCATTGGCATAGTACACAAAGTTTGGTGATGATATAATGGGATGTCCATAAAATGAAAGTGATGGTGTGATTAATATGTGCTATATATGTTGATGATATAGTAGATAGAATTAGATGAACGTACCATTTATGCCATATATGTTGATGATTAAACTTTGTTGTTCTGTGACTCAATAATATGTGGTATCCAAAGTGACTCAGGATTTCAAGTTTGGGGTAGCGAAAATATGAAATGGATTATTATAAGGAAAAAGGAAAGTTGTGAAAAAAATGTGTTACATACCGTATAGAAATTCAAAATACAAACGCTTTAATGAATGAGTGCTCCGGACTAACTTAATATTCTCATTTTATAATTTAACAACTTATGATAGTATACAAAAAAAGGCTTAACCATTACTCTCTCTGTCCCGTTGAATAGTTTACACTTTATTTTGTGAGAAGGAAATAAAGCAAGTGTAAACTATTGACTATTGACTATTGACTGAGACGGAGGGTGTACTATGTAATTACTTAAAATTCATGTTATGAATTGACCAATTATCTTCATTTTATTTTCCATACAATTATGATAAAATTATCAGGTAAAATAGAAGCACAAAGTCCCAATGCATAAATATAATGGACATCAAAAATTTGAAATAAATAACTCATCAAAGGAACTAGGAAGAGAAGCTAAATAATAATTATTGTAGCGTGGGAGCTTAATTTATAATTTATTTCGGATTCCCTCACACCATTTAAAGATCATTTAATGATATGAAAAACAAGGAAAAAAAATTTGTGCATTATGTAGATACCGGGATTCGAACCCTGCTCTACCTGATAATCTAACACATCTCTTACCGCTGGAACACACAAGCTTTCATGCATACAATAGGCGCCGTGTTTTATTTATTCATTACAGTCATACTTGGGGTAGCAGCTTAAATGCGCAAACAATATTTTTTTTTTCATTGGGGTAGCGATTGCTACCCTTTGCTACTCATTGAATTCGCCCCTGGGTATCCAATCAATTTTTTTTCATATAATAGAGTACTTTAATTGTTACGGAGTACTAGTATAAATGTTAGTGAAACAAAAACATTTGGAAGAGGATTTTTGTCCGGTGAAAACGAGAAGTCTCCCAGTAAAATATCATAAAATGACCCCAAAAAATTAAAATCATCCAAATCCATAAATCCATAATTTTAAGAAGGGAAGAAATCACGAAGAATTATGCAGTGAGCTGCTTTATAAAGGTTATTATCTTTTTTTGAAAATATTTTTTATAGAAGGTTTTTTTGACAACAGCTGTAAATCCATAAGTGCCATATTTTAATATTTGATATTTTTGGACATATATATGGTCAAAGTTTAGAAACTTCACAAATACCTAAGAGAGACGGTCTCTTAGGAGACTTACTAAAGAAACTTTGACCTCCAAAGAACAAATGGATAAGTTGGAGTTAAATGATGGAGTAGTACATACTAGAGAGTATAACAATGGTAATTAATCGCAGAGGATCATAATTGATACTATTCCATGTTAAAAATAATTCTTGATTTATTTCCAACCGTATCACAAAATTTGAACGAATTTCCCTAAGTACTCCCTCTACATCAATCATTTGTTCATTTTTTTATTCTCACAAAATTTGATCGAATTTCCCCAAGTACTCTGTATCAATCATTTGTTCATTTTTTTTGGATTTTTATGAGGGTTATTTTAAGTAAAGGTAAACAAACGACAGACCAAAAAGTAAAATAGAATATGGTCACTTCATTTCCCATCAGATATGACTATAAAACAAGTGTGCATGCAACTCGATTCATCAAGAAACTCACTTCTATCAATAGCTAAAAATACACACAAAATTTTGCACTCAACACCAAATTGACATTAACAAAGATACTAAAACACAGTTCATGTAAGATGGATTACCTGACAATTGTGCTGTGTCTTCTACCAATATGCTTTGCAATCCACTTCCTCTTTTCAACAGCAAAGAAAGATTCCAGGGTGCTACCACCAGGTCCTCCCCCTCTACCCTTCGTTGGTAACCTCTTTAGCCTTGGCAACAAGCCACACATTTCCCTGGCTGAGTTATCCAAGACTTATGGCCCACTCATGATGCTTCGGTTAGGCCGGGTTCCAACCGTGATCATTTCATCATCAACCATGGCTAGAGAAGCCCTTCAAAAGAACGACATTTCCTTCTCTACCCGGAATGTTGTTGACGCCCTTTGTGCATACAAACATAATGAAAACTCAGTAGCCTGGTTGCCATATTCGACAGAATGGCGAAACCTGCGTAAAGTCTGCAATTCTCAAGTATTTTCCACCAGTAGACTCGATGCCAGTCAAAGCCTTAGAAAAAGTAAGGTCAAACATCTTCTTTCCTATGTTGACAAGTGTAGTGAGGCTGGTTTAGCAGTGGAGTTTGCACAAGCAGCCTTCACTACTACTCTTAATTTGTTATCTAGCACCTTTTTCTCAATGGACATGGGAGATCCTACGTCGGAATTTGCCCGTCAATTTAGAGTCACTATACGGGGAATCATGGAGGAAGTAGGGAAACCCAACGTGGCAGATTATTATCCGATATTTAAACGAATAGACCCACAAGGGATAAGACGACGCACGGAGTTTCACTTTGGGAAGATGATGGATCTCTTCAACAGCCTGATTGATCAGCGGTTGAAGGGCCAGAGACCAGCAGGGGCAACTAAAGATTTTGATGCTCTTGATGCATTGTTAGGCATTGATCAAGAAAAAGCTGAAGAAATTCCAAAATCACAAGTTCCTAACTTGTTGGTGGTAAATAACTCTTCTTCCCTGTTAACAGGTCATTCATGGTGTTAAGTCGCATGATTTAGAGTGTTATAATTTCGTTATTTTGGGTCTGAATTAGATTTTTTTTGCTACTTATTAAGTAGACAATCTTAGGTATCGTATTTCAGGACAATTCATGTCATTTGCATGGGGTTATTTTTGGATTTGGTGGTTTGGATCGGGTCATTTAAAGTCTAATAAAGTTCAGAGTTCAGACTGGACACAGTCGGGTCATGTCAATTAGGGTCTTGGCTCATTTTTTGACTATTCTGTTTGGATCTATTTGGATCTGGGATGACATCAATTGGTTCGGGTCAAATTTGCAAATTCTATTTCTTCCTATTCTTTTAGGCATTCCATTCAGTTCTTGCCATTCAACATACTGAAAGTGGTAATTATTTTTGTGCAGGACCTTTTTGCTGCAGGGACAGACACAACAACGACATCCCTAGAGTGGGCAATGGCGGAACTACTTCGCCACCCTGAAAAACTGAAGAAAGCACAAGCAGAGTTGCATGAAGTAATTGGAAAAGGGAACTCACTAGAAGAGCAAGACATAACCCGGCTGCCATACTTGCAAGCAATCGTCAAGGAATCGTTCAGACTACACCCACCTGTGCCCTTGCTGCTACCAAGAAAAATGGATTCTGATGTTAAGTTATTCAACTATACAGTTCCAAAAAATGCACAAGTATTAGTCAATGCCTGGGCAATTGGGAGAGATCCCAATACCTGGAAGAATGCTGAATCCTTTGAGCCAGAGAGATTTTTAGGATCTAAAATTGATGTTAAGGGCCGTGACTTTGACTTGATCCCGTTTGGTGCTGGCCGAAGGATATGTCCAGGATTGCCCTTGGCAATTCGGATGCTCCATTTGATGTTGGGGTCTCTTATTCATGGATTTGATTGGAAGTTAGAAGATGGACTTACACCGGAGAATATGGATATGGAGGAGAAATTTGGCTTGACATCGGAAAAACTCCAGCGACTTCGTGCCATTCCGATCCCACACCCTCTCTGAGGCAGAGTTGGATGCCTGTGAGTGTCCCGTAGATCAAATCATAAGTGAGATAGTTTCTATGAAATATTTAATCATGTAGTAATCGGTAATGTAGAGATTATACAGGAATGAGTATGTAATTGGGAATTATCTAAGCATTGAAAAGAGCAGTGACCATAATGTTTTCATAAGTTACTGGTCTTGTATTTCTCTTATCTTTTATGTTTCTGAAAGATTGTATTTCTCTTATTGGTTAAGGAGAAATGTTGTTTTACCTTCTGAGAAAATAATTTATCGACATTTAATCAGCATGTATAGCAGACTAGCATAGTGAATCTAGAGGGTACCATTTTTTTTATTCAGAAAAATGGCAATTAAGGAGTAACATTTATTTCTGTTTTAATAGGCCTATCTCAAAATTCTGGATCTTAATTTGACCCAGGTACATTTGGTCTACATTATATGCATTGTCTTAGGTCGTCACAAGGCATCGAAAATGGGGAGGGGCTGGGGGCTACGAAGCATAGTTGCATAACGCCAAGTCTCACCAGCATATAGCAATGATGTTTTATGTATGATATTGTTGAGTACTCATTGGGTAGATAATGTGATCAATGTATTCATAGATATCTACAAGTGAACCAATATATAATTTCCCCCTCGCATTTTCCCTTCTTTATTTATTGCTAAGCGCTAATTTGATAGTATTAGTTCAACCAAGATTATTGCATAAACAATAATCACTTGTTCAAGGAAGCTTGAAAGCGAAAAGAAAAAGAAAATCTTAGATTTGCTTATGGCTAGCAGATCTTAGAATAGATAATTTGATGGATATTATAAGAACCCAATTGCTTGTTATTTTACTTAAACCTCATTCAACCAATCAGTGACTAATTATATGCTAACACAGTTCCATTTTGTTTTCTAGAAGGTTATACCTTACATTGACTTTTAAAGTTCAATAATGCAGGATACTGATACAATTTATAAATCATTACAATAACATCACATAACTAACTAATGATAGTGACTTGAAATCTAGAATGTATGATTTTGCGTGCAGTTAAAAAGATTGAATTAACAAAGGACCTTGAAAAATATCACCACAACAAATTCACATAAACCGAAAAAAAGAAAAAGAAAGTGAACATTATGGATTACCTGAGCTTCGGACTGTGTATCCTATTAGCATGGTTAGCAATCGAACTCCTTTCAAGACCAAGACGCGGTAACTCGAACTCGGTGATTCTACCGCCAGGCCCTCGACCTCTACCCATCTTTGGGAACCTCTTTAGCCTAGGAAACAAGCCACATAGTTCTCTGGCAAAACTAGCTAAAACCTATGGACCCCTTATGATCCTCCAGCTAGGACGGGTCCCAACTGTGGTCATTTCATCAGCAGCTATGGCAAAAGAAGCACTTCAAAAGAACGATATTTCCTTTTCAAACCGAAACATTGTTGACGCCATTCGTGCTCTTAATCACCACGAAAACTCTGTAGCCTGGCTGCCAGCGGGGTCTAAATGGCGAAACCTGCGCAAAATCTGCAATTCCCGGGTTTTCTCTACTAGCAGGCTTGACGCCTGTCAAAGCATTCGGAAAGATAAGGTGAAACGTCTCCTCTCTTATGTTGAAAGTTGCAGTGAAGATCAGGTAGCAGTAGATATAGGCCACGTAGCTTTTACTACTACCCTTAATTTGCTATCAAGCACATTCTTTTCAATGGATATGGGCGACCCCACATCTGAATTTGCTCATCAGTTTAGAAACACTATACGGAGTATAATGGAAGAAGTGGGGAAACCCAATATTGCAGATTTTTTCCCCATACTCAAGAAGGTAGACCCACAAGGGATCAGACGGCGGTCAAGTGTGCACTTCCAAAAGATGGTTGATATGTTCGAGGCATTGATTGATGAGCGGATTCAAGGCAAGAGGCCATCAGGGTCAATACAAGCAGGAAATGATGTTCTTGATGAATTAATAGGCATCGGTCAAGAACAGGTTGAGGAGATTGAACTGTCAAAGATCCCTTTTCTGCTAGCGGTGACCACTTACTCTTCACTTCCACTACTCCATTGTGACATTTAAGAAACACCCTTAATAAAAAAATAAAATAATAAAAAAATAAAAACTTTTTTCCCTGTGTAAAGGGAGTCACTGGGCATTTTTTGATGTTGTGGGTTTCGAACTCAATTCATGAATGTCACTCCTCAACCTCAATGACTTCACCAGCTAGTGAGGGTAGTGAAATCTGTTCTTTTTTATAACCTTAACATCTCTTTTTTACAGGACCTATTTGCTGCAGGAACAGATACAACATCGACCACCTTGGAATGGGCGATGACAGAACTAGTTTGCAACCCACAAAAAATGAAGAAAGCACAACTAGAGCTTCAAGAAATTGTCGGAAAAGGAAACTCGTTAGAAGAATGTGACATCAGTCAGCTGTCATATTTACAGGCTGTCATCAAGGAGACACTTAGACTTCACCCAGCAGTGCCATTACTGCTACCTAGGAAGGTTGATTTGGATGTTAAGCTCTTTGAGTTTACAGTACCCAAAAATGCACAAGTCTTGGTCAATGCCTGGGCAATTGGAAGAGACCCAGATATCTGGCAGAACCCTTATTCATTTGAGCCAGAGAGATTCCTTGGATCACAAATTGATGTCAAAGGTCATGATTTTGAGCTTATTCCATTTGGTGCAGGCCGAAGGATTTGTCCTGGGTTGCCACTAGCAATCCGGATGTTGCATTTGATGTTGGGGTCTTTAATTCATGGGTTTGACTGGAAGTTGCAGGATGGTGTTCTGCCAGAGGAGATGAATATGGATGAAAAATTCGGGATAGCCTTGGAGAAAGCTGAAAGACTTCGTGTCATTCCTGTTCGTGTCTGAGTTTTAACAGGCCGCACAAATCCCACTGCTTCTTGATAAGCAAAAGTACACAATACAACAGAGGATTATCTAATATGATAACATCTTGATTATGGTAAGTTGAACTTCAATTTGTAGTAGCAGTCTAACGGACAACATCACTCTAGCCCCACCAATGTTAATGTATTATACTTTGCTTTAAGTTTAAATGTTAAGACTGTAATTTCGATTAATAAAGTCCAGCCTAATGGACAATGTGACTCTATCCAGATAGACCGATAGTCCTGTTTTTGCCTTTTGGCACTATTAAAGTCACCAACTTTATGGCGTCTTTGTGTTCTCTCTTCAGATGGTCCGGAGTCCTTGGCTCTCAGTCTCTAAGTTCATCTGTGAGGATGAGACTGACCGATCATTTGTCTATCAAAACTATAGCAAGATAGAAGTCTCTTAAGTCTTTAGAGGCCCCAACATCCTAGTCATAGAAAATCAAGAAAAAACAATTCCTGATTACAGATGGAGCACAGCATACTGTCTACTCTAGTACATGAGCTAGTCTTACGAATCGTCAATTTTTTGAATTTCTAAATTTTGCATATAGCAGCTATATTGGCAATATACCTAATACTGGCTAATTTGCTATCAAGGGATAAATCTTTTTGCTCCAAGTCTTGCGTTCACATTTTAAGTCCTACCATTTGTTTACATTATACAAATGTGCAACTGAGCTGGTTCTCTAACTAGTTTCACCCTGGGTAAAAAGTACTCTTTGTTAAAAAAAATTCCTCTTTTCATACATTTGTTTTGTAACTGATTCACCCCAAAATTATATAATAATAATGATTTCACACTATGTTACTCCTGACACTTCACTTAACTGCCGTGTCGCGTGTCAGACACGTGTCGGTGTCCGACACGAGAAGACACTTCAACACTTTAATTTAGACCAGAAAACAGGAAAATTCACCCCAAACAGCCGTGTCCGACAGGCCGACACGTGTCGGCGTGTCTGAGTAACACAGATTTCACAGACATTATTTCAGAATTTAGGTATGACGGCTTCATGATTGGTGTATTAAACACATTCCCCAAGCAAAGTCACGGTATTTAGTTATTTACATAAGTAAAAATTCAGTTTTTTTTTTTTTCAAACTACAGAACCGTCACTCAACAACGACAACAATTTTCATACGAGATTCACCCCGTGAAAAGAAAAATTTATCACAAACTACTATAGGAAATGCCGAAGTGGCAATTTAGATATTTTTTTCCCCTAAATTCCCGGAAGAAGAATACAGGAACACCTTTTGTGTATTAAAGTTTGGAGGGAACCCAGCTTGCTACATAAATACTTCGTATACTATGTTACTCCGACTCTTCTAATTCCCTCATGTACCCGTGTCCGACACTCGATACTCGGACAAGGGTATGACACTTCGACACCTCGTTTTAAACCAAAATATGCATATTTTTCATAAAAATGGCCGAGGCCGACTCTTGGACACGCACCCGTGTCGGATCCTTCTAAACGAGTCTGAGCAACATAGTTCGTATATATAAAAAGGGCCTTATTTTTAAGATTAAAGAAAAAAACACTGCTATTTAAGAATCATTAAACATTTTTACTATTTTATGAGTATCCCTTTTTTTATATGCCTACCACTTCCTATCCATATTCCATAAGTCAAAAGTCAATACCAATCTAAGTATATGGCTTCAAGGTCACATTAATTAGACACAATACAAGAAGACAAGTGACAGAAAGCAACATTCAACAACAACATAGAAACAGCCATTTTAACATAGAGAGCAAAGGAGGCATATGGATTACCTGAGTTTTATACTGTGTCTTCTCTTAGCATGGGCTGCAATCTACCTCCTCATCTCAGCCACACAAAAAGATGACCAATCACATCCCAGGAAACTACCACCAGGTCCCCACTCTTTTCCCGTCATCGGTCACCTCCCTAGCCTCGCCAAAAACCCGCATACCACCTTAGCCGAGCTTGCCAAAACCTATGGTCCACTTATAATGGTCCACCTTGGCCAGATTCCGACAGTGGTCATTTCTTCAGCAACAATGGCCAACGAAATCCTTCAAAATAATGACAGTTCAGTGTCTAGCCGGACTGTCATTGACGCGGTCCGAGCACACAATCATCATGAGAGGTCACTAATCTGGTTGCCGGATGGCCCAAAATGGTATACCCTGTCCAAAATATCGACCACAAAGATATTTTCTGCAGCTAGTCTTGATGATAGTCAGAGTCTTAGAAGCAACATTGTGAATGATTTGATTTCATACCTTAAGAAAAGTAGTGAAGATGGGAGGGTAGTTGATATTGGTCAATTAGCATCAAACACTACCATGAATCTGCTATCTACTACTTTGTTCTCATTGGATTTAAATGATCCCTCCAATTCAGAAAATGCCCACGTTGTTCAAGAGAGTATTCGCGGTATAATGGATTTATCTGGAAAACCCAACTTATCAGATTACTTTCCGATGCTCCGGAAGATGGATCCGCTGCAAATAAGGAGGAAGATTGGCGTTCATTTTGGAAAGATGATTGATCTCTTCAACACCACGATAAACCAAAGACTCGAAGGAAAACGGCTGACAAGTTCAGTACAATGCAATGACGCTCTAGATTCATTGCTCAGTACAACTGGCAATGAAGATCAGATTGCTCAATCGGATATCCCACATTTGTTTACAGTAAGTACCAATCTATTATTTCAGTTTCATTTAGAAGCGAATGATCAGATTGCCCAAGGGGTAAATCCCTAGCTATACGTGATATCCTGCAACCACACGCACACCAGGTCAACAACATTTTATACCATGGTGACATACTCTAGTAGAAATCGTCCTGAGGGGTTCAAACCTTAGACCGAAAGCACTCGTATTTTAACAACTTGAAACATTGCATTTAGCCAAATTAGAAATCTTTGAAAACATTCACTGAGGCATTTCATCAAACATGTTATGTGCATGATTTACACGGGATTTATTATCAGCAGGAGCGGATTCAACATCAACAACGCTAGTATGGGCAATGGCGGAGCTACTACACAACCCGGAAAAGCTCCGAAAAGCAAAAGGCGAGCTCCAAAAAGTCATAGGAATCAAAAATCAAATACGAGAATCCGACATCAACCGCCTTCCATACTTAAACGCAGTAATAAAAGAAACCCTAAGACTACATCCATCAGTACCACTATCAATACCCAGAAAAGCGGATACGGACTTAAAAGTATTCGGGTTTACGGTTCCGAAAAATGCGCAAATATTGGTTAACATATGGGCAATTGGGCGAGACCCGGATGTTTGGGACCGACCTGATGAGTTCGACCCGGATAGGTTTATCGGATTGGGTAGCGGTCGTGATTATGAGGTGATTGCGTTCGGGTCGGGTCGTCGAGCTTGTCCTGGGCGGGTCATGGCGGTTCGGATGCTCCATTTGATGCTCGGGTCGTTGATTCATGGGTTTGAATGGGAGGTTGAAGGTGGGGTTTCGTGATTATGTTGGAAATGGCTCAGCGACTTTGCGCCATACCGGCTCGTACACGAGTTTGAGTGTTTTATGACTCGGATTTATTACGATGTTGGTCGGGAAAATGAATTAACGATTTTTAGATTGATAACGAGAATAATGTAATAGGGTGACTTGTGGAGTTGTTTAGATTATTAGATAACAATAAGCTTAAAAAATAAACATCAATTTTGATTGAATATGGATACTTGACCTCACAAGTTGAAAACGGACTAAATGTCGCCATTTTAACGACAAAATGTGATCATTTTAATGACAAATTATTATAGCTTAGGAAATTGTTCTGACAACTTTTTAGGTAAAATGGTTACATTTTCATCTTAAATGGGTCACATTTTACCCCGTCTTCAGCTTGTGACGAAATGTACCCGTCACAAGCAAAACGCTTTGAAAAACAAAAGGCAGCTGAAGATGTATTCTAACAATACGCTTAAAAACAATAGGGTTCTGGCCTATGGGGTTGCATTAGGGTGGATTGACGTTTTAGGTGCGACTTGCGAGGCAGCAAGGTTTAGATCACAAGTGTCACTGATAGAGCCGCTAAAGACGATGGTGACTATGGGAATGTAGGTGAGGGCGGCAACGTGGGTTGGGGTGGAAAGGGAGGTGTTTTGGGTGGTGGACCGATGGTTTTGGGGTAGGTAAATTTTGGGATAATCTCTCCATTTCCGTATATGGTTATACCAAACTAATCTAAGGATATCCCTTTCATTACATAGTATGCTATTGTTGGAGTTTTTGGTACAAATAACATATAATGCAAAGACACGATATTTTGTTATGAGAATAACTCACAACCCAACCTTGTATTATTATTCTTAAACCTTAACAATAATTTAATTTCAATCTTCCAACACTTAGCTACTAGCTAAGATTTCAATCTATACTTAACTCGGGATATTAAGCTTACACTCTTTTACTTTCCAACAATGACTAATGACCCTTATTTATATAAGGTCCTAAGTCCTAACTTACCTAGCAACATTAAGAGTCTTAACACTTACTAACATAACTCCTAATATTTACACTTAGTACATAAACATCTAATATGTAAATATTAGTAACTTAACAAAACATAAATCTATACAAATAAAGACACTATATGTTACTATCATAATAATGTTGGGGTTACAATTCCCAACAAACCTTCCCTTAAGCCCAACATTATTTTGGACTTGACTATCATCAAGCGGAGCGACCTAACCTTAACCCGGGAAAACCTCCCCTTGAACTAGTCCATCTTCACCACGTCTTCTCAAATGTGAATAAGTTAGTTTTACCTTTTCTACCTTTGAGAATCACCTTACCCTTTTTAGTGACCTCCAAAACACCATTTTCAACATGAATGGAACAACCCTTAGAATCTAATCTACCTAATGAGATTAAATTTCTACTAATGTTTGATATGTATCTAACATCACCAAGCCATCTAACTTGGCCATCATTAAGTCTTACCTTAACGTCACCAACCCCTTCAATCTTTGCCTTATCACCATTTGGCAAACTAACCACCTTACCTTCACATTCTTCATAAGAAGAGAACCAATCTTTTCTCCCACATATGTAATAGGAAGTTCCCGAATCTAATACCCAACTCTCACTAGGTTCCTTTTCACCATGAACCATTAAGAGCTCACCATCATCAACTTTTGCCATAACTGCAACCCCACTAGCACGAGTCTTTTTCAACTCTTTCAAATCTTCTTTTGCCTTAGGACATACAATTTGTATTATGGCCTAACTCATCGCAGTAGAAGCACTTGATATTAGGATTGTACTTTTTCCAACCGCCCATCTTCTTGCCACGATATTCACCCACAAAAGCTCCACCCGCACTTGAAGAGCCACCACCTCCTTGCTTCATCAACTGTTAGGACTCTAGTAAAACTACAACGGTCTCATCTAAGGTCAATGTTATCTTCTCCACAAGTAAACTAGTAATAACCGTGTTATACTTTTTGGGGAGAGAAACCAACAACATTATTGCCTTGTCTTCTTCTTTGAATGTCTCATCCAAACTCGCCAATTGGGTGATCAAGCCATTGAAGTTGTTTAGATGATCCCTCAAATCGCCATCATCTACCATCTCGAGCTCGAAAAGATCTTTTTCAAAAATAGTTTGTTAGCCAAGGACTTCGCATTATAAATGCTACATAACTTGCTCCACAACTCCTTTGGATTTTTTTCTCCTAACACACTATACTTGATTTCGGGTGCAAGGGCTAACCGGATTGTGCTAACCGCGCGCAACTTTATGTCCTCCCATTTGACAACTTGAATATCATTGGGCCTTTTGTCTTCAAGAGTCGCATACAACCCGTGTTGTATGAGAACAACCTTTGTCATGCTTTGCACAACGAGAAATTGTTCTTGCCATTAAACAATTACATCTCAAAATTTGTACCAAAACTTTTATCCATCGAGTTTAGCTCGATACCACTTGTTGGGGTTTTTGGTACAAATAACATATAATGCAAAGACATGATATTTTGTTATGGGATTAACCCACAACCCAACCTTGTATTATTATTCTTAAACCTTAACAATAATACAATCTCAATCTTCCAACACTTAGCTACTAGATAAGATTTCAATCTATGCTTAACTCGGGAACTTAAGCTTACACTCTTTTACTTTCCAACAATGACTAATGACCCTTATTTATATAAGATCCTAAGTCCTAACTTACCTAGCAACATTAAGAGTCTTAACACTTACTAACATAACTCCTAATATTTACACTTAGTAACATAAACATCTAATATGTAAATATTAGTAACTTAACAAAGCATAAATCTATACAAATAAAGACTCTATATGTTACTATCATAATAAAGTTGGGGTTACAATTCCCAACATGTATGATTATAATCTTTTGAAGACTCTAACAACAAAATACATCATTTTATGGTCAAAATAATCATTTTCCGATATATTATTTTATAAATTAGTACGAGTAATTCAATACTTATCTACTAGTATGATTAAATTTTATGATATGGTACGAACCCTCAAATCAAATAACCCATATACGAGACCTACTATGACACGGGCAGAAATCGACTAGACAGAGTGTCATGGTCCGGTAATTTAAGCCGGAACGTGGCGCGCACCCTTGTCTAATCTCGCGACAAGAATGCAAGCGAGAGCGTCAAGCACTAGTGAGGGATCACCCCTAGTCTCGATCATCAAAGGTCGGCACACACTTGCTCGTTAGTAAGAATGAAGGCAACAGTTCATAAGCATGCAAGCAACGAGTAAATAAGAAAGCTTTTGATGGGAAGCAGATTGATTGACTAGTACCTTCCATAGAGGTGAATTTGATATTACATGTCTGGTAGCATGAAACATTGATTGTGCAGAATAGTGATACGTTTTCTAAACGCCTAAAAACACATTGTAAACTAAAAAGCTAATTCCAAGATTCGACACGCAAGAAGTAATCTTGGAGTATTACTAGAATATATAAAAAGAAACGGAAATACATAAGTGCATAAATAAATATAAGGGTTCGAAATAAACGGACCGCGCGCCCAATTTCAGGGATTATGTGGCTGAACTGCGGCTCCTTACACTCTACCTCACCTAATCTGTTGGTGTCCTCGGCAACGCTTAAATCTGCAGGGTTGGATCAGTCGGCTGATGCCGCTGGAAGTTGGTTGGAACAGATGTTGGCACGCTTGCTCTTGTTGCGGGTGGGATCTTCTGGATCTGGATGGTAAGGCTTCAAGTAGCTCACATGAAATACAGGGTGGCACTTCATCTAGGTAGGGCGGTCGAGCTTGTATGCTACTTCCCCAATCCACTTGATCACTTGGATGGAGCCTTCTTACTTTTGCATCAGTCGCTTATTGTCTCGTCCCCGGAGGAATCTCATATGCTCTTTGTTCAACTTCACCATGACCATGTCACCAACATTGAACTCACGGGGTCTCTGATTCTCATATGGCCGCTTCTTCATATGACGGGATGCTTTCTCTAAGCAAGTTTTAGCAATATCGGCATTCACGTTCCATTCTTTGGCAAACTGGTGTGCTTTCTTTGTCCGGCCTGTGTAGGTGTTTCCAAAAGTGGGATGCAACAACGACATCCGACCTGTAACAAGCTGAAACGGGCTCTTATTGGAAAAGAGGAGCTCGTTTGAGCGTTAAAACAAAACCGGGCAACATCAAGGATCACCCACTCCAACTGAGTTTCACCCACAATGTCACCATCCATTTGGGGATGATAACTGGAGGATATCCGAAGATTCGACCCAAGCTGGTTGAACAACTCCCCCCAAAATAATCTCGTGAAGCGAGCATCACAATCACTGATTATACTCTCAGGTAGTCCTCAATACTTCACAACATGCCTGAAAAACATTGTAGCTATTTCTTCGGCACTACAAGCCTTAGGTAAGGGAATGAAAGTGGCATACTTCGAGAATCGATCCACGATGACAAGAACCACACTTAGTTCCCCTACCTTCGGTAACCCAGATATGAAGTCCATCGAGATACTCTTTCATGGTCGTGTCGGTACTAGCAACGGGTTTAGCATCCCTACTGACTTATGTTTTTCCCCCTTGTCTTGTTGGCAAATGAGACAAGTCTATGTGTACTCCACACATCATCCTTCATCTGTGGCCAATAGCAGCTCCTCTTCAACAGGCATAAGGTTCTCTTCTATCCCAGATGACCCGCCCACAAGGTATCATGGCACTCTTGTAGGAGAATCTTCCGCAGTCCTAACACTTTCGGAACAAAGATCCGATATCCCTCCATGAATATAAGTCTATCTTCTATCCAGAACTTGCGAGTCTTCCCTTCAATGGCTAGTTGTTTCATATTCCTTGCCATGGGGTCTTGGTCAAGGTGTTATTTCGCTTTAGCTTGAATATCTGTGGCCATAGTGGTGGTGGTGGACAGGTGAGCAATCATATGCAACACAGACAAATCGCACCTACGGCTTAGGGTATCAGCGACCTTGTTTGCGGCTCCCGGTCGGTAAATGAATTCCACAATGAATTCCGCCAACAATTTATGGCATCTAGCTTGTCGGCTGTTGAGCTTAGGTTGAGTCAGGAAGTACGATGTTACGGTGTTGTCAGCCTTGACAATGAACTTCGACTCCAAGAGATAGTGAATTTATCTCCGCAGGTAGTGAACAATAGCTAGGAGCTCCTTCTATTGGACAACATACCGAGTCTCGGCCCCATTCAAGGTTTTTCTCTCAAAGGCCACCGAGTTACTCTCTTGAAGGAATACCCCTCCAAGGGCATACTCAGATGCATGTCTCGACTTCAAAGGGTTTCGTGATATCTGGCAACGCCAAGACTAGTTCTTGTACCATCACTTCTTTGAGCCTCTCAAAGTCCCTTCTCATGTCGATGGACCACTCCCACTTAACGTCCTTCTTCAACAAATCGGCTAGTGGTGCGGCTATTGAGTACTCTCGTATGAATCTTAGATAATAGTTCGTTAGCCCCAAGAAAGAGTGAAGCTCAGATACGTTTCTTGGGGTGCCTCAATCCTTGATCGCTGTGATCTTCTTCAGGTCCATTCTAAGTCTCCCTTTCCTGACAATATAACCGAGGAAATTGATTTCGGGTTGGGAAAATTCAAATTTCTCTCTTTTAACAATAAGTGGTTATCCCGGATATTCGCGAACACAAGCCTCAAGTGTTCTACATGTCGATCAAAGAGCGACTGTACACCATGATATCATCTAGGTACACCACCACGAACTTGTCCAAGTACACATAAAACACATGATTCATTAAGGTGCAGAACATTGCTTCATGCGTTAGTCAAGCCAAAAGGCATAACCAACCATTTAAAGGACCCATATCTTGTGACACAAGCTGTCTTTGGCTCATCTCCTTCAGCAATTCGAACTTGATGATACCTACATCTCAGATCTAACTAGGTAAAGTACACAAAGTCTTGTAACTGATCAAACAAGTCGCCTACCAAGGGAATAGGGTACCAGGTTCTTATCGTCAGCTTGTTCAAGGCCCGATAGTCGATACACAATCTAAGACTATCGTCATGTTTCTTTTGGAAAAGTACTGGGGTTCCAAAGGGAGCTTTAGAAGGTCGAATAGACCCTGAGCGGAGCAGATCATCTAGCTTCCTTCAAAGTTCCGCTAACTCTGGGGATTCCATCCTGTAAAGCCCTCGAGCGGGAGGTTTTGTCCCTAAAAATAACTCAATTTGATGCTCTACCGAGTGACGGGCGACGCTTCATATGTAACTGATCAGGCATCAAGTCTTTGTTATCCTCTAAACCTTTCTTCACTTGTGGTTCCAACACCACTCAAGCGGAGGCATCGTCTTTCATAGACACAATACATAAGTAAGCTGGTTCACCCTTTTGAAGTCCTCTTTTTAATTCCATCGTCGAGAGAAAAGGTCCCTTCATCTTGCGATCTCCTCAGATTGCCTTCACCAAGCAAGGTTTTGACCCGACCATCATAAGGGAACCATTACAGAGTGCCAAGAATGTCGGTGTTCGCTTTACAAAATCCATTATGAGGACGATCTTGAAGTCGCCTATCGGTACGCTGGTGAAGTCAAGCTTTCCGCTCCATTCGTGCATCTTGATCACCACATCTTTTGCTACACCATGAATTGGCTTAGCACTGGTTTGACAGCCTTCATTCTGCCTCCTTCTCGGTTTAGCTTTATCCCAAGTTGCTTTGCCCCATCTGGGGTGACGAAATTATGGAAGGCCCCCGTGTCTATCATGACACAAGTGCAGATCTCGTTAATTCTCACTTCCACGTACATGAGCTCAGTGGACTTGGCCTATAATGGTCATTGCCTTTTCCTATCGAATACATCATATGTACCGCACCCATGCACATCACTTCTCGATGTTCACTGCACTCCTCATTGTCCCCCATGTCCGCTTTGTGGTCCGTCCCTTCAGGGTTTGGTTCAACTAACATCTTAGAAAAGTTCTTCTTGAGAGTGTTGAATTCCCTAGTGCGGACACACGGACATTCGGTGTGTGATGAGTAAGAAATATGTTGTATGTATCGTCGTTTCTTATCACCAACAAAATTTGTAAACCCAATTTAGTAGTATAAATCGGGGTCAAACCACGAGGATGGTGGGGAGTATATTCAATTTAATACGAGTCTAGTTTAGTCAGAAAAATGAAGGGAGTTGATTCAAAACTAAGCACTAAATATAAATTAAGACAAGCGATTGAAATAAAGTGTAAACGATTAATTTAAGGACTAGGGTTTTTGGGTTCATCTAAATGGGGTAAGGATAAACATGGTGATTTAATGGGTTAAGGGTAAGGATTAGCCTAGGAAAAACAATCAATGTCTTGACCTTCCTAAAGATGACACCGAACTTTCATTAAGCATCAATTCTTCTCCTAAACATACAACAAGACCCTCTATAAACTTTCATTCATAGGGGAATTAAGCAAATAATGAAGAAAGGCATGTGCTTTCACTCATACAATTCATCAAACACCTTGTGTGCATACATAAGAAGGCAAAACAATTCACCAAAAACCCACATATTAATCATCCAATAATACCCATTAATCCCATTTAGACTCCCCCTAAACCCTAGGAGGATTTCTACTCACACATATTCAAACGATACATGAAAATAATTGGAGAAAGACAAGTAATCAAAGTAGAAGACATGGTATAAATTTCAACAATGATAAAGGACAAAATGGAAATGTAAACTATTGATTAAACAAAGTAAATAAGAAGAGAATTATACCAATTGTTAGGAAAGAATGTTACTTTTATTGAATTAAAGAAGAGATTCTTCAATATCTCCAAAATACAACGCAAAGATTCAAATGTAAACAATTGAAACTAAGTAGATCTAAATAATTAAGTAAGTAATTAAGGTTTAATTAGGGAAATATTAATACTTGTTTTATAATAATGCATAAATATTAGAGAGTTCTTCAATCTAGGTTAATAATGTGTCTACAAAGGATTAAGGGAAGGGGTATTTATAGTACCCCTTTTAATTCAACACAATTGAAGGAAAAGAAGCCAAAATATGCGTTCAGGTAGCCTTTGCCGGCACACCGGCTGCCGGCCTCCCTGCCGGCAACGTCTTCTTTCAAATCTGAGCCAAAAACTGACTTGGTGTTCTCTCTGCCGGTGGACCGGCCTGCCGGCAGAGAGTCCTCCTTCTTGACTTTCTTCTTCATTTCTTCAATGAGGTAAGTGTGTGCTGGTTGACCGGCTGCCGGCCACCCCTGCCGGCAGCGTGCACTCTTAATTATGGCTTCAAAATCTCATCTAAAATTTGGCTAAGTGTTGGAGGTGTTCCCTGCCGGTGGACCGGTTGCCGGCCTGCCGACATAGAACACTTTCTCAGCCTTTTCTTCACTTCCATAGATGAGAGGGATGTCCCTGCCGGTGAGCCGGTTGCCGGCCTGCCTGGAGAGACATATGCTCAGCTCTTTCCCTCCCCTTCTTCTCAAGCTAGCATGGTCCTAAGCCCGAGCTTGCTCCTTCTTCCGTCTTGCCTCCTTCTTGGCCTATTCCCTACAAATTGAGACGAGAATTCATAGTTTTCGAATACATGGAATAAAAGGGCAAAATGTAAGCGAGCCAGGGTCAAAACTGTGCTAATTGGGGTCAAAAATCATGAAAAGAAAGTGGGAAATTGGTAAAAAATAATCAATCATCAAACCTCCTCACACTTAAGCATTACTCGTCCCCGAGTAAGTAAGTGAGCAATGACACGACCCTTAATCAACTAAATGCTAGTCTAGACTAATAATATCCGATGGTAGACAATTAACGGGCCTCTTCCGTCCCTTCAACTCACACCAAAACACAATGAGGTATGCATTCCGATGCAAGGCAAGTGGGGGCTTGCGGAAAATTGGACACATCTTAGCATGAAGCACGACACAAACAATAGATGCATCTACAAAAAGCCAAACCGCTTTCCTCATCTAAGCGGCCATTTTATTTTGAACTGTTATAGGTTTCAGTCGGGAGATACCGTTTCATAGTCTTGGCGGGGTATCAATGCCCTAATGGTGGCTCAAGCAACCTCAATGTGACAACCAAATGCCTAGGAAACAAATTCAAAGGCGGGAAGGGGGGAAGCAAAGCCTAGCCTTCAAGATTTACACGACACACACAAGATTCAACCAAATTGACCCATGTTTAAGGGGGCCTAGACTACCAACTTCCTCACGATTTTCACTAGTCTCTCATTTTCTTTTTAGAACGGGTGATTTTTGTGCAAAAAGGTAACCAAAATCACTCGCCTACTTGACTCGTGAGACATGCCCGCAATCTAACTTGGAATCCTCTCCTACAAGACCATTCATGAGATGCAAAAAAGGAAAATATGCATAAAGAGAAACAAGGGTTGTAATGGGGCTAGGTGACGGGACGAAACGGGGTTGGTGCAAGCACCATTTTGGAAAAATGTGGAGGTACACATCAAGAACTTGCCAAATTCCATTTCTTCCACTTTATTGCAACAAATGAGTAACGTCTACACCCTAACAAAAATTGGTTTCCCAAATTTATGCAAACATTGTGCAAACCCGACTCACTTTGGAAAAACACGAAAATTAACACCTTATTGCAACCGATGAGCAACGTTTACACCCTAACAAGAAATTGGATTGCCAAAATTAAGCAAAAATTGTGTAAACCCGACTCATTTTGGAAAAACATCTTATGCCCCTTTTATTTTTGCAAAACCTTTTTATATTCCATTGATGAAGGGAGTGTTGCTTGGCTTTTTCTCATCAAACAAAGTACAAGTGATTTTTTTTTTCTTTTTTTTCTTACATTTTTCTTCTTTTCTTTTCTTTTTCAAAACCTCTTTATTCAATCCAACCAAATAAAACCATTAACCCGACTCACTTATCAACTAAGGTTCACAATACCCTTTTTCATACAACTAACAACAAGTAATCAACTTTCTTGATAAGGGAAGGTTGTGTATGGTTGTGGACATGACCCACCTACGCGCCCAGCCGATCTGTGGACGCATAGCAGTCTTTTGAAAGCCATGCTCGGCGGCGTAAAAGAATGCTTTCGAACGGATCGCTTTAGATCGGTCAGTTTCGTCTCGGCAAGGGTCTCGAAATGATGCAAGAGATGTTCGGAGTCGCCACCAAGAATTTGTGGGATGCTTAGAACCCGTTCGAATCCACTTTATACCTAGGTCAATCAAGGCAAAAAGCGGTGTTTGGTACTAAAGATAAGGAGTCGTCCCTCTTTAGCATCCTATCTCTAGAATGACTCTCGTACGCCCTGGATAAGGTCGTCCACTATCCAAAGTTTCTGAGTAAGAGGTGAAGGTACATATTGGGAATCCCTTTAATCAGACACCCAATCCCGCCCGCGATAGCGGCCTCTACTAATCGATCTTGGTTGGTTAAATGCAAAAGTTAATAAAACGGTTTAAATGCATGAATGCGCATCCACGAATTTAACCCTAGCATGTGAGCTTTCTATGTTGGTTGTTTTAATCCAAGTATCAAGTATATGATGTCAAGTTGGATTTTGCGTTGATTTGCATGCAAGACGGAAATAAACATCCATTTACCGTGTTAGGTTTATGATGCATAACGTGATCCATTTGTCTTAGGTAAGGCGTTTTGCAAATATGGTGTAAAATGGGCAAATTCGTCATCTGATCCGTCCTATATTCGTCTTAACCGAAGTCGAGGTGGTCCTAGACAGATGGTGGAAGGGAACAAACCCTGCATCAGGCGGCCAATATAGGCGCGAGCCTATTGGCGGTGCGAGTGGGTCTGCCCTGGTTTGAAAATGGGAAAATGAGTGGCCTGTTTAGGCGCGGGTCAACAGACGATCGAAGAGCGTCTTCTGACCATTGAAAAGGTTTGTAAAATGGTTTGAAAAGAGGGTGTTTGAACCCGTCTTGATTTGAAATGGCCGTTTAGGCCGCTTTTGTGTTGATGTGAAGAACGAGACATGAATAATCCTCATTATTTGACATTATTCGACGTCGGGTTCGGTTTTACAAGCTTGGCATGGATAATTTTGAAAATGATTATGAACTAATTGTTTTAAATTCATTTGTTTGTAATTAGTCAATGTTTATCATCGTACTCGGGTTAAAATCCGACATGGTATGTAGAACCAAGGATGACTTTGTATTTATGACTAATACATTGGTTTTGAATATGTAAAGAATTGAAGAAAGGCTTTAAAATACCTTTTAAAATGTAAAGAAATGAAATAAAAGGTTTTAAAATACCTTCTAAAATGTAATTAACCAAATATTCTCATCGAAACACGGATTAAACCGTCATGGTATTAAGAACTAAGGGTGAACAATGTTTTATGGTTAAAAAGATTTATCGGAAAAAAATGATTTGAAATGGTAAACACCGATTTGCAAATGAGAAATGAAAGCAAAGGGAAGAAGAGACCAAACAAGGTTGGCTTAAGGCTTGAGAGGGGGTTTAGGCGCGAGCCTTGCTGCTATACAAGCAGCCCCTGTCTCGGCCAAAATCCGGTTTTGGCTCATCTAACCCATATTTGGATCATGCATGTTTTAACATGTTAAAGTCATGAAAACAGTTAAAAACATGATAGAAGAGGATTTTTACACCCTTATACTTACATGTTAGGCTTGAGATGAGAAATCGACGAAAGTGTATCAACTTGTTTGGCTGGAAAACTCGGTTTAAAAACCATTTTTAGCAATGTAAAAGAGTGTTTTAAGTTTAGTGATAGTGTAGTTGGTCGAGATGGTCGGTCAAGTGATTTAATGCACGATGACAGTACCAAACAAAATGTGTAAGGCTTGTGTTTACGATCGGTAGGTCGTAAACACGTGTCAGATTGTGACTTAAGAAGTCGAGTCTAGAATTTTAAGGGAGAACAGAGGGGGCGGATACTCGCGTAACCTTCAAATGGGGACATTTGAGGGGTATTTATAGGAAAATGGGTGGTTGTGTACATTTTGAGCGACGTGGCCACATGGGCTGATCGAGCCATTGCGCGTGTCTTTGACGTGTCTTGTCACTATCACATGGTTGAAATCATAATTTGTTCTATTCCATGTTTTGGATGATATGATTGTTGTACTTAACCATCAAGTATTCCGTGAATACTTAGCATGAAATCTTTGAGAGGTTTGTTTTTTTGTGTTTGACTCGGTTTGACTCGTTGTTGGAGTCGGGATTTGAATTTTTGAGTCGGTTTTTGGTCCGGTGTCGGTTTTAACTCTAATTAGTGTCATTGTGACCCCATCGGCATGCATTAAACACTCCAGGTACTTTTGCAAAGTTTTGAAATGTTTTATTTTTGAAATCGTTTTAAGTTTTCCGACATATAGTTGTACACAAACTGTCGATTAAACGCTGTGATTCCTAAGGATGTTGTAGTCCAATAATCATCGGGTGTTTGTTGGAGGCTCAACAGATACTGGGTATCTATAGAGACCCCACTTTGACTAAGGCTTGGACATGGCGAAAATCAAAGTACAGCCCCAGGTTAATCGAATATTACAACCTGGAGACCGTGGCGACGTCGAGGCGGCTCGAAAGGGTTCGGGCCAAGGACATGCCGTCGGGAAGGGCGACACCAAGGTGAATCGAGGATACGAGTCAAAGACATGTCGTCGGGAACAGCTTAAGGTCTGTCGACCGTTCGTGCAGGTCGTTTATAGTCTGTTAGACTACATACAAAGGCTCGCCAGCCATAAGAAGGAGTCATAGTCGAGGCATCTTCAGGATACGTCCTTCTGTCGTCTTTTGTTTGTGGGCAAAGGCTCTCCAGCCATGTTGCGGGTACGCTTGTGAGGCTCTGCGAGGATATTGATTATGCGTTTTGAGGCTCTCCAGCCATGCTGCGGATACGAAGGAGCTCGCCAGCCGCGATGCGTATATGAAGGGGCTCGCCAGCCGCGATGCGTATATGAAGGGGCTCGCCAGCCGCGGTGCATACATGAAGAGGCTTGCCAGCCGCGAGGCGTATATGAAGGGGCTCGCCAGCCGCGGGGCGTATATGAAGGGGCTCGCCAGCCGCATCGAATGTTCATTGTAAGGCTCGCCAGCCCTATTGAATGTGCATTGTAAGGCTCGCCAGCCATATTGAATGTGCGTTGTAAGGCTCGCCAGCCACATTGAATGTGCGTTGTAAGGCTCCCCAGCCACATTGAATGTGCGTTGTAAGGCTCGCCAGCCATATTGAATGTACGTCGTAAGGCTCGCCAGCCATATGGATTATGCGTTATAAGGCTCGCCAGCCATATTAGATGTCAATTGATCGACTCCGGGGAAATAGGCGCATTGGACGAGCCTATTTCGAGGATCCGTTTGAGTTAGCGGGCTCCGTGAGGGAGCCTCCGATATCTCGTTGGGGGGATTTCGGTGTTTGTATTGAGCATTTGTGGTGCCGTGGAAGGGATAAGTTTGTGAGCTTAACCCCGTGGTCAGCGATGATTTTGATCTTTGAAGTGAGATAGCGATTTTAATTGCCGCTTGTTTTGAGGCGAGGATAGCGGTTTTAGATTTCGCTATCGATTTTGTTTGAAAAAGTGACAGTTTTTAATTTTGTCGCTTGAAATCTGGAAAATAGCGAATTTGAATTTCTTTATTCCGACTTTTGATTTGAAAGGTAACGGCGTTTAATTCCGTCATTGAAATTTTGAGAAGATAGCGAATTATGAATTTCACTATCATTGTTGTTTTCTTTGAGATGACGGTTTTTAACTCCGCCACTGATAATTTGGGAAAATAGCGAATTCGAATTTCACTATTTTGTTTTTGATTTGAAAATGACGGTTTTTACTTCCGTCGTCTTGAATTTTGTGAAAATAGCGAATTTGAACTCCACTATTTTTGTTTTGATTTGAAAATGACGGTTTTTACTTCCGTCGTTGGAATTTTTGAGAAAAAATAGCGAATTTGAATTTCACTATTTTTGATTTTGTTTTTAAGAAGTGACGTTTTTTTAAACTTCGTCACTTAAATTTGGTGAAAATAGCGAATTTTGAATTTCACTATTTTGTTTTGTTTTGAAAATGGCGGTTTTTAATGTCGCTTGTTGAATATTTGACATTTATGTGGGAATTAGGCCAAAGCCCAAAATTCTGCTGAATAAAGCAGGAAGTGCCCCATTGGGGCGCGAACATAGCTGCGAACGAAGGGAGCCTCCCTGTTTTTCGTAAAAGACGTGAGAATAGGTTGCTCTCATTCTCACTTCGTCTTCTTCGTTACAACACCACAAAAACCGCAAAATATCGCCATTTTTGGGTTCGTTCTTTGCTTGTGTTTACGCCCTTGTTATCATGTCATCTCAAGGTATGTAAATCCCCTCGAATCCATTTGAATTTGTTCGTCTTTTGTTTGATTGAATTAGGGCGAAACCCTAGGTTTTTGAAAATCGAATTGGGCGTTTTTTATTAGCCCATTTTCGAGTGAAATTGATGATTGCATTAGGTTAGAAACCTGTTTAGGAGTATAGGGGTGCTTTTAGTTTGCATTTTGGTCCCCGTTCCCGCTCCCTATGCTCGAAAAACGCGAGTAAGATGAAGAGACCGTCTTATTTCGCAAAGTCAAGTTTGTTTACGTGAGTTGTGTGCCCCACTAGGTTGTATTGTAGTCGGGGACGACCATTTTTGCCATATTGGACCTTTGTTGGATGTTGGGGCAAAATGGGATCTTTGCCTTTGTTAGACGGTCTTATGCTGGTGAAATAAGCGCCTGTTTGGACCCGAACTGAGTCAGTTTGACTTGAAATGGACCTTAACGGTTGTTTAGGTTACTTTGAGACGTGATTAAGTCACGTTGTTTTGTTGTGGTCGTATTTTGAAATTTTGACCTGTTTGTGCCCAAATTGGGCGTAAATTGCCTTTTTGATCCTTGAAAATTACCCGGCTATGTCGGGAATATTTTTTTGGTTGTTGGCGGACCTTGTGTGGGTCTCGGGATGTTGTTTTTTGAAATTTTGTAATTGTTTTGACTCATCTTTTGCTTGAAAAGAAGGGCGAGTCAGTTTGGATTTTGTTGGTTGTGACTCGTCTTTTGCTTGAAAAGAAGGGCGAGTCGATTTCGTAAATTTCTTGGTTAGGTTTGGGCGGGATTGCCCCTGTTTTGCTTTGCAGGTTTTTTTTTGGATTTGTCCATTTTGTGCCGTCGTAATGCCGAAATTTCGGCTGACATTTTTGTTTTGTTTTGATTGTAGGGGAGTGTTCCGGACCTACGGGGTCTGTTGCCGAGGCCTTTGAGGAGGAGGATGACTCTAGAGGAGGAGAAGCGCGTATTTTTTGTTATAGGCTTGGTTGTGTTTCTCCCTGGTGGCCTTTGCCCAGCTCTTGATCGGGCATCGATCATGGGTTGTTGTCTGCAGAGGTCGGACGCCCGATGATTGGGGGTCTAACCTCAGGGTGTCGCTTCATATTGCATTTTCCGGTCATTGCTGAATTCTAACGATTGGAGTTCAACATCTAGGGGGCATCCTAGGTTGCGGCCTCCAGTCGTTATTGAGTTCCGATGATCGAGGTGTAATATTGGGGCGATGCACTGGGTCACAATTCTTACTCACTGCGCCGTACAAAGTCTGCCAGACATTGTTTTCCTTTTTGTCGTGGAGTAGGAACGAGGTATTACCGTCATGGTAACCACCTCTGCTTCCGCTATTACTCCTTTGTTTTCCATGTTGCTCCCTTTCTTTTCCGGTCGGAAGGGTGGGGAATGCTTAGTTCGGTAGAGGGTAGATAGCCCCCAGCTTGTGTGCTTTAGGTTAGTGTCTGTAAGATAAGTGCTTGAATCAGACCCTGTTTGTATGGTCAGTCGTTTGTATCAAAAGTTTATTGATGTATTTTGCTTGAGGCGGTTTGTATATATGTGTTTTTGGATTGTGGTTTATTTTGTGTTTTGGCCTTTTGTGTTGTGTTTCGGAGAAGCACAATCGGCTGCTAGTTCCCCTTTTGCTTTGGCGTTTGTTCCTGCATCGTTAATTTTAGAAAACAGGCAACAGGTAGCACACGCGCATACACGTAAAAGCATTTGACAAAATAACCATGATGACTGAAATTGAAGATTTTGAAAATTCCGTGACCAGATGTCACGTCTGGATTTTTTTCAAATGGAAATGGTTTTGAAATAACCTCGATGACTCGAAGTTAAAATTGGATTTGAAATTTTTGAAAAAACCGTGACGAGTCATCACGTTTGAATTTTTCAATTGATTTGAAATTTGGGGCTATTAACTCGTGTTTGAATTAAATTGCACCGCGCTGCTTTGAAAATTGATTTGTGACTCGAAAAAACTAAAACTCAAACCGCCACGGGTGAATTTTAAAAGATATTTTTGCGAGTGTATTTGATTTGATTTTTGTGAGATCAAGACTCGAATTTGCGAGAGCTTGAATTTTTGGAGAGGATTGATGTTATGTTGCCAACCCTCGAATTTTGTGGAAAATGCGTAAAAAATTCGGAATTTTCGACTGACAAGGAAGCGATCCATCGCGGATCGAGACGACTAGCCCTTCCCCCTTAAAAAAAGAAGAGAAAAACCCGTATGTTTAAAGCTGCGTCATGGAAACCGTGTTGGATCTCGTGAAACGCGAAAAAGTGGAAATGTGAGTGTGAGAAAACACAAAAAATTCCAGATTGGCCCAACGAGGCGCGAGCTTTATTTTCGAGAATTTTGAGATCTCAGGGAGAAACACAAGTTGACAAAGACAAGTCATGGTGAGAATCCTGAGGACCAGCCTAAAGAGGCGCGAGGTCATTGGCGATGGAAGTCAGCTTCCCCTTTTTTCGGAAAAAAGCGCTGATTGTTTTGTATAAATAGGAATGTTTATGCTTCATTGTTTCATCATCCGAAACACAAAAAAAAAAAACGTCCCTACAAAACCTTTTCTTCTTCTTCCACAAAAATTCATGGATGTTTTCGAGAATAGGTTGCGACATTGGTGTCGGGATTTGTCACCTCCCGAGAAATACCAACTTCTTGTCATGGGAGTAGGCCAATTGCTAGTGCTTCGTCAAGTGAAGGTGCAATGTTCCTTTCTCGAAGCATGCTCTCGGTTTTGGGATTCGAAACATCATGTTTTCGTTTTCCCGAAAGGCGAAATATGTCCTCTTGTCGAGGAAGTAGGCACCATTGGTGGTTGGCCGGGTTGTGTTCCGGTGCTTCTCCTGATTCGGTTGTGTTACAAAGAGAAGTTTCATTTGATGATAGGATTTTCAACAAGGCAAGTCAACTCTCTCCTTGCTCTCCTTGGTGTGGATATGTTGCCTAGTGCATGCATACCTCCTTGTTGATGCCTTGAAGAAGGAGGGGCCAAAGTGCTACAGTGGCATGACCCTTGTGTACGTTGTTGAGCAAATGGAACACGGTTGGGATCCATCATGGTTGGTGCTTGGCGATATCATCCAAGGCTTGGATAAGAGAGGCTCTTGTGGAGAAGCTCCTTCGTTCGGATCTCCAAGGATCCTCCAAGTGTAGCTCATGGAGAGGCTAAGGTATGTAGAACCTCCGGCCGATTCTTCCTCTTACTTTTTCCGTCATCTTACAATGAGGAAGAAGTTGTACTTGGATAGCTTTGCATCCACCGAGGCTTATTGGGCCTCGAAGTTGGTGGAGGAGGGTGGTCCTCATATCTGTTGGGTGGTGCCATGGTGGCATTTGAGGTCCTTCACGGGATTGCCCGCTTCAGGTGCTAGTCCTCGCTCTTTGACGGTGGTAGGTTTGAAGGTTGCTTTATTCATTTATCCCGAAAAGTTCATGCGGCAAATGGGGCGTCAACAAAAGATGCCCGATCTAGATTCTCTCGTCCAAGAGAGTGTTTTCCGGAACTCCGAGCTTGTGGAGGTCTTTGAAAGGTGGTGGGCCACTCGGCTGCTTTGGGAGGTGCAAACCCCATTGCTACGACATGGGTGACTCCCGCTTATGTCAAGTGTGTTGGAGCTTGTGTCCTCCACAAATTAGTGTGATAACATTTGTAAATCTCTTACAGGTTCACAAGGGTATACTTCGTATTTTAATCAGTTGATTAACGATTACCTAATAACGGTTGGCTTGCTAGAAAGTTTGACGTTATTATCATACAGATGGCGATGAACAACTGGTCCCTAAAGGTCACACCTATAGGATGTGTTTGAGAGATGTGGTTATAGAAATATAATCACATTGATGCCTTATATGACTAAACAGTTAGTCAATGTGTTGATGAGACAATTATTTAATGAAGATTAAATAATATTAGTTGAGACGAATTAATCACAATTCGTAAATTGAATATAATAAGTTATATTTAATTAAATGTATGTAATGTTAGCTTGGACGAATTAATCTGTTAATTCGTAATTAAATGTAATCGGTTATATTTAATATCAACAAGATGAATGTGTCATGCATAGTGGTAATAGTGAGGGTACTCAAACCAAGAGGTCATGGGTTCGATCCTCACTAGATGACAATTTATATTTAACACATTTATACATTTTTGCCATAACCGAAAATAAGGAAATTATACTCCTTATTATTTCGGTATGTGGGCCGAAAATAAGTAGAAAGAAAACCTATTCCTCTTCTCTTGTTTTCACGGTTTAAGAGGTGAGTTAGGTTAATTTTCTAACCTAATTTTTTTTTCATCTCACTCTTGCCTCTCATCTCTACGAAAAACACAAAAACCTAAAAATTAATTAGCTAATTTTTGGATCGATTCTAGCATAATCAAAGGGCATTTCTCATATCGTCTTGGGTGCAACTGATAGGCGAATATCAACTTTGATATTGTTCTTAGGCCGTTTTTGCTAGGACCGAAGGTTATTTCTTAATCCTTTACAATTTTGTTTATGCAATTTATTTTATGACTAGTTTCATCATCATTATAATTCGTTATAGTCCTTAATATTAAAGGGATGCATACAGATAAATCCCACAAGTGGTATCAGAGCCAAGGCCACGAATTTTAATTTTGATGATTTTCATAAAAATTTTTGTAAACAATAATTAGGGTTTGCGAGAAAAAATATAATCGGCTGGATTTTTTTTTTTAGCCATGGATTTTTTTTTTCGTTTCCGTTACTGTTCACGGATGAACAGTATTATTAAAAAAAAAAATTTATTTTCTGTTTTTTTTCTTTCGGTTTCTCCTGAAAAACCGATTAAAGTTTTTTTTTGCGGCTGTTTTTGTTTATGCCGATTTGAAAAGCATCCGAGAAAAGAAATTTTTTTTCCTGTTACTGTCCACGTGGTTACTGTTCACAGAGGACAGATTTAAAAAAAAAAAATTTTGCCTTGTTTCGGTTTTTACAGATAAAACCGTGTACAAAATAAGAAAGGGGCTGTTTTTTTTTTTGTTTTTGCTGTTATTGCCGGAAAAAAAAAACTTGTTTTGTTTTTCCTTGATTAGCCGAGACATATAAAAAAAGGGGATTTTGTTTTTGTTTGTTTTGGCCAATATTAATTATACATTACCTTTAAAATGTATGATTAATTGTTGTGAAACGGTTCACAATTTTAAGATACCAAATTATTTTAAAGCAGTTTAAAATATTGATGGATTAAATTCATATTACAAGTTTAATATGAATTAAGATTAAATTTAATGTGATTAATTGAGGAATTGTCACTTAATTTCATTTAAATAGGTGGTTTGGATAAAATTAATCAACATAATTAAGGAATTGTGTCATGTATGTTTAATTTATTTTTAGTTGATGCATTTTATTTTTGTTGAATGATTCGTTGAATGAATTTATTTACGTATTTTTTTTTTTGCAATCGGTTGTAATTTGTAATACTTAGTGTGGCCTTAGTTAATTATGTTTTCGTAATGAAGGAAACATAATTTTTATGTAATTATGAGATCTCGAATCTCCTTTATTTTTCTTTAGTTTTGGGTTTTGAAATTAGAATGTAATAAATAGGTTTATTATGTAAATTTTATTTATTGTATTTTTCAAAAGAAGACTAAAGATGGAGATTGGAGCTCACTCCCGCTACATGGATCAAGATGGAACATCAAGACAAGCTTCGTGGGTCCAAGGATGGATTCCAAACTTGTATTTAATGTTCATTTTGATAGGATAGGCCACACTAGGACTTTTATTGTTTTACGTTTTCATTCATATTGCTTTTCATTCACATGATAGTTTATGCATCATATTCCGCCTAAAACCAAACCACCTACTACTAAAATGCATGAAAATTGACACATATAGGTTGTATGTTAGTTTTCATAGACATACAGATGTTACATGCTTTTAAGCCATCACCTTAGTTTATTCATTCACGCATGCTAGATATTAGTTCACTTAAAATGAATTAAAATAAAGTTGATGGGATCTTCCTCTAAAACGGAAATTGAGATTAGTCTTTATAAGGGCAAACAACTATGAATCCCTTCTTCGTCGGTAGGCATAATATGACCCCTTCTACGTTGGGTAAGTAGTTTATATTGACTTAGTTTATCTCAACATTATAGTCCGAAGAGTTTCTCGTGATTATGATGGACTAAATATAGAATTTACAGAAATTTATCGACCAAGAATTCTAACGGTAGAATTAGCTAAAAGGTTAGCTTATCAATTTACAGATAATTGAGTCTTGGGATCATTTATATAATTCTTGAGGAAGGTCAATTGTATAAATGTTTTGAGTCTTTGCGTTATGACACTAATTCATTAGACTTAAATTAAAATCGATGCACATGCTTATTATTTATTCTTCTTTTCGCAGTGTAGAACACGTTTATTTTACTGTTACAACAAAATGTCTCGAAATAACGCAATCCAAATGCCTAGTGCCACACTTGGACGCGAGTCCTGGCTGAAAATATTCATGGACCAAATGAATCAGTTCACACGTCTGAAAAACGACGGGTCCAACTTTGCGGACTCGGGAGGCGGATTACGGAATCTTGCCATTGCGACGATAAGCTCGGTACTTAATCGAGCCAATACCGGTAAACCCAGGCCCCAATGCAGGAGTCAACGAGTCACTCGCTTATAGTGACTTCGTTATGGAAGCGGGTGCGATAAAGAGCGTACTCATCTTTGCAATGGAAACCAATTTGCAGAGACGCTTCATTGCTCAGGGTGCAAACAATATTTTCACCTCGCTCACTAACGAGTTCTCAAAAGCACCGAGAATCGTTACCTATGAGCATACCTGTCGCTTCTTTGATGCGAAACTCCAGAAGAGCCAACCGGTTAGCCCACACATTCTTCACGTGATTGAGAATGTCGAGAAGCTGGAGGCACTTGATTGTAAAATCAGTGAGAGCATTGTCATAGACCGAATGCTTCATTCTCTTCACGATGGTTTTGCCCTTTTCAGGGCGAACTACTACATGAATGACTTGAAAAAAAGTCCTCATGAGCTACACTCCCTTCTCGTACAGACCGAGAAGGACATGAAATTGAGTGGGAGCATGAAGCAGGATGTTCTCACGATTTCCAACAAGGGTAAAGGTAAGGGCAAGGCTCATGGCGACCTAGCTGTAGGTAAGCCAAAGTTTAAAAAGCGAGGAAATGGTAAGAGTGGGCCCGGTGAGACTAGTGGCTCATAGGGCAAGGCAAAGAGCAAGGGCGGTGACATTGAGTGCCACCATTGTCACAAGACTGGACATTGGAGGAGGAACTGTCCCGTCTACCGTGAGGACATCAAAGCAGGCCGCGTCGTTCCTGTTGGTATGTCATCTTATATTCATATGATTGAGATTAACCATGTAAGTTTCGGAACTTGGGTACTTGATACTGGTTGTGGTTCTCATCTGTGTAATCATTTTCAGGGCCTAAAGAACATCATACCTCTCGAAAAAGGTGATGTGGACCTGCGAGTCGGGAATGGAGCACGAGTTGCTGCTGTCTCGAAGGGAACATATGTAATCCAACTCCCTAGTGGTTTTGAGTTATTTTTAAATAACTGTTACTATGTACCCAGTTTGTCTAAGAACATTATTTCTGTTTCCGTACTTGCTAAAGACGGTTTTGTATTTTCAATAAAGGATAATAGCTGTATTTTCTCTTTCAATGAAATGATTTATGGCAAAGCAGTTTCCATGAATGGAATTTACATCTTAGATCAAACCACGGAAGTATTACACATGAATAATAAGAAATTAAAGGTTGGTGACAAAGATCAAACCTATCTATGGCATTGTCGAATGGGACACATAAATGAGAAACGCGTAAAGAAACTCGTCGATAATGGGACTATTCCCGCATTCGATTTTTCTACATATGGCACGTGTGAATCATGTCTCATTGGCAAAATGACTCGAATTTCCTTCAAAGGTGTTGGAATGCGCGCTAGTGACATATTAGGACTCATACATACTGATGTTTGTGGACCTATGTCAATTACCGCTAGAGATGGCTATAGATATTTTATCACTTTCACGGACGATTTGAGTAGATACGGATATGTCTACTTAATGAAGCATAAAAGTGAGTCCTTTGAGAAATTCAAGGAATACCAGAACAGGGTTGAGAACCAACTGGGTAGAAAGGTTAAAGCACTCCGTTCAGATCGGGGTGGCGAATATCTTTCAAATGAGTTTGATCAACACCTTAAAGACTGTGGAATCGTTCTACAGTTAACTCCACCTGGAACACCTCAATTAAATGGTGTGTCCGAACGGAGAAATCGAACCTTACTTGATATGGTTCGATCCATGATGAGTCACACGGTAGTGCCTGATTCATTATGGGGTTTTGCTCTTTGTCACCGCTCTTATACTTAACCGAAGTCCGACTAAAGTCAAGCGACAAGACTCCATATGAAATGTGGAAGGGAACGGTCCCTAACTTGTCCTTTATTCGGGTTTGGGGCTGCGAGGCTTAGGTCAAGTGGAGACACGAGGATAAGCTCGGCCCGCGATTGGTCAAGACATACTTTATAGGTTATCCAAAAGGAACATTTGGTCATTACTTCTATTCGCCAACCGAACATCGAGTTTTGTTGCGGCTAGTGCGACGTTCTTAGAGAAAGAATTTCTCGAGAACAAGACGAGTAATAGAACCTTCGAGCTGTCGGAGATTCCAGAACCAACAACCGAGGAACAGATGAAGGAAGTTGTTCCTTCAACTGATGATACGGTTAGTATTCCTGAGGAACCTAGGAGGTCGGGTAGAGTCTCTCATCCTCCGGACAGATACATTGGTATGGTCGAGGAGAATGACGTTTTACTCCTATAGAGTAATGAACCCGCTACCTATAAAGGTGCTATGGCCTGTTCCGACTCAAAGCTATGGCTCGAAGCCATGCAATCCGAGATGGACTTCATGTATGAGAATGACGTATGGGATCTAGTTGATTTACCTAATAAGGTAAAACCTCTACAGTGCAAATGGCTTTACAAAATAAAGCGTTACGTAGACGCGCAACCAGGATACCTATAAGGCACGACTAGTGGCAAAAGGTTTCACTCAAGTGCACGGATTGCATTATGATGAGATTTTTGCACCTGTAGTCATGCTACGTTCCATTCGGATAATCTTAGCGATTGCCGCTTTTCATGATTATGAAATTTGGCAAATGGATGTGAAAACCGCCTTCTTAAACGGTTATTTGGAGGAAGAGTTGTACATGGTGCAACCCAAAGGTTTCATAGATCCTGAACATCCTAAGAAAGTATGCAAGCTTAAGCGTTCCATTTATGGACTTAAGCAAGCTTCTCGGAGTTGGAATCATCGTTTCGACCAGGTGATAAAAGAGTATGGTTTCACTCGATCGGTCGAAGAACCATGCTTATATATCAAGTCGAGTGGGAGCAAGATTGTATTCTTGATATTGTATGTCGATGACATACTCCTGATTGGGAATGACATTCCTCTCCTGTCTTCGGTTAAAGAATGGTTGAATAACCATTTCCAGATGAAAGATCTGGGTGAGGCACAGCGCATTTTGGGAATCCGTATCTACCGAGAGAGATCACGATTGACGTTATCACTTAGTCAGGAGTCTTATTTGGATAAGATTCTTGAGAAGTTCAGCATGACCAACTCCAAGAAGGGGAACCTTGCAATGACGTCTGGGATGCAGCTGAGCAAGTCTCAGTCACCCACGACGCCTGAAGGGATTGAGCGCATGAGTCGTGTTCTTTATGCATCAGCAATAAGATCAATCATGTATGCCATGATATGCACACGTCCAGACGTGGCATATGCATTGAGTATGACGAGTAGGTACCAAAAGAATCCAGGTGAAACACACTGGATAGCTGTTAAAAATATCCTCAAGTACCTACGGAGGACTAAGGATAGGGTATTGACTTATAGAGGCGATACTAAGCTATGTGCAATCGGTTACGCAGATGCTAGCTTCCAAACGGATCGAGATGATTCAAAATCTTAGTCCGGGTTCGTCTTCACTCTTAATGGTGCTGCGGTCAGCTGGAACAGTTCCAAACAGAGTGTTGTAGCAGATTCTACTACTGAATCCGAGTACTATGCCGCTTCGGACGCTGCAAAGGAAGCGATATGGATGCGTCAATTCTTACAAGGACTTACGATAGTTCCTAGTTCGAATGACCCGATCACCATCTATTGTGACAATAGAGGTGCCATCTTCCAGGCTAAGGAGCCTAAGTCTAGCAACAAATCTAGACATGTACATCGGAAAGCTCACCTGATCCGTGATTATGTGGAGCAAGAAGAGATAGTGATTGACAAGATTGCGACGGATGATAACATCGCGGACCCTCTCACTAAACCGTTGAATTTTGATAAGCATGAAGGGCACGTTATTTCCATGGGAATTAAACGTGTTCCTGAGTTGTAGTAGTTGATTATGAATTTGATACATTATCTTTTTCATATACTATTTATAACTTCATCGTTTTATTATAATATTTTGTTTTTCATGTGGATTGTCTTGACAACATTGAACGCCACAAAGTGAACTCAATTACATTATATTTTGTTTGGTCCGTAATCGCCTCCAAGAGCTGATAACTCTGGCTATTATATTGTGCAGTCGATTGATGGTGGGTTCAACGAGCCATAAGTCAAACTGTTGACTGATCGATCACAAATGCGAGATTATAACGATACCTCGTAGGACAAATTTTTGTGACAACGTAATGGAGTCCTAAATGTTTAAAAACATTCGGTGCCAGGTCGTGGATAGGACATCTATTGTGTTCCTAGAGTCGATTCTTTTGAATATCGACTGTCTCTTGAGATTAGGGCAGTTTTTGGGTGACTTTGGTTTCTTTCTCACGATGCATCAGAATCGGAGGCTAAGTAGATTTTTTCTGGGTCATTTCATACTGTGCTTACATCTGCAGGATTCGAGTTGAGGAAAATATCCAGCTCTTATCAGGTATAGTTATTTCTCATGGCCACTCGAGGAGTTGTAACTGAAATGCATGGCCATGCTCGAATGATGATTCGTTTATCAGTTAAGTTACTCTCTAGTCGGAGAAACCACTCTTGATGATGATCGCTTGTAAAATACGACCTTTGGGAATACGGATTTTGCAAATTGTTTTACATTGAGTGGGAGAAATTTTAAGATATGAGAATCGTTTATCGCACATACACTTGTGAGGACAAGTAGGAGTTTGTTGGAGCTTGTGTCCTCCACAAATTAGTCTGATAATATTTATAAATCTCTTATAGGTTCACAAGGGTATACTTCGTATTTTAATCAGTTGATTAACGATTACCTAATAACGGTTGGCTTGATAGAAAGTTTGACGTTATTATCATACAGATGGCGGTGATCAACTGGTCCCTAAAGGTCACACCTATAGGATGTGTTTGAGAGATGTGGTTATAGAAATATAATCACATTGATGCCTTATATGACTAAACAGTTAGTCAATGTGTTGATGAGACAATTATTTAATGATGATTAAATAATATTAGTTGAGACGAATTAACTGTCAATTCGTAAATTGAATATAATAAGTTATATTTAATTAAATGTATGTAATGTTAGCTTGGACGAATTAATCTGTTAAGTCGTAATTAAATGTAATCGGTTATATTTAATATCAACAAGATGAATGTGTCATAGTGGTAATAGTGAGGGTACTCAAACCAAGAGGTCATGGGTTCGATCGTCACTAGATGACAATTTATATTTAACACATTTATACATTTTTGCCATAACCGAAAAATAAGGAAATTATACTCCTTATTATTTCGGTATGTGGGCCGAAAATAAGTAGAAAGAAAACATATTCCTCTTCTCTTGTTTTCACGGTTTAAGAGGTGAGTTAGGTTAATTTTCTAACCTAATTTTTTTTCATCTCACTCTTGCCTCTCATCTCTACGAAAAACACAAAAACCTAAAAATTAATTAGTTAATTTTTGGATCGATTCTAGCATAATCAAAGGGCATTTCTCATATCGTCTTGGATGCAACTGATAGGCGAATATCAACTTTGATATTGTTCTTAGGCCGTTTTTGCTAGGACCGAAGGTTATTTCTTAATCCTTTACAATTTTGTTTATGCAATTTATTTTATGACTAGTTTCATCATCATTATAATTCGTTATAGTCCTTAATATTAAAGGGATGCATACAGATAAATCCCACAAAGTGGGCAAGAGCTCAAACCTTGGAGGAACGAGGTTGTTGACTTGAAGTATAGAGAGGTTGACAAGGCCAACCGTGCCTTCTTTGACGACTTTGTCGATGATGGAGCTAGCCCGGATGTAATGAGGCCACCAAAGAGGAGAAGCTCGGGCCCCAAAGAGGCGGTGAGCCGCGTATGGGCTCGTCTTGGACCGAGTTTGGGGTCATGCAAGAAACCGGAGGCCGTCGCCATTGTAGATCCGTTGAGGATCCGTTCCGAAGAGGAAGATCATGCTAGGCGTGCCAACAAGAAGAGCAAGGGGAAGATGTACCCCGAGGGAAAAGGCAAGGGTAGAATGGAAGAATGAAGATCTCCATTACCCGCTTTATTATTATGTTGTATTAATGTTGTGAGTTTTTATTTTTATTATGTTGTATTAGCTATTTATTGTATGTTTTGTGCTAGTTTTACTATGTGAGATGTCTTAGTCAACCCCTTAGCTTTGACAAGTTGTAGACTTACAAGGCTTTGTTTGTTGTTGAATTTGTAATCCTTCTCATTATTAATTAAATAAGAGGATTGCTTGTGTTGAAAGGAATTGTGACCGCTTGTTTCTTCCATCTATTTTGTAAAGGTAATTCGGCTTGAATCATCCTAAACATTGCACTTGGGATCTTTGTGGGAAGGGAGAAAAGGGCTCCTTTTTGTATATTTTTGTGGGAGAGGGAAGTGTTCTTTCGTTTTTTACTTTTTTTGAAGTTGATATGGGTGATGTTTTTTTATTATGGGGATGGTTGTATCCTTCTTGTATAATAAAGGACTGCCTACGTATCCACTTGAAAAGGTGAAATCAAACCATGCTCGTAGTTTGAAATAGAATGTCTAAATTTATTGGGTTTTGTGGTTGTATCCCTCTTGTGTAAGAAAGGACTGCCTACGTATCCACCTGAAAAGGTGAAATCAAACCATGCTCGTAGTTCAGGTGTTTCGGTTTGAGTGCGAATGGATGTTGCCTTTAACAGATCAAAGGGCATTTGAAACGGGCATGGTGCCGCAACTTAGACTCGATAAAACATGCAATTTCAAATCAGAACGCATTGAGGAACTTGACTTGAAAGGGATAAGGTGGTCACTAGTTGTAAAACTAGGGTGAGGTTGTTGGTTGCTATTGTTCAAGGGTAGTATTTCTTGAGTTGGTCTAGGTTGGTCGGGTTTGTAAAATCCTCCCCGTCTAGGTAACTCAGTCTCACTGCGCCCCCGAAAGTATTTTCTTGACGAGATATGGCCCGACCCAATTAGATTTAAATTTCCCCCTTGGATCTACGGGTAACGGTGCTCGAACCGACTTGAGGACCAAGTTGCCTTCCTTGATATCCCTGGGTTTAACCTTTTTGTCAAATGCCCGTTGTATATGTCGTTGGTATAGATAGACGTTGTGCAAGGCGTTGAGTTGCCGCTCGTCTAGAAGCATGAGTTGTTCGAACCTTCGACGGGTCCATTCCGCCTCAGGGGATTGACTCTCCAGTAGGATTCGTAGAGATGGGACTTCCAACTCTACCGGCTGAACTGCCTCCATGCCATATGCTAGGTAGAAGGGTATGGCTCCTGTTGGTGTTCGAATGGAGGTTCGGTATCCCTTGAGCACGAATGGGAGTTTGCTCGGAAAATCGCGGTAATTATCTTGCATTTTCTTGATGATGGTGACAAGAGTTTTGTTTGATGCCTCTACCGCTCCGTTGGTTTGGGGACGATAGGGGGATGATCGATGTCGCTTGATTTTGTATTTGTCTAGCAAGGCTTGGATTTCCGCTTGGAAGTGAGAGCCTTGGTCGCTGATGATTTCATGGGGTACCCCATATCTGCAAATGATGTTGTCTTGGATGAACTTGACCACTTGTTTGGCAGTCAAGATTGCATGGGACTATGCTTCCACCCATTTTTTGAAGTAGTCGATGGCGACGAGGACGAAGCAATGCCCGTTGGTGTCTATCGGGTTGACTTTCCCAATGATGTCGATGCCCCAGGTCGAGAAAGGCCAGGGTGATGTCATGGTGTATAGGAGGGATGGTGGTATGTGTTGTATGTTGGCGAATATTTGGCAATTGTGGCAATGTTTGACGTAGTTTCGGTAATCGGCTTCCATGGTTGTCCAATAGTAGCCTAACCGCATGATTTTTCGGGTTAGCATCATTGCGCTCATGTGAGGGCCACATTCTCCGTCGTGGACCTCTCCCATGATATTTTTGGCTTTGTGATGGTCAATGCGAAGGAGAAGAATTCCATGGGGTGTTCTTTTGTATAGTTGTTCTTGGTTTATCACAAATTGTGATGCAAGTAAACGGATGGCTCTTTGTCCTCTTGTATCAGAGTTGGGAGGGAATTCGTTTTTGGTTTTGTAATTAAGGATGGCTTGGTACCAAGGTTCGACATGGTTTTTCTCGTTGTTGTTGATGACGCAAATGTGAGCCGGCTCACTCCTTCTCTTGACACATACGGGCATCGATGTCATGTCGTCAGGTATGTTGACGAGCGCAGCAAGCTTTGCCAGGGCATCAGCGAATTGATTTTCTTCTCGTGGCAAGTGGAAGTAGTCGACTTGGTCTAAGAACTCGGCGATTTGATTAATTTTTGCTCGATAGGGTGCCAAGCTGTCACTTCGGAATTTCCATGATCCTGATACCTGATTGATGATGATGACCCTCAGTCTCTTTATGCCAAGTGTTATGGGTGCTTGTAGGCCGATGAGGCATGCTTCATACTCTGCGGCGTTGTTGGTGACGGCGAAGTGTAGCTTAACCGAGATTGGAACATGTTCTCCCTCTGGTGATATTATAAGGATTCCTACTCCAAAGCCTCTTAGATTAGATGCGCCATCAAAGTATAGGTCCCATGCGTCGGTGTCAGCACAAAGGATGTCTTCGTCAGGAAGTGACCAGGTGTCGGTTGTTGGATCCTCGCTGATGGGATTTTCTGCTAGGAAATCGCTGCTTTTTGCTTGATAACCTTGAGGGGTACAAAGTTGAGATCAAATTAAGAAAGCATGAGTGTACATCTAGACAGCCTTCCATTTAGTATGGGGTTTTTTGAAGATGTATTTGATCGGGTCCATCTTGGAGTAGATGTGAACCGTGTAGCTGAGCATGTAGTGTCACAGCTTTTTTGTTGACCATACTAGGGCAAGGCATGTCTTCTCCAGTTGGGTGTACCTTGTCTCATACTCGATGAACCTTTTGCTGATGTAGTAGATAGCTCGCTCTTCGCCATCGACTATTTGCGCCAGCATTGCTCCCATGGCCGTGTCGGTGACGGTCAGGTATAGGGATAATGGGATTCCCTGTTGAGGCGGCATGAGGACAAGAGGTTTGGATAGGATTTCCTTTATCCCGTCGAAGGCCTTTTGATAGTCGTCATCCCAATCGGTGTGATCGGAGGCGTGAAGCTTTTTGAAGATTAGTTCACAAATCATGGTGAGCTTGGCTATAAAGCGGCTGATGTACTGAATTTGACTGACGAATCCCCGAATCTCCTTCTCGTTCTTAGGTTGAGGCATTTGTTCAAGGGCCTTGATTTTGTTTGGATCGATCTCAATGCTCCTCTTGCTGACAACGTGTCCCAAGAGTTTTCCGGAGGTGACCCCGAATGCACACTTATGAGGATTCAGTCCCATGTTGTATTTTCGTGGACGAGCGAAGAATTTCCGGAGGGCGCTGATATGGCATCTCGTTCTTTTAATTTGACGACCATGTCATCAACATATACTTCTACCTCCTTGTGCATCATGTCATGAAGGAGAGTGGTAGCAGTTTTTTTGGTAAGTTGATCCGGCGTTGATTAGGCCGAAAGGCATGACCGTGTAGCAGTACATACCCCACTACGTAGTGAATGCAGTTTTGTGCATGTCTTCCTCAGCCATTTTGATTTGTTTGTACCCAGCATACCCATCCATGAATGATAGAAGAGCGTGCTCGGCGGTATTGTCCACCAGGATGTCAACATGCGGTAAAAGAAAGTCGTCTTTTGGACTTGCTTTGTTTAGGTCCCTGAAGTCGACGCAAACCCGAATTCTTCAGTCTTTCTTGGGTACGGGAACAATGTCGGCCACCCAGTCAGAATATTCAGACACTTTGATGAATCCAACCTTGAACTGTTTGTCCACTTCTTCCTTGATTTTCAGAGCCCATTCAGGGCAGATTCGGCGCAACTTTTGCTTTATGGGTTTGGCTCCGGGTTTAATGGGTATCCTGTGCTCTGCAATCTCCCCGTCAATCCGGGGCATGTATTTGTAGGACCAGGCGAATACGTCTTTGTATTCGTGCAGGAGGTCAATGAACTGCTGTCTTTTCGCGGAGTCAAGGGTGGTCCCTATCCTAAGTTCCTGAGGTGTGTTGTCGGTTCCTATGTTAATAGGTTCGGTCTCATCAATGATGGGGGTCCTAGTTTCCCGTTTGTTGAGTTCTTTGGCTAGGTGAGGTGGGTAGTCACTCAAGTCAAATTCCTCACGATCGTTCAGAATTGCATTGCAGTTAAATTGAGACGAGTCATAAGCAAACTTAGCGTTCATTAAGTTGATTTGAGCGAGAAGCTCGGATAGGACAAACATCTCATGGGCAGTCAGAGGCGACACCGAAGAGGAGGTGGTCCGTGGAACATGCTCCAGGTTATCACCTTCCCCGGGAGTGGGGATAACCTTAGTTGACTCGGCCTCTGAAGCAGCCACAAGTTTGTGATAAAACAGTGGAAATGGAAATTTGACCGGGACTTCGGGAGTGCTAGGAGCTAAAATAGACTGACTCCGAATCAGACTCAGACTCTTCTTCGCTTTCCTCTTTGAACATGGGGCCTTCTCTGGCTGTGACTTTGAGGATGCGTCCTTGACGATCGGTCAGTATCAGAGATTAAGGCGGTGGGATCAAACTGACGGTCTTTTAGAGCAATGTTGATGATGTCCTCATAGCTGAGGTGTTTGATGTTGTGTTCTCCGAAGAGGAGAGTGGCAGCTTGTCCGTCGAGGCATGGGTTCAACTCAGATTATGTCGATGCGGCCTGGGTGTTGTCAGGGATGAAGTAGCAGTCTTGGAAGACTTCTACACCCGGATGTTTGACCTTGGCTATAGAGTCAAAGATTGGCTCCGGAAATCCATGATAGAGCTCAGACTCTCCCTCGGGGATGAAGTAACCGTTGAGGGTCAAGTGATAGGGACGGAGGATGACTCCGTGCTTCTTGCGCTTCCGTGCTAGGAGGTTCATCTCTTGGACATCTTCATCGGTGGGCTCATAGCCTAGCCCGAAGGGGATGTTGGGGACCTTATCCTGTTTCAAGGGAGGTAAGGTGCTTTTTAGCGGATTGAGGGGTAAAGCCGGGAAGTAACACTGGCGCATCAGAATGCGGTTGACTGTGAGGTTGGAGAACGGTTCACAATCAAAAGGCGTTGATGTATCAGTTAGGGCATTCACAGCCTGGAACCCCCACATTTCGTTGTCGTCCTCCTCAATTACTAGGGAGGCTATTCCCTTCTTCATGATGACTTTTATTGGGGAAGCAGGAATTGTGATTATCTTCCCATTGAAAGGGATCCCGATTTTCTGATGTAGAGTTGAGGTAATGGTATTGACGGCGTGAATCCAAGGGCGTGCCAGAAGCATGTTGAAAGAGGCGTCAATGTCGACTACCTGAAAACTGGTCTGCCTATCCAAGGGTCCAGTTGCAATGGTTAAGGTGATAAGCCTCGCAACGTTACAACATGTGCCGTCATAAGCGCGTACCCCTTGATAGGTGGGGGACTAAGTCGGCTTCCTTTTGTGAGCATTTTTTAGGGGAATGACGTTGACCGTGAATCCGTCATCCACTAGAACCATAGGCACGTCCTTTCTGAGGCATTGTACGGTGATGTATAGGGCCGGGTTATGGTTGGCTCCGAATGGACGGATATCTTCATCGGAGAAGATGATCGGGTTGTTCAAGTCGGGGACATCCCTTGTCATGTGCGCCACTACCTCTTCAGGAGAGGAGGTAGAGGGAACTGTCAGCTTTCCTAAGGTTTGTTGTAAAGCTTGCCGATGTTCGAAGGATGTAGCAATCAATTGCCAAATTGAGATTTCGGCCCTCGCTTTTTGCAGTTGTTTAAGGATCGAGTTTTCGGGAGCCTTGGGCTGAGTGTCCAGGTCTAGGACAGTCTGGTCATTCATTGTTAGAATGACTGCTGGATTGTTCGGGTTTTGATAGGGGCATCCTGACCGGGTAAGATGACCTATCTCTTTCGCCTGTTTTCCCTTTCCCGGGATCACATAGACATCCTCCACATCATCTCTCCAGACACCATTTATTTCGGGGTCACAAGGGTACCTCGAAGGGGTATTCTTCGGTAGGTAGTTTTTGTGAGGGAGGTTTTTATGAGGGTAATTTTTATGTGGTTGATTATTATGGGGGTAATTTTTGTGCGATTGATTATTGTGGGGGTAATTTTGATGTGGTGCGTGCCAGAAAGGTCGCGGGAGCAATCTGATACGTGCAATTTATATAGACTTTTTAGCCTCTTATTGCACGCATTTCTATGCCTTTTTGTATCGCTTTGTATTGCAAAATACCCCGAATTGGCTACTTTGGTTTGTTTTGTCTTAATTGCAGAAATGGACCAGAAAGTAGTGAAACCGCGCCTTATTCATCCCTTTTAGCATGCATTGTAAGGAGACGGAGTCATTAGAGCAAGAGTCGTACCTTGGAGTGCGTGAAGGAAGGTCATATGAAGCTGCTAAGACGAGTTTGAGGCTAATGCAATGGATTTCCACTCGATCGAGATGCTTTGGAGGTCGATCGAGTGGTTTGGCAGGCTTTAGAGGCCCATCGACTGGTTCTTTTTACTCGATCGAAATGTGCTTTATTGGAGTTACTCGATCGAGAGCCTAAAGTGCTCGATCGAGTACATTTGCTGAAGAAGACCTCGATCGAGTAGTCTGAAAGTACTCGATCGAGGGGTTTGCTATGTTACACGGGCTTTAGTAATCCGTGATAGGTTTATTTTTGTTAAATTACACTTCCCTATATGAGGAAGTCGTAATTAGGTTATTAAACACTCCTGAATACTTCTTTCACTTATGACTTTACTGCTTAAACACTTTTACTGCTTAATCTCATACTTTTGCTCTTGCTTTTGTGGATTGATCTTTATGCCGGATTCTATTAGATTGTAATCATTCATTTCTCCTTAATCTCAATACTTTATTTACTTTAATTTCTTGTTCTCTTGTTGTTATTCTTGCCCTTGTCTAGTTTATACTTATTGTTATCCCTTTATTATGTCTTCCATTAGCATCATCATAGTTATTGTTATTGTTAATCTCAAGAACATGAGTAGCTAATTTCTTTTATGTTAGGACTAGGGGATCCGTGGTAGAATTGTGACGATGTAGTAAATAGACTAGATAATTTACATGTGAGAATCTGTCCCCGTAGCAATATAACTGTAACACCTATTTAGTTGAGTGCACGCGTCTAAACAACATTAATCTGGTTAAGTTTGTTCCTGGATTGGAAGATTGGAATAAACAGGCCTGTTATGAACAGTAGACTACCCTAATGAGGACGGAAGTTAAGTTAGTGGAATTCTAGGGTGGATAGCGGACCGGAAGGACCTTTCCCATGCCCTTCTCACAGTAGATTGTCTAGGCTATTTGCAACTGAGTCGATATACTACCATGGTGAACCGAAATCCTGACATACTCTCTTTTATCTGATCATTCATATCATATTTTCTCACTTTTACTGCTCTTACTTTATTTCTCTTACCCTTAAACCTTTAGTAGTTTAGAAAATAAAATAAAAAACCCCCATTTGTGACCTAGATATACGGACTACAGATAGATACCTTGCCTCCTTGTGGAGATCGGCCCTACTTATCACTAGCTTCTGTTAGTATATTTAGGTATTTATTTTTGGTACAGAAACGACAGTATCACAATCCTTCCTGGTGAGGGTAGTTTTGGGTATTTGGATGACCTTCCCTCTTACGCAATGCTGGTGTTGGAGGATTGAAAATCAATCGGCAATAAACATCGTTCAGTCGAGTAATCCTTTCTGAAAGGCTGGCTATAGCCTCCTCAACTTGTTGGAACATGGAAAGCATGGTTGCGGCGCTGAATACGAATACCCCGTCCGAGACATCTTTCTCCAAGGCATTCACCTCACCATCAATTGGTAAGATGAGGTGTGAGCAGTCTCAAGTTAGCTCATCATTGGAGATAGCATGGATTCCTAAGGGATTTGTCTTGTTATTTTGTTTCGTAGGTGGAGGCAATGGTAATTCCCTTTTTTCGATCATGTCTTGAAGGATGTGCTTGAGGTTGAACCAGGTTTCTTTGGGGTTGGTTTGAGGAGGTTGACCTCATCAATCTTGTTTGTTTGGCCGTAGGGGCGAGATCCGGTGGATGTAGACCCTTGATAGCCTCTACCGGTGATTTTAGCTAGGACACCATTCCGGAGGTCGTCTTCGATGCGGGTTCCAAGGATTTGCAGGTATTGGAATGTCTTGATGTTTTGGTATCTCAGAAGGTTGGCATAAACCGGGCGGATGTTGTTGACAAATTTCTCCACCATAGTTGATTCACTTGGCTTGCTGACCAATTGGGTGCTTACCCTTCTCCAACGGGTTAGGAATTATGTGAACCCTTCCTTATCATTTTGGGTGAGGACCTCGAGAGTACGGGTGTTAGCCTAGATTTTGACATTGTCGGTATATTTTTTAGCAAACTCAACGGCGATCTCGTCCCAGGTAGTAAGGTTCTTTGGTTTGAGGGAGTAGTACCATTGGCGAGGGATCGGCTCCAGGGATAATGGAAAGATCCGGGTGAAGAGTTCCTATTTGACCCCCTTTTTGGCTATGTAGTCCTTGAAGGCCCGGATGTGATTGAGTGGGTCCTCCACTCTCTTGAATTTGGGTACATCGGTGAAGGTAAAGTTGTCGGGTAATTGATCGCCTACGGGTTCTAATCTTCGATTGATTTCGAGGTGGATGTTGTTACCCCGGACTAGGTTTTGTTCTTCCAAGAGTTTGAGCCTTTTCTCTGTTTCAGTCAAAGAAGGAGCATTGTGTTCTCCAGTTTCCTTGTTTTTCAGGGTGTCGATACGGGTCTCGACACGATCCAGGGTGACCTTAAGAGCGGTGAGCAGGCTGGCTAGCTGAGAAGTTGTAACATTTCCGTTGATGTCGTCATTGTTGTTGAACGAAGTTGAAGACGGGGCCATGGTTCTGAGGCAGAAAAACGACTCGCATTACATCTCAATCCGACACGGTCCAATGATTGAATGTAGAAAATGCAAAGGAGGAAAAAAGGATCCGACTCAGCAAGACGAAGTATTCCGTGTGTGGTACCTCAATGCCGAGTCAATTTATAATGTGACGGTGTTGACCGGACTTTGACTTGCATCCAACGTAGCAGCGTGACGCCGTTGGACGAGTCTCGCGGTGAGACGACTCATAAGTAAAGACCCATAAGTACGTTTGCTTCGACTCGATAGACACGAGGCGGCATTGGAATAGTGGACTGAATTTTCGAAAATAGAGGTTTTCAAAAGATTCATTTGTCGCTTTATGGACGACTTCCGAAGAATAGAGAACTCCGAAAGTCGGTTAATTTAAAAGTTTTCTTAAGTTTGTTTTCAAAAGACGGTTTGAGTTTGAGTCTGCTCGGAAAACAATGTACTGTTTCCCGAGATGGTATTCGAAATTAAAATTGTATGTTTTGAAAATCAAGTTTTGAAATTTTCGACAAGGTTTCGGGGACTGTGTATAGTCCTCGGGTCTTTTGAAAATGTCTCGAAAAAGGGGTGTGTTCCTTTCTCAGGTCTTGAAAGAGCCAATATCGGCGCCAGACGGATTAAAATTTGTGTCTTGACGCGGCGATTATAATGGCGTAAAAAGGTGTTTTGAAATGGTTGTAGAAAACCGGGTTTGAAAATCATCATTACGACGGCCTAGAAAGGCGTGCTTTTTTAAAAAAAATATAACGGTCGGCAAAAGACCGAGTTTTGAAATGGCCATTATAACGGCGCAAAAGGGGTGTTTTTGAAAGTTTGAAATGACACGGAAGGACTTGTGATCACATAGCACATAAGCACTCGCAGTTCCATTATATTATGCATAATGCTGACACGGGTTTTGGCTTAAAAGGGCGGGTTACATGCCAAGCGGTCAAACCCCGATTTTCGAGAGGGATACCAATATAAACAAAATGTGTAAGGAGGGCGCCCTAGCCTCGCGCTCGAAGGTGATGAAAGCTCTTGGACGAAACAGAAATGTGTAACGTCAACGGTATGCTTGAATCCATTGGGATTCGAAATGCGGGGATGATAAAACTCACACCGACGGGATGAGCCAATTGGTCGAAAAAGGTTAGGTTGTGGGCCCGGACAAGGAATCCGACTATGACCGTAATATCAATTAATGCATTTCAACCAAGACCTCGTTCGAGTCTCACCATCTAGGGATCACAAAGACACAAGTGTCCTAGTTTTCCCCAGTCGAGTCACCAATCTATGGACATGGCCCACCTACGCGCCCAACCAATCTGTGGACGCATAGCAGTCTTTTGAAAGTCACGCTCGGCGGCGTAAAAGAATGCTTTCGACTGGATCGCTTTAGATCGGTCGGTTTCGTCTCGGCAAGGGTCTCGAAATGATGCAAGAGATGTTCGAAGTCACCACCAAGCATTTGTGGGATGCTTGGAACCTGTTCGAATCCACTTTATACCTAGGTCAATCAAGGCAAAAAGCGGTGTTTGACATAGGTACTAAAGATAAGGAGTCGTTCCACTTTAGCATCCTATCTCTAGAATGACTCTTGTACGCTCTGGATAAGGTCGTCCACAATCCAAAGTTTTTGAGTAAGAGGTGAAGGTACGTGATCCATTTGTCTTAGTAAGGCTTTTTGCAAATATGGTGTAAAATGGGTAAATTCGTCATCTGATCCGTCCTATATTCGGGTTAACCGAATTCGGGATCGTCCTAGATAGATGCTGGAAGGGAACAGGCCCTGCATCAGGCAGCCGATATAGGCGCGAGCCTATTGGCGATGCAAGTGGGTCTGCCCTAGTTTGAAAATGGGAAAATGAGTGGCCTGTTTAGGCGCGGGTCAACAGATGATGGAAGAGCGTCTTCTAACCATTGAAAAGGTTTGTAAAATGGTTTGAAAATAGGGTGTTTGAACCCGTCTTGATTTGAAAAGGCCGTTTGGGCCGCTGTTGTATTGATGTGAAGAACGAGACATGAATAATCGTCATTATTTTGACAATATTCGACGCCGGGCTCGGTTTTGCAAGCTTGACATGGATAGTTTTTAAAATGATTATGAACTAATTGTTTTAAGTTCATTTTTTTGTAATTAGTCAATGTTTATCATCGTACTCGGGTTAAAATCCGACATGGTATGTAAAACCAAGGATGACTTTGTATTATGACTAATACATTGGTTTTGAAAATGTAAAGAATTGAAGACAGGCTTTAAAATGCCTTTTAAAATGTAAAGAAATGAAATAAAAGGTTTTAAAATACCTTTTAAAATGTAATTAACCAAATATTCTCACCGAAATACGGATTAAACATGCACATCAATACCAACACAACAATCCAAAAGTTCCCATAAGGAACATCCAAAGCACAAAAATTTCCATCCTCCTTCAAATATGCAAGATATAAAAGAAAGAACGGTAAAGGAGTAAGAGATTAGAACGAGTTTACCAAGCGGTCTTCTAGCTCCTTTTTGCCTCAATTGGTCAATGCCTATGCCAACGGTTAGCCAAATATATATATACAATGCAATATTTTTGGAATTTTTGATTTTTTTTCGATTTTTAGGCATTTTCTTGAATTTTCTTAAATTTACAAGTATATATGTATATGTACAAATATAAACAATATTCACAAAGTGGATATTTCCCTCCACACACTTGAAATTTACATTGTCCTCGATGAAACAAAGTATAAGGAGAGAATAGGGAAAATTAAACAACATATTTTGGTGGTTTTTGAATTTTTTTCGAAATTAAAGAACATATTTTTGGATTTTTTGAATATTTGAAAATAAATAACATGTTTTTGGTATTTTTAAATGATAAAATTTCCTTTCCACACTTATTTATTTACATATTTCCAATGGAAATAAATGTGTGGAGGAAATTTAGAAATGAAATACATGTTTTTGTTGGTTTTTGATTTTTCAAATTTTTAGTGATCTTTGTTTTTAAATGAGTATGCAATGCATGATCTATTCTATATACAATATTGAAATACGATGCAAGCTAGCCTACATGAATGCATTTCTATATGTGACGATATTTTACAAAATTTAAATCTAATGCAAGCCTAAATGAATGCAACTAAATGAGTTTCTATTCTAAATATATTATAAGTAATCTAAATGCGTACAAAAATTTAAACATGAATGAGATGTTTGGATTTAAGGAGTCATACTTGGATTTGGATTTGATGGGAGCAAAAATAGGCCAAGAATAGGCCTATAGGACTCGTCGTCCTCTTCATCATCTTCTTCTTCCCCGGTGCCGAACCGTCTCCCTAATGAAATCATCGGTGTTCATAGGGGCGGAGGAGTCGCCAAATCCCGCAGTGGTGTCGATGAATACTTCCGTGCCCGCTACCGAGCCACCTCGAACCTCGGGGTTACCAAAAATGGAGAGTGGCAACGACGCCATTTGATGAGTAAGAAATATATTGTATGTGTCGTCGTTTCTTATCACCAACAAAATTTGTAAACCCAATTTAGTAGTATAAATCGGGGTCGAACCACGAGGATGGTGGGGAGTATATTCAATTTAATACGAGTCTAGTTTAGTCGGAAAAATGAAGGGAGTTGATTCAAAACTAAGCATCTAAATATAAACTAAGATAAGCGATTGAAATGAAGTGTAAACGATTAATTTAAGGACTAGGGCTTTTGGATTCATCTAAATGGGATAAGGATAAAAATGGTGATTTAATGGGTTAAGGGTAGACCTGGCAAAACTGGTCAACGGGTCATTTCGGGTCGGGTCAGATCGGGTTTCTCATTGATTTCGAGTTAACTCGGGCCGGGACGGTCATTTCGGGTTTCGGGTCTGTTTCGGGTTTGTTGGTCGGGTCAGTTCCGGGTCAAAAGGGTTGGGTTGTTTTGGGTCGGGTCATTTTCGAATCAATGAATCATAGAGAAATTACCATTTCAAGTCTTTTCGGTTCAATTAGAGTTATATTTTGTCGGGTCATTTTCGGGTTTGGTGGTTTCGGATCGGGTCATTTTCGGGTCAGGCCAGTTTGGGTCAAGAAAGCTCGGGTCATGTTCGGGTCGGGTCGAATCAATTCGGGTTTTCGGTCACATTCGAGTGATGTAGTTCGGGTCACTTTGGGTCTCAGGTCAGCTTTTTTCGGGTCGGGTTGCTTTTGCCAAGTCTAGTTAAGGTAGAGATTAGCCAGGAAAAACAATCAATGTCTTGACCTTCCTAAAGATGACACCTAACTTTCATTAAGCATCAATTCTTCTCCTAAACATATAAAAAGACCCTCTATAAACTTTCATTAATAGGGGAATTAAGCAAATAATGAAGAAAGACATGTGCTTTCACTCAATACAATTCATCAAACACCTTGTGTACATGCATAAGAAGGCTAAACAATTCACCAAAAACCCAAATATTAATCATCCAATCATACCCATTAATCCCATTTAGACTCCCCCTAAACCCTAGGAGGATTTCTACTCACACATATTCAAATGATACATGTAAATAATTGGAGAAAGACAAGCAATCAAAGTAGAAGACATGATATAAATTTCAACAATGATAAAAGACAAACTGAAATGTAAATTATTGATTAAAAAAAGTAAATAAGAAGAGAATTATACCAATTGCTAGGAAAGATTGTTACTTTTATTGAATAAAATAAGAGATTCTTCAATATCTCCAAAATACAACCCAAAGATTCAAATGTAAACAATTGAAACTAAGTAGATCTATAATAATTAAGTAATTAAGGTTTAATGAAGGAAAGATTAATACTTGGTTTATAATAATGCATAAATATTAGAGAGTTCTTCAATCTAGGTTAATAATGTGTCTACAAAGGATTAAGGGAAGGGGTATTTATAGTACCCCTTTTAATTCAACACAAATGAAGGAAAAGAAGCCAAAATATGCGTTCAGGTAGCCTCTGACGGCACACCGGCTGCCGGCCTCCCTGACGGCAGCGTCTTCTTTCAAATATGAGCCAAAAACGACTTAGTGTTCTCTCTCTTTCGGTGGACCCGCTGCCGGCTGCGAGGCGAGAATCCTCCTTCTTGACTTTCTTCAATGAGGGAAGTTTATCTTTGAGTTAACCTACGCTGCCGATACCCCTAGGCGTGTGTGCACTCTTAATTCGGCTTCAAAATCTCATCTAAAATTTGTCTAAGTGTTGAGGTGTTCCCTGCCGGTGGACCAGACGCCTTGGTCCGGCCGACGAGAGAACACTTTCTCAGAATTTCCTTCACATTTGTGGATGGGAGGGATGTCCCTGCCGGTGAGCCGGCTGCCGGCCTGTCGGCAGAGACATCTGCTCAGCTCTTTCCCTTCTCTTCTTCTCAAGCTAGCATGGTCCTAAGCCCGAGCTTGCTCCTTCTTCCATCTTGCCAACTTCTTGGCCTATTCCCTACAAATTTAGACAGGAATTCATAGTTTTCGAATAAATGGAATAAAAGGGCAAAATGCAAGCGAGTTAGGGTCAAAACCGTGCCAATTGGGGTCAAAAAATCATGAAAAGAAAAAGGGGAATTGGAAAAAAAAATCAATCATCAGTGTGGTCCTTTAAATAGGAAACACGCAAATGGCTTCCTAGCGGTAGATGCTTCCAACGTGCTCCTCTTTGAGGAGGTTGGGGTGAAATTAGCTTGCCTCCACCTTCTATTATCTCCTCCTGGACAGAATCAACTGTATCCCGTAGGAAGAGTTTTGGCTTGGGAAGTGTTTCCTCCAAATCTGGGATTGCCCATACTCGTTGCCCACGCTCGGTATAATAATCGACCAGTTTCTCGGCCGCGGTCATTGCAGCGGAGAGGGACTTGGGTCTCTATCGCATGATATCTCGTTAAGCCCACTCCTTTAAACCATCGATGAATTAGAACACACGATCCGTCTCGGTTATATCGGTTATCTCCAGCGTACATGTCGAGTAGGCTTTTACATACTCTCGGATAGAGCCCTTATGCTTCAAGCTTGATAGGCTTTGTCGCACACCTAATCAAAGATATATTTCCCTAGACACAAATGAATGTAGTACAAAGGGGTCGAACACAAGGAGACGGGAATTGGTTATTGAAATGCTATGAATAGAAATCTATCTAGACCGATTCAATTGGTTGTTTGGTTTGGTTTGATAACTTGCAATTAAAATGTTGTAAATTCAATAATATTAAAAGAGTCTTAGGGGAGTCGGGTCACACATGCAAATGTAAATTGATGTTCACGTTAAACTCGGAAATGATAACATTGTTTAATTGTTTAGGTCTTATGACAACCACCTCTCCGCTTATTGTCAATCATAGAACGGGTCATAAGGAGCTCTCGGTATGGCTAGGTTCGGTCTACTAAAACATGCTTTGCCTAATTTATTTTCGTGCCTCTCGACTTATAAAAGTGAATTAACAAATTAATCTAAGATAGTGATCAATTACCAAAGATTAGAAATTATATTAAGCATGTGATAGAAAATATTAATACAACTCCCTACTACTAAGAGATAAAAATTCTCTTAGTTTTCCTTCCAAAAGGCATCTATCTAAATAAGGTAACAAGTAAAAAAAATTCATTACACTATTATCTTTTCAATTAATGTATTCTTATAATTAAACTCTAATCTTTTTAATTAAAATTCATATTTATGATTTTTTCACTGAAATCCATAATTTATTATGCAATCATTTCCATTTACATAAATATTATTTGTCATCAATTACACTCTAAAATTACGCAAACCTGATTCTTATGCAGTCTTTAATATAATATTGTCATCACTTACACCCTAAAATTACGTAAATTTGTTTCTTATATTATCCTTCATCGGTTACACACTAAATATGGTGTATATTTTAAAGGACGTAACAATTTTTATGTTTTTTTAATTAAAAATAAAAAAATATTAGTCTAATTATTCGTAAATCGTCTTTTTAAGTGCGTGGTATACTGTTTTTAGCTCTTATTGTTATACGGTTTATACGCATTTTAATTAGATTTTACATTTTTGCACCACTTAATTGTAATTTAATGTCATAAATTAGTTTCATGCAAAGATATAGCATTATAGAGTTAATTTTTACAGTAAAGTAAAAATGGTTTAAGACAATAATAACTTAACTAAAGTGTCTTTTGATGGTAATAAACTTTCATTTTCTACCTCTTATTAAGACTATATTAGTACATTATAACATTAAAAGTACAATTAATTTATGCAATTAATATAATGAGAATGTCTCTTTATATAACAAAACTAGAAAATACTGTGCTGTATGCATTGCTTCCCTATTCCCTAGACATATGAAAACTACTCACCCATGATGGAAATAAAACAAATGTTTTATGAGTTAATAAACATGATTGTAATGAAAATATAACTAATGAATTTATAGAAATTATGAATAAACAAAATAGAAATAACATATGAATTAGTAAAATGATAAATATGAGAAATGTAATATGGAATGCTAATGTTAAACTAGTGATGTTAACTTGATAATGAAATGTGATAACAAACTAATGTGAAATGCTAATAACTAAAATGTAAATTATAAAACAACGATAATAGAAAATGTAATAACATAACAAACTAGAATAGAAATTACCGAAATATGAAACTTGGAACTTGAATAAGAATTGCATGAATAACAAACACAAGTATCTTGGAATGGAAAGATTGTATTATTAGAACCAAATGCTTAACAAAATGTAGATTGTTTAATTAAGAACCAAATGCTTAATAAAATGTAAACTATTGAAAACTAGAGAGAATTTGTGGTTAAGTCTATAAGAAAGGTACAAGAGAGTGTAAAAAGATATCCCCTAATGACGGATTAAGGCCCCTATTTATAGTAAAATAGGGGCAAAACATAAACAATTATGGACAGGGGAGCCCCGATCGGGGACATGCCACCCCGATCGGGGTTGCAGGAATCCAGGATATTTCTCCTAAATTCTATAAATAGGGGCAAAACGTAAACATTTATGGATAGGGGAGCCCCGATCGGGGTTGCAGGAATTCGGGATATTTCTCTTAAATTCTTAATTAATTGCTAAGAGGAATCCTAAGTGAGCTATTAACTTGTATTTAATCCTCCGGTTAATTGGACAAGAGTATCCTAAGAGCATCCTAATGTGGACTTCATTTTGGGTTTCATTTCTATTTCTTATTTGTGCATCAACCCATATTTCTAATCTCATGCTCGAGATTGTTATTTCTTCTCAATAATGCCCTTCCAAAGTCATGCTTAGTCTTTTTAGCCTCGTAAACTCGTGTGCTTGCTACCTTGACAGGAAAAAGCTACTAAAAGCTTGATTTCCTAAAAAGCACAATGAAAACAAACAAACACAACTAGAACACGGATTTAGCTCAATAAATCACTAACATTAGTGCAAAGGGCATGTAAAATAGAGCTAAATATGGGGTAAAATCATATATAAAATGGACACATCAAACTCCCCAAGCTAAACTCTTGTTTGTCCTCAAGCAAGAAACCATATCCCATCAATTGCAATATCCTAAAACAGGCTAAAAGCATAATGATTCAAAACCCGAAACAACATGGGCATACGAAATAATGCAAAACATGGATGAGATTTACATGACGGCGTAGCATGAATGACTATGTATGAACTTTTCGGCTCTTGCATGATCTTTTTTACTTTGGACTCCCACGATTCACTCGTCACTCATTTAAATGTGAAAGGATATTTGTATGAGTAGTACTCACCTATCCTCGACTCATGAGAGTGTGCCCGCAATCTAATATGGTAAATATTTCAAATCACAAGTAAAAAACAATCAAAATGCAAGCATGTAAAAGAACTAATGGGTAGAAGAAGGCAATTTGTAATGTGTAAGAAAGGGGAACATATGAATTATGGTTATGTGGAGCTAAGTCAAGGTAGCAACAACCAAATGAAAGGATGCTCAATCCCAAAACTAAACCAAAAATTCAAATGCAAACCATAAGAAAATTCTCCAAAAGATGATAATAAAACATGAGAATTTTTCTTAATTCCACTTCTTCTTCTTTTTCTCAATACAATTCATGCTTCTCTTTTTTTTTCATTCTCTTTCATTTTTTTCTTCATCATTTTTTTTTCCATTTCAATTTCTTTTCTCACTTCTTTCTTTCATTAACCAATTCCGGAAAATAGCAAATCCGGCATAACCAAGCTCACAAAGACAAAAAATTAAGCAAATCCCAAATGAGCACCCTAACACCAATGACATAGCTACTAGCTTAACAAGGTAGGTAAAATTATAATGTAGCTAGATGAATCGTGAACCTGTGTAAGGAGGGGCTAAAAATGGGCAAGAAAGTCTATGTGAATGGCTTCAAATGCAAGCATATAATGAAACTAATGCTCATAAAATCTGAAATAAAAATCATACTTGTGCGTTATTTATACAACACACACCATAAGGAGACCTAAACTCACCTAAGTGAGGCCGAAAATGGATGCAGCGGCCTATGATAGGCTCTACCTTACCATATTGTATCTTGCCAAAAGTCAAGATCAAGCCTAATGGTTCAATTTTCATCTTCCACCTACTATGTCAAGACATCCTCATGTAGCAATTATCCCATCAAATAAGAGAGAATCATTTGCATATAAGCTATCATTAGGATAAGTAAGAGGGCATAAGCATAATTTTCGTGACAAAAATAGGCTAATATGGAGCATAAATAGCAAAAAGCAACACAATTCCCAAAAAATTCAGATTTTTCCTAAATGCAAATGCAACCCCCCCCTCCCCCCCCCCCCCCCCAAATGCAAAACACAACATTGTCCCCAATGTGCCAACATGTAATCAAACCAAAATAACCGTAAAAACGGTTCAAAGCACATAAAAAACAAGACAAGAGGTTATATCTAATGGGAAGCGGGAAAGTAAACTAAAATGCAAAAGGAAAGCAAACATATTAGACTAGCTAGCCTCCCACCAAGCTAGTATGTATACGGGGGACTCTTCCAATCATCAACAATTTAAGAAAAAGGGCAAAAAATTGAAACTCTTCCTACCTTTCTTTATTCTACCACTACCACTTCCCGATGCCATCATCTTGGTGACCACTACCACTTGGTTCATCCCTTTGGAGAGGAGTGATATATTCACCAATATTTTGACCACTTTCAAGTTATTCTCCATAGCTACTATATCCTCCATAACCACCATATCCACCATAGCCTCAATTGAAAGCCTCTACCCCATAATCTGAACCACAAAAATACGGACCGGGAGCATAACTACTTCTATTATAGTTACAAGAGGAAGGGAATCCACCTGGGGGATAATTATAGAATGAAGGTGTGGACGCGGGCCCACGGGGGTCGCTCGGGAGTGAAAAACGAGCAAGCTTTTGCATTTGTGGAGTCGCCACCGATTTATTGTGAAAAATTGGAAACCGTTCGAATACCTCGTGCCATATCAAGACACAAAGTGGTGACATGAACACCAAGAACTCGTTACCCTTAGCATTCTATGTCTAGAATGACTCTCGTGGATGCCAATGAACACGAATGTTCACAAAGATCTGGAGTAAGGGGTGGGGGTACGTATTAGGAAGCTCTTTCGATCGAACACCTAATCCCGCCCGCCTCGATAGCGGCCTCTACTAATGATTAGGGAAGTTGTCTATACTTGATATGTTGAAGGTTATATGCATGCAATTCAACAAACATTAGATTAATCCTAACATGTGAGAATTAACTAAGTCGGTAAACACGTAATTTAAGATGCATTAATGTTGAGGTAGAAATTTAATGTCGATTACATGTGAGAGACATACAAAGCAATACAATAATAAAATACAATAAAGATACAATAAAGAAAATTACAATAATTACAACGGGTTAATTGATTTACGTCGAAAATACATTTAAAACGGATAATTTGAGAAAAGCAAGAATAAATGAATTAACGAACAGATTATTAGTGATAATACGAATAATAGTTAATTAAAACGTAATTAATAAACTAGGTCAAGGCAGAAACGGGAGTTCAGAGACAGAACTCAACCCGGAACAGGCGCAGCAGAGCAGCGTCCCTTGGAAGAGGCGCAAAGAAACGCCTGCGTCTGCTTCTGAGTTCGGTCTAATTTGTGAAGCGAAATTGTAAATTGTTAATGTTCGTGGGTGATTTTAATGCTTGATTATTGATAATTGACTCGAATAGAAGTGATTTAACATATTATTTACATGTGATTGAGTCATAAAAACAGCAAAACATGGATAAAATTAATCAAGACAAATTAATTTCTAATTACAAGATTAATGATGAATTGAACAAACTAAGACAAACTAATTAGATTAATTAGATTATTAATGACGAACTAATGATGGTGACGATAAATAACATATGCAAATATACCAACGATGAATTTCAGAGACTCAATATTGATGAATCGAACCTCTAAAAATCCGAATTGATTTTAATGACGAAAACCCGCAAATATGAATTATAAGAGATTTAAGCCGGGAAATTGAAAGATGAATTAATTAAGAATGATTTACATGTCAAAATTATCATACCAAAAACTATCGTGTTAATGAACAATGAACAATTGAAAGCAAAGCAAAACCATCAGACGAACAAAAGACAAAGGAAAAAGAAAGGAAGCAGGAACTGCGGCAGCCTCAAGAAGAGGCGCAGCAGGTGCTGCGTCCCTTCGAAGAGGCGCATCAGTTGCTGCATCCTTTCTCGACGTTTGTCTCCTGATAATCCGTAAAAAGGGTTTAAAATAAGGTTTTATAAATTGGTTTTAAGTGTGTTTTCGACGTAAATCTTACAATGATGATTACAATAATAAAGAACAATATTAAAATAGGGATTTACACCCTCAGACTTACATGTTTGACGAAACGAGATTGACTAAGTTAACGTTTAGTGATGCTCGACTCGAATGTACGACGAAAGTGCCCTCTTAGAGGAAAACGAAAAAAGTTGTTTAAAGTTGATTGATGTGGAGTTGGTCAAATTGGTCGGTCATGCAAAACGAGGCTGGTACTCATAAAGATCTGAGCTTACGTGGTCGAAAGTTCAAGCACGTAGACGCCAAAAAGCAAGAGCGTGGTCTTAGAATGCAAAGGGAGAAGAGAAGGGCGGACACTCGCGTGAGAAATATGTGAGACCGAAGGTCTCTATTTATACTAATCACACGGAGGAATTAGGATTTCGGAGAAACTTTGGAAGTGAATCTCGAAAAGATATGAAAAATACGCAGAAAAGACTTGAGGAAGAGGCGCAGCAGCCTCTGCGTCTCTTGGAAGAGGCGCATCACCTGTTGCGTCCTTTCCCAAGTGGTTTCCTCCTGCAGAAGAAAGATTTCCGCGTTTCTTTTATGGAATTGCGGTTGATCTCAATTTTCTTAATGTTTTATGTAATATTTCCGGGATATAATTTACCAAAGAGATAATAGATAGAAAATATGGAATAGTAATATCCGGAACATTCCAGAATATTCTGACTCGGCATTTTAATCTGTTATTAGAAAATGAAGATGGTTTTTGACCCGGATTCCAAATGTACTCTTATTACTGTCAAAATGACCGTATCAGCGCATAGATGACGACTATGAGGTAGACACAAGTGTTTGAGCTATCACTTGACGATAAACTTACGAACTGTCATAAATCATTCCGTATACTAAACATGCGGCCCAATCATCACCGGGGGGTTTGCGGGAGGTGCAGAAATGAGGTATCTACAGAAGGGTGTTGACCCCTCGGGTTGGATTACACCTTGTCTATCAAAATTATCATATATAGGATGCAATGCAAGTCTTTGATCATCACGAATGACATTAACATTAAGGCTTAGGTCTCTCATCATATCCATCATGTCTATGCTAGAGGTGGAATGACGTGCTTGAGAGGGTTGACCTCTCTCATGCTGCTCAATGGTGGTAGGCGCCTCTCCACGTAGAGGCAAGTGATAAGTAGTGTGTGTAAAGGGGGCACTTCCATGATAGGGCTTGGTATGGACTAAGACTTTTAGTTCATTATTCTCATCCGGTAAACTAATTGAATCTTGTCTACCAATGTTCAAAATCACGTGTGGGTGAATTTCTAAACCAATTCAAGGATAGAAAATATTCATAATCAAGTCCATCCCCCTTTTCCCTTGTAGCATCCAAAGGTCGTATGTCGGTGGTCTCTTGGTTAAAACGACATAAATGATGAGCAATTTTAGTAACCTCCCCACCCACGACAATGGCACTAGTGCCTTGGTGGCACTGTTTGGTCAAATGGACCGCAAAGTGGTAAGGGATATTTATCCCCCAATTTTCATCACCATCGACATTAAGAAAAGCACCCAAAATTTCAACCTCTATTCTCCTCACCAAGTGAGGTTCATTTCTACCAAAGAAATTCCACCCTATAAACCTTTGCCAAATGCGAATTTCGGGTTAAGGGACATGATCCCAATCAACAAAAGGGTAGTGAGAAATGGATTCCCATGTTATTTTCGGGTTGTAATACTCAGGGTGAGTCAATATGCAAGTTTTCTTGTGGCAATTGAAAAATATTAACAAATTTCACTAAATTCAATCTATTGTCATTATTGAACAACCGGAAAGTTACACCATATATAAAGTCCTTCTTTTTAGATTTATGAAACTCAAATGAACTCAAGGGTGAGTTCGGGGAATGTCTTATAATTCATGGTTTAACAATGCTTCATATCAAGGTTTTTAAACATGGCTTTAACATTTTTCTCAATACCAATATTTTTCAAAAAAGCTTGATTGATAAATTTAGTAGCTTTCATACATTTGGCTCTCAATAAAACCCAATTATCCCATTGTTTTTGACAATTGAAGATAACTTGGGGAAATGTCGGATCGTGCCATTCTGGCGTCTCTTGCATTTCAACATCCTCCGCAGCTCGGGAGGATTCCGCACCACCTCCCCTTCTCTTTGGAGCACCTTGGGTAGTAGCTTTTCTAGGTGTCATTTTCTGAATTTTTAAGACAAATAATTCATCTTAACACAAATAAAAATCCATCCAATCAAGAATAATAGAACAAATTAGTGAACTAATTCATCCTATAAACATTAATACACCACAATTTAATCAATTTCTAGCATAAACAAGCACAAAATCGATTTTCCCAATTTAGTTAGGGTTTTGAAAATTTGATTAAATTGATACTCTAAACTTTTCAAAATAGGAACAAATACATGAGGTGATCACATCAATCCATGAAAAACTTGTGATTAAAAATTTAACCAAGATCGAATTTGAATCACATGCCTTTTTCCTACTGTAGGCTGGACAGGTTATTTTGACTTTTTGGGTAATTTGACGTTCAAGCGCTTTGAAATTGGGTAGTATCATCCTGTAACAAAAATAAAATCAAAGTAACAAATTCCTGTTATCTATAAATATAATAAAAAAGCAAGATAATTAACAACATCGCACCATCCTTTTTTTATGAGAGTTTTAAAAAGCCACATCATCTTCATCTTATAAAAAGGAAAAAGTTTAAGAAATTTGTATCATTAAATACAAATTAATGTACAACATTAAAATGTCTTTTTTTTTATTCTTAATGCAAATTAAACAACAATTAAATATGAGAGTAAATTTTACATTTTAGGTTTTTTTTGTTAAACTAACCTATATAAGACAAATAAAAATTACGCCACATTATTCTAATTTTTACTTAATCTATACAATATAATTAAAAAGCTACCTAAAGCATAAAAATTATTCCATGTAGCACTTTATCAGTAATCAGTAATTTGTAATTAGTATTTGATTATAATACAACATTGATGGATAATTTTTACTCCCAAAAAAAAATATATTGAATGATAATTGAATTAGTGACTCACAAAAAAAAGTAAAAAGGCCTATGTGTATTGGTGTTTGTCAATTATAAATCATTTTTTTTTTAATAAAAAAACCATATCATGTTTATATTTTTTCAAACATAAGGAAAAAATGTTGAAACAAGCATTAAACATCAAATATATTTTGAAATTGTATTTTTAGAATATATTTTACGGATAAAATCATCGTTTATTTTTTTCAGCGTTTATAATTTTCACCATATTATATCAAGATAATGTTAACCATTCAGTCTACCTTGAATTGGAGTTCGCAAATAAAAATATACAATTTCTGTTTTGAAAAACCTTTTTTAGGTCGAATTAAGTATATAACTCAACTGTTTTTAATGAAAGAACAATAATAGGTAAAAAATGACCGAGATAGAGGGAGCATAATAATAAAATAAAATAAGAAAATGGAAGACAATCACAACAACAATAATAACAATATTTGTGGCAAAATATTAATAAACATAGTAATATTCATGACAAAATACTAATAATCTGTGGCAAAATTTTAGTATATTGTGGACATATACATAACACGAATATATTTTGACAATATAGTATGACAATATATGTATTGATTAATTTTTTTTTCTTACGATAGCCTTTTACCTCATAGACAAATGCGATCGGTTTTGCATAACACCACTAATGTGACAACATAGTTAAACCCCTGAATTTCACGGGTAATAGAACTAGTTAACACATTAAATGTAAAGCTAAAAGGGAATTTTGAAGACTTCAAAATAAATGAGTTATTTGGGAATTGGTGTCAGATAGAGAATATCAATAATTGTTTGGGAATGGGGTAGCAACTGGGTAATTTAATGCCTAACAACAATCTTTTTCTCATAATTTTTTTCGAAATGGTGTCATGGTTTTAGTCGAATTGTGGCATACAACATACTCAAACAAACTACTACGTAATACTTAATTCATACTCGAATTTAAAACAAAAAAATCAAACACACTGTAAATTTTGGGAAAGAAGTTACCTTTGCTCTAGGGAAGTGAGAGAGGATGAAAAGGTTGATGGAAATGTCAAATGCGTGTAGGGTAACCTAGGTTTTGATGGAGAGCTTTATATACTCGTCCGTAGGACTCTGAATGGACTATATTATATACTTATAAAATGGATTCAAATTATGCCCTATTGTGAATCGGTGTAATTGTGAATCGGTGTAATAAAAACAATGATGATGGAAGTGGTGTTTTGTTGTGATTAAATGTGAATAAAATAAAGAAATAATGAGATAAAAGGAGTAAGAATACCGTCGGGAATGTTTTTGAGCATATGAATGATTTTTGCTATCCCGTGTAAATGAAATAGCTGCCAAAAAAAGTATAAAACCACGACCCTAATCAGGGTTGGCCAACCCGATCGAGGTTAACCAACTTTAGGCCGATTTTGACTTTCTTACTCTGTAATGTATTAGATCTTCCGTTTTTGAAAGTTACGATCCCGAACGGGATTTCTTGAATGGGGATGCGAGCAAAATCATTTTTCACCTACAAATCACAAAAAAGTAAAACACCGTCAAGTCTAGTAATTTTATTTCTAAATCTATGAAAACATTAAATTTGCGAAAATATAAAACAAAATCAAATAAAAGCTTGGGTTGCCTCCCAAGAAGCGCTGGTTTAACGTCCCGCACGACGCAATTTTCTTCATTGATTAATCTTTATCCATGAGTTCACCATCTTCCAAGCTATCTTTCATACCTTTTTTCACACTCTTCATCCAATTCAAGCTTTTCCAAGAATATTCTTTATTCCTTTTGACACTCTTAGCATTAGTGCCCTTAGAATCGTCACCTACAAAACAATCAACACCAATATCGTCCTCCAACGGATCCATCAGTAAGGATCGAGGTATAGTAGTGGCATTAGGAGAGTCACAGTGCTAAATAAATAACAAGACACTTGTAACATTGGACTCTTAATGGTGTTGTTCTTGCTAATGGTAACTCGGTCATTGCCCACCTCTAAAGTGAACTTCCCATTTTTCACATCAATTAACGCACCCGCGGTGTGTAAAAAGGGCCTACCCAATATAATCGGGATTTGAGAATCCTCGGCCATATCAAGAACAAGGAAGTAAATGGGTATGAAAAACTTACCAACTTTGATGGACACATCTTCTAAGACCCTTAAAGGTTGCTTTAAAAAACGGTCTGCCATTTGCACAGTGATACTTATGCATTTTAAAGCACTCATGTTAAGTTTTTCACAAATGGAAAGGGGTATGACAGTTACACTAGCACCTAGGTTGCAAAGGGTCTTATCAATGGTATATGTGACTATAGTGCAAGGGATAGAATGAATAGCTACCGGGATCCTTAAGTTTCGGTGGAAACTTATTTTGTAAGAGTGCACTACACTCTTCGGTGAAAGCTACGGTCTCAACCTCGTTAAAGGTCCGTTTTTTAGAAAGGATTTCTTACATGAATTTTGAATAAGAAGGGACATGGGAAAGTAATTCGATAAATGGCACGGTAACTTGTAAATTCTTAACAATATCCAAGAACTTAACAAACTTATCCTCCTTCTTGTGCTTTGCTAGACGATGGGGAAGTGGCACTTGAATTGCAACATCTTCCTTTGGAGGAGCATCCTCCACTTCTTTCTCGTTTTCAACCCCAATAGGAGCATCCACCTTTTTTTAAACGACATCACCCTCCCTAGCATTAGGAGAGACCTCTTCCTCAACAAGCACCTCTTCACTCTCTTGGGTATCAAGCTTACTCTTTCTCTTATCCATTGCTAAGCGGTGAGGAAATGGTACTTGAATCTTAATGGGAGGCTCTTCAATAGCCTTCTTTTGAGCATCTCCCCCAAGCTTGGACCTTTTAGTAACCACTTCTTCATCCAAAGTCATGGATGGCCCATCATAGCACTTACCACTTCTCATAACGATAGCATTAATGATCTCTTGTGGTTGCGCACCTTGGGGCGGTAGTTGGCCCGATCTTCTTTGAGATCTATGTGGCTAATTGAGCCACTTGGTTCTCTAGCATCTTGATAGCGGTAGTGTGAGTTTGATCACTTTTTTGTATGTGAGACATCAAATTGGATTGACCCTTAGCCAATTGCATTACCAAAATTTCAAGTTTCCCCCCTTGGTCATTTTGTTGGGCATTTGAAGGTGGAACTTGTTGGAAATTTTGTTGAGGTGGCCTTTGTTGTTGGTTTTGAAAACCCGGTGGATTAACAAAACTTTGTTGTTGAGGGATGAAGTTATTTTGTGGTTGGGGCACAAAGGTGTTTTATGGTGGAGAATTTAGCACATTGTTGCTTTTATATGACAAATTTGGATGAAACTTTGTGTTGGGATTGTAACTATTGGAAAAGGTACCCAGAGGGTATGCATTTTGCTTAAACGTTTGATAAGCATTTACCTCTTCAAGATTGGCTTGACATAAAGTGGCAACATGTCCCGCTCCTCCGCAACCGTCACAAACAACAATTTGGCTCGTAGTAGACATGGCATTGACATGATGAAGAGAAGTACTTGCATCTCGATCCGCCAATTGTTGTTGAAGCAAGGCAATTTTAGCCTTTAAAACGGAGGTATCAGAAGATTCCTCCTTACCCTTAATTGACACATTTTTTGAATTGACATATTGCGCGTCATGGATTTAATTATGGCATGAGAAATATCAGTGTCAATTTGATCAAACCGCCCATTGTTGGCGGAATCAAGAATTTTTCGGGACTCGGCACAACATCCATTGTAGAATCTTATAGTTAGGAACCGAGGATCCAACCCATGATGTGGGCATTGTCTTTTCAAGTCCCTGTATCTCTCCCAAGCTTCATAAAGGCTCTCTAGCCCTTGTTGATGGAACCCCGTAATTTGGCTCCTCAAGGTTTGAGTTTTCCCAGTGGAAAATACTTTTGGTAGAAAGCAAGAGCCAAAATTTCCTAATTGGTGATCCCCATAGCGGTGCCATCAAGGCTATTGATCCATAACGTGGCCTTATCCTTCAAAGAGAAAGGGAAAAGTATCTCCCTTATTTGATCTTGCGTGACTCCCATTTGCCTTATCATGGAGCAATAGTCACAACAATTTTGAACATGCAAATTGGTATCGTCCTCCAAAGAACCTCCCCCAAATTGCTTCCTCTCCACAAGGTTGATGAAAGCCGGTTTGATCTTGAACTCGGTAGCTCCAATTTGGGTAGTAATGATACCCCTTGGGAGCATAGCCGCGGTGGACTTAGAATGATCGGAAAGTTTCACCATCTTTTGAATTGGTGAAAGTGGTGTTCGTGGAGATGATGAACTAGAAACCTTCTCCTCTTCAAAAGCTTTAAGATCGTCTAAGTAAGACTTTATTGCACTTTCAATTTTCACGGGAGAAGCGGCTTCTTTAATTTCTTTCCAGAAACGCCATCTTCTACGTAAGGTTTTCTCTGGCTCAGAATTGAGCGAAATTAATTCCCCAATACGAGAAGACTTGAGCATAAGACAACAATCTATCTAATTCCCCAATCGGGCTTAGACCTGGGCATAAGGCTTTGTCGTACACCTAATCAAAGATAAATTTCCCTAGACACAAATGAATGTAGTACAAAGGGGTCGAACACAAGGAGACGGGAATTGGTTATTGAAATGCTATGAATAGAAATCAATCTAGGTCGATTCATGTGGTTGTTTGGTTTGGTTTGATAACTTGCAATTAAAATGTTGGAAATTCAATAATATTAAAAGAGTCTTAGGGGAGTCGTGTAATACTCCGTATTTATGGTCTTGGGGGTACTCTATCGAGTAGCCCTTACTCTGTCGAGTAAGGGTATGTTGCAGAATAAAATAGTTTCTGACCTGTTGGGCACTCGATCGAGTAGCTCGGGCACTCGATCGAGTAGGGGGGTACTCGATCGAGTACCTTGGGTACTCGATCGAGCGCCCGGTTTTACGGGGGAGTTTTCGCGGGTTTTGTTAATTATGCGATTAGGGTATTTAAACCAATTCGTCTTTGTTTTAAAACACTTTTACCAAAACCTAAAACCTGTTTAAGAGAGAAAGCAGCAGTTCTTCTTCCTAATCGCATCCTTAACGATTCCCGGAGTTCAGACGGTCGATTCTCGTTGTTTTTCGTGTTGTTGGATTCCTTGCGTCGAGGGTAAGCTTCTAGCATAATTTTTATAATGTTTTACTAGTTTTGGTCAAACCCTAATTTAGGGTTTGGGGATTTTATGAGTAGGAATTGAATGGTAGTCTTTATGTGTTATGTATGATAGGAGGAGAATTCGTAGAGGAGCCGTTTTGAGACAGCTGTTTAGATCGTCTGCGTGTTTGCTTTCCAGGTAGGATTTCCTACTCAGTATTAGTCCCATAATGGGATATTGGTGATGTGCTGTAATTAGCTGATTGATGTGATGATGGTAATTGTGTTTGTGTTTGTGGTTGTGTTCGTTGATGGCTCTCGAGATGCGTTCTCGGCTGAGTGGGGTCACTTGCGGGAGTGATCTCACGCCCTAGTTTCGCCTTCTGTGGAACCCGCCACAGAAGGGATGTGCACATTAATGATACAGGGTTATCGCTCGTACGATGAGCGGGGCTTAGGTGGGAACGGCTGCGTCCCCCATCGGCGGGATCCGTCCAGTGGACGATCGGTGATTGAGACGGTTGGTTGGTTGGTGTGCGTGTGTGTGTGGCGGTTCAAATTTGTCTATTTGTCTTCTTGTTGTTATGTATATTGATTGTGTGATTAGTATCGACCCCGGTGTTGTTTTGTAAAACTGCGGGGATCCATTCGGGATGGTGAGCGGATATTGAGCGGTATAGAGATGGTGCTGATAGGTTGGGATGGCCACGACATGACGATAGAGTCTTCCGCTGTAGTTTAGCTTTTATTTACATTTCAGTTGAGAACAGACAGTTTGAATAATGTATTGCACTTTTAGTTTGGTTTCGAGGATTGTAACTTTTCATTAAAGCACTTATAATAAATGTTGTTTCTATTTTGTCTATTTGATTATCATACCTCGGGCAACCGAGATGGTGATGTCTCCATACCTGAGTGGTCCTGGTAAGGCACTTGGAGTATGGGGGTGTTACAAATGGTATCAGAGCGACGATCCTGAAACCTGTAACCAATGAACTTAATGAACATAGAGAGTCAATTAAAATGAACCCGGGGTAAAAGTCGTAGGAGCTAGTGCAAAGGCTTGGGAGACGTCCTAAAGCCGCAAGGGGTCGCCCTACAGCTTTGAACCGGTCACGTGGGGTAAATATGTGTTGAGTCATGTGTGTGCTTAGTAACTTGTGTAACAATGTGATGGAATGTGATGATGGATGGATGTTTAAATTGAAAGTTGATGAGATGAAAGGAAGGTGATGATATATATATAAACATTGTTGATAGCATGATGGAATGTTTTATAACGTGGCAATTAATAGCATGAATGTTATGATGTAATGTGATTTTATAAAGTTATCATGTTAGTATATGACGTAATATGCGGGTAGCTTTTACGTATTAGTGATATTTGATCGAGTAAGACTGACTCGATCGGATAGGTTTTTGCGGCGAGTCCGAATCGCGTTTTGGGGCACTCGATCGAGTAACTAGGGGTACTCGATCGAGTAGAAATCACTCGATCGAGTAGCCTATATACTCGATCGAGTGGGTCAAAGGGCCGAAAAGGTCCGTTTGGTTCTGGAGTTTGGGTACTCGATCGAGTACATAGGGGCACTCGATCGAGTAGCCCGTCACTCGATCGAGTGGGTTTGGGTACTCGATCGAGTGGGTTCTGGGCATCGTGTTTTCGTGTTTTGAAGTTTAGTACGTATGTTCATATCTACCCTTCCTTATATATGTTTAGTTTCAAGATGCCGCCCAAGAAAAATGCCTTGTACGCTAGAGCAGAGCTTATGACTACGGATGACATCGTTAAGATGTTAGAGCACCAGGACGCTCTTACTGAGACCCTGAAGAGAGTGAATGAGGACAAGGATAAGAGTAAGGAGAAGGAGGTTGACCATGCTAAAGTCAGCCTCTATATTGCGAGGTTTAACCCGAAGGAGTACAAGGGAGTTGAGGAGCCTAACCGTCTTGATAGTTGGCTGAGGGAGATGGAGAACATACTAGATTTAGTCCATTGTCCGGATGAGATGAGAGTGGATCAGCCGCATTCTATCCGAGGGAGGCGGTGGCAAGTGGTGGGATTCAGTGAAAGTGAGTGCCAAGGAGATATATACCAACCAGGGGTTACCCGCTATACCTTGGGAGGAGTTTCGTAGAGGGTCTGTGAGGAAGGAGTTTGTGCTTAGGAACATGTGAGGAGTAAGTTGAGGGAGGAGTTTGATAAGTTTAAGATGACTGCCGAGATGTCTCGTGGTGAGTACTACAGGGCGGTTCAATGAGAAATCTAGATATGCGAGGGACATGGGTTTGAGCGATGAGAATTTGGCTTTGAGGTTTGAGAGTGGACTAACCACGAAGATTATGGACAAGTTACCCGTGGGAGTCCTCACTGATGTGAAGGAAGCATATGAGAGGGCTGGGAGAGCTGAGAGACTGGTGGAGATGGCTCAGGAGAGGTCTGGTGGTGAGAAGAGGAAGTCGGAGAGCGAGGGTGGTGGCCAATCTAATTACAAGAAAGGCAACCACAATCAATCTAAGGGGTTTTCTTCTGGGTCTGGGTTTAGTGCTGGAACTTCCTTTGGGAGAGGTCGTGGGAGTGTGAGCAACAGCTGGGGAGTGACCTACTTTAGTTGTGGTGGCGTAGGCCACAAGAGACATGAGTGCACGAGTGCACCGGGATCCTTTCAGAGACCTGCACAGAGCTTTGCGAGCAACAGACCAGCTGGATCATGGCCAAACCGGGGAGGTCAGAGCTACCAGAGTGGAGGCAACCGCAACGGCGGTAATTCTTATCAGAAGACACCGATGAACAACAACAACAACAATCAAGGGTCGGGTGCTAAGCCGACGCATCGCTAGTCTTGTCCGGGAGGTGGGCGGAAGACCGATGGCAAGTTGTTCATGATGGAGAAGAAGGCGGTGAGGAGGATGCGCATGTTATCACCGGTACTTTCCTTGTTAATGGTATTCCTACGTTTGTTTTGTTTGATTCGGGGGCTTCTCAATCGTTTGTGTCTTCGAGTCATGTAAAGCAGTTGGGTCTGAGAGTATATGAGTCTGTTAAAGAGCAAGTTTTCATACCTTCAGGTGAGTCTGTATCGTGTGGGAGGTTGTTTAGAGATGTATCTTTAATAGTTGGGCAAGTCGATTTCCCTGTAGACTTGCTAGAGTTTCCTTTTAATGGTTTTGAGATGATAGTTGGGATGGATTGGTTAGGAAAGTATAAGGCTAAGATAGACTGTCATCAAAAGAAAGTGTCCCTAAGAGGTCCTAAGGGTGTTAGTGTGTCTTACCGTGGGTTTTTAGTCAAACCCAAGGTTAAGTTGATTGCAGCTGTTACCTTGAAGTCTTATCTGAGGAAGGGATGTCCTTTGATCCTGTGCCATGTGAGAGATGATCGGATAGCGAGTCCAACAGTTGATGAGATACCTGTGGTGGGAGAGTTTGCGGATGTCTTTCCGGGAGGAGATTCCGGGTTGCCACCGAAGAGGGAGATAGATTTCACCGTTGAGTTGAAGCCAGGGACGGGGCCAATCTCTAAGGCACCGTACCGTATGGGTCCTAAGGAGATGGAGGAACTTAGGAAACAGTTGGATGATTTGATAGAAAAGGGGTACATTAGACCGAGTGTATCGCCTTGGGGAGCACCGATTACGTTCGTAAAGAAGAAAGATGGGAGTATGAGGTCATGTGCATAGATTACCGGGAGTTGAACCGTGTGACGATAAAGAACAAGTATCCTTTGCCAAGGATAGATGACCTGTTTGATCAGTTGAGTGGTGCAACGGTCTTTTCTAAGATCGATTTAAGGTCGGGGTACCATCAGGTGAAGATTAGAGATGTGGACATACCGAAGACAGCTTTCACGTCGAGGTATGGCCATTATGAGTATGTGGTGATGCCGTTTGGGTTGTCTAATGCGCCGGCAGTGTTTATGGATTTGATGAATAGGATCTTCAGACAGTTCTTGGATCAGTTCGTAGTAGTGTTTATCGATGACATCTTAGTCTACTCTAAGACTAAGGAGGAGCATGAGGAGCATGAGGAGCATCTGAGGATCGTGTTGCAGACTTTGAGAGATCATGAGTTGTATGCTAAGCTGTCCAAGTGCGAGTTCTGGTTAGAGGAAGTTGCTTTTCCGGGCATGTAATCTCTAAAGATGGAGTAGCTGTGGATCCGCAAAGATTGAAGTCGTGACAAAGTGGGAAGCACCGAAGAATGTCGCGAGGTTAGGAGTTTCTTGGGTTTAGCTGGATATTACAGACGGTTCGTGAAAGATTTCTCCAAGATAGCTAGACCGATGACGGCATTGATGAGGAAAGAGAACAGGTTTCGTTGGGATGAGAGTTGTGAGACGGCGTTCCAAACCTTAAAGGAGCGTTTGACCACGCTCCCGTCCTAGCATTACTGAAGGGAGCGAGAATTTTGAGGTTTATACAGATGCCTCGAAGAATGGGTTGGGATGTGTGTTGATGGAGAATGGTAAAGTGATTGCCTATGCTTCTAGGCAATTGAAGCCTTATGAGGAGAACTACCCTACTCATGATCTGGAGTTGGGTGCAGTGGTGTTTGCTCTCAAGATTTGGAGACATTACCTTTATGGAGCAATCTTCAAGGTATTTTCGATCACAAGAGTCTCAAGTACATCTTCACGCGAAGAATTGAACATGAGACAGAGGAGGTGGATGGAGTTGATTGGCGACTACGACATGGAAATCATCTACCATGAAGGGAAGGCCAATGTTGTTCTTTGATGCTTTAAGTAGAAAGAGTGTACATTCCTTGTGTACAACTCTATCTTTGATGAGGCCGAGGGATGAGGTAGCGAGCTTTGGGATTCATATGATGCGAAAGGAGATGCTATGGGTGATATGACAAGACATATGGAGTTTTATGATGACATTCGGGATAAGCAGGCTTTGGATCCTAAGATAGTTGAGTGGAGAGCTGGAGTAGAGAAAGGGACAGTGTCCCGATTTTCCATTCATACAGATGGTAGTTTGAGGTTTGATGGTAGGTGGTGTGTGCCTAATGACGAGGAGTTGAAAAAGACAATCATGACAGAGGCTCATTGCACACCATATTCGTTCATCCAGTGGAGACAAGCTATATAAGGACTTGAAGAACACGTTTTGGTGGCACGGATGAAGAAAGAGACAGGTGAGTTTGTGTCCCGTTGTTTGACATGCCAGAGAGTTAAAGGGGAACAGAGAAGACCACAAGGTAAGGTTCGGTCTTTGGAGGTGCCTGAGTGGAAGTGGGAATCCATTTCCATGGATTTCATTGTGGGTTTACCTAAGAGTCAACAAGGTAACAATATGATTTGGGTAATAGTGGATCGGTTGACCAAGTCAGCTCACTTTGTTCCAATGAAAGATACATGGACTAAGGCACAATTGGCTATGGCCTATCGAAAGAATGTGCTTAAGTTACATGGAGTCCCTAAGGACATAGTGTCCGACAGAGATGCGAGGTTTATATCGAGGTTTTGGAAGGAGTTGCAGGAATCGTTGGGAACGACCTTGAAGATGAGTACGCATTTCATCCTGCGACGGATGGGCGGACCGAGAGAACAATCAAGACTTTGGAGGACATGTTGAGAGCTTGTGTGATGGATTTTGGAGGTAGGCGGGAGCGAGGTTGGACTTGATAGAGTTTTCTTACAACAACAGTTATCACACCAGTATAGGTATGGCACCGTTTGAGGCTTTGTATGAGAGGAGATGTAGGAGTCCGATCTGTTGGGACGATAGTGCCGAGGCAGTGGTTTTAGGACCAGAGATGGTACATGAGATGGTAGAACAGATTAAGATGATCGAGAACGGATGAGAGCACCCCGGGATCGACGTAAGAGTTATGCGAGATCTACATCGTCGGGACATAGAGTTTCGAGTTGGGGACAAGGTTCTTCTGAAGGTATCTCCGATGCGTGGAGTTATGAGATTTGGGAAGAAAGGCAAGTTAAGTCAAAAGTTTATAGGGCCTTATGAGATCTTAGAGCGAGTCGGGGAAGTTGCTTATCGTTTGGCGTTACAGTGCATTGGAGAGAGTGCACAATGTGTTCCATGTATCGCAGTGCGAAGTATGTGAGCGACCCGTCACATGTGTTAGAGGCAGAGAGCTTAGAGTTGGATGAGTCCCTATCATACCTTGAGGTGCCTAAGAAGATCCTGGGACCGGAAGGTTAGGAAGACCGGGAGTGGTGAGACAGTGTTGCTTAAGATCCTTTGGTCTAACCACGAGACTGAGGAAGCTACATGGGAGGCAGAAGATATCATGAAAGAGCGTTACCCTTTTCTCTTTGATCAGGTATGTATGGTTACGAGGACGTAACCTTGTTTCTTTTAGGGGGGTAGGAGAGGATCGCGAGAGTTTTTAAGAGCTTTTACACCCTCCTTTCTCATGTTGTGTCGGTGTGTTGTCGGGATAAGTTGGGTTAGTGTCATGCTTTACGTTGTGTTTTGTTTGACCTTCGAGTCGGGAGGCTTATGGGAGTACCTTTGTTTGGTAGTGGTTTGAACTTCGGGGACGAAGTTCCTTTTAAGGAGGGAAGACCGTAATACTCCGTATTTATATGTCTTGGGGTACTCTATCGAGTAGCCCTTACTCTGTCGAGTAAGGGTATGTTGCGAGAATAAAATAGTTTCGACCAGTTGGGCACTCGATCGAGTAGCTCGGGCACTCGATCGAGTAGGGAAGTACTCGATCGAGTACCTTGGGTACTCGATCGAGCGCCGGTTTTGGGGGGAGTTTTCGCGGGTTTTGTTAATTATGCGATTAGGGTATTTAAACCAATTCGTCTTTGTTTTAAAACACTTTTACCAAAACCTAAAACCCGTTTAAGAGAGAAAGCGTGTTCTTCTTCCTAATCGCATCCTTAACGATTCCGGAGTTCGGACGGTCGATTCTCGTTGTTTTTCGTGTTGTTGGATTCCTTGCGTCGAGGGTAAGCTTCTAGCATAATTTTTATAATGTTTTACTAGTTTTGGTCAAACCCTAATTTAGGGTTTGGGGATTTTATGAGTAGGAATTGAATGGTAGTCTTTATGTGTTATGTATGATAGGAGGAGAATTCGTAGAGAGGAGCCGTTTTGAGACAAATTGTTTAGATCGTCTGCGTGTTTGCTTTCCGGTAGGATTTCCTACTCGCATTAGTCCCATAATGGGATATTGGTGATGTCTTTGTAATTAGCTGATTGATGTGATGATGGTAATTGTGTTTGTGTTTGTGGTTGTGTTCGTTGATGGCTCTCGAGATGCGTTCTCGGCTGAGTGGGGTCACTTGCGGGAGTGATCTCACGCCCTAGTTTCGCCTTCTGTGGAACCCGCCACGAAGGGATGTGCACATTAATGATACGGGGTTATCGCTCGTACGATGAGCGGGGCTTAGGTGGGAACGGCTGCGGTCCCCCATCGGCGAGGCCGGTCCAAAGTGGACGATCGATGATTGAGACGGTTGGTTGGTTGGTGTGCGTGTGTGTGTGGCGGTTCAATTTGTCTATTTGTCTTCTTGTTGTTATGTATATTGATTGTGTGATTAGTACGACCCGGTGTTGTTTTGTAAAACTGCGGGGATCCATTCGAGGATGGTGAGCGGATATTGAGCGGTATAGAGATGGTGCTTTGGATAGTCAGGGGATGGCCACGACATGACGATAGAGTCTTCCGCTGTAGTTTAGCTTTTATTTACATTTCAGTTGAGAACAGACAGTTTGAATAATGTATTGCACTTTTAGTTTGGTTTCGAGGATTGTAACTTTTCATTAAAGCACTTATAATAAATGTTGTTTCTATTTTGTCTATTTGATTATCATACCTCGGGCAACCGAGATGGTGACGTCTCCATACCTGAGTGGTCCTGGTAAGGCACTTGGAGTATGGGGGTGTTACAAGTCGGGTCACACATGTAAATGTAAATAGATGTTCACGTTAAACTCGGAAATGATAACATTGTTTAATTGTTTAGGTCTTATGACAACCACCTCTCGGCCTTATTGTTAACCATAGAATGGATCATAACGAGCTCTCGCTATGGCTAGGTTCGGTCTACTAAAACATGCTTTGCCTAATTCATTTTCGTGCCTCTCGACTTATAAAAGTGAATTAACAAATTAATCTAAGATAGTGATCAATTACCAAAGATTAGCAGTTATATTAAGCATGTGATAGAAACTATTAAAACAATATTATATCATCCTAATTTAACATTTACAAATACTAATTATATATGCATGGCTTCCCTATTCCCTAGACATATGAAACTACTCACTCATGATGGAAATAAAACTAATGTTGTATGAGTTAATAAACATGATTGTAATGAAAATATAACTAAATGAATTTATAGAAATTATGAATAAACAAAATAGAAATAACATATGAATTAGTAAAATGATAAATATGATAAATGTAATATGGAATGCTAATGATAAACTAGTGATGATAATTTGATAATGAAATGTGATAACAAACTAATATGAAATGCTAATAACTAAAATATAAATTATAAAACAACTATAATAGAAAATGCAATAACGTAACAAACTAGAATCAAAATTACCGAAATAAGGAACTTGAAACTTGAATAAGAATTGCTTGAATAACAAATACAAGTAACTTGGAATGGAAAGATTGTATTATTAGAACCAAATGCTTAACAAAATGTAGATTGTTTAACTAAGAACCAAATGCTTAATAAAATGTAAACTATTGAAAACTAGAGAGAATTTGTGCTTAAGGCTATATGAAAGGTACAAGAGAGTGTAAAAAGATATCCCTTAATGACGGATTAAGGTCCCTATTTATAGTAAAATAAAGTCAAAACATAAACATTTATGGACAGGGGAGCCCCGATCGGAGACATGCCACCCCGATCGGGGTTACAGGAATCCTGGCTATTTCTCTTAAATTCTTGATTAATTGCTAAGAGGAATCCTAAGTGACGTATTAACTCGTCTTTAATCTTCCAGTTAATTGCACAAGAGTATCCTAAGAGCATCCTAAGGACTTCATTTTTTGGCTTCATTTCCATTTCTTATTTGTGCATCAACCCATATCTCTAATCTCATGCTCGAGATTGTTATTTCTTCTCCATAATGCCCTTCCAAAGTCATGCTTAGTCTTTTTAGCCTCGTGAACTCGTGTGCTTGCTATCTTGACGGGAAGAAGCTACTGAAAGCTTGATTTCTTACAAAACACAATGAAAGCAAGCAAACACAACTAAAACACAGAATTAGCTCAATAAATCACTAACATTAATGCAAATGATATGTAAAATAGAGCTAAAATAGGAGGTAAAATCATATATAAAATGGACACATGAAAACTCTTGAGTTTTCTTCGAGCTAAGAAGTCGGTGTTATCTGGGTAGAATTGTTCCTTAAAGAGTCGTTTGAAGTCGTCCCATGACTCCAACAACACGATCCCCGCCTCAATCTCAACGTATTTGGAGCGCCACCATTGTTTGGCATCAACGATCAGATACATACTTGCAGTAGTGACTTTCAGTGTCTCGTCGAGTGCACTCGCTGGGAAGAATTACTCTGTGTCGAAGAGGAAGTTATCAACTTCTTTCGAGTCTCTCGCCCCACTATACTTGTGATCCAAGCAAAGTCCCGTATGCGACCATTTTTATCAATGTATTACTCATGTTCTCGAGCTGTAATCTCTCGTGGACGTAGGCTATCTCTTCCGCGAACTCATGCAGGATCAATGCCTCATGCCCCTTTACTGTCTCGTTTACGGCTTCAAAGCGAGCCTCATGCCCCTTTATCGTCTCGTCTATAGCTTGGTGAGTTCTCTTCAGACTCACCACGAGTCTTTCCAAATATGGAATTTTTTCATCGAACAACTTCTCTAAGGCCAACACCCTGGCCCTAGTTTCTCCTTTGTTCTCACTCGGTTCTGCGGTCTTTCCCGTCATCGTATGCACCAGCTCGTCGTGAAGACCGGACTCTGACCAAATGTCACGGTCCATATTTTGAGCCGGAACGTGACGCACACCCTTGTCTAATCTCGCGACGGAATGCAAGTAAGAGCGTCAAGCACTAGTGAGGGATCACCCACTACTGCATTCGTAATCGGTCTCGGTTTGCGTGTGTCGGGATCCTAGTTTCGATCATCAACGGTCGACACACACTTGACCGTTAGTAAGAATGAAGGCAACAGTTCATAAGAATGCAAGCAACGAGTAAATAAGAAAGCTTTTGATGGGAAGCGGGTTGATTGACTAGTACCTCCCATAGAAGCAAATTTGATATTACATGTCTGGTAGCATGAAACATTGATTGTGCGGAATAATGATATGTTTTCTAAACGCCTAAAAACGTATCGTAAACTAAAAAACTAGCTCCAAGATTCGACACGCAGGAAGTAATCTTGGAGTACTCCTAAAGTATAAAAACAGAAACGAAAATATAATAAAAATCCAAGGGCTCAAACAATTTCAGAAATTATGCGGCTAAATTGCGACTCCTTACGCACAGCACAAAGCAAAATCAGGGGCAACAAGATTTGGCGATGGCCTTAAGAATAGCGACGCACCGTATCCATTCTCCCATTACCTTCTCTCGTATCATACTCTCCTCTAAGAAGACAAAGCAACACTTTTGCCGATTTTCTGCCACCAACTCAACAATGTCTTCCGAGTCACCTTCTCAACTCACTCACACCATTTCCTTTTCGGGTCAACCCGTTCAAGTCGTTGCTGCACCCGGTCTCACTCCTTCCGACTTCAGGCAAGTTCCCCTCTTTCCCTTCTTAAATAAAGATTGAATCTTTCAGCTATTTACGTAAAATAATTTCTGGGTTTGATCATAGGAGTACAATTGATTATTTTAAAATTAATGTTTTTAAAGATTGAAATAATTTGTGGGTTTGATCACAAGAGTGTGATTGATTCTTCTAAGATACTTCCCTCCGTCCGGGTCATTTGTTTACCTATGAAGTAATTTGATCATCCAATAACATTACTATCCACTTATCTATCCATTAACAATCACCACAAATGATCACCTCCTCTATCCTTGATGTTTTTGCCAAAGCCTAAGGTAAACAAATGACCAGGACGGATCCTTGATTTTTGTGCCAAAGCCTAAGGTAAACACATGACCAGGACGGAGGGAAGTATCTTTTTCCAAGGAGAGATTGAAACTTTGAGCTTTTTTTAATGCAATTATTTGTGGGTTTGATCAAAGGGGTGTGATTGATTCTTCTAACTTGTTGTTTCTTAAAGAATGATTGAAACTTTGAGCTTTTTGATTGAAATAATTTGTGGGTTTGATCATAGGAGTGCGATTGATTCGTCTTTGTTTCAGCAATGGCTGAAAAACTTGAATTCGGAAAAAGGGGCATTGGTTGATGGGTCTTTGTCCTTGAACAAAATAATCATTCAGGTGAGAAAGTTGAAACTTTTTCGTTTTAAATGTTTGTGAAATTCGATAAGTATTTGATCCAATTGATGAAATAATGAGTTATAGGTAAATTTTTCGCTACCTTGTTTGGTTATGAGAAATTAGATGGAAATGAAAGGAAGTGGAAGAAATTGAATTTCTCTTCTAGGTTTTCTATTGATAGCCATATGATTTGTAAACAACGGATAGGGAATTATGAGAACTGTTTCTTAGTTAAGACAAACAAAGGAATTCCTTGATGATTCACTTTCACTAAATTAGGCTCTATACGGAAGTATTGATTCCCGAGTTAGAACTTAGAGCAGCTCCTTTACAACTCCGGTTTTACTAGATGTTTGGAACTACATTTCGTAAGATAGTAATTATTGTGGTGATGATTTTGGGTTCCTTCTTGGTTTAACTCGTCTGCGTTAGTTGTTTGCATGGCATTTAGTGGGAATTAAGTTAGATACAATTTGAAGTGTACCAGAGTTTCCTTCTTTTTTTAATCGCCTTGGGTGAACTAATTGATTGAATTATATAAGGTATGTTGTACTGAAATCAAACAGAACTAAAGTTAAAATTTCAGTAAGGCTTTTGCTTTTGTCACATATGATTGCTCTTCTTTTATCGGGATCTAGTGTGGAGGAGAATGTTTATTAACAATGTTGGTTAACATGGTCTCAGGGAGTTGACTATTTCGGAAAGCGTGTTGGTTTTCTTAAGTTCAAAGCTGATATTCTTGATAAGGAAATTGGACAAAAGGTATCACTTCATAATCTGTTGTAACAAATTGAAACTTTAAACCTAGGGCAGAAGCTATCACTGCATAAGATGTTTGGCCATTGTTTGCCTAGTTAAAACATCAAACATACGAGTGCCAAAATTTATGTGTCGGTACTCTGTAGTCCTTGAATCGTTTGCATACTTCAAAAGATACTTGTCATCACTCATCACCATTGAATTTGACATAGGTTCCAGGCATAGTGTTCGCACGGGGACCAGCCGTGGCCATCCTCATCCTTTTGGAGTCCGAGGGTGAGACTTATGCTGTTCTTACAGAACAGGTACCATTCCGTGTGTTAGAATAATCGTGTGTTTCTTTTATCAACTCAACTTCAGGCTGAATGCTGCTTCCAGCTGTGCTCTAATAGATATATTTTGTGTGTAAGGTTAGGGTCCCCACAGGACGGTTCGTTTTAGAATTGCCAGCTGGAATGCTGGATGATGACCAGGGTGATTTCGTGGGTACTGCCGTTCGTGAGGTCCCTCTCGTGTCTCTTTCACCTTGTTTTATATGGCATTACATTTCATATAGAAAATCACTTTTCGTGGTGCCATGGTATTTTTTCAGTTTGCTACCAACTGCATTTTGAACTACATCTACTGCATTAATAGTGAAACAATCTAGATTACGCCTATTCTGAGTCTCAATCTGAGATTTAATAATTTTTACAGTTTCTTGTTCAGCACATAGTATCACTGATGTACGCGTTGATTTGGTTGCCATGTCCCTGTATTAGCTATTATTAATATACTCCGTATATAATTTTGCTTTCTATTGTTTGATGTCAATTTATACTAATATAGAATAGTGTTGTTTACTCATAATGGAAGATTGCTTGATAGGTTGAAGAGGAGACTGGGATAAACTTGAAAGTAGAGGACATGGTTGAACTTACTTCGTTTTTGGATCCATCAACCGGCCGTAAAGTTTTCCCTTCACCGGTTAGTCTTTTGGCTTGGAATCTTGACTATTGTGTTCATATCTGCGTTGTGGCATATTCCCATAACTTGAAACCAGGATTTCTTAAACAGATATGAATACATAGTATCCAGTCGTGCACTTAATAAATTATGATGTAGATTAAGCAAATACTGTACTACTGTAGTATGAAACGAATACACATGAACCAATTGATGGTTTGCTGAGTGGTGACCAGTGAGCGAGTCTGGTAACCCAGCTTGAAGCCTAATTGAGTGCCTCTCATTGGCTTGGCTTCCCTAACCGCTCGTGTATTCTTTCTGACAACCACTGTTATTGAACTGTTGGGCGGAAGGAATTAGCATTTTCAGCAAGTTTTTAAAAATACTCTTGTCATTTTCTTTTGCCTTTTGCATCTTAGGGGGGATGTGATGAGGAGCTTAGCTTCTTCTTGTATCAAGGGAAAGTAGCCAAAGAGAGAATCCAAGAGTTACAGGGTAAGAAAACGGGTCTCCAAGATCACGGGGAGCTTATAAAAGTACATGTAGTTCCATATAAACAACTCTGGCGTGCAACAGCTGATGCCAAGGTTCTCATGGCTATCGCGCTCTTTGAAATGGCCAAGAGGGAAAACCTGCTCCCAAAATCTTAATCACACTTCGAGCCAACACTTAAATTTGCAGTTGCGTGGACTGTGGAGCAGGATATGATGTGCTATGGATTCTTTGTAGTTGGAGCAAGAGGTATATATGTACGACAGTAGGAGTATTTTTTTATTGAAATTTTCATATTGGTCTAAGCTTATCTCTTGGTTACTAATTGGACTCGAAAAACTTTTGATCGATAGTTTTTCTCTAAACATCAAATCCTTGCTCCAGCTCCAGTTCCAGCATTGATGCTTCAATGGAGATCAATGTACACGTAACGTCTTAGGACACAAACTCAACTATAGAAAACAAAGAGTACTTTCTTGCAATCCACATCTGACTATAGTATTATCTTGCAATCCCATCTCGCGGATCTTTAGAAAACAAAGAGTACTTTCTCGTTCCTCAACTGAAGCGAAGTTTCGTGCTGTCATCCACACCACTGCCCAAGTCTTATGGCTTCACTACCCATCCAAATATCCAATCCCGTCTTCCATTCAATGATTCAAGAATGAAGCACCTTGCACTTCGTCTGTGAACAAGTCCATCAAGGTACACAAATTCGGTGATGACCAACTCGCTGACGTCCTAACCAAACCACTGCTTAAAGCTCGGTTCATTCACCTTATAGCCCCTATCAATCATCACAAAATCTCATTGAAGACGGACGATATCCGTTACAAGCTTGTGACGGATACTGTTTCCTCTCTCAAAATACCCATTGAGAGGTGAGTGGGAAGCACATGGGGGATGCCCCACCTTGTCCCCTCTCCCTTTTTGTGAGAGGTTACAAGCTTGTGGCGGAATTAGCCCGTCACAAGCACGACTAGCTGATCAATCATAGGCTTTCACCCATAAAATATTTTATTGTACTAAAAAAATTAAGAAACCAACAAAAAGAATTAAAAGGCACAATTATATGCTATAGGGGTTGAAAACCTACCAAGGAGCTGATGGACCAACCTAGATAGTACGTAGGTACCTATTAATTTTATACTCCCTCCGTCCCGGTCAATTATTGTCCTTTTGTTTTGGCACAAAGACCAAGGAATGAGGAAAAGGCCAATAACTAAATGACAAGTGGAACAAATTGAATGAGAATGATCAAATTACTCATCAAATTCATTCTTAAAATAGAAAGGACAACAAATGACTGAGACACCCCAAAATGGAAAAGGACAACAAATGACCGGGACAGAGGGAGTAATATTTATCAAAATTATCTTATTATAAGACGGTTGTCTTTTTAGTATTATTATTTACAGGTTTTCTAATTAGGACACACGATAGGAAGCCATTTAATATTCAATCATGAGAAATAGTATGAATATGAATATACTCTTTCTTACCTTTATATAGTGAAGAATCTTAAAAATATTGTCTTACGTATTAGGTATTATTAATATCCATCCTATGCTCTTAGGACACACAATCGAAAAGACCATATTACGTATTATGATATGTATTTATGTATATCTAATTTATACTGATAAAAATAACTCGTAATCTGTTTATTCAAATAGGTGTGGTCCGTAGTCACAAACTTCTGGTCACAAATTTTATTGACAACTCTATATTTGAGACATGAATAGATTTACACGTAGCAATCTATCAATTGTTGTTGCAGAAGACATTGATCAATGATCATCCCATCATCAACCTGCAATGTAACAAATGCAAGTAATAAATTATTATGTGTTATGATATGTATTTTATATATCACAAAATCTTGCATTATAAACATAAATTAGAGGCAAAAATATGGAGTTAAGGATATAAAAAAAAAAAAAAAGCTAAGATGGGGGAATTTGGTGAATAACGTAATTAGAATATTAAAAAAAAAAAAAACATTTGCTTGTAAATGACAAATAAGGAATTTTAAAAAATTATCATTCAAGGTTAAAAGTTATCCTTACAAGCTAGTAAAATCGTTTATATATTACTCCATAATTATTATTTATGATTGACCGTCACAATATCATGGAAAATATTACAGAGTAACATGGTGTCTAGTGATACTAATTCCCTCTCACATTTCTTTTTCGTAACATGGAGTTTTCATTGTGTATCAATACCACCGGTGACACTTTTTCATTTCTAAAGCGGTAACAGATCACCGTTTTTTTTTGAGCAACAAACTCGACACGACCGGTAATCTTAGTTTTACTTTTGAGATATGATAAATACCTGAGCATGAATAGTGTGCATAACATCATTGCCAATTCTAGAAGAAATACTGTTTGTTATACTTAACCCTTCTCTGTTCAACAAACGAAGAGCCTTCGAAAGAGGAAGTCTTTGTAGATTCTCCTCATAATCATCTGCATTTGTTTTGAGCACGATTTCGAAAAACCCTTCTCGACATTTCTTCACTGTAACAGTATACAGTCGTCTCCGATTACTATTGCCACTACTAGTGTTATTATCAGCACTATTTGAAGAACTTCCTCTTGATTTTCCTTTTAAAAGGGTGTTCCTTTTTACCTTCAATTGTGCAATGTTCCCCTCCATATCTTTTATGTACCTCACTGCTTGTTGCAAATGATCCGCCGTCGATCTCTTCCCCTGCATCATCATGTCCATAATTGCAACTTAAATTCAAGTTAATTAACTTGACAAAAGTGGTTCTGGTTAGGTCAACTCTATGTTAAATAAATAAACTTAAATTCAAGTTAATTATTTAGCTAATTCAAGTCAAGTTATGGTGATACTGAAACTCAGTACTCGATGGAACGTAACTTGACAGAAGTGGTTACCGGTTAGGTCAAGCCTATATTAAATAAATAAAAGGTATCGAGTCTTTATCATTTGAGTTAGCTGACGCATTTAGCTTATATATTTTTGTTAGTGTCTATAATTGATTGTCAATTGATAATGAACTTGTACTAAAATATAGAGTATATATTATATTATTAATTTACCCTGATATATTCAGCTGGTAATATGGACCGGAGGGAAGCATAAAGGCTGGACATTTCATGCCTCCGTTGCCTCTCGATTTCGACCGCCTTCTTCTTATTCGATTGATGTTGCTTAGCTTTGCCAGAGGAGCTGCCAGCGACATGGGTAGCAACACTATGGGAAGATGGTCCAAGTACTTGGGTTGTATCAACCATTAAATTATCAACTAAAGCATTTACATCCGAATTACTACTTATTATTGGACAAGTAGTAGAAACTGTTGGCTGAGTATCACCACATTGTTGTGGTAGTTGCGGCGGTGGCGGTGGCGGTGGATCTGACGGAGGTGGGAAATTAGTGAGCCACTGTAGTAGTTCATCATCTATATTAAATGAACCATCCATATTATACTTGTACAAGGATAACAAAAAAAGGAAATCTAAAATTGGTTGTTTTACTATAGTTGAATTCCAAGCTTTTTTTGGTATAGTACTAGATTGGTACGTTTCTAAGAGGCAGTCTCTTTTCAATGATTTGATTTGGTGTACAAGGTTTTTTTAAGTGAGTGTACTAAGTAGAGGTCCTTATATAAGCCACCAAAAGACAAAAGTGACCCTATTTACAACCACTCTCGGAGCCTCTTGGATAAAATAATACTCCTGCTACTATTGTGCTATGATATTATATGCTAATGCTAACAAGTGCTCAGTGTTTACAACTTATAAGAGTTGGTAAGTCTGACATGACTCGAGTGATTGGATAGAACCCGAGTAAATCCGATTCGGTCGAACCCAAGATTGTTGTAAACTGAAACCGATGGCCCGTCCCAACGCGATGACAATCTGTAACCCGACACGACCCGGTGATCAGTTATCCGAACCCAACCTAATATTGACCCGAATAATTTAATGACCCGATAATTATTAAGCTTAATATTGATTAAAATGAAAGTGATTTGATGTTTAAATTGATAGATTTGACTTAATAATGAAGTAACTAAACCAAATAATGGTTAAAAACTAAATTTAATGTTCAAAAATTGAAATAATGTGATAAAGTAATCGAACTTGATTATGACCCGGCCCAAGCCTGATCCGATACATCATTTGACCCGATAAGACCCGATCCGACATGACCTGAAAGGGTAGGTTGACCCGAACTTGATATGACTGATCCGACTGAGCCGATTGCCACCTCCAATTATAAATCACGTGTAATATTTAAAGTTTTTTGGTTAAAGTTGAAAAGCTATGATTTCACTTTTATTTTCATGGGCAAAGTATTACCGTGGTGGAGGTAGGAAAGGATTAGGAGGAGTGTTCGTTGCCGTTAAAAATAGAATTTTTATTGTTTTTAGTTATATTTTGTAATTTTTTTTTTTTAAGTTTTATTTCTTATATCATTACTCGTTTGTTTATATATGCTAAGATTTTTCTCCCACGCACGCTGAATTATAATCCTGGTTTGTCATTTAAAGTATGTATAGTGTATCCTATTGGGGATTTTTATCACTCGACATACAAATATTAAGTTCTAAATTGTTTACTCCGTAATATTTAAGACCCGTGTAATCTTTCCATTATTCCATAGGATAATTTAGCTTGACTCATACTAGAATATCGAGTTCTGATGAATATAACATGTAGTCGGTCATATTTAGAACATGGTAAAAATGCTAGCATAAGACAACTACATACTACACGTGAAAAATTAAGCTAGAACAAATAAAATAATAAATTTCTTAAGTATGATTAAACCACATGTTTATTTTACGAGACTCATTAATCCTAAATAAAATACTACATAAAACACACATTTATCTAACACGAGAATATGACTTTAACGGCTGTAGTATTTACAACTTTTGGCATAGACACGATTACTACGATTAGTAATAGTAGCACGAATAATTCAACGTGGCCATACCTTTCGAGTTTCGACCAATAATAGGAGCAAGTAATTATTCTTTAATCATGTCGTACTTGTTGAGTTTATCGATCCGGTACTTAAGAGGGAGAGGGGGTGAATTAAGTACCCTTTTTAAAATTAAAGCGAAATTAAAGCGCTAGGTTGTTCACGAATTTATTAAACAATACACGAAAGCTAATTGAATGTCTCGGTGATCTGTTCAAACAATCAGAGTTGTGCTTTGTATTGTTCGTTTGAGTGAATACGTGAAACAAAAAGGAAAAACAAACAAAATCAAAGGTAAACGAAACGAAACGAAAGAAAGCAAGAGACACACGATTTTTAACGTGGTTCGACCTACTCTCTAAAGGTCTACGTCCACCCTCTCTCTTATTATTATTTCCTTTATAACCAAACTCGATTACAAAGAAAACCCCCACGATCAACCCCGATCGTGCGACTCGAAATACAACCCCGCCCCAAAACTCTCTCTCACAAAGTGAAAAATTACACAAAGATTTGTCTCCTTATATGGTTCAACAATAGGAACAATGGAGAACAAAAAACAGCCTTATGAATATATAACTTGCGTACTCAAAACTCAATCCACAATCACGGCTTTAAAAAGAATTTGCAAACTGAAAAATTTTCGCAGAAAAACAATTTTGCAAAGGCTTCTTTCAGAAACAGAATGAGACAAAAGCAATTTCCTCAAACTTAGAAAAACAAGTTTTGCACTCAAAAATATTCTCGTGTGTTGTTCTGTATTTTTCAGCCAAGATTTGTTCGTCTTATATAGATGTTCAATTATTGACTAAATCAAATCTTTTCAATCAAGCAACCAACTTTCAACAAAATCTTTGACTGGTAATTTAGTTGCCTTCAAAAACACAAACTCCTCAAAAAGTTAAGATATTATTTTGAGCAAATATAGGAGGAAGTTCCAACGGAATAAATCTTTCCAAAACAATTATTTTGCAAAAATATTTTATCTTGGAAATTAATTTGTCCAAAAGATAAGCCGTAATTTTATTGGACCGAATAAGAATAAGCACAAGATATATATATTCTTACAATTTTTTTAGACACGGATCAAGACTCATCCAATGCTCCACCCGTCTTCATTTCCGAGCAAATATGAAATACTTTTGGACCTGTCATACACATGTCTAGCACATATTATTAATTAGGCGGGATATAAAAATGAAAGGACTTGTCATCATCAACAACTAGATGCAACAAATTCCCCATTTGATGATGGCAAGTCCCTAAATAAAATTTCTCCCTCAACAATAGAATACTCCTGCAAACATCCAAGAAAATCCAAGACAGTAATAACGAATAGAAATAGGAAACAAACATGATCAGTGAAATGACTAAACCAAAGTCTAGAACACAGTGAGAAAGATCGTCACAATCAAAAGTCTAAATCCAGATAGCTACTAAGTACTAGAAGTCCTAAATCTTTCCCCCTCTTGACATCATCAAAAGGAAAGGAACGATCAAAAAATGTTAGTGCAGAGTACCACACGTCAAGGAGGCCTCGATGCAACTACTGGGACACAAAAAATAGACATCATTATAGCTAGTACCGACCATGAGACAGAGTATTAAACATACAGTCTTAGCAAAAGATAACAGAAGCAAAATAAAAGAGGTGAGGTCAGGTCAGGTCAGGTCAAATCAAGGTGGAGGAGGTAGACGAGCTATGAGGCGCTCAAGAAGGTCAGGTAAAGCAAGAAGTGGGGTAAGGACATATTTGATGAGCTCGACGTCAGCTGCAAGTGTCCCCAAGCGACCAGTCAAGATGTCATGGATAGCCCTCAATTGAGACGAGATACCACGAATAGTACTAGCACTGCATCCCGCCCCTGCATAGCCGTCACCACTCAACCCAACCAACTTATCATCAACGATGCGAAGATGCATCTGGCCCAGCAACCCATCCGTCATACAATCCTTCATTGAGACACAGTAACCATCAGAGGGCAATACTTTCTTCTGCCACATAATGTGAGACAACCACATACCATAAGGGAGCTCTCTTTTAGCCTGAGTCACCTTCCTCGACTTCTTCTTAGGGACAGCACTCACACCCGTCTGTACCTCGGCCGCAACTTCCTTTATGTGAGAGCATGAGAGAAGCCAAGTTCACAGGACGCCCCGTCATCAAGCAGAACAGAACCAACAAATCAGGAATAGAACAATAACCGCGAGAGTGTGTGCGGGGTAAAATAGTGCGGCGAATGCAATTAAATAAAAACTGATGTGGTCCATCCAGGCGACTAGGAGGAATATGGGTGTCCGTAGTAGCAGACGGGTCAAAATATCGCAAAACAACCAGAGAACCCAGACCGTCTATAGGAGGCCAACCATTCGAATCAGACAACTCAAGACCCTCATTTGGAATACGGAACATTTGAGCAATCTCATCAGTACTGACCATAAACGATTTCCCATTCACCACCGCGGTCAAGAATTCACCAGATTGATGAACGATGAATGATCGATAGAATTGTATAATTTCGGGAACAAAAACCACAGAACGAACAGAGAACATACCAACCCAGTTTTGAGCCTTCAGAATTTCCAAGAAGAAATTTAGAGCTTTTTCAGATTGTAGCCAATGTTGCGGGTAATAGCGACCCAGAAGAATAGAGTGCTCAACTAGGCGAAGGCAATGTTGTAGCGCCGTCTCTGACAGTCTCACACCTTTTAGAATCTCAATGACTCGGTCTTGATCAACCGAGGTGCTCAGAGTAGCAGAAACATCATCATCCTCCGAATCATCGTTAGCCCTCTTTCGTTTTAATGACCGACCCTTTTCTTTGAAATCATCTTTAACCAAATCATTAATTTCCTCATCCCAATCATCATCACAAATATCGTCTTCCTCCACAAGTTTCCCTTTCCCTTTACCCAACACAACCGGATCGTTCTTTCGGTCCTCGGGCTCATTGGGTTCATTGATGATAACCCCTTTGCTTGCCCCTTTCCGAGTTCGCTTAGCTTTTGTGACTATAGGCGTGGTGCTCCTCGAATCTAGTGCAGCAGCAGACGGCTCCTCGACTTCCGTGACCGGCGGCTCAGTTTCAATTGCATGCGATTTTTTCGAGCGGGTGGATACCAAGGAGGGTGAAGGATAGGGTTTTGAAATTGGTATTTTGGATTTGGGATAGGTAGTGATGGGTATGGTGTCGTTTTTTTGGTGAAGGGTTGGTGGCGGGTTTAATTAGAGTTTCGGAATTGTCAGAGGGAGAAGCGTTGGTGGCGGTTTTGGTGAGGGCGGCTTTGGATCTGGTGGTGGTAGAATTTTTGAGGGTGGTCGTGGCTTTAGCGATGGCGGATTGAGCTTTCTTTTTAGCCATGGCGCCGTCGAAGGGAATAAGGGTTATGATTGATTTTTGGGGTAATTTGGTAGGGGTTGATTTGATGAGGGAAAGGTAGAAGGTGAGTTATGAGGGTTCGGGTATTAGGTGAGGATTTATGAGGTGGTTTGGTTGGAGGGTATATAAGATGAATTAAATAGGGTTTTATTTTGCCACAAAAAAATGCATAAGACAGATACGTCAATATTCCACTATGGTCAACTCGCTACTAATCTATATGAGACATAGAAACGACTAGAGTAAGTAGATTGCACCTTGACCTCAAAAACATAGGACAAATTACTAACACTTAATCACGAATTCTCCAAATTAGTCAATCATTGGAAGATAAATTTTAGGACAAGTAGACTACGAGCTATCATTCAGAAGACCCAATTCCAACCGAATTTTCTCAAATTGTTCTCTAGCTAAAGGTTTAGTAAAAATATCCGACAACTGATCTTCTGTTTTACAAAATTTTAAGCTTATGTTCCCTTTTTCCACGTTATCATGAAGAAAGTGATGACGAATGTCAATATGTTTTGCTGTCTTGGAGTGCTGGACGGGATTTTTAGAAATACTAATTGCGCTAGTGTTATCACAAAGAATGGGAACACAATTAATAATCATACCGTAATCCCGCAGTTGTTGTCTTACCCATAGGATTTGGGCACAACATTGAGCAGCAGCAACATATTCACTCTCAGCAGTAGATAGAGCAACTGTATTTTGTTTCTTGGAAGCCCAAGAGATAAGACACAGTCCTACAAAAGTGGCAATACCAGATGTACTCTTTCTTTCAACCGAACAACCTGCATAATCTGCATCTGAATACCCCGTGAGAGTGAAATTTCAATCCATAGGATACCATAAATATAAGTCCTGAGTTCCAATCAAGTATCGAAGAATACGCTTTACAGTTGTTAAATGTGATTCTTTGGGATTTGATTGAAACCGGGCACACAAACAAACACTATAAAGAATATCTGGACGACTAGCTGTGAGATATAAAAGTGAACCTATCATACCTCGATACACCTTTTCATCTACACTTTTACCTTTTTCGTCTCTGTCAAGCTTGAGTGTAGAGCACATAGGTGTAGGGAATGGATTAGCTGTAGTCATACCAAATTTCTTCATCTCCTTGATATATTTTCTTTGATGGATCATTATGCCATGTGTGGTTTGCTTTATCTGGAGACCCAAAAAGAATCCTAGCTCGCCCATCATGCTCATCTCGAACTCCGATTGCATAAGATTTGAAAAATATGCACATAAAACATCATTAGTTGCTCCAAAAATGATATCATCTACATAAATTTGAACAACTAATAAGTCCTCCTTCACCGGTTTTAGAAATAGTGTTTTGTCAACTGAACCTCTTTGAAAGCCATTTTCAATAAGGAACTTTGATAGTCTATCATACCAAGACCTGGGTGCTTGTTTAAGACCATAAAGTGCCTTATCTAATTTATAAACATGATTAGGAAAATTACTATCTAAAAAACCGGGAGGTTGTTCAACATACACTTCCTCTTGCAAATAGCCATTAAGAAACGCGGTCTTAACATCCATTTGAAAGAGTTTGATACCCATATGAGCGGCAAAAGCAATAAGGAGACAAATGGCTTCAAGTCTCGCCACTGGTGCAAAGGTTTCATCGTAATCAATCCCCTCCTGTTGATTGTATCGTTGCACTACAAGTCTAGCCTTGTTTCTCACAATCACACCTGCATCATCCAATTTATTTCGAAATACCCATTTCGTTCCTATGACGGAATGATCTCTTGGACGTGGTTCCAAGTGCCACACCTTGCTTCGTTCAAATTGGTTAAGCTCCTCCTGCATAGCAATAACCCAATCAGGATCAGTTAAAGCATCATTAATGTTAGAGGGTTCTAATTCTGATAAGAATGAATAATGGGCACAAAAATTTCTTAAAGAGGATCTAGTTTTGACTCCCTCATGAATGTCAGTCAAAATGTTATCCATTGGATGTGAACTTTGATGCTTCCAACGTCGAGGAACAAATGTTTCTGTTTCTGGTGTAGATTGAACAGTACTGGGTTCTGTTTGATTCTGCTCGACGTTCGTATCTGTTGACTGAACAGTACCGGGTTCTGTTCGATTTTGCTCAACATCTGTAATTGTCTTTCTCGACGTATTTGAGCTACTGGAGGCCTGATTTGTCTCATTAGACCGTGAAGCTGTCTGTTCAGAGACGCCTGAACTTGGTGATTTTCCAGGACTGGACAGTTCTGTGTTCTGTTCATTTCCCCCTGAATTCGTGGACTGTTCTGCACCTGTTCCTTCCAACGACGAAGGATTCTCCTATAATTCAGGTGGATCATCTCTTATAAATCCAATCTCAAAGTCATCATCATCCTGCAATTCAGCGTTAAACACATTAGTTTCATCGAAAATTACATGTACACTTTCCTCAAAACACATAGTTCTTTTATTGTAAACTTTATAGGCCTTGCTTTCGTTTGAATATCCAATGAAAACCGCCTCATCGCTTCTTGGATCAAATTTTCCCAAATTATTTTTGCCATTGTTATGAACATAGCATTTTGATCCAAAGCAGCGGAAATGTGAAATGTTTGGCTTTCGCCCATATAGAAGCTCATAAGGCGTTTTCTTATGAATAGATCTAATAGCAACACGGTTACGAATATAACAAGCTGTGTTCACAGCTTCGGCCCAAAAGTTTCTAGGTAACTCGCTGCAAAGTAACATGGATCTGGTCATATCCTCCAAAGTTCTATTCATTCTTTCCACTACACCATTTTGTTGCGGTGTTCTAGGAGCAGAAAAGTTATGATCAATACCATGTTCCCTGCAAAAAGATATAAACGAATCATTCTCAAATTCTCTTCCATGGTCGGTTCTAATGGAGATCAATTTGTGTCCGAGTTTGTTTTGGAGTTTCTTAATCAAAACTAGGAATTCTTCAAAAGTTTCACTTTTAGCATGTAAAAATAAAGTCCAAACAAACCGTGAATAATCGTCCACTAGAACACATACATAAAGACTTCCACCTCGGCTTCTAATTCTCATTGGTCCACACAAATCCATGTGAATGAGTTCTAGAGGCTTGGTGGTGCTAACGAACCTTTTAGATTTAAAAGAACTTCGGACATGTTTGCATCGAGCACAAACATCACAAACTCCGTCAATTTCAAACTTCATAGAAGGTAGGCCTTCCACTAAATCGAGTTTGCAAAGTTTTTTTAGAGATGAAAAGTCAACATGTCCAAATCTTTTATGCCATAAATTAGGATCGTTTTGCAATACTGACAAACATTTAATGGTTTCCCTAGGAGTGCTTCCTAAGTCAGCCACATAAATGTTATTTTCTCTCTTACCTTGAAGAACAATTTCATTAGTACTTTCTTTGATTACATAACAAAGGTTTGCATGAAATTCAACTTTATTTCCTTTGTCACATAATTGGGAAATACTAATTAAATTGTGTTTTAGACCTCTAACAAGCAGCACATCATCAATGGAAAGTGAAAGAGACTTACCGACTTTGCCAATACCAATAACCTCACCCTTTTTGTTGTCTCCAAATGTCACATTTCCACCGTCATAGGCCGATAAAGAGAGAAATTGGTTTCTATTACCTGTCATGTGACGTGAACAACCACTATCTAGATACCAACGGCTGCTTCCTCTCTTAGGGCCCTACAAGAGAAATTAGTTAGAGGTTTTAGGAACCCAAACAAGTTTGGGTCCCTTCTTGTGACGAACCAAATCCAAGACATCTTTCCTAATCCATATCTTCTTTACGACTCTAAAGTTCTGATCTAGATAGTGCCATCGTTTTTCGCAAGCATTAAATACGTGTCCCGTCTTACCACAAAATTTGCAAAGAATATATTCGGGCAGGCCCACATATTTACGTTTGCGAAAGTCTCGTTCATATGGTTTAGGTCTTTTGATGCTAGCGAAACAGGAGTCATTCTGTTCTAAACAGTCACGAGGAGTGTTTACTTTCTGTTCAGGGACCCAATTAGTACGATGTTGATGATCGTATTGCTTGGAATCAGAACATAAGTCATAGCCTAATCCAAGCTTGTTGTTGTTTTTAGATTGACTCACTAGAAAATCTAACACCACTCCACTTCCTTCCCATTTAGCAGCCACATTAGGAGCATTTTTCAAATCAACTTCCAAGTTACTTACTCGAGATAGCAAATCTTTGTTTTTGATGAGAAGAGCATCATAATCAGAATTAAGTCTGTCGAACTTGGAACAAATCTCAGAGTAGGTGGTTGAACTTGTAACATGTACAGCTTTAATCTTATTTAGTTCATTAGTTAAGTTGCGGATCTTGTTGACTAAAATTTCATTTTCTGCAGAAAGTTTGTTCTGGACAGACAGGTCGACTGTTCGAGTTTTAATCTCATTCAGTTCATTAGTTAAGTCGTGGATTCTGTTGACTAACATTTCGTTCTCTGCAGAAAGCTTATCATGGACAGACTGGTCAACTGTTTGATTCGACATACTCTTCAGATCGTATTTTAAATCAATGTTCTCACTCGCAATACTCTCTATTTCAATTTGCATAGCATCAAGACGTCTACTTTGTTCATAATTAGTGTCTAGTGTCTCATCTAATAATTTTATAATTTGATTTCTAGACAAGGTCCTAATTTGAACTTTAAGATTTGAAAGACTTACCTCATCATCTGATTCACTATCTGATGCTTCTGAATTAGCCATTAGACATCTTAGAGAGTCATTTTGAGTCTTTCTTTGTGATCTCGGCTTGTATGTAGTCCTGAGGCAAAAATTATCTTCTTTTTCTTCTTTGGGAGGTTCATCGTCCTCAGAATCGGACTCACCCCAAACAGCAGCAATCATAGCACGTTTGTACTCCTGCTTAGTTTTCTCATGTTTGTCTCTAGATTTTTCTTCATCCCATTTTGGACAATTTCGGATCTGGTGATCACGATCGCCACATTTAAAACAACCCATTCTAGAGATAGATCGTGAGGTAGAAGAAGAAGAAGAATTTGAAAAATTTGAAGAGCCAGACTTTCTTGATTTAAAATTGTCAACCTTTCCTTGATTTTGTTTTCTAATAATTCTAGCAATTCGTTTAGACAACAAGGCTACTTCCTCCTCAGGATCACTTTCATTATCACTTGAGAAGGCATTGAGGGCCATTCCCTTAGCTTTAGGTTCCTCATCGGCATGTCCTTCGAGTTTTAACTCGTGTGCCATAAGATTCCCCATCAATGCTTCATAGGTAAGAGTGGGAAAGTCTCTTCCCTCCTCAATGGCCGTGACCTTTTGTAACCATTTATGTGAAAGACTTCTTAAGATTTTTCTGATAATTTCCTCAGTTTCAAAAGTCTTACCAAGATTTGCAAGTTCATTACGAATGCTTGAAAAACGTGAAGACATACTGTTTATAGACTCATTTGGATTCATTTTAAATGACTCATATTTTGTCATAAGAATGTCAATGCGTTGTTTCTTGACCTTATCAGTTCCTTCATATGCTAATTCTAAACTATCCCAAATTTCTTTGGCTGTTTTACACCCCGCAATCCGGCTAATCTCGGATTCGCCGATACCGGATTGCAGAAGTGATATAGCTCTAGAATTTTTCTCTGCTTTCTTATAGTCATCAGAGGTGTAATTCTTTGGATCCTTTGCACTAACCACATTGGCAGCACTAGTGGTAGTGATGGCAAGCGGACCATTCTGAATGATTGCCCGACATTCATAGTCTGTTCCTTGAATGAAGTGCATCATGCGATTTTTCCACCAGCCATAGTCCGTGCCATCAAAGACAGGACATTTGACAGATTTGGAATTCATGATAAAAAAAAAGTACAAAAGAATAAACTCAAAAAGGATCAAACTCTTTGCTGTAAGGCAATCAAGAGCACGAGGCTCTAATACCAATTGTTGAGTTTATCGATCCGGTACTTAAGAGGGGGAGGGGGTGAATTAAGTACCCTTTTTAAAATTAAAGCGAAATTAAAGCGCTAGGTTGTTCACGAATTTACTTCTGAAACAATACACAGGCTAATTGAACAGTCTCGGTGACTGTTCAAACAATCAGAGTTGTGCTGTATTGTTCGTTTGAGTGAATACGTGAAACAAAAAGGAAAAACAAACAAAATCAAAGGTAAACGAAACGAAACGAAAGAAAGCAAGAGACACACGATTTTTAACGTGGTTCGACCTACTCTCTAAAGGTCTACGTCCACCCTCTCTCTTATTATTATTTCCTTTATAACCAAACTCGATTACAAAGAAAACCCCCACGATCAACCCCGATCGTGCGACTCGAGTACAACCCCGTACCCAAAAACTCTCTCTCACAAAGTGAAAAATTACACAAAGATTTGTCTCCTTATATGGTTCAACAATAGGAACAATGGAGAACAAAAAACAGCCTTATGAATATATAACTTGCGTACTCAAAACTCAATCCACAATCACGGCTTTAAAAAGAATTTGCAAACTGAAAAATTTTCGCAGAAAAACAATTTTGCAAAGGCTTCTTTCAGAAACAGAATGAGACAAAAGCAATTTCCTCAAACTTAGAAAAACAAGTTTTGCACTCAAAAATATTCTCGTGTGTTGTTCTGTATTTTTCAGCCAAGATTTGTTCGTCTTATATAGATGTTCAATTATTGACTAAATCAAATCTTTTCAATCAAGCAACCAACTTTCAACAAAATCTTTGACTGGTAATTTAGTTGCCTTCAAAAACACAAACTCCTCAAAAAGTTAAGATATTATTTTGAGCAAATATAGGAGGAAGTTCCAACGGAATAAATCTTTCCAAAACAATTATTTTGCAAAAATATTTTATCTTGGAAATTAATTTGTCCAAAAGATAAGCCGTAATTTTATTGGACCGAATAAGAATAAGCACAAGATATATATATTCTTACAATTTTTTTAGACACGGATCAAGACTCATCCAATGCTCCACCTGTCTTCATTTCCGAGCAAATATGAAATACTTTTGGACCTGTCATACACATGTCTAGCACATACTATTAATTAGGCGGGATATAAAAATGAAAGGACTTGTCATCATCAACAACTAGATGCAACAGTACTTTTGATTAAATCAATAATATAAGTATAATTATTGGGGAGGGAGACAGATTAGTGATTTAATTAAAATGATATACTTGTTAATGGAAGTAGGTCTGACAGAGTAAGGTGGACTCTTGGTAATACTAGGAAACCCTACTGTCAACTAGATACTGGAGTATATGATTTTATAATGAACTAGTACAGTTAACTAGATATTATTTTAAATTAACCCCAAAAGTGGGAGATGCGACATGGCATGCCGCATGCCTAGTGTCACGGTCCGAAACTTTGAGCCGAAACGTGGCGTGCACCCTTGTCTATCACACGACAAGAATGCAAGCGAGAGCGTCAAGCACTAGTGAGGAAACATTAGTGCATTTGTAATCGGTCTCGGTTGACGTGTATCGGGAATTCTAGTCACGATTATCAAAGCCCGGCACACGGAAGCAATAAAAGTAAGCAATACGATTATTGAAAGTAAGAGACAAGCAATATCAAGCTTAAAGATAAGAAGCGGTTTTGATTGACTAGCACCTCTCATAGAGGCAAATTTATTAGTTTGAGTCCTGTAGCAGGATACATTGATTGTGCAGAATAGCGATACATTTTGTAAACACCTAAAAACGTATCTTAAACTAAAAATGGGACTCCAAGATTCGACACGCAGGAAGTAGTCTTGGAGTACTAAATGAAACTAAAACCAGAAATAAAAATACATGAGTACAAATAAGAAATCTAAGAGCTCGAAGTGAAAGGACCGCGCGCGCAATTATCAGGGATTATGCGGCTAAAAGTGTGACTCCTTACACTCTCCCCCACCTAATTCGTTGCCGTCCTCGGCAACGCTTGAAATCTTCATGGCTAGTTCAGTCGGATGATGTCGCTGGAAGTTGATTGGAACAGATGTTGGCACGCTTCCTCTTGTTGCGGATGAGATCTTCAGGATCTGGATGGTAAAACTTCAAACAGCTCACATGAAAGACAGGGTGACACTTCATCCAGGCAAGGCGGTCAAGCTTGTATGCTACTTCCCCAATCCGCTTGATCACTTGGACGAGGCCTTCGTACTTTCGCACCAGTCGTTTGTCCCGTCCCCGAAGGAATCTCATCTGCTCTTTGTTCAGCTTCACCATGACCATGTCACGTACTTTGAACTCCCGTGGTCTCCGGTTAACCCACTTCTTCATGCGGCGAGACACTTTCTCCAAGTAAGCTCGAGCAATCTCGGCATTCACGTTCCATTCTTTGACATACTCGTGAGTTTTCTTTGTCCGACCTCCATAGATATCTGCAACTGTAGGAGGCAATAACAATTGTTGACCTGTAACAAGCTCAAACGGGTTTTTATTGGACGAGGAGCTCATTTGAACATTAAAACAAGACTGGGCAACACCAAGAAGTCTTACCCACTCCATGTCAGTTGCCCCCACAAAGTGTCTCAAATACTCTTCCAACATGTTATTGAATCATTCGATCTGGCCATCCGTTTGGGGATGGTAACTTGAGGACATCCAGAGACTGGAACCCAGGAGCTTGAACAACTCTCCCCAAAATAGTCCTGGGAATTAAGCGAGGATCGCGGTCATTGACCATAATTTGAGGCAATCCCCAATATTTCACAACATGCGTGAAGAACACCGTGGCTGTTAGGTGTGGAGCAGGACACGGCAACACTTACATTTGCAGTTGTGTGGAGCAGGACATGATGTGCTATGGATTCTTTGTAGTTGGAGCCAACGGTGTTAGGTGCCACCCTCCAAGCAATGGTATATATGTACGAGTATTTTTTTTACTGAAATTTTCATATTTGTCTAAGCTTTTATCTCTTGGTTACTAATTGCACTCGGAAAACTTTTGATCTATAGTTTTTCCCTAAACATCCAATCCTTGCTCCAGCTCCAGTTCCAGCATTGATGCTTCAATGGAGATCAATGTACACGTAACGTCTTAGGACACAAACTCTGTTGGAAATAGGGGCTTGTTATGCCTTTGTAGTTTTTCCAATTTGTCCCACATTGGTAGAATGAAGTTGTTGTCATGTGTTTATATATGACCACACCTCTTACCATATCACTAGTGGGTCATGGGAGACTTTTGTGGAAGCTTTGCGAGGTGCTTAATTCAGCTCGCACACGCGCGCGCGCGCTTGCCCGGCCCGGATCCGGATTCGTGATTCGGGATTTGGGATTTGGCAATCACCTGCGGCGGGCTGTGCCTATCTTTTTGGGCCAGAGCTGTGTTTTTGTTTTGGGAAGAAGTGACCAAGTTCGTTTATAGGAAAGTGTCCAGGTGCATCTGTTAAATCGTCTGCAATTAAGAGCCATATCTTCTGCGTTAATGGCTCCTTAATCACGTTTGACTGATGTTAATGCGGAATCAATTTTTTGGCTCCTCACCTGCTATTTTTCTCCTATATAAAGGGACCTTCTTCATTCCAGAAATGACAACTACACACTCTCTTCCTCTCTTCTCATTCTATATAATTTCTGGGTAAAGATAAATTCTGTTGTTCCAATGCTCTCAGTCTCGAGTGGGCGCGCCTGAGTGCAGTAGTGTAAATCCTTGGGGAACTACCGGTCATTTGCTGATCGCCACCACGGTCGTACCGGAAATATAGTTTTCAAGGCAGTGGCTCTTTTACCACGTCACTACGAATCGGTTATCTCTTTTCCTTTTACATTGTTACTGCAATTTTATTCCAACAATTTGAAAACTATATTGTCTTGCTGTAACAATGTCGATCATGTCAAAAAATGCTCCTGATTTGTCAAAAGTCGAACCCTTAGATGGTCATAACTATAAGCGTTGGTCTCAAAAGTTACTGATGTTTTTTGAGCAGTTTGAAATTGATTATGTTTTATTTTCTGACCCTCCTGCTCCCGTAACCGAAATCGCTGCACCATCTGTTGAGACGACCCCTCCTGTAATTTCTGTTGTTAAGTCAAATGAAGAGGCTATTAAAAAACATGATAAGGATAATAAAACAGTTAGGTTTCACCTCCTTAATCTTATGACTAATACCCTATTTGACTTGTTTATGGTTCATAAATCTGCTAAAACCATATGGGAATTACTTGAGAAAAATATGGGGCTGATGATGCGGGTAAAAAGAAGTATGTCGTTGGGAAATGGCTGGGGTTCCAGATGGTAGATGACAAACCTATAATGGAACAAGTTCATGTCTATGAGAATTTCTGTGCTGACGTAGTTAATGAAGGGATGAAACTAGATGAGATTTTCCTAGCAAATGTGTTACTGGAAAAATTCCCCCCTTCCTGGTCTGACTATAGAAACCATCTGAAACATAAGAAAAAAGACCTTTCCCTCCAAGAATTAGTGAGTCACATGAGGACCTAGGAGGCAAATCGTCTCAAAGACAAAACCATTAGTGTGTTTGTAAATGCTTCTAATGCTTCTGTCAAGGCTAATCTGGTTGAGTCGAGTGGTCCGTCCAATGTTGAAAAATTCAAGGGTAAGGGTAAGGCCAAGGTTGGTCAGGGGAAGAACCAGGGTCCTGCTAAGAAAAATGGTCCAGGGAAGCATACCAAACCAGTTGCTAAAATTCAGAAACCAAAGGGGCAAATTGTATGCTATGTCTGTGGAAAAGCTGGTCACAAAGCCTACCAATGCTCCGAAAAGAAATCTGCTGACGAATGTCAGGATCGATGACATCATTGCTGCTGTGGTTGTGGAAGCTAATGTGGTGGGTAATGTTGCTTGAATGGGTCTTGGACACCGGCGCTTCTAGACACCTCTGTCTTTGATAAGGGGTTATTTGCTGAGTTCGAGGAGGTAGCTGATGGGGAATGCGTTTTCATGGGTAACTCTTCATCCGCTCTGATCAAAGGCAAAGGCAAGATCTTTCTCAAACTCACCTCGGGGAAAACACTTGCTCTAAATAATGTTTTTTATGTACCCTCGTTACGTCGAAACCTTGTGTCTGGTGCCTTATTAAACAAAGTCAATTGAAACTTGTTTTTGAGGCTGACAAGGTGGTAATGTCGCGTAATGGGGAATTTGTGGGCAAGGGTTATCTTTCTGGGGGTCTTTTTGTATTGAACACTGATTCAGTTTCTAATAATATTGCTTCTACTTCTGCTTATATCGCTGAGTCTATTGATGTTTGGCATGGTAGATTAGGTCATGTGAATGTTGACTATATTAAAAAACTTAGAACTATGAGTTTAATTCCAAGTTTGTCGAGTCAAGAATTCTCTAAATGTGCTAGCTGTGTTGAGGCTAAATTCACAAAGAAACCTAGTAAACCAGTTACCACTAGGAAAACGAGTCTTCTTGAGCTAATTCACACCGACCTAGCTGACTTCAAAAATGTTGCAAGTAGAGGTGGTAAAAATTATTATGTCACTTTTATAAACGACTGTTCAAGGTACACCCGTGTTTATTTGCTTAAGACAAAAGATGAAGCAGAACATTCGTTTATAAGTTTTAAGAATGAGGTCGAAAACCAACTTGATAGAAAAATCAAAAGGGTAAGGTCTGACAGAGGAGGCGAGTATAAATCAAACTATTTAGCCAAGTTTTGTGAGAAAAACGGTCTAATACATGAGACTAGTCCACCGTACTTACCTCAATCCAATGGAGTAGCTGAACGAAAAAATAGAACTTTAAAAGAAATGATGAATGCTATGCTTTTAAGTTCTGGCCTTTCTGAGGATATGTGGGGGGAAGCAATTCTATCGGCTTGTCATATTCTTAACCGTGTACCTCATAAGAAGTTAGACAAGACACCCTACGAGATATGGAAAGGCTATGCTCCTAACTTGTGCTTCCTAAGGGTATGGGGGTGTTTAGCTAAAGTGGGTTTACCTGACTTTAGAAGACCTACAGTTGGACTAAAACCTATGATTGTGTTTTTATAGGTTATGCTCAAAATAGTTCTGCATATAGATTCATGTCTTTGAGTGATCGTTCTATATCTGAAGCTAGAGATCTTTGTGTTTTTGAGCATGTTTTCCCATTCTGAGAAGAATGTTGATTCATCTCCTAGTTTGCCTGTTACATCTGTTGATATCTCTTCACATGCTAGTAGTAGCACTTCTATTGATCATGTTCTTTGAACCTAGAAGGACTAGGAGACCTAGATGTCCTAAAAACTTTGGACCGATTTTGTTTCAACATTCTTTGTCAACATGGTTACACTGTTTGTGCTAGTGATGAGTTTGTTTCAGCCTTTTTAATAGAAGATGACCCAAAAACCTATAATGAGGCAATGGAATCCATTGATGCTAATTTTTGGAAAGATGCTATTAAAAGTGAGCTTGATTCTATTGTGTCTAATCAGATTTGGGAGTTGACTGATTTACCTAAAGGTAGTAAACCCATTACGAGTAAATGGATTTTCAAAAAGAAATTGAGACCTGACGGTACAATAGAAAGATTTAAAGCTAGACTTGTGGTTAGAGGTTTTACACAAAAGAAAGATATTGATTATTTTGACACTTATTCACCCGTGGCCAAAATATCGACTATTAGAACTCTAGTCGCTTTAGCTGCTATTCATAACCTTTTTATACATCAGATGGATATCAAAACTGCTTTTTTGAATGGTGAGCTAAGGGAAGAGATTTATATGTCGCAACCTGAAGGGTTTGTGGTAGAAGGTCAAGAGAATAAGGTGTGTAAACTAAATAAATCACTATATGGTCTGAAACAAGCACCTAAACAGTGGTATGAGAAATTTAACAACACTTTGGTAAGTAATGGCTTTATGGTAAACAATTCTGATTCATGTGTTTATTCAAAAGTAATAGAATCTGATTGTGTGCTTATATGCCTTTATGTTGATGACATGTTAATATTTGGTAATAATGTGGAAATAATAATTAAAACCAAAGAATTTTTGTCATCACAATTTGAGATGAAGGACTTAGGAGAAGCTGATGTAATCCTAGGAGTTAAGGTTATTCGAAACTCTAAAGGAATTTCTTTAAGTCAATCTCATTATGTGGAAAAAGTGTTGAAAAAGTTTAACTGCTTTGATGACGTGCCTGCTAGGACACCCTACGATGCTAGTATACACTTATGTAAAAACTTGGGTAAGAGTGTATCCCAAGAAGAGTATGCTAAAATCCTAGGTAGTGTGATGTTTCTTATGAACTGTACTCGACCTGATATTGCCTATGCAGTTAGTAGACTGAGTCGTTACACACATAACCCTAGTAATGAACATTGGAATGCTCTTTGTCGTTTGCTAAGATACCTAAAAGGAACAATTGACCTTTGCTTGCATTATAGTAAATTTCCTGCTGTGTTAGAAGGATATTATGATGCAAATTGGGTTTCAGGTAACGACGAGATCTGTTCTACTAGTGGTTATGTCTTCACCATGGGTGGAGGTGCTATATCGTGGAAGTCTTCTAAACAGACTTGTATTGCACGCTCTACCATGGAGTCGGAGTTCATAGCTCTTGAGTTGGCAGGTCAAGAGGCTGATTGGTTGAAAAACCTATTGGCAGATGTACCAATGTAGAGGGGACAAAATATTCCGGTCTCCTTACATTGTGATTCACAAGCTATTGGTGCTTTGCTAAGAATAGTGGCTATAATGCTAAGAAACGACACATTCGAATCGATCGCCAGCTTAGACAACTCCTTGATAATGGAGTTATCGCTTTGGACTATGTGAAGTCCGAAAGCAATTTGGCTGATCCCTTTACTAAGGGATTGACTAGGAGACTAGTCGTTGAAACGTCGAGGGGAATGGGACTTAAGTCCTTAAGTCAAGAGTGACTAGGCCTAAAGTCTCTATTCCTATGGCGTTATATGATTCATAGCCATAACTGGTGGTGCTTTTGAGACGCACTTGATGAATCATACACAAGGTTGGACTTATGTCCTTAATGGCTCATGCAAGAAGTGCTATTGAGAAGCACTTGAGCCACCTACGTAGGTGTGTTGATCATAAAGACTATGAGAAGTCTTGTGAACACATCTATTAGTACCGAGGTAAACGCAATGCTCTAAAAGAGCGCGTTGCACTTTGAAATCGCGGAACGATCACAATTCTGAAGGTATGATATGTGTTGTGGGGGGTATCGACCGAAGCTCAGCTAGGAATTCAAATCGCAAGATATTCTCTCGCTGTAAGTAAGTTGTTTCCTCATCTCACTAAAGTGTCAATTCAAATCGAAAGATATTGATACCTAAGTATCCAATCCTTCCTTTACCCAGGAATTTCTTTCTCTATCTCTGTCGCCCCTAGTGGGGGATTGTTGGAAATAGGGGCTTGTTATGCCTTTGTAGTTTTTCCAATTTGTCCCACATTGGTAGAATGAAGTTGTTGTCATGTGTTTATATATGACCACACCTCTTACCATATCACTAGTGGGTCATGGGAGACTTTTGTGGAAGCTTTGCAAGGTGCTTAATTCAGCTCGCACACGCGCGGGCACGCGCGCGTGCCCGACCCGGATCCGGATTCGTGATTCGTGATTCGGGATTCTGGATTTGGGAATCGCCTGCGGCGGGCTGTGCCTATCTTTTTGGGCTAGAGCTGTGTTTTTGTTTTGGGAAGAAGTGACCAAGTTCGTTTATAGGAAAGTGTCCAGGTGCATCTGTTAAATCGTCTGCAATTAAGAGCCATATCTTCTGCGTTAATGGCTCCTTAATCACGTTTGACTGATGTTAATGCGGAATCAATTTTTTGGCTCCTCACCTTCTATTTTTCTCCTATATAAAGGGACCTTCTTCATTCCAGAAATGAGAACTACACACTCTCTTCCTCTCTTCTCATTCTATATAATTTCTGGGTAAAGATAAATTCTGTCGTTCCAATGCTCTCAGTCTCGAGTGGGCGCGCCTGAGTGCAGTAGTGTAAATCCTTGGGGAACTACCGGTCATTTGCTGATCGCCACCACGGTCGTACCGGAAATATAGTTTTCAAGGCAGTGGCTCTTTTACCACGTCACTACGAATCGGTTATCTCTTTTCCTTTTACATTGTTACTGCAATTTTATTCCAACAAACTCAACTATAGAAAACAAAGAGTACTTTCTTGCAATCCACATCCGACTATAGTATTAATCTTGCAATCCCATCTCGCGGATCTTTAGAAAACAAAGAGTACTTTCTCGTTCCTCAACTGAAGCGAAGTTTCGCGCTGTCATCACCACCACTACCCACGTCTTATGGCTTCACTACCCATCCAAATATCCAATCCCGTCTTCCATTCAATGATTCAAGAATGAAGCGCCTTGCAGTTTGTCTGTGAACAAGTCCATCAAGGTACACAAATTCGGCGACGCTGACGTCCTAACCAAACCACTGCTTAAAGCTCGGTTCATTCACCATATAGCCCCTAGGCCCTACCAATCATAGGCTTTCACCCATACGTAAAATATTATTGTACTAAAAAAATTAAGAAACCAACAAAAGGAATTAAAAGGCACAATTATATGAAAACCTACCAAGGAGTTGATGGACCAACCTAGATAGTACGTAGGTACCTATTAATTTTATTATATTATCAAAATTATCTTATTATAAGACGGTTTATCTTTTTAGTACTCCCTCCCAGTCACTATAATGTTCTCTCTTTCTCAAAACGGATTATTCAAGTAATGTTCCCCTTTCTATTTTTAGAAACTTTTACTCTTATTTTATTCATTTCTCTCTCCTATCACCAAACCCCACACAACTCTTTTACTCCTATTTTATTACTTTCCTTTATGTTTTCGCCCCACAATTCTTTATTTAACTACTAATAATTCATCCTTCTCTCCTACCACCAACCCCACACAACTCTTTTACTAATATATTAATACTTTTCCTTAAGTATCGTGCCCATATCAAAGGGGAACATTATAACGACTGGGAGGGAGTATTATTATTTACGGTTTTTCTGCGTGTGTCCTTAGGGTACATGATATGAAGCCATTTAGTGTTCAATCATGAGAAATAGTATGAATATACTCTCTTACCATTATAGTGAAGAATCTTAAAAATATTGTCTTATGTAGTTACGTATTACGTATTATCCATCCCATGCTCTTAGGACACACAGTCGAAAGGATCGTATTACGTATTATGATAAGTATTTATGTATATCTAACTTATAGGACCATGACCCCAATCAATCAAAAAATAAAAAGCATGCATATTGATAAAAATAACTCTTAAATCTGTTTATTCAAATAGGTGTCGTCCGTAGTCACAAACTTCTGGTCGCAAATTTTATGGATAATTCTTTATTTGAGATATGAATGAATAGTTTTACACGTAGCAATCTATCAATTGTTGTTGCAGAAGACATTGATCAATGACCATCCCATCATCAACCTGCAATGTAACAAATTCAATTAAGTACTCCTTATGAACTAAGAACTAGTAATAAATTATTATGTGTTTTGATATTTATTTTATATATCACAAATTCTTGCATTATAAACATAAATTAGTGGCAAAAATATGGATTTAAGGATAAAAAAAAGATGGAGGAATTTGGTGAATAACGTAATTAGAATATTAAAAAAAACATTTGGTTGTAAATGACAAATAAAGAACTGAAAAAATTATCATTAAGGTCAAAAGTTATCCTTACAAGCTAGTAAAATCGTTTATTAATTATTTAGGATTGACCGTCACGATATCCAGTGAGAATTTTCCGTTCCATTTGGTGTTCCATTGTATGTGTCACACCACTTAGTTTCTAACAAATCAACAAATTAATATATATATTGTAATATTTTATTTTGCCAAAAGTGATGTGTCAAAATACAATGATGTGGCACACACACAGTAGGACACAAAAGTGGGACAGATGATCCTCATTGCACTATATCACGGGAAATAACAAGGTGTAAAATAAATGATTAAGATCAAGTTGGCTGTCTACTACTCCCTCCGTACCACACCAAAGGTAACGTAGGAAAAAATGGAGTATTTAAGAAAAATTGGAAAAAGTAAGGGTAAAGAGGGAAAAAATAGGTGGGGTATGTAATTGTGGGTTGATAAGTGGGGTATGTAATGACATTTTGTGTAAATATCAAATGAGTATAAGGACAACTTGGTAATATTGTGGGCCAAATAAGGAATGTTACCTTTGGTATAATACGTTCGTTTATAGTAAGTGTTACCTTTGGTCTGGTACGGAGGGAGTATCATTTATACATTAATTAACTAAAACTCTAGATTGACTAACCAATAAAAATAAAAACCCTAAATCTTTTTAAAAGTAGGCATTCTATCAATTGTTGAATGGTTGTTCCTAATTGTAGTTAAAATGTGTCTGGTAATAACGAGTCCCTCTCACATTTCTCTGTTCATAACGTAGAATTTTCATTGCATATCAGTACCAGCTATAACACTCGATCATTTCCAAACGGTAACAGATCATGAATTTTTTGGGCAACAAACTTTATACGACCCCTAGGCCCTAATCTTAATTTTACTTTTGAGATATGATAATTAATTAATTAATTGCGTACCTGAGCATGAATAGTGTGCATAACATCATTGCCAATTTTAGTAGAAATACTATTTGTTATACTTAACCCTTCTCTGTTCAACAAACGAAGTCCCTTTGAAAGAGGAAGTCTGTGTACATTCTCTTCATAATCATCTGCATTTGTTTTGAGCACAATTTCAAAAAACCCTTCTCCAGATTTTTTCACCGTAACAGTATATAATCGTCTCCGATTACTATTACCACTACTAGTATTATTATCAGCCCTAGTTGAACAACTTCCTCTTGATTTTCCTTTTAAAAGGGTGTCCTTTTTTTCATTCAATTGTGCAATGTTCCCCTCCATATCTTTTATGTACCTCACTGCTTGTTGCAAATGATCCGCCGTCGACCTCTTCCCCTGCATCATCATGTCCACAATTGCTAGTTGAATTCAAGTTAATTAGCTTGACAAAAGTGGTTCCTGGTTAGGTCAACTCTATGTTAAATAAATAAACTTAAATTCAAGTTAATTATTTAGCTAATTCAATTCAAGTTAGGGTGATACTGAAACTTAGCACTCGATGGAACATAACTTGACAAAAGTGGGTCTTGATTAGGTTAAGTCTATGTTAAATAAATAAAAGGTACGTAACGTGTCTTAATAATTTGAATTAGCTAACATTTAGCTCCTGGAGTATATTATTGTTAGCGTCTATAATTGATTTTCAATTGAAAACGTATTTGTACTAAAAATATGATCTTGGTAATACAAATAAATCAGACGAGACTATATATTATATTATTAATTTATTACCAGCTAAATTAGTTCACAGCTGACATACCCCGATATATTCAGCTGGTAATATGGAGCGGAGGGAAGCATAAAGGCTAGACATTTCATGCCTCCGTTGCCTTTCGATTTCGACTGCCTTCTTATTCGATTGATGTTGCTTATCTTTGCTGGAAGAGCTGCCAGCGGTATGGGTAGCAACACTATGGGCAGGTAGTCCATCCACTTGGCTTCTTGTATCAACCATTAAATTACCACCTAAAGCATTTACTCTCAAATTACTACCCTCTATTATTGGACAAGTAGTAGAAACTGGTGGTTGCGAATCACCGCATTGCGGTGGCGGTGACGAGGGTGGTAGATTAGTGAGCCACTGTAGTAGTTCATCATCTATGTTAAATGAACCATCCATATTTCTTGAAGTGCTATATTTGGTTGTGTACTTGTATAAGGACAAAAAAAAAGGAAATCTAAAATAGGTAGTTTTACTATAGTAGAATTTCCAGCACCAAAAAAAAAAAAAAAAAAAAAAAAAAAAAAACTATAGTAGAATTCCAGCCTTTTTTGGAATAGTACTAGATTAGTACGTTTCTAAGAGGCAGAGTCTCTTTTCACTGATTTGATTTTTTTTTTTTAAGTGTGACTGTATTAAGTAGACATGCTTGAGGTCCTTATATATGCCACCAAAAGACAAAAGTGACCCCATTTACAACTTCTCCTAGAGTCCTTATTAACATATATTATCTTCTAATGTTAACAAGTGTTTAGTGTTTATAAATAGGGCTGGTAAGTCTGACTTGATCCAAGGACCGATCTGAATCCGAGTATACCCAATCCGGTATAATCCGAGTATGTTGCAAATTGGAACCGACCTGACCCAGTCCGATGACAACCCGTAACCCGGGGACGACCCGATGATCAATGACTCGAACCCAATTTGACTCAATTAAATTGATGACCCGACAATAATGAAGTAATTAAAATGAAAGTGATTTAGTGTTTAAACTGATTAAAATGAAGTAATAACTAAACTAAATAATGGTTAGACACTAAATTAATTTAATGCTCGAAAATTTGAGTAATGTGATAAAGTAATCGAACTTGATCATGACCCGACCCGGTCAAATATGATCTGATACATCTTTTTGACCCGAAATAACCCAACCGAAACCCGACTCGATCTAAAAAGGTATGTTGACCCAAACCTGATATGACTGACACAATCCTTACCTCTAATTCTAGTGTGATATATATCTTGCGATCATTACTCGTTCGCTTATGCTGAGATTTTTCTCCCACGCACATAGAATTCTAATCCTGGCCCGTCATTGAAAATTTGAAAGTATGTATAGTCTATCCTATTGGGGGATTTTTATCAGTCGATACAAATATTAATTATTAAGATTTTAATATTTTAAGATTTAAGACCCGTCATTGAAAGTATGTATAGTGTAAGTGTGTAACCTCTCAATAGGATAATTTTAGCTTCAAATTAGCTTGACTCATACTAGAATATGGAGTTCTCTTTTGATGAACAAATACTAAAATATAAAATGTCGTTGGTCATATTCAAAACATGGTAAAAATGCTAGCATAAAACAACTTCATACTACACGTGAAAATTAAGTCAGAACAAAAAAAAAATAATTTTTTTAAGTATGATTAAACCACATGTTTATTTTACAAGACTCTCATTAATCCTAATTAAAAAACTACATAAAACATACGTTTATATAACACGAGAATATGACTTTATTGGCGATAGTATTTACAACTTTTGGCATAGACGATTACTACGATTAGTAATACTAGCACGAATAATAATTTTATGTGGCCATACCTTTCCACCAATAATAGGAGCAAATAATTATTCTTTAATCGTGTCGTACGTTTGATTAAATCAATAAAATAAGTATAATTATTGGGGAGGGAGACAGATTAGTGATTAAAATAATAATATAATATGATATACTTGCTAATGGAAGTAGGTCTGACAGTGTGAGGTGCACTCTTGGTAATATTAGCAAACCCTACTGTCAACTAGATATTATTTTAAATTAACCTCAAAAATGGGAGATGCGACATGGCAAATTAGATGGCATGCTGCATGCCTAGACTGTCAAACGGGTTATGCGAGTGGGTTATAGGTTCAGTAATTTTCGAATTTGGGAAAAATATGGATCCGCTTATTTCGACTTTGTAAAATACGGGTTCATACAAGTTAGATTTATACGAGTTAAATTAACTCCTTTTTACACATTTCATTTTATATTATTGATTTTTAATTATAATAAAGATATAGTTATTTTTAACTTTTATAATTATCTAGTTTGATATATGATGAAATATTAGTAAGAATAAGCAGTTTTTTTTGTCTAATACGGAGTATATTTAAAATAGCAGCCTTGTATGAAATATTTGATTGATCAGTTGTTACACGTGTTGACAAATAGTAATAATATTTTTACGCTAATCATCCCCCTTTTTATTTTACTACTAAGAGAATAAAACTTCTTTTAGTTTTCCCTCCAAAATGTATCCAACTTAATAAGGAAACAATTAAAACTTTCTTTTAATAAACTATTATCTTTTCCATAAAATATAATGTTATTAGAATTATAATTATACTCTAATATTTTTTAATTAAATTCAAAATCATGATTTTTTTATTATAATAAAATAAAATTGGTATTAAACTAAGACTATATATTGCTAAATTTTTCACAATGCGATAATGATTACTGTAGAAATTTACTTAAAAAATACTTACTATTAGATTCAGAATAAAAAAACTTCATTAAAAAAAATTGGAGAAAATTATAAAATGAAATCCCTAGTTTTATGGTAAAAAAGAAAAAAAATACTTTCATAAAAGTACACATTTCATAACTTTACTCAATACTCTTTGATTGGTTTTCCGTTTCAATTTTTTTTATATCAAAACAAAATTGGGTGAAGTATTAAATATTAATACGGTGCCGATTTAAATAATACTCTAAAAAATGAAATCTCTATATATACCGCGTAGTGGCGCAAGATCTATACTAGTTTGATGATTAATTAATCATGTGATAAAACCATGTTTTGAAACAAATAAGCATAATTTATTTCAAAATTATGATATATTGACCGTTAATTAATTTATATTGGTTTTATTTGCTTTAAATACAAATTTTTATTAAAAATACTCATTTACTAATCGGGTTAAGAGTCGGGTCGAATGTGCGAGTCATTAACAGATCGGGACGTTTTCGGGTTCAAGTTATTATTTTTTGGTGTGAGGATTCAAGTTATTTTGTGGATGGTTTTCGGTCGATTTTTCGGGCTTGGACATCTTTTGACAGGTCTACGAATGCCTAAGGCGGCTGAGAGTCTCACATTTTAACATTTTTTTAGAAGAACATTCTTTTTGAAGTTAAGTTGCAAATAAGAGTAGTAATTGTATTTTTGCTGGTGGTTGCTGTAGACATTGGTTTTTAGAAGAACATTTCCTGCCGTGCTTGACGACTTTTTTTTGCTAGTCAGGTAGGATAATCCTTACTAACTCCGTACTTTATTGATTAATTATGTATATGAGTCAGTTCGTTATGTGAATGAGTTGAGGTTGGTTGTTTATTATGAGATGGTCGAGACGGTGATGGTTGTGTGTTGAGACGGTGTTGTAGAATGAATGATGATTGATATCTCGGGGGTTAGTCTGAAGGGGACAACTTTTAGTCCGGTTGATTGCGTACCCTCCTTAGTTCTTTTTATATGGGTTAGTTCTAGAAGGGGCGTGCATACTCGGAACGACGGCAAGAGCTATCATTAGGCAAGTTAGTTAACATGCAAGAATGGTGTAACGACAATGCCGTTGTGATGAGTTGAGATCATCTAAGGTTTAGTCAAATGTGGTGAAACTGATGAGTTTGAATGAGTATTGTTATTATTCGAGTCGCCTTGGGCCGCTGTCTATAATCTTTGGTTGACGAAGTTTTGATTGCTTCTTGTGTGTTCCTATAAATCCTATTTTAAATTATCCCGATTCGTAAATATCGATGACGCTTTAGTAAATATCGACGACTTTTTTCATAAAAAAGACGATCACTAGCCCTACTCTCTCACTAACTAACTAACAATCCTCTCTAATTCAAAAAACCCAAACAAATCATCAATCTACCAATTAATCACCACCAACACTCCACACCACCACACCACACCACCACGCTGCCGGCCGCCGCCGCACCCCACCGCCACCAGCCTCACTACTTCCACCATCACGACATGACCACCACCATCAAGTAAGTCTCAATTTTTTTAATTTTTTTTGTTAAAGTAAGCTAAATTATTGTTTTAAATTGTTTGTTTCCCTTTCCATTCCCTTATTGTTGATGTTAATTGATTATATGACTTTAATTTTGTTTTGTAATTGACTAGTTACTAAAGGGAATGTGATAGGTTTTATTAAAATTAATTGAATTAGTTTTGAAATAGGTTAGTTTTTCTTGTAAAATTCATGTTAATTAGTTCGTATGATGTAAATTTTATTATTAATTAATGAGAATACTCTAAACTATTGAGCTGCTTCTCAAAATACTATAAACTGTATTTTAACTACCATTACATCCAACTATTACACCCTTTTTCTTTTAACAGAATTCCCCATTTAATGACCTATAACAGCAGGTAAAAGCAAGCACCTTCCTCCTCATAATTGATCTTCATCTTCCTCCTCCATTATCACATTTAACCTGCAATTTTTCAATTATTTCCCCTCTTTCCTGATTCATTATCTATCCTCACTCTTTATAATTTCATCCATCCTTCAATTGGTGATATAAAATTAAGTACGCAGATAAATTTGAGGCAATATAGCAAATTACCAACTCTATGTGGAAGCAAATCTGGAAAATCAACCATATAAAAACCCTCCAAACAAAAACCCTAATTACATTTCCGCAAATCAAGCATCACACCCAAAATATAACAACCATAAATCAACAATCCGACAATCATCACTAAATCCGGCTCAAGCAACTCACTAAACATGCTGATCAAATATTCAAAGACAACAAAGCCTCACTAATCGAACAATCAAACGAGGTATTATGCATCTCTCAGTCGCATATGTTGCGAGTTCGACTCAGCAGAATCAGCATCAACACTGCTAAACGTGGAGGTGTGCGGAGTAATACCACTAGTAATTAGTAAACGTGGTGGACAAAGTGATGGGATACGCACCGTTGCACACGACAGCAGAGAACCACGTAGTGCGATGCATAGAGCTGCTTATACGGAAAAGAGGGCGCAGTGACTGACACTGTAATAATAGGTAATGGTAGTGGAAATGGTGGAATGGGTTGCAATAGTACAAGTATAAATTGGGTGAATAAAAGTATAAAACTACTCTAAGTAGCTCGTTTAGATTTAGCAAACGGATAATCAAACCAAAAAGTCTATGAGTTTCCTGTAAAAATGGGGAAAATTACAAATATGAGTACATTTTTAATGAGTCTTTGCCTAGCACAAGATTAATTGTGTTTTGGAGTAGAGAAATGATGTTTTGGAGAGTAATGGAGTTTTGGAGAGAAGACTAATGGAGTTTTGGAGTTCACAGGAAGTGTAATGGAGGTTTGGAGAAGGAAAAAAAAAGGTAAAAAGAAAAAGTAAACCGGTTTAAGTGGTAGCCCTTCCACCTATTTTAGTAAAAGAGAAAGGGGGTAATAGTTTGGTGTAATGGTAGTTAAAATACACTTTGGAGTATTTTGATAAGAGCTCCAATAGTTCAGAGTATTCTCATTAAATAACCCTAAATTTTATTATTGTTTGTACTTAGGTCGTTGATGTTGTTTGCGAAATAGACTAGATTTTGAGTCGATTTTTGTTGTTGCTAAATCGGATTTGGGTCGATTTGGAGGAAGACCATGGTAAACAATGGGAAATTTTGTTTGGCCATGGTCTGGAACGTGATATTCTCACGTTGGGTTGCGGTCAAACATGGGATTCTCACGTTTGGCTGTGGGTCAAATGTTGGGAAATTTGGTTTGGTCATGGTCAAACAACGTGATTTTACGTTTGGCCGCGGTAAAAAAAAAAAAAAATCGTTTGGCCATGGTCAAACATGGAAAAATTACGTTTGGCCATGGTCAAACAAGGAGTTTTTTTGTTCGTCCGTGGTACGTTTAATTTTTTTTAAAAAAACCGTGTTTTTTGCTATTATTTGCCGATTTTTGTTACTTTATATGTTTTTAGTCGATTAACGTGTTTTCTAACAACTTTTATTTTCTTAATGCAGATGGCAAATCGAAATGAGAGAGGAAAGGCCATCATGCATGCTCCGCCTCCGCCAAACGTACACGACCGTACCACTGGGCGAGTTGTTACGTTGTCGAAGCATCGTTTGCGTGTTAAGCAGGCCCACCAACAACCACCACCACTTCGAGAGACGTCTCGCATGGTTATGATGCCTACTCCCGGTCACGTCGGTAGTGAGTCGTAGGAGGCGAGGTCACGGGAGGTTGCTGGTAGTTACTGTAATACCACGGTTTTATGAGTCTCTGGGTACTCTATCGAGTGGGTCTTACTCTGTCGAGTAAGTGTGTTTTGCGTTTTAAAATAGTTTCTGACCTGTTGGGTACTCGATCGAGTAGCCTTGGTACTCGATCGAGTAAGCGGCACTTAGTTACTCGATCGAGTAAGTGTGTTTTACGGGGTTGTTTTGACGGGTTTCGCTAATAACGCGAGTTTGATATAAAAGGTTTCCGTCAGTTTATTTCATCATTTTTAACCTTTCTAAACCTTTCAAAAGAAAAAAGGAGTTACGTAGTTCTCTCTCGTCGCGTTGTTGGCAAATCCCCAAGGCTAGGAGCGTCGGCTCATCTTGTTCTTTGCATCATAGTGTTCCTTGCGTCAAGGGTAAGATCTACATACCAATTTTATAGTATTTAATTAACTTTGTTTAAACCCTAATTTTGGGAATTGAGGATTTGTGTTAGTTTTGTGATTGTTAGTAATTATGTGATTATATGTTAGGAGGATGATTCGTAGAAGAGGAATTTTGATACAGCTGTTGAGACCGTCTGATTGTGTTGCTGTTCCAGGTAGGGTTTCCCTACTCAGTATTAGTCCCATAATGTATTGTTGGTGTATTGTGGTTGTTGAATATTATCGTATTCGTATTGTGACGGTTGTGGTTTTTGATTGCTGCTTAATGGTTGTGATTGTTTGTCTCTGGTTCTCGAGATGCGTTCTCGGCTGAGTGGAGTCACTTGCGGGAGTGGCTTCACGCCCTAGTTTCGCCCTCCGTGGAACCCGCCACGGGAGGGGATGTGCACATTAATGGGACAGGGTTATCGCTCGGTATGATGAGCGGGGATTTGGTGGGTACGGCTGCGGTCCCCCACTGGCAGGGCTGGTCCAGTGGACAATCAGTGACGGAGATTGATTGGAGTGGGTGTGATTATGTGTGTGACCGTGTGAGCTGCTTGTTTACTGTGTTGTTGGTTTATATAAATTGTGTGATTAGTACTGACCCCGTTTAATGTTTTAAAAGTCGTGGTGATCCATTCGGGGTGGTGAGCGGTTATTGAGCGGTATGATATGACGCGTATGGGATAGGCCGAGATGAGTCATCACGTGGCGATTAGAAGTCTTCCGTTTGTGTCGACGATGTTTTATAGCTTGATAGTTTTAGCGATGACCGTCCGAGAATCTTGTATTTCAGTTTTGGTTTTGGTTTTGATCATGTAATCACTTTAAACTATTTTGTTATTTAAATTATGTTTCTTCATTGTCATTTGATTATCATTGCTTCGGGTAACCGAGATGGTAGCACTTCCATGCCTTGAGTGGTCCTGGTAAGGCACTTGGAGTATGGGGGTGTTACAAAATGGTATCAGAGCGACGATCCTGAAACCTGTAACCAATGAACCTAATGAATATAGGGAGTCAAATTAAAATGAACCCGGGGTAAAAGTTGTAGGAGCTAATGCAAAGGCTTGGGAGACGTCCTAAAGTCGCGAACTCGCCCTACAATTTTGAACCGGTCACCATGGGATATGAGTCGGGATCGCTATGTGTATTTTGTGAATTGTGTACCGATATAGTGATGTGTGGCATGAATAAGTGTGATTTTGTATGTTGTTGGTTGAAAGCATGTTGGATGATAGTTGGTTTACCATGTTGATTGGAATAGTTGGAAAAGTATGTGAGAATGACGAATGATGTGGTGGAAAAAGGAAGTAGTTCATATGTGATAATATGTGATGAATAATGATGTTGCAGGATGAATGATTTATAATGTGTACATACTAGTAACTTGTGATTAGGGGATTTAATATAATTTTACATAATTCTGTTAGCGTAAAGTTAGATAATAAGTTCATATAATTGTCTACTGTGGTATCATATGCACTTGTAGATGAAGAATGTGGTTGAAATAGATGAACTGATTGGAAAAGATGGAGTGTCAATTGCATGAGAATATGGATTTTGTGAATATGAATATGTTTAGATGATGAAGTGGATTTATAATATTGTTGCGTTAGTAACATGGAAATAGGATTTGTAATGTATGAGAATGTTTTGTGTTACGAAAAGTTATAAAATTAAAGCCTGCAGTTAGTACATGATTAATAAGTTAACTAATATATGTGCATGATGGATGTTGTTGCTTGACTTTTGAAGATAGTAACATGTGATTAGCAATACTGATTTTATGAGTACTGAGTTGTTTTTGTCTACCTTGTTGTTGTTTAAGTCGTTTGGAAGTAAAAATCAAGTAGTTGTGTTTTTCGATTATAAAGAAGTTGTCTTTAAACTGTTATAAATTGAGATGCATAAATGATTTTGATGTGAATCCAATTGTAGGTGATAGCTTGTTCTTTTACGATTCTAACGATAGGTCACACGTCCAAAATGACCAAGAAATGAGTGAGTTATGACCGTTTTACGAAAACTGGACAGTGCTAAGAAATGCGTAGGGTACTCGATCAAGTGGCCCCTACTCGATCGAGTGCATCTTGGTACTCGATCGAGTACCCCTTACTCGATCGAGTATCCCTGGTAAAATTTTTATATACGTCTCTGACTTTCACCTACTCGATCGAGTAAGTCATTTACTCGATCGAGTAGCCTGTACTCGATCTAGTGACCCCTGTTTTGGGTCATATGCTTATCTTTTGACTTCGTTGCATATCATGTTTAATTCAAAGGTGTTATCTTGCTTCTTTATGCATTTTTTTATATGTATGTTGATCCTGATGCGTAAGTTACCCAATCTTATGATGTAAGGAGTGGCACCTGTGGTGAGTATGAGTTCGGTGGGAGGACATGAGTTATATGTGGTTGTGATAGATAGTGGAAAAAGAAAAGGAAGATCGTTATGGCTTAATTGAGACATAGAGCATGTTTTCTGAGATGAGATGAGTGATATGATTGTGTGTTGAGTAACGTAAAAGCAAGTGAATATGGGCAAGGGATGATGTGAGTCTAAGGAGCGTGAGAATAAAAAGATTCAAAGTAAGGATGTGGATAGTGGCAGCTTGAGATGTGTAAAGAATTATGGAGGGAGATGGTTAGGAGTCGTGTGGGTTAAGGATATATGTAGTGAAAGTTCGTTTTAAAGGGGTTGAGAAGAGTGGTATACAGTGAACGTTGATTTATGGATAGATTAGTGACAAGTGTGAGTAATAGCATAATAAGAGAAGATCCATGGTAAGAAAGAGTGAGGTGATATCGATATAAGATAATGAGATTTGAGTTTTGGAGCGATGAGAAAGTAATTGGAGCACTAAAGGGTTAGGTAGAAATAATAAGGAGTTGAGATATTAAATGGAATTGTTGAGTATAAAGAGAAAAGAAGGATAAAAGTAAGCTGAGAAAAATGTTCACCGGAGTTATGTGATATAAAAGTAAGGAATCATCGGGATGTATGATACTACCAAGAGTAAGTGAGTTAATGGTTATACAGAAGTTTCAGGACAACATGCTTAATCATGAGTTTCGAGGAATTAAGGGAGTAAGAGGTTGATTTAGTATCTGCACTCTATGAGATTTTGGTGGAGAGTTAGATGACGATACAGTTCGGGATAGTATTGGGAAGAATGTTGAGGTAATTTTGTTGATGGATTTGATGTTCATTATTTGGGATGTTAACCAAAGATAGGAAAGAAAACGTGATGTTTAGAGATGAGTGTAAGAGGTTTGATGTCCGGACAGTGGTAATGTTATGGTTTGTGACTAGTGGTCAAGGGTGATGGTATATTAGAAAGGTAGCAATTCTAAAGAGGTTGATTTTGTAGGGACCAGATTGATAAGTATGGTTATGAAAGAGTATAAGATGTGGTTATAGGAGGCGGTTGTTAGTAGTTGAGTATTAATGGTGTGGCTACATTTGGCAGAGGGTGATGGATATGCGAATGGGGGAATATGTTATGAGGTGTATACGAGTTAAGCTCGGGTGAGAGGTAACTTTTATCAGGTGGTAACTTACGTGATCAGGATTGACTGGTTGGAAGTGATTACGGGTCTGTGATATATATAAATGTTTGTGTGAGGTTTTGACCTCACAAGACGTGGTATGGTGTGATTATCATAAAGTTGTTATTTGAATGTTCTGTAATGCATGTTAGGTACGCTAATCTAATTGAATGATATTTAAAAAGGTAATAATTTGATTGATCTGGCATGTATAGTTAAAATGGTATGTGTATTGATGATACATGTTTATTCCGTGAAATGGTAAGGATGATGTTCATGAGATTCTTGTCAGTTCTTTCCGCATAATATGTTGTGTTATAATCTAATAAAACGGTTTTGAGTGAGTTTTCTTGTTCGAAATGTCATATTGAGTCAGTGTTTATGGGAATTATATGTGATTGGAATGTTTATCGATGTGGTTGTGTGCCTCGAGTGGTGATCCGGGCATGGTACTTCATGTCGTGATGCGGGTATTTTCGCACTGCGGTGTGGCTGTTGGTGGCGGTGTTGCGATGTCGTCACCGGTTGTGGTGGAGTAGGCGAGATGATTATGATACGAGTTCTCAAAAGTACATATCAGTTATACATAGTTGTTGTTTTGTTTGTTGTTGTTCCCTGTGAGTTTCAGTTTGGACACATAGATTGTTGTTTTGTTTGCTACTGTTCCTTGTAAGTTTTGGTTGAACAGTGAGACGGTTGTTTTGTTTGCTTTGATGTTTCTTACCAGTTTCAGTTTGAGAATGAGGGTAGAGTATGATATGAAAGAGAGTGTCTTTGTTTCCGTGGTTGTCATGGCATAGGGATATTCTGTTGATGGGACACAGTTGTCAGAAGTTGTTACAGTACATTTGATCTTGTTGTAGATGAGACATCGGTGCACATAGTCATGGCAAGTGATTCGTAGAACATGTGTGGTAATGACCTGAAAGCTGCAGGTGGTTCATAATCTTTCGTTGGGACAGTGAGGGTAGGGTGTTTGGATTTAGTGTCATGTTAAGTCATGTATGAGTTTTGCAGTGATGAAAGAAAAGAACTTGAGGATCTTGTGTGAGTGTACGTAACAAGTGTGGATCGTGATTTATGTTTTTGGCGATAGAAGTTTTATATAGTCTATATAGAGAGGTATGTCATGTTGCGGTAATGTGGAAGAGTTGGAGTATTGGTTATGCTAAGGGTTTTGCGGTATTGGTTAGATGGAGTGCAGAGTGAATTGAAGTATGAGAACTGTTTAAGTAAGAGAGCCTTAGAAATAGGAATGGTTATAGAAATGAGGTTATAGGCGGTTATCTTTGACATGTGGTGGTGATGAGGATAATGAGATGATATAACTAAGGATTTAGTATTAGTGAGTTACGAGGACGTAACATTTGTCTTAAGAGGAGTAGGATGCGATAAAAGAGAGTTTCATGGTTGTGCATGTTGTAATATAATTGGAAGTAGAGTGTTAGTGGATGATACTGTTAAAAGGCCATGGCCGTGCTTGAAGTAGTGTGATGTTTAGGAGTTCGAGAGTTTTGATAGTGGCATGATGATGTTTATGAGTGTAAGTAAACTTCGAGGACGAAGTTCCTTTTAAGGGTGGTAGAATGTAACATTTCGTTTGATGTTATGAGTATCTTGATATTGGATTATCTAGTGGATGATATTTTACGGAGCTAGCAGCGTTTGTGTTGGTAGTGTATGGAGTTAGGATCGAGAGAGATATAATGAAGTTGGTACGATATCGCGAGCCATGTTGTGGAAGTAGGAATAGTTGGTGGAGTTGGGGTTACGAGTTCATGTTTGGTCGGTTAGGGTTTTGTTTTGAGTTCTTAGTTGGTTGTTGTGTCTTGATCGAGTTAGTATGTTTGTTTTTGGGTATGGGTTGAATTTCGGGGGCGAAGTTCTTTTTAAGGAGGGAAGACTGTAATACCACGGTTTTATGAGTCTCTGGGTACTCTATCGAGTGGGTCTTACTCTGTCGAGTAAGTGTGTTTTGCGTTTTAAAATAGTTTCTGACCTGTTGGGTACTCGATCGAGTAGCCTTAGTACTCGATCGAGTAAGCGGCACTCCATCGAGTACGTTAGTTACTCGATCGAGTAAGTGTGTTTTACGGGGTTGTTTTGACGGGTTTTGCTAATAACGTGAGTTTGATATAAAAGGTTTCCGTCAGTTTATTTCATCATTTTTAACCTTTCTAAACCTTTCAAAACAAAAAGAAGTTACGTAGTTCTCTCTCGTCGCGTTGCTGGCAAATCCCCAAGGCTAGGAGTGTCGGATCATCTTGTTCTTTGCATCATAGTGTTCCTTGCGTCAAGGATAAGATCTACATACCAATTTTATAGTATTTAGTTAACTTTGTTTAAACCCTAATTTTGGGAATTGGGGATTTGTGTTAGTTTTGTGATTGTTAGTAATTATGTGATTATATGTTAGGAGGAGGATTCGTAGAAGAGGAATTTTGATACAAATTTTGTTGAGACCGTCCGATTGTGTTCTGTTCCAGGTAGGGTTTCCCTACTCAGTATTAGTCCCATAATGTATTGTTGGTGTGTTGTGGTTGTTGAATATTATCGTATTCGTATTGTGACGGTTGTGGGTTTTGATTGCTGCTTAATGGTTGTGATTGTTTGTCTCTGGTTCTCGAGATGCGTTCTCGGCTGAGTGGAGTCACTTGCGGGAGTGACTTCACTCCCTAGTTTCGCCCTCCGTGGAATCCGCCACGGGAGGGGATGTGCACATTAATGGGACAGGGTTATCGCTCGGTATGATAAGCGGGAATTTGGTGGGTACGGCTGCGGTCCCCCACTGGCAGGGTTGGTCCAGTGGACAGTCAGTGACGGAGATTGATTGGAGTGGGTGTGATTTTGTGTGTGACCGTGTGAGTTGCTTGTTTACTGTGTTGTTGGTTTATATAAATTGTGTGATTAGTACTGACCCGTTTAATGTTTTAAAAACTGTGGTGATCCATTCGGGGGTGGTGAGCAGTTATTGAGCAGGTATGATATGATGCGTATGGGATAGCTGGATAAGTCATCACGTGGCAGTTAGAAGTCTTCCGCTGTGTCAGACGATGTTTTATAGCTTGTTAGTTTTAGCAGTAGACCGTCTGAGAATCTTGTATTTCAGTTTTGGTTTTGGTTTTGATCATGTAATCACTTTAAACTATTTTGTTAATTAAATTATGTTTCTTCATTGTCATTTGATTATCATTGCTTCGGGTAACCGAGATGGTAGCACTTCCATGCTTTGAGTGGTCCTGGTAAGGCACTTGGAGCATGATAGAGAGGATGGGCCGTCGGATGACGGTTCCGAGGAGGAGGAGGATGCTGGAGAGTATCGGGTCCAAGAGAACCCGTCATCACAGAGATTGTTGAGTCTGAGGTTGGGCCGGGATAGTAGAGGACGCTATTCGAGTGTTAGAGAGACGTCCTCTAGCACCGATAGGTCGAGGCGGCCGAGGAGGGATAGTTCTTGGATCCTGAGAGAGCCCGTTCCTGGTGGTCCTAGTAACATTGGCACCCTACGGAGTTTTGGTGGTCACGTTGTGTTCAACTGTTCAACTATTGAAAGCATCGTCACGCGTGTCGAAATCTATAGTAGTCTCGAACAACGGGTTGTAATCAATTGAATTCTCGCCAAAAGTCTCCCACGATTCCTGTTACAAGCAATAGGGACTATATTAAGACAATAAAAAAGATTCATAACCTAAATAAATTGCGTAAAACGAAAGAAAAACAAGTTAAAACGAGTAATTCATGCCTAAAGCACGAGACTCAACAAACGACCGTGGCCAAACATTACTTTTCAATGATCGACCATGGACTAGCAAGGAAAACCAACTTTCATCCACGGCCAAACAATGAAAATCAACGTTTGACCATGGCCAAACCATGGATTTCATCGTTTGATCATGGCCAAACCAAGGATTTCAACGTTTGACCATGGCCAAACCAAGGATTCCAACGTCTGACCATGGCCAAACGTGGAAATCTAACGTTTGGACCATGGCAAACATGGAAATCCATCGTTTGATCCATGGCAAACGTTGATTTCCACCGTTTAGACCATGGTCTGAACGTTGGTTTCCAAGTTTGGTCCATGGTTCATCTTTCGGGGGAAAATTTCAGATTTACGCAAAGAAATCAAAATTTCGCTACTACTAAGTTTTTTTGGTAGAAGGTAAGTTCTCATTAAGCACAAAAGCAACTATTACAAACTAAGGACAATAATAATTAAGAGTAACTTCTATATTATAGAAGCCATCCAGTTTGCATCTACACTTGTTACAATCTTACATCTAATCATTCTTAATTTGAGACATTGCTTAATCTGGTGAATCACAATGCTCGGTCTCAAAATAATTCCTTCCAATCTTGCTTGATTTCTTTGATGCCACACTGCATAATAGACTGCCATGACAGCAGCCAGACAGACATTCCTCTTCAGCAGGCTCCAGTTTCTTCTCCCCACCCAAATTATCCCATTCACAGGAGATTTAGGAATACAGAGCCAGTCACATATCCCTGCCAGTACCATTGATGCATACTGACAGTCTTGAAAAACATGCTCAACTGTCTCTTGACCAGCATTGCACAGGCAACATATATCATCCTGGCAAATGCCATGCTTGAACATTCTAGCTTTGATATCCAGAGCATTCCTAAGGATTAACCATGACAGAAATTTATGTTTAGGCAATGCCCAACTCTTCCAAATCAGTTTTGCCCATCCAACTTTATGTTCCTTATGTCGAATCCAACATATCCGAACAAACAGTATACCCCTTCTTATCAGCAAGCCAAGTACCAGCAGCATATCCAGACTGAAAATCATCTATAATTTTGCAGATAGTCTTCCAGTTCCAGCTCATATGAGTCTTAGGAACATGACTATCCCAACTGCTACCTCTGATATATACCTGATGCACCCATTTGACCCACAAACTATCAGGCTTGCTATATATCCACCATACTAGTTTCCCAATGGTAGCCCTATTCAAGTCAAGGCTATATCTAAGGCCAAGTCCCCCCTCACTTTGAGGAGTACACACCTTTTCCCAGTTAACCATAGGTGTTCTAAGGTAGACACTAGTGCCATCCCATATATAATTCCTACAAATACTATCAATCTTCTTCATCACACCTTTAGGAATCATAAAAATATTTGCCCAATAGGTAAAGAGTGAAGTGAGAACTGATTTAACCAAAACAAGCCTCCCAGCATAGGAGAGCTTCCTAGCTCCAAAAGACCTGATTCTCTCAACAATTTTTTCAATCAGGACCTGGCATTCCTTTTTACCCAGTCTACCAGCAGTGATGGGTATACCCAAGTACTTAAAAGGAAGCTGTCCTTCTACACAGCCTGAAAGTCCAATAATATAGTCTCTAACCTTTCTCTGAACTCCAGAAAAATAGATATTGGACTTGTGATTGTTCATTTGTAGTCCTGAAGCTGCAGAAAAGGTGGCAAAGGATCTCAACAAAACCACAACAAACTGTGTATCACCTTTGGAGAAAAGTAACAAATCATCAGCAAACATAAGGTGCTGCAGCACAGCCTGAAAGTCCAATAATATAGTCTCTAACTTTTCTCTGAACTCCAGAAAAATAGATATTGGACTTGTGATTGTTCATTTGTAGTCCTGAAGCTGCAGAAAAGGTGGCAAAGGATCTCAACAAAACCACAACAGACTGTGTATCACCTTTGGAGAAAAGTAACAAATCATCAGCAAACATAAGGTGCTGTAGTTTAATACTACTAAGGTAATACGTCAAGTAAATCAACTATCGAATGGAATTAACGATGCGCAAAAAAAAATTGAAAATTAAGCAAATATTGAAGTGATTAAGTTGTTTACGTACCGCTGAATCGGGATCTGACATATTGTTAATTGTTGTTGTTGGTTTTTGTTTTAATTTAGTTGAGTTTGAGAGAAATTTTTTTAGAGAGACTAAGTCAAAAAGGTAGTTATCGTCTTTTTTATGAAAAACGTCGTCGATATTTACTAAAAGTTCGTCGATATCAATTGGCATGTGATGATCCATATGGATATTTCCGGTCATATTGGGGAACAACGTTATATACAGGTTTGCTGAGATGGTTTTGTTGGCTATGGTTATTTGTACAAGCCGAATTATTGGCTTACGCGAAACAGACAAGAGTACTGTTGAACATCATCTTTAGAACAGTCGCCTGAACTGTTCAAATTATTGTTCTACTGATTTATGATCGAATTTATCGTCAACGCTTTAAGTTACTTAAAGTTTTAAAAAGATACTCCGTAGTTAATTCACATTTCCCTCTTAAGTATAGGGTCCATAAATGAGGATGGAAGCGCGAGTTGCGTTTCAATGCGGACAAACAACTTGCTCCTCCCCTAGTATCACGTCGGAATGAAGTATGTGACGCACATGTAGAAAGCTAAAAGCATAAGTTTTCACCTCAGTTGATCTTGCATCGATCAGTCTCGAAAAATCCGGTTGTCCCTTTTAAATTCGTGCTTGGACATCCTAATGATGACTTAGAGCAGTGGTCACGGACTCGTCCCATGTTAATGGTTGACTTCCTATAACCTCAACTCTCATCTTATTAACAAAAACAGCTGATATTATGCATTTGCAATCAGCAAACCACATAATAAACACTATTCACTCACCAAAACCGCTATAAAATCCTCAAAAATATATAAATTGTTGTAAAATAAAGAGGAGAGAATGGTAGAGAGAGACGAATCGTATGTTATTCCATTATGAGGGGATATATATACACATACAATGAGGGTAGACTTTCTATAAGATAATATTCTAAGATATGGACATCCATATAATATTATACTATAATATTTCTTAACACTCCCCTTGGATGTCCATCATCAAGAAGATACCTCGTTAAAAACCTTACTAGAAAAAACCCATGGGAAAGACGCTAGAATGGAAAAGAGTACATTAATCTTCAAACATGCATAACAAGCTGCCTCGTTTAAATCTTTCCATGGAAAACCCAGTGAGACAAAACCATGGCTAAGGAAAAAGTGTACAGCGCGTGTCAACTCCCCCGATAATTACATAACTTGATGTATCTTGATGATCCATGCTTTGACATAACTTCTCGATTGTTGAAATATAATTCATCTTCGTTGATAACTTGATATCTTCAATTAGTAGTAATTCTTGATAACTTCAATCATCATACTTCATCGGAACTCGCAATCTGGATATGATCATTTCATAATAATTCTTGAATTTTCATTTCAAATAATACCTCCATAGTTATGATGGAGTTTCTCCTCAATATATGACATAGCATTATATGCTCAAAATAATTTTTATCGCAACAATAATGACAATCATGACTATAGCGTAATAATGCGCGTATAGTGCTACCTCGTTAAAAATCTTGCTAGGAAAAACCCATTGGGACAAAAAAACCTAGTCGAAGGGAAAAAGAGTGTAACTTTCCTTCCTGAATTCATTGTCTTCAAGAGAATCAATCCGATCATTATTGAATAATTTATCCAATACCTTTGAGCGATTTTCTTTGCTAAACCATATATGTATGGATTGATATATTTCATCGTAGATTTTCACTACTTTATTCTAATCGTTATGGTAATTCTAGACCATAAACTAATTTCACATGTTTAGCAAAAAAAACTCATTCAAATCTAAATTCCAATATACTCAAACTTTAAGTTGAGACAATAACTTTTCAAATAAACTCTATAGGAGTTTTGATGTTCCATTTTGGAATTAATCACGATATCTTTCAATCGTATTGTAGAGGTTTATATATTTTAACTAGAGTTTTTAATAACTCAATTGATCAATCATTAACAATTGATGATCATTTATAAGAGGTTGCTACATGGAGTTATCCTCAAAGGAGTAGATCATAATATATTTCTCTTTTTCAACATTATCCATTCAAAATTATATTATGAAACATGTGCATGCATATGATATGAAACTAAGTTCTAAATAACATATCCTAAAATAATCCAATAATAATGTATATAGTAAAACTAAATGCAATGATGAACTTACTATCTATATGCACATGATGATGACTCGATAATGCAAACTGTACAGTTTTATTTTCCAATATTCATAATTTAAACTGACTTCAAGTCAATAACTGGACATCTAGTCCATGAGCTCATTTATAATCATAGATTATATGTCGACAATCAAAATGGACTTAAATTTACGATCCCCATTTATAAAGTCCATAAAATATCGCGCGCAAATATATGTAGGTTCCATAAATATATCGATATAATTTCATCACCTCTTGATGATATCAGTACTGTTTAATGATATCTGATCTGAATATGTATGTGGTACCATTATATTCATTTAAGCCATCTATTATCCTTCAGATATCTGTCACTTCAGGGACACTTCAAATATAGCAATTATATGTCATACCAACTGTTTGAACTTGCTATTTAACATTCATTGGAACCGTCAATTCATCTTGACTTTTATTATAATACATTTCAAGTGTATATACTTGTATTATTCTGGTAAAACATATGGTTGTATCAAATTCAAAAACCTCTACTCAATGAATTTAACGTATAACCTTCTCTGAACGTTTGGTTCATTATGGGATTAATTTTATTTTTACCAGCTTTTAACTCACATTTCTCCCCCTAAGGTGGTAAAAACTATAATCAATTTATAGTCCAAAATTTATCATAACCACCTTAGACATCAATTTCTCATATCATTGATGAAAATTTATATGGGCATCTTTGTACAATAACAAAATATTTCTGGAAGAAATGTATAATGCAGTTGGATTTTAATGTGTTGATTCACAATGCCCAGTTTAAGAGATCAACGATTTTATATAAAAATCTGAATATGATTTTTAATCACGGGAACTACTCAGAAAAATCATTATGTGACTACAAGGCACACAATATAGTGTCAATCCATACACGAACATTTAAGTTCTTTATTCAATATCGAGTAGTTTAGATCTCCAACATCATATATACTCAATTGTAGTGGTGTTGCCTTTAATAAAATTTCTACACTAGAGAATTTTAGCACTTATCTTTTTTTTTTTTTTAAGATAAAAAGGTTTATCAAAACGGGTATAGTAAGAACCCGGATGGCTTTATTTTGTCACATCTGAATTATTTTATGTCAACTTTCTTAGTTTGCCGAAAATACACGACAGTCTTTAATAAGAATTGGATGTATCTCAATAATTCCACTTATCATGTGCCATATTTTTGTTGATTATATTCATCATGATAATTTTATGGTTAATAATACTTTATCCAACCGTGTAAATGATGTGACATACGACACAATAGGTGTCTCATATATGTAGGCAAGACTCGTCAATATTCCAATAGGGAATATATTACTCTTTGAGTATTTTCATATGACCAACAATTATAATCGTCAACATATACAATGATGACATATGCATGCTTATCACAACGCATGTTTCAATGTGCTATATAGCATGATAATACATATAAGTTGATAATTCAACTTACGAATCAATTATTCTCTTCAAGCATGACAGATGATTCAACAACTTTCAAATTAGTTGTATTTTTCGACCATTTACTTCACAATATATTATATGTTGGTCACATTATCACTCTTCTTTCAAATGTGAAGAGATGTACACTTCTAGTGGGAATACCAGTGTTTTAAAATAAACACATAAATCATGAAAATATCCATATCCTCATACTTAACCACTGCTTGTGGTATACTTTCATACTTTTATTAGATGAGTAAAACAATGCCATATTATTCTCGGGGAATAATGACCTCGAATCAAATTTATTATGTAATGTGTCAATAAGACTACATTACTTAAATGAAAGATAAAATAATTTCATCCTCAAAACATGATATCTCATTCGCTTCATGGAATGTTTTGAATCGGTTTGATATGATTCTGAATTTTTCAAAATTGTCGCATAATTTGCAGATATCCATGTATAAACACCGAGTTCATTCTTAATATTGATACTCAAAATAATACTCACTATATGAAATATGAGAATTTATAAACACTGTAAACTTTAAGTCACAGTTTTAATATCTGCAAACATTATGAACTTCTGGTCATAATTTAGTATATCTAAACACTATGAGGTTTGGTCATAGTATGAATATCAAAATTTCAGCTCATATATCATTTTTCCTTTTTTCATATCAAACTCTTGCATATACGAGTTTCATATTCTCACATGACTTTTAATGGGATATTTACTTTCATGAGATATTTCTATTTCTTTCGATGAACAAATTTTGGCTCAATAAAGCCACATCATTAAGCTCAATTAAGGCTTCTTTACTTAGCTCATCAAATGTCACTTTATTAGGCTCGATTTAGGCCGCAACATTAGGCTTATCATAACGCCATGTTCTCGATCTATGTCACTCTTTATGAGAAGTCACATTCTCTTCTAAGAATGGATCAAATTACAGATTTCATTATACTGTTTAACATCAGATGAACAAGAATCAATTCGCAAATGAATTTGCCTTTCAAACAGACCGCTTTAAACACTTTGCGGTTCAAAAATCGCAGATGTGAACTTCTGGCCACTAAAATTTACACGTGGACTTCTGACCACTTATACTTATACAATATGAAAATATTGTACTGATGAGACGGTGTTAAATTATTACACACCTTTAAAATTTTGAACTTCAGGCCAAAGTTATAATATGGATATATCTCTCATTTTTATAATATAAATCTCTTGAAACTTTAGGTTCAAAATAATATAATATGTCCTCTTTTAAAATTTGTTTACCACATGTAGATGTATTGTTTACCTCTCATAAAAGGATTTCAATGGCAGTGATAATCAGGTTACTTAATATGATACATATTCCTTTATACTAGTATAAAAACAAATGAATAGTTTTTTTTTTCTTGTCTAGTTGTATACATATCTTTAGAAATCATCAAGACGCTTTATACGAATTTAGATAAGAGTCATGCATGCATGATGTAGTAGCCATGGAATTAAGGTTTGATGTTTGGATTTTCATTAGCCTATTGTTATTGCAGAAATAAATAAACAAATAAAGTCATTAGCAGCATAAAATTCGTATTACTTTGTGTCTCAAATTAACCAAAACTCAAATTTACCCATTAAATACAAAGATCTAACACAAATTTAATCTCCAAACACATTAATAATTATTTTTTTTTGGTCTAAACCATCCGGTAATCCGAACCACATTGGGCCGACTAATCCGGATTTCGGGGCGTGTCCAAGGATTACGGTATTTAAACCCCTCCCAATCGCAGTTGTGGGGATCGATCCGTAGACCTCCCTACCAAGCGCAACCCCATACTACCACTGCGCCAACCAACGATTGGTAACACATTAATAATTATGGTAGGCATATAATTACCATTTAGGGTCATGTCAACAGAACAAAACATGTTAACAAGGTGGCAGAACAAACAATTGAGCGCATAATTAAAGCTTTCTCAATTGTCACGTATAAGCTATCGCAAATTGTCAAGGTTAAGGACATAGAGATTGACTAAAAATAATAACAAATCGTCTGAGAATAACATTAAATCATAAGGGTTTTACCAAGGTCATACCGTTTCGGTGAATAAAATATAAGATAGGTTAGAGACTCGAACTGATAACGTGTTGTAAAATAAAGAGGAGAGAATGGTAGAGAGAATATAGAGAGAGACAGAACTGTATGTTATTCCATTATGAGGGGATATATATACACATACAATGAGGTTAGACTTTCCATAAGATAATATTCTAAGATATGGACATCCATATAATATTATACTATAATATTTCATAACATAAATAACGCTACTAAACTATATAGATACTAGTATATAAAAACCTAGCAAGGGCCACAAAGCAATGCACCAAATTAAGGGCACATGTTACAAATGTAGAGAATTAGAATTATGTATGTTAAAAGTTATATTATACAGCAATGTTAGGCTTAGATTTATACAAGTAATAGTCAAACTATCTAAAGATATGATCCTATTAACAAGGATATTTTCCAATATTATAGCACCTAATTAGCAACTAATGAGGTAACAATATAGAAGATAATTGAGAGAATAATTCTCCTAATTATTCTCTAACATCCCCCCGCAAGATGGACTGTCGGGAGAGACGACCAATCTTGGACATGAGCATAGTAAACAGTGGTCTTGGTAGAGGTTTGGTAAGAGCATCAGCGAGTTGGTCGTCATTAGCAATAGGAACAACTCGAAGGGACCCAGATTGAACTTGTTCACGAATAAAATGGTAATCAAGTGCCACATGCTTCATACAGGAATGAAAGACGGGATTAGCACTTAAATTCGTGGCACCGCGATTGTCACAATAGATGACGGGACTAGAGGGGAGCTGGACACGAAGTTCAGTAAGCAAGTGTCCCAGCCAAATGAGTTCAGCGGAAGCATTTGCAACGGTCCTGTACTCGGCTTCAGTGGATGAGCGAGAGACGGTGCGTTGCTTCTTTGAGCTCCAAGAAATGGGATTTTTACCTAGGTAGACAATATATGCGGCAGTGGACGTGGCATCATCGACATTACCACCCCAATCCGAGTCAGAATAAGCATGAAGGCGCAAGGGAGACTCTCGATGGATGATAATACCGTGGGAAGCTGTGCTGACTAGATAGCGTAGTAGGCGTTTCAGAGCATTCCAGTGAAGCACGGATGGACGGTGCATAAACTGAGAGAGTTTGTTGACAGAAAATGCGATGTCAGGTCGGGTTAAAGACAAGTATTGAAGGTTGCCCAGTAGGGCTCGGTACTCAGTCGGATTGTCGAAATCAGGACCATCAGCAACAGTGTGTTTCACAGAGGAATCCATAGGTGTGGTTGAAGGCTTAGCTTCCAGCATGTTTGCTCGGGTTAAAATATCATGTGTGTATTTTTGTTGGTTGAGAAACAGGCCATGGGAGCAAGGTTGAACCTCAACACCAAGGAAATGAGAAAGTACCCAGATCTTTGAGTGCAAAACGGGCAGAGAGAGCTTCAATAAAACGTTGAACACTGGCAGTACACGAACCCGTAACGATAATATCGTCAACATACACAAGAACAAATAAAGTAGAAGTTCCATGGTAGAGAAATAGCGATGTATCAGACACGGAGTTGGTGAAACCAGTACCAAGGAGGTGGGAGCGGAGCTCGTTGTACCAGGCCCGAAGGGCTTGCTTCAAGCCATAGATGGCCTTTGTAATTTGCAGACATAAGTGGGGTTTGCAGGATCGACAAATCCCGGGGGTTGCGACATGAACACGAAATCAGTGAGGGTTCCCTGTAAAAACGCATCATTTATGTCAAGTTGACGAAGAGACCAATTATTGGTGACGGCAAGACTTAGCAATAAATGGACCGTGACAGGTTTGATAACGGGACTAAAGGTTTCTGTATAGTCAATCTCAGGCCTTTGGTGGAAGCCTTTCGCGACTAAACGGGCTTTGTGCTTATGGATAGTTCCGTCGGGATTTTATTTGGTGCGAAACACTCACTTACAACCCACGACGTTATTGGCTGCGGAGGGAGGAACTAATTCCCAGGTATTGTTTTGTTGAAGGGCAGTGAATTGTTCTTCCATGGCGGCGTGCCATGTCGAATCAACAAGGGCTTGTTTAATGGTCTTGGGTTCGGTGGAGTGAAGTTGGGCAGTGAGGTTTAGTTTGTCAATGAGCTTGAAGATATTGTGGGAGGCACGAGTGGCATGATGGTGTGTTGGGGGCGGAGGAGGGGGTGGAGGAGGTGGAGGGGAAGGGGAGGACGTGGTGGAGGCAGTAGTAGAGGCTGAGGAGGTTGCGGAAGCAGGATTGTCAGGGGAGTGAGGACGAGGGGAAACAGGGGGTGTCGGGTTCTTGATCAGGCAGGGGAGGGGTTTGGAGCAGCGGGATAGTCAGGTTGCACCACGCATCAGAGGATGGAAGAGGTGCGATGAGGGTGGCGGCAGTGGCAAAAGGGTAGGTGTGGTCCACGAACTTAACGTGTCGAGAGCTGTAAACACGGTTTGTGGAGGGGTCAAGACATAGGTAAGAATGTTGGGACGAAGACTAGCCAATGAACACACAAGCGATGGATCGATCCTCAAGTTTGTGATGAGTGTAGGGTCGAAGCTATGGGAAGCAAAGACTACCAAAGTTTTTAAAGTTGACATATTTTGGTGGAGTAAGGAAGAGACGAGAGTAGGGGGAGTTGTTTTGAAGTGTGGGTGTGGGCATTCTATTGATTAGATAGACCGCCGTTTGGAAGGCATAGGGCCAGTATTTGAGGGGCATAGAAGCATGAGCTAGGAGAGCGAGACCGCGGGTGTCTACAATATGTCGATGGCGCCGTTCCGCAAAGCCATTGTGCTCGGGAGTGTGAGGGGGAGAGATGAGATGTTGAATGCCAAAGGATGCAAGGTCGGGTTTTAATTTTTCGAATTCTCCGCCATTGTCAGAATAAAATGTTAAAATGGGTCGAGAAAATTATTTCTCAACAAGGGCTTTAAATGTCAAAAATGTTCGATGAGTGTCGGACTTTTTTTAAGCGGAAATAGCCATGTAAATTTAGTGTAGTGATCAACAAAAATGACATAGTATTTAAATTGATCGAGTAAATAAACCGGTGATGACCATAAATCGCTAAAAATAATTTCAAGTGGGAATTGAGACGTAAGTGAGGACACATCAAAGGGTAATTTATGACTTTATAGATACTGCAAGCCTTGCAATTGTCTTTGGAAATAACATACTTAGAATTTAAATTGGAAACAATAGACTTTAAAATTGAAAAGCGTGGGTGTCCAAAACGATGATGTAAGTCAGCGTCATGGGAGGTCGCGGAATTGGCATGAGGCGGAGACGACATGGGCCAGTAGTAGAAACCGTCCTTCGCCGGTCTCGTGAAGAGATTTGTCCCTGAGTTAAGGTCCTTGACAACAAAAGAATGAGAATAAAAGTCAATAGACACATTGTTATCGGAACAAAACTTAGAGACGGAAATGATATTTTTGTGCATTAAAGGAACATGAAAAACATTTGTGAGTTTAAAAGAGGAAATTAGAGTAGAACCAGTGTGATGAATAAGGAGGCCAAACCCATCGCCAATGACTATTTCATCGGTACCGTCATAAGGTTGGTGAAGGGCAAGGTTATCAAGGTCAGTCGTGACATGATGGGATGCACCACCGTCCAATAACCGGGGGGGGAGGCAGGGGTACGAGTGTAAGGTGGAACACGAATGTCGGGATACAAGGCTTTAAAAATCGGGCAGTAAAAGAGAGTATGTCCTTGTGTTTGACACCATTGACACTTCCCTTTGAAGGGATTTTTTGGGTTCTGGTTGGGCTGGGATGGGGCGGGTGAGGACTGACGTGTGGTGGTGGTCTGGGAAGGGGTGTGGCGAGCGTAGGTGGGTGGGAGACAGCGGGAAAGGAGGTGGCAGAACGGGTTTCAGTTTGAGAGAGGAGAAGTTCACGGTGGATAAGCTTTTCGAGGAGTTTGGTAAAAGAGATAGAGTTATCACGAGCGTTGATCGCATCAATGACGGGTTGGTAGGAGGAGTCCAACCCTTCAATGACTTGATCAGTAACATCCTCATTGGGTATGATAGTGCCGAGAAGAGCGAGTTCATCGACAGTTGTCTTGATTTTGGTCATATAGTCAGATATAGAGAAAGAGCCTTTGGTGATAGTTTTTAGTTTGTGACGGAGTTGCTTGATATGGCCACGGGATGGACGAGCATAGGACGACGCAAGCGTGTCTCATGCCTCACGAGTTGTGGTGGTTCAGTTGAGGAGGGGACTAATACTGGCGTAAGAGTGCTTGCCACGGCACCGAATAAGAGTCGATCCTGTCGAAACCAAGTATTATAGGCCGGATTTGGTGTAGACTTGTTATCAGTGGTGATTGTTTGTGGAGGTGGTTCATTTCTGTCGATGTAAGAGGACAGGCCATAACCCGGAAACAGCGACTCGAGTTGAAGTCGCCATTGACGATAGTTAGAGCCGTCGAATTTGGCAACGGAGTGAACGTTTAAGAGGATGAGGGGTTTAAGGAGCTCATCCGTATTTGGAAGTGTTGAGCTCGACATGAGAGCAAGGACGATTTTGTTGGGATTAGGGTTTCGGGAGGGGATCAAACCTTTCTCCTGATACCATGTAGAGAATTAGAATTATGTATGTTAAAAGTTGTATTATACAGCAATGTTAGGCTTAGATTTATACAAGCAATAGTCAAACTACCTAAAAATATGATCCTATTAACAAGAATATTTTCCAATATTATAGCACCTAATTAGCAACTAATGAGGTAACAATATAGAAGATAATGGAGAGAATAATTCTCCTAATTATTCTCTAACAACAAAAACCCTAATTATTATTATCTAATTTGTTTTCCATGACCCCGAACCAACCAAAAAATTACTAATAATAATAATAATAGTAATAAATCATAATCCATTTATTTAAATAGGCTTGTGAATTTGAAACATGTATAGATTCATGCGTAGCAATCTATCAGTTGTTGTTGCAGAAGACATTGATCAATAATCATCCCATCATCAGCCTGAAATGATAAAAATGCAACTAATTTGAATTAATATATTCTTTCTTCGGGAACATAAATTAACATATTTGCTAAATCCCGCACATTATTTTTACTAAATCCCACATTTGCCCTATTATTCCAATCCAAACTTCAATCTTAACTTTAGTATTTGGATTGAAGTTTGAATTATTAACTTGATGTAGGAACTAATATTTACCACAATTAATTAAATAATAAACTTGTAAATATTTCTCTAATTAGTTTCTTAATGTGTGACCTAAGAACACATGTTAGAAAAACCGAATATATAATTGCAAGAATCACTCGAAATTCTAATGTAAGAAAACTGGAGCCTTGTACTTATTTAGACGATTTATGCATGCCCTTCACTATATTGAGCTTTTGGACTTTTTAAGTTTTTATTAGACAAAAAAAAAAGATAAAAGAATGGTTAAAGAAAATGTTTAATACCTTATTTGACATTAATAATTCTTATAGAAAACCATTTTATATGAGAATTATTGTAAAATCAAATGATTATTTACCTAAAAATCTTTTTTCATATAGTTTTACAATGTGATATTGTAAATTCGTTTTTACAATAGACTTATACATTTGACATTTAGTGGATTACTTGTCATAAAAGCAAAATGTGATATAATATTATTAAGTAACAAATTGATAAGGAATTTTGACTAAGAGGTTATGGTTAATGGAATATTAAAGGTGTATGGTATCTAGACTCTAGTTGTAGGTTATTATATTTTTTTTGGTGATGAGGGGTTTAATCCCCTGGGCCCAGGCATTTCAGCGTCATCACCTGAATTATGTAAACCACCTCAATTGGGGTCGCCGATATAATCGCATGCTTTGCTCATCCGTGGGTTTGAACACGGGACCTCGCAATTCTTGCCTTTGCAAGCTTTAAGGTTACCCAAGTCTACCACTAGACTGCAAGCACTTGGTTGTAGATTATTATATTACTCCTAGTACTTTTTTAGTTTTGACGTGTGCAATGACAAATTAGTAGCTATAAAAAGAGTAGTCACTCGCTTATCTCTCTCCTTTTCTACCAATGTGAGGCATTAATATGTAGGTTAATATGGGAGTAGGCGTGTAGCCCTTAGCTTATGCATGATTTAAGAGATTTAATGATATGTTTTTAATATGTTAATAATGGCATTTACTTTTTGAGATTCTATTATTGTAATATAACAAGAAAACAACATTTTATAAATTATTACATTGAGCCCAAACCGCTGTCTCAATTAAGGTAGGTTTTCTTAACCATTAGAAATTATGGATTAACCAAATACATTATTTTAATATACATTTCTAATCTATTCTATGCCATAAACTAGATTTATTAGATTCATTAGACATTAGACAATTATGCTAGATGGTTTTAATCTACTTCATACTAAGTACTAAATTTCACCCAATTTACCGTTTGACAAGTCAATTCAGCCTCAAGAACTTTTGAAAAACCATGCATCCCCTAATTACCAAGCCACACTTAGCCATGTTTTTTTAACTTATTAGTTTTAGCTCATTTTAGTTCAATTTAGTTTGGCTTTATTTAGTTCAGCTCAATTCATCTCTTTATCTTAGTTCACTTCAGTTCAAAATATGTTCATCTTAGTTCACTTCAGTTTATTTCAGTTCATCTTAGTTCACTTCAGTTCATTTCCATTCAGTTCAGTATAGTTCAATTCAGCTCTATTAAATTTAATTCTGCTTTTTTTCAGGCGAAAAAAACAAGGCCTTGCTCTAACTTTTACTTGTGACAACCTTTTGATTTATTTGATCTTTATATTGAAAGTGATAGATAAAATAAATTTATCGGGGCAGAGGAAGTAACGATAATTACCTGAGCATGAATAGTGTGCATAACATCATTGCCAACTCTACGGGAAATACTGTTTGTTATACTTAACCCTTCTCTGTTCAACAAACGAAGACCCTTTGAAAGAGGAAGCCTTTGTACATTCTCTTCATAATCATCTGCATTTGTTTTGAGCACGATTTCGAAAAACCCTTCTCGACATTTCTTCACTGTAACACTATATAATTGTCTCGGAAAACTATTGCCACTACTTGTATGATTATCAGCACTATTTGAAGAACTTCCCCTTGATTTTCCTCTCAAAAGAGTGTTCCTCTTTTCATTCAATTGCGCAATGTTTCCCTCCATGTCTTTTATGTACTTCACTGCCTCTTGTAAATGATCCGCTGTCGACCGCTTCCCCTGTATATCCAACATTGTTGGTGATACCAAAACTCAGTACCAATACGACATAACTTGACAAAAGTGATTACTTGTTGTTAGGTCAATTCGCTCCATAGGATTAACGGTTTTCCTAACGTGTGTCCTAACAGTATACATTAAGTCTAAATAATGAAAGAATCAAAGGAATATATCGAATCTTTTATTATTTAGGCTCTTAATATGTGCTCTTAGGGCACACTTTAGAAAAACTGTAATACAGTACTAATTAATAAATTAAATGCTTACATTTACAGCATGTATATTTGTAATGTCTACGATTGACATTCAATTGATAATGATTTTGGATTAAGATATGATTAAAGATGACAAAATATCTTTAATTACTTACTAAATTAGTTGAATGACATAATAGGAGTAAACTATAAAGGGACTAGCTAGTTTAGTTACTAACCTGGATATATTCGGCCGGTAGTATAGACCGGAGGGAGGCATAAAGGGCGGACATTTCTTGCCTGCGTTGCCTCTCGATATCGACCGCCTTCATTTTATTTGATTGATGTTGTTTACCTTTTCCAGAGGAGCTACCGGCAACATTATTATGGGCAGGTGGTTCATCCATTCTGGTCGTATCGACCTTTAAGTTACCACCTAAATCATTTCGTGTCGAAATGGTACTCCCCATTATTGAATCAGAAGTAGAACTTGGTGTTTGAGAATTACCACCACGTTGTGGTGGTATTTGTGGTGGCGGTGGCGATGACGATGGTAAATTAGTGAGCCATTGTAGTAGTTCCTCATCAATTGTGAATGAATCATCCATTTATTAGATGTCTGATGATTTGATAGTCTTTACTAAATTTGGTAATTGCTTTTTTGGGTGAAAAAAATAGACGGAAATCTAAATTGGGTTGATTTTTTAAGTGTACTAAGTATACATGGTTGGGGTCTTATATATGCAACCAAAAGTGTCCTATTTGCAACCTTTCTTGGATAAAATATTACTCATATTGACTTATGAGATTCTATGACTATGCCAATATGTGTTGAGTGTTTACTAGTTAATTTATTTTAACAAAGATTATTTGCTAAAAGTTGAGAAAAGTTTACAAAGAGCACATTGTCCACGGGCAAAATATGCCTTATTTTGAGATGTTTTATCATTGTGTAAAGGTCTCTATTCGAGATTTTTATTTAAAAAACGCAATTTTCAGTTTATATAATTAGACTTTATGAGTAAAACCGGTGTCTTGGAGATTGTACAAAGATAATAGGAGGATTATTCTGAAATGGAGGAAATAAGTAATACTATATACTAATGAGATGATAAACTTCATAAAATTCAAATTACATGAATCACTTTTTTTTTTTTTTTAGAAAAAACATGCAAAGTTTTCTTCTTATTACTTTTACTTTTGTATACTCATACTTTTTTAGTGATATTGTCATACTCCGTATATCTTAGTCACTGAAATTCAATTACCCGAAAACCTTTTCTCTTTATGTCCTCAATATAGTAAATAAAAATAATTTGTTATGTCATAGACTAAACTCTAAACACAGTATTATTGTTGTTGTAACGGAGGCGTCCCGTTACCCAAATAGTTAATTGATAAGAACAATAAATAACGAATGTAAATAAAGTTGACACAAAGATTTACGTGGTTCACCAGTAAAATAACTGGCTACGTCCACCCTGCAAGGAGATCAAATTTCACTATAGTGGAGAAAATAGTACAGCAGTAGACCGGTACACACGCGCTCAATATGAGCCAAAAGTATGCCCTATTCTACCAACAAATATAGTAGTCTCAAAGGAACAAAAGAGACTACCACAATAAGACGAAGGACAAATAATCTTGAGGCCTACCAAGATCTGAACAAACTCCTCCGATCTTCAAAGACAGATTTAACACCAATAATAGAGCCTAACAAACCGAGTTTTCTTCTTCAAGAACCTCACAAATCGACCTTCTTTATTATGCTCTCAAAACTCTCTCTTAATTAACCTAGAATAAAACTTGAGTCTTTATATATTTATTCCACCCCAAGATAAAATATCTAGTCTAATTAAGAATAGGAAATTAAACATTAATTTCCTAATACAAAGCTACCATACAAACACCCATACGTTACCAAACAACTAAGGCAAAGATCAAATAAACTTAGGAAACTCTTAGTGGGACCTACCCCCACTACCTCTCCAATAAACTACAATCAGACGTCACCAACTCTTCAGCATATAACGTAGATCAGGCTATACCGAGATTCCAAAGCTTAACAGATAAACACGCGACTCGCATGATGCTCGGACAGATTTCTTTGCCGTAGTTTCATTTTTCCTTCTTACCTTGACTTAGTCCGTCTACGACACAAATTCAAGGCATAAATTCCTAACAAATCTCCACCTTGACTTGAATTATCCAAAAACGAACCAAACCCAAAACCAGCTTCAATAGAGTCGATCCACAAGTCACTATCTGTCCCGATAGTCTCCACTGACTTGAACACAACTCCCAAAATGGACAAACGAACCAAGTGTGCTACAAATGTGACCAATATACGAAGTACCCAATGTAGTAAGCTGAAACTACCAATTGTACTAAGTACCCAACATATCTTCATACCAATAGGAAGGCCAAATGTAGCAAACTCCGAAGAGGACAAAAGCTACCAAACGCCAACACAAATATATGAGATACCCAAATGTCACTATGATGGAACGGTGTACCAAAACTACACACACATGATCTCCAAAACAAAATCTCCTCCAAACTACATGGCTAAATGTACCGTCGTACCAAACTGTCCCAAAAAGAACACAAACGCCACGAACAAAACAAATGTCTCACTTGAGTATACTAGGTGTCATGACCACCACAAAAAAATGCCTACACCAAGGCAACAAAACTCAAGCCGAAACTAAACAATAACAAACATTCTAAGCGAGCACAAATTACCTCTATCAAAGGTACAAATTGTTAGACGAGATAGTCCAACCCAAAAGCTCCAAAGAATAAACTCCCGTCGAAATTTCAAAATGACCCCTTACGAGGTCCCAAACGACTCTCTTTCAAGAGCCACAAACGGCTCCACCTAGAGCCCCAAACCGCCCCACCTCTTGGGGCGCAGACCGCCTCATTGTGGCGCAGAGACAAAAGTAGATAGCTTCTCTTGAGAACCTTGTAGCTTGACCTGTACCGGAATAGACTCCACCTTACTGTCAACACTACCATTCTCACTAAAGCTATCCAAACCCGAAATATCCAGAATATCACCAAGTGACCCAAATTGGATGTGCTTCAAAGTATCGTTCACATATCTAAGTTGCATATGCCCCAACTTAGACTCGAGAGAGACAGAAGAACGATTACTTGATGCTCCAACAGTCAGCACAGTGCCATGAAGGACATAAACAGTTCCTTCCTTAACACCGCTACAAGTAACAGAAGAACACTTACCAATACACAAAGATCCACCATCACCTTGAAAATCGTAGAGTCCCGATCAACTAACATCCCAAGTGATACAATATTTCTCTTCAAATGTGGAACATGCCTAACACCTTCTAGGAAGACAACAACACCATCACATGTCCTAACCTGAACAGTACCAACTCCAAGCACCTCACAGATAGATCCGTCACCCATGGCAACATTAACCCCATGTGAAGCTTCATAAGAAGTAAACCATTCCCTAAAAGGACACATGTGATAAACGCATCCCGTATCCAAAATCTAACTATCCGAAGAACGTGGAACAACATCAACAACGAGAGCATAATCTTCCTCAGAATCGTATTTAGTAACCTTTTGTGCAACAGCAGAAACACCAGCTTCCTTCAACTTAGGACACTGATTTTTCCAATGACCTGGTTCTTTGCAGTAATTGCAGACATTCTTACGAGGACCCTTAAACTTGGTTTTACCCTTACTAGAACCCTCCGAATTAACAACAAGCCCTACATGACTACTGTCTACAACACCACCTGACGCTACTCGGCGCAAATCCCTAGTGTGAAGCGCTGACCTCACTTTCTCTAGGGTCAAAGAATCTTTACCAACAACAAAAGACTCCACAAAAGTCTCAAACGAATTTGGCAAAGAAACTAACAAAATTAAGGCAGCATCCTCATCATCTACCTTAACATCTAAATTACGTAAATCAAGTAAAATAGAGTTAAGACGGTCTAGATGGTCTTAAGAGACGTACTTTCCTGCATACGAAGACCAAACAAACGTTGCTTAAGAAGCAACTTGTTGGTTAGAGTCTTTGTCATATATAAAGATTACAACTTCAACCACAAACCTATAGCAGTTTCCTCATCGGCAACCTCAACCATAACGTGATCAGCTAAACATAACAGAATTAAAGAATGAGCCTTCTCCTCCAAGACTACATCTGCATCTGTCTTTGCTGCATCAGACAAACTACCTGCTGAATTTGCCTTTGAGATAACAGACCAGACGCCTTGCTGTCTAAGCAAAGCTCTCATCTTTAACTGCCACAGCCCAAAACTATTTCTCCCACTGAACTTTTCAACATTCAAAACATTCGTAGACGACATCTTTTCACCTGAAAAATCAATAAACCCAAATAACGCCTAAAACACAACTAACGCGAAAGCAGATCCCAAATCAGAACCTTAGCTCTGGTGCCAATTGTTGTAACGGAGGCGTCCCGTTACCCAAATAGTTAATTGATAAGGCGATAAGAACAATAAATAACGAATGTAAATAAAGTTGACACAAAGATTTACGTGGTTCACCAGTAAAATAACTGGCTACGTCCACCCTGCGAGGAGATCAAATTTCACTATAGTGGAGAAAATAGTACAGCAGTAGACCGGTACACACGCGCTCAATATGAGCCAAAAGTATACCCTATTCTACCAACAAATATAGTAGTCTCAAAGGAACAAAAGAGACTACCACAATAAGACGAAGGACAAATAATCTTGAGGCCTACCAAGATCTGAACAAACTCCTCCGATCTTCAAAGACAGACGAACACCAATAATAAAGCTCGGAACAAACTGAGTTTTCTTCTTCTCACAAATCGACCTTCTTTATTGTGCTCTCAAAACTCTCTCTTAATTAACCTAGAATAAAACTTGGGTCTTTATATATTTATTCCACCACAAGATAAAATATCTAGTCTAATTAAGAATAGGAAATTAAACATTAATTTCCTAATACAAAGCTACCGTACAAACACACATACGTTACCAAACAACTAAGGCAAAGATCAAATAAACTTAGGAAACTCTTAGTGGGACCTACCCCCGCTACCTCTCCAATAAACTACAATCAGACGTCACCAACTCTTCAGTATATAACGTAGATCAGGCTATACCGAGATTCCAAAGCTTAACAGATAAACACGCGACTCGCATGATGCTCGGACAGATTCCTTTGCCGTAGTTTCATTTTTCCTTTTTACCTTGACTTAGTCCGTCTACGACACAAATTCAAGGCATAAATTCCTAACAATTGTTTTACTATCTTAAAAATAAATTAAATATTTGGTTAAGAGTAACTAAAAAAATTCACTTCATTTCTACAGACTAGGTGACTAAACAAATAGATTGACACAAATTAAATCGTGTAAAACAATTTTACATTTGTAGTTATATCAATTTTACTCGTGATCAAAAAGTTTTTCATAGTTAAACATATTCCTGATTAACTGATTTCTTGTGTAAGGGAGCAGTATACAACTACACAAGTACATTGTATAATTGTTGTACTCCGTATTAGATACCTAGGCTTTTTTTTTTTATTTTTTATTTTTACTTAATTTGAGCTTATTTTCAATATCAATTAGGTTCTTCTAGTTTAATTTATCTTGCTTTATTAAGTTCAACTGAGCTCAGTTCAGCTAAACTCTATTCAAATTAACTCTTCTTTGCTCGTGTTTGGTGAATGATGAGTTTAGCATCAACTTACTACTACTTTATTAGCACATAATTTATGTTAGTTGATGAGCAAATACGAGAACTATATAAAGGTTATTGATCATAATTAGAACATGGTAAAATGCTAGTATTAAAAAACTTCATTTCTAAACTTGCACGTTAAAATTAAGCAAGAAGATAGAAAATAAAATTCTTAGGTGTATTAAAACACACGTTTTTTTTTATCAGACCCTATAATTATATTCCAAATTAAATATGAGTAATCCATAAAACATCACATTTATATCACTTGAGAATATGACTTTAACGGCTGTAGTATTTCCAACTTTTGGATAAAATATAGTTAAGCTAGTTTTCACTGTTGTAGCATTAGTGTAAAGAGAAGATTGATTGTTCAGTATAATTTATTTATTTATTAATCATAGTAGCACGAATAATTTAACGTGGCCAATAATATAGGAGCAAGTAATTATTCTTTAATCATGTCGTACGTTAGATTAAATCAATAATAATATAAGCATAATTATTGGGGAGGAAGACAGATTAGTGGTTAAAATAATAAAATATATTTGATAATGGAAGTAGGTCTGACTGTGTAAGGTAGACTGTTGGTAATATTAGCAAACCCTACAGTTAACTAGATATGATTTCATATTAAGTACTACAGTTAATCACCTGATACGGAGTATTTTATATGAACCGCAAAAGGGAGAGATGTGACATTGCCTTCCTAGGCACTATGGACATTTTTAAGGCTTCATCATCGATGATGGTCGTACGGATAATAAGACAAATTTAAGACGGTTTTACAAAAAAAATTCGTTCTAATATAATTAAGTAGAAATGAAATATAAACAAAAATTTGAGGGAGACATTAAAAGTTAAGATATAAATGATACGTGCCATATATCAGCCTTCAACAATCATCCGATGATGATCAGACGATATGTTTAGCTTTAATTTAGGAACGGACGCAGGAATTTATCTGAAGGGGGCACAAAATTTTTCCGATACATTATTTTTTATTTTAAGTCGCATTTTTTTTTTTATCACGGATTTGTTTTCCTCCCAAAAAATAGAACAATAACTAATTTTAATATTTTTTAGTTTAAAAATTACTATTTTATTTTGAACTTTCTTCTGAAATATTTAAATTTGAAATAAATGTACTTTGTAATTAATAATGAATAATATCTTCTATAATAAGATATATTATATTCTAATATCTAAAAGAACACTTAACATAAGTGGTTCAATGGTAGAGAAGATGACTTGTAACCTTGAGATCAAGGGTTCAAACCTTAGGAGGAATATTTTTTTACGTGCCCACCCGAGCCCCCTAGATCCGCCCATGCTTTAATTGCGTTTTGATAACATTTCGCAAATCGGCTTATAAAACGTTTCTCGAAGCCTCGAGTACATTGGTCAACCTCTAAGTTGCCATCTACGTTTCATCACGGTCATTTTAACAGTAATTAGAGTCAATTCCGAGTTCGCATTGAACATTAATTGTCTCCATTTTCAAGTCCGTCTCGGAATGAGACGGAATATTTTAGAATTTCGCAAAGATATTATTTGGTTTCAGAGTTTGAGTTATGCACCTTAAACTCTATCATTAAAAGAGAAACATTCATCCCCTTCTCCTCGGAATTCACGAACACGCACTTTCTGATTACAGAAAGACACTTCAAAAAAAAAGACGTAGCAGGAGCCGTAAGTAGGGAAGCAATTCCGTGGTTTCCGCATTTCTTCCTCTTTTCTACTATAAATAGAAACCTCGGGTTCTCATTCAAAACACCCAGGAATTGATTTTCATCTTTTTCTTTCTTTCTCATTATTGCATTGTAGATCTCGTTCCTAGCTACACACGACATTACATGTGCTTCAATCATTCGACCATGTAAACCCGATCCAAATTGAGAACCGTCGTCATCGTGCATAGATCGACCCAATTGACCAACTACATACTTAATTAATCAATCTTTGGTTTAATGAAAGAATCTTTTTCTAAAATAATGCTTAAAAATAAAAATAAAAATTTGTTGTGAATTAAAGAGGGGAGAATTGTAGAGAGAAGTTAGGGTGAGATTATCAGTCAGACTCTCCCAAGTCTTAAGACTCTGCCACATCAGCTTTCCACTAACTTTTATTATTTCTTTATTGTTCAGACTCGTCTCAGACTCACTTCAGACTTTATAGATTATCTGTCAGACTCACCTCAGACTCTACTTTTCAACTCCACTTTATTTTTTTAACAAAAAGAAAGCACACATGTTGCCCACCCATTGGATAATTTTTCTTTAAGGTGGGGTCAAGACTCACCCAAAGTCTTAAGTTAAGTCTTGGATTTCTAAGACTCAACTTAAGACTTTGTTAAGACTTTGTCAAGACTATAGTAGATTATTGGTAGTTTTGAGTGAGTCTTGTCTCAAGACTTACCAAAGTTTTGTCTCAAGACTACCAATAATCTTACCCTTAGAGAGAATAGAAGAGAGACAAAATTGTATTCTTATTCCATTATGAAAGGTATATATATACAATACAAAAGGTAGAGTTTCCATAAAGATAATATATTCTATAATCCTATAAGATGAACATCCATATAATAATAATATTTCATAACACTCCCCCTTAGATGTCCATTACTGAAGAACATATCTCGTTAAAAACCTTACTAGAAAAACCTCATGGGAAAAACGTTAGAAAGGAAAAGAGTACAATAATCTTCAAACACGCATAATAATAGCTGCCTCATTAAAACCTTTCCATGGAAAACCCAGTGGAACAAAACCACGAATAAGGAAAGAGTACAGTACGTGTCAACTCCCCCTGATGATAGCATAACTTGATAAATCTTGAAATGAACCATGCTTTAACGTAACTTCTCGATCGTTGAATAAAATCCATCGTAGTTGATAAACTTGATATATTCAAATCTTTGACAATTTCAATCTTCATATTTCTTTAATTCTCACAATCTGGGTGTAGTCATTTGTGATGACTCTTGGATCATCATTTCAAATAATATTTCCACAATAGTGATAGGGAACTTCTTGATAGATGACATAAAATTATATGTTAAGAATAACGCATCTTAATAATCATAGCGTATCAATACGCTTATTGTGCTACCTCGTTAAAAACCTTGTTAGGAAAAACCCATTGGGACAAAAAACCTAGTCGAAGGGAAAAAGACTGTAGCTATCATTCCTGAATTCATTGTATTCAGGAGAATCAATCCAATAATTAACATTTCATCTTGAACAATAACTAACCTTTCTTGCTAAATCATCTTATTGTATGGATTGACATCCTCATCGTAGATTTTCACTACTCCCAACTATTATGGTACTTCTGGACCATAAGGTATTTTCACTTATTCGGCAAGAAATTCATTCATGTATGAATTCTCATATGCTCAAACTTCAGGTTGAGGCAATAATAATAATTCAAGTAAACTCTTCGGGAGTTTGAATATTCCATGTTGAAAATAATTACGATAACCTTTCAATCGTGTCGTAGAGGTTTATATATAATCATGAGTTCCCAAAACTCAATTAATCAAACATCATCATTTGATGACCGTAACGGGGAACGAATCATACCATTCGAGTTCATAGCAACGGCCCGATTTAAAGTTCCCTTGGATGACATGCTTGCAACAATCGAAAATCACCTTAGGAAAGCGATAACCATGAAGAATCTCGAGTGCCTTGGACTTGTTCTCATCGAGAGGTTGCTCAATAGCAATCATAGCACTATTCGATTCACCGACTTCCTTTGCCATTTCCTCCACTTTCTTTTTCCTTGAGGTAACTCGAGTGGATACTCTCTTAGCTTTGCCTTTCGGTTTGGGAATGGACTCCTCCTTGAACAACTCGTTATCATTGAAGACGACATTCAATTTCTCCATTTCAATTTCCGTTTCCACAACCTTTGCCTCACTCACAGTTTTGCCTCTCTTCTTTCGCCTTTTATTACCAACCATATCCTTCAACATCTCATCACTACCAACACTTCCCTTTGATTTCGATTTTGATTTTGATTTCGATTTCCCATTGCTTTTCTCAACTGATTCCTTCACAACTTTCTCAACACTCTTTTCTTTTTCCTCACCTTTTTTTTATTGATTTTTCCACACTCTTTTCTTTCTCTTTTTCATTGTTTTCCTCATTCTCCTCTTCACTTTCATTTTTCTTTTCCTCACTGTTTTTCTCTCCTTCCTTTTCGACATCCTCATCAACAATCTCCTTTTCAATTTCAATTTCACTTTCCTTACCAACACCAACATCAACTTGCTCAACTTTTTGAATGATTGGAGTTCCATCATCATCAACCTCACCAACAACCGTGAGCTTCCTTCTTCACCCTCAGTTTCGGTTGCATGCGGCATATTCAAATCAAATTTTTGATTGAAAACCCGACTTGAGAATCTCCTAGCCTCGGACGCTGTTTTAGGACGATTAGCACAAAAACTCTAGGTTTCTTTGGTGGTTTTTGATTTTGGACAGTTTTTGATCCAAGACTTTCGATTTGTGGTTCAACCGATGAAGTTTTCGGCTTGTAGGAGTCTCGGATTTTCTTCAAGGTTTTAGGTTTAGTCGATTTTGGAGGCATGATTTTTATAGTGAAAGTAAAAGTGACAGTTGCAAGAGGGATGGTTTTGACGGTTTTAGAGAATATTTGGGGAAGATGTAGTTTTTTTGAAAATTTTGAAAGAGAGAAGGGATGATATGATTTAAGAGTTGAAAAATTGTACATGTAGTAAATGAGGTGGGTGAATAGTGTTTAGCTTTTTTATTTGATTGGTTGAGAGGAAGGTGGGTGTAGCCGGTTTTGGGTACATAGGCGGCTCTAGGCATGGATAATGGGGAAAGTGAGATTTGATGGTTAGATGGTAATTGAGTGGATCCATGTGAATAATAACTTAACCCATTGGATTTACATTCCAATTAATCATTTAATTCATTGAGTAAAATTAACACCTAATCACTTATACAAACATGTAAACATCTACTCTAGTCAATCATTGAGGGCAAGTCGTCATAAAATTTTATGCGGAATCCAACAAACCAATTTCCAACCGAAGTTTTACGAATTGTTCTCTTTCAAGCGGTTTTGTAAAAATGTCGCCTATTTGATCTTCCGTTCTACAAAATTTAAGACGAAATTTGACCTTTTTCCACATGATCACGTAAAAAATGATGTCTTATGTCAATATGCTTAGTCCTTGAGTGTTGTATAGGGTTCTTTGAAATGTTAATGGCACTAGTATTATCACAAAAGATAGGAGTTGAATCAAAGATAATACCATAGTCCCTTAGTTGTTGTCGAACCCAAAGAACTTACGCGCAACACAATGCGGCACTTACGTACTCGCTTTCAGCGGTAGAAAGAGCAACGGTGTTTTGTTTCTTAGACGCCCATGAGATCAAACACGGACCTAAGAAAGTAGCCATACCGGATGTACTCTTTCGATCAACAACGCTTCCGGCATAATCTGCATCCGAGTATCCTAAAAGCTCAAAAAGACAATGTGAGGGATACCAAAGATACAAATTAGACGTTCCAACCAAATACCTAAGAATACGTTTTACGGCAATGAAATGCGATTCTCTAGGACTAGCTTGGAAAAGAGCACACAGACATACACTATGTAAAATATCCGGTCGACTAGCGGTCAAATAAAGTAATGAACCGATCATACCTCGATACATCGTTTCATCAACTTTCTTACCATTCTCATCTTTGTCAAGCTTTGTGGATGAAACCATAGTGTGGACGCGGGCCCACGGGGGTCGATGTGGAGAAAAGCGAGCAAGCTTTTGCATTTGTGGAGTCGCCACCAATTTATTGTGGAAAATTGGAAACCGTTCGAATACCTCGTGCCATGTCAAGACACAAAGTAGTGACATGAACACCAAGAACTCGTTATCCTTAGCATTCTATGTCTAGAATGACTCTCGTGGATGCCAATGAACATGGATGTTCACAGAGATCTGGAGTAAGGGGTAAAGGTACGTATTAGAAAGATCTTTTGATCGAACACCTAATCCCGCCCGCCTCGATAGCGCCTCTACTAATGATTAAGGAAAATCGTCTATACTTGATATGTTGAAGGTTATATGCATGCTATGCAACATCCATTAAATTAATCCTAGCATGTGAAAATTAATACTAAGTCGGTAAACACGTAATTTAGCATACATTAATGTCGAGGTAGAAATTTAAGGTTAATTGCATGTGAAGACATACAAACAATATGACAATAAAGGAATACAATAAATACGATAATTGAAAATTACAATATTTACAACAGATTAATTGATTTACGTCGAAAATACACTTAAAACGGATGATTTGAGAAAAGAAAGGGAAAATAAATTAACGAACAGATTATTAGTGATAATCTGAATAATAGTTAATTAAATACGTAAACTAATAACTAGGTCAAAGCAGGAATGGGAGTTCAGAGACAGAACTCAACCCGGAACAGGCGCAGCAGAGCTGCGTCCTTTGGAAGAGGCGCAACAGTCGTTGCGTCTGTTCCTGAGTTGAGTTCTGGCTGTGAAGCCGGAACTGCATATTGTTAATGTTCGTGGGTAAATTTAATGCTTGATTATTGATATTTGACTAGGATGGAAGTGATTAGTATATTATTTACATGCAAATTAGTCATAAAAACAATAAAACATGGATTCGAATTATAACAAGATGACTGCAAGGTTGATTACAAGGTTAATTACAAATTAAACAAACTAAAGCAAATTAATTAGGTTATTAATGCTAAACTACTGATGATGATGATGATGATGATAAACAGATGAGAATATACAAAAGATGAATTTCAGAGACTTGATATTGATGAATCGAATCTCTAAAACCAGGATTAATTTTAATGACGAAAACCCGCAAATATGAATTACTTGAGATTTAAGTCGAGAATTTAAAGTGATAAATTAATAATAAATTATATGTTAAAATTATCATGCTAATGAAATAAGAACAGGTAAAGACGAAGCAAAAATAAACAGACGAATTAAACAAAAGACGAAGGAAGAAGAAGGAAAGCAGGAACTGCGGCAGCCTCAGGAAGAGGCGCAACAGGTGTTGCGTCCCTTCGAAGAGGCGTAGCAGTTGCTGCATGCGTTCCTTTTCGACATATGTCTCCTGTTAATCCGTAAAAAGGGTTTGAACAAAGATTTTGTAAGTCGGTTTTGAATATATTTTCGACGTAAACCTTACAATAATAATTACAAAAATAAAGTACAATAATAAAATATGGGATTTACACCCTCAGACTTACATGTTTGACGAAACGAGATTGACTAAGTTAACGTTTAGTGATGCTTGACTCGAATGTACGACGAAAGTGCCCTCTAAGAGGAAATTAAACAAGATTGATTAAGTTGATTGATGTGGAGTTGGTCAAATTGGCCGGTCATGCAAAACGAGGCTGGTACTCAGAAGGATCCGAGCTTACGTGGTCGAATGTTCACACCATCTTGAGTTTGCTTGATTTGAAGCCCAAGGAAGAAACCTAGTTCTCCCATCATACTCATCTTAAACTCAGATTTCATTAGTTCCGAAAAGTACAAGTAAAGGAGTTCATTCGTTGCACCAAATATTATGTCATCGACATAAATCTGTACAATCAACAGTTCACCACACTGTGATTTCATGAACAATGTCTTATCAACCGATCCACGCACAAAACCATTTTCCAAAAGAAATTTTGACAAGCGATCATACCAAGCTCTTGGAGCCTGTTTTAAACCATAAAGCGCCTTGTCCAATTTAAAAACATAGTTTGGAAATTCATTGTTCGTATAACCCGGTGGGTTCTCTACAAAGACTCCCTCTTCTAAATAACCATTTAGAAAAGCCGTTTTGACATCCATTTGAAAACGTTTGATGCCTTTGTGAGCAGCAAAAGCTATGAACATACGTATGGCTTCAAGCCTAGCTACTGGTGCGAAGGTTTCATTGTAATCAATACCTTCTTGTTGTTTAAATCCTTGCATCACTAGTCTAGCTTTATTCCTTACGATATTGCCCGAATCATCTAGCTTATTGAGAAAGACCCATTTGGTACCAATCACGGTACAACCAGTAGGTCTAGAGACAAGATGTTATACCTCATTCCTTTTGAATTGATTAAGTTTCTCTTGCATTTCCATCACCCAACTTGGATCTTCAAGTACCATGCTGATGTTCATCGGTTCAATTTGTGAGAGGAACGCATGAGACGCAAACAAATCATTGAGGGATGACCTTGTTTTCCTTTCCGAATTCAAGTCACTGGTCAAGTTAGAAAGGGGGGTGAGATTTTTGGTATTCCCACTTCTTTGGTACGATTAAGGATTGTGAGGTTTTTTGGGGTTCTGACTCAACAGTTCGCTCAACTGTTGGTTCTGGTTCATTTTGTGTTTGAGGGTTTATTTCTGTTTGTTCGTTTTGTTCAAGTATACCCTCATTCCCCCTGGATGTCGTAGCCTCAGTTTGTGGTTCAAGTGGTTCTGTTGCCCCTGTCTCTTGGCCAGTTCCTTCAATCAACAGTTGATCCGACTGTTGATTCTGCTCTTCTTGTTCTTTCTCCTCGTGTACATCATCCATGTCATGTCGGATCATTCCAAGCTCATAGTCCTCATCATCTTCATCTTCATCATCCTCTTCCTGTGTGTTAGAATAAAAGACTAGACTCATCAAATATGACATGCACACTTTCCTCCATTTTCATGGTTCGTTTATTATACACTTTATAAGCCTTGCTACGATCTGAATAACCGACAAATACGGTCTCATCACTACGAGCATTGAATTTACCCAAATTATCCTTTCCATTGTTGTGAACAAAACATTTGCTTCCAAAGCATTTCAAATAGGATAAATTAGGCTTTCTTCCTTTAAGCAACTCGTTGGGTGTTTTGTTAAGCATTTTTTGGATCATAACATGGTTATAAATGTGTTATGATGTGTTGACGGCTTCGGCCCAAAAATTCGTTGGCAACTTACTACTAATGAGCATAGTCCTAGCCATGTTTTCAAGTGTACGGTTCATACGCTCTACAACCCAGTTTTGTTGAGGTGTAGCACGCGCGGAAAAGTTATGGCTAATACCGTGCTCATCACAATAAGTAATAAATGAGGAATTTTCAAATTTGGTTCCATGGTCGGATCTCAAAGATATGAGCTTTTTATCAAACTTGTTTTGGACCTTTTTCAACCAAATTAAAAATTCATCAAATACTTCATCTTTAGAACTCAAGTAGAGAAGCCAAACAAATCGTGAAAAATCATCAACAATCACACATAAGAAACAACTACCTCCTTTACTTCTAACACGCATTAGACCACATAAATCAATATGAAGTAACTTAAGAGGTTTAGATGTACTAACGAACTTTTTGGATTTAAAGGAGCTTCTTACTTGTTTTTCCTTAGCACAATCATCACACAAGCTATAAAGTCAAATTTCATATTAGGAATGCCGTCGACTAAGTCAAGTCGCTTAAGGGTGTTTAATGTTCTAGCATTTACGTGACCTAATCTCTTATGCCAAAGCCATGGATCGTTCTTTTTCAAAACACTCATACAAGACATGGTACGACTAGACAATACAAAAAGATTAGTTAAGTAAACATCTTTAACACGTTTTCCATCTAGAACAACTTCCCTTGTATTACCATCTAAGACACGACATTCACTAGCACAAAATTCAACGATATTACCATTATCACACAATTGAAATATGCTAAGGAGATTATGCTTCAAACCTTTGACAAGCAACACTTTGTCGACACACTGTGACGATGACTTACCAATCTTCCCGATTGCAATAATTTCACCTTTCTTATTGTCACCAAACGTCACGGTGCCATCATTGTAGGCTTCTAGTGAGAGAAATTGGTTTCTACTTCCCGACATATGACGTGAACATCCACTGTCCAAGTACCAATTGCTACTGCCTCTTACTAATGCCTATAAGAAATCAAGAGGTTAGTTTAGGAATCCAAAAAAATTTGGATCCCTTTTTGTGAGTTGCATTGTTGATCAAATCTTTGCGAACCCACTCCTTTTTAGTAACCTTGATGTTCCTATTTAAGTCATTTAATCTGTTAGGACAACCATTAAATTCATGACCAGTCTTACCACAAAAGTTGCAAAGAATATACTCAGGAAGGCCTGCGTATTTTCTCCTTCGAAAATCAGTCTTGCTTAGTTCCTGGTTTCGGAAGTTACAGTTCACTGAACTGTTACTTTTGAAACCAAGTTTTCTCTTCAGATATTTGGGACTGATTTATGAGGGAGTCTAAAATGTTTTGGCTACCTTCCCATTTCCTGTAAAACTCTTTAGCATCATGCAACTCTTTGGTCAATGTTTCAATTTTAGCAAGATGGTCAAGATTTAGTTTGCTTACTTTGTCAAAAGCGGATTTAGCATGACTACATTCATCACTAAGCAACATAGCAATTTGTTCAAGTTTCTTATTATCATGTCGACACGAGGTAAGGTCAGCTAGCAGTGAGTCTCGTTCTTTAATCAAAATATCAACTTGAATAATTAAAGACTCGTTTTATTTTTCAACATCAGAAACAACAGTTGAGGAAATTGTTGCTTTTGACGAGCTAGCAATATTCGTGAGAACAAGGTTTTCTTTTCTCAATTTCTTAATTTCTTTTCTGAGTGATGGAATGATATTACTCTCTTTTATCTCGTCTAGAATTCTCTAAGACCAACATTTTCTTCAGCAATTTCCTCAATTTGAGTTTACAAGTCATAGATTTTATCGTTTTTAGCTAGACTCTTATCAAGTACGTCATCAAACATCAAACAAAATTTATCTTTAGAAAGAGTTCTCGCCTTGTTCTTGAGATTCATTACCTCGATGTCGGAGTCATCGCTGGAGTCGTCAGAGTGAGCCATAAGGCAGAGTGCGGATTCTTTTTTTGAAGACTTGGGTCCGTCAAGATCAAGACGAGTTGTCACTTTGGCATCTAATTCTTCCTCAAGGACTTCATCCTCACCGGAATCAGATACACCCCATATTGCAGACATGACTTTATGCTTAAAATCTTTCTTTGCAAAATCTCGTTTTTCTCTAGATTTGAACTCATTCCACTTGGGGCAATCTTTGATAAGGTAACCTTTCTCACCACATTTGAAACAAGCCACCGTGGAATAAGATCTCTTCTTTTGAAAATGTTTTCTATTAACATTGTTGAACTTCTTAGGATTGTGACTATTAATCATATCCGCCATGTTACGTGAGTACATAGCTTGTTCGTCATCTCCATCATTTTCCTCATCACTTGAGGTTGATTTGAGAGCGAAACCTCTAGCTTTAGAACTTTCACCCGAGCGCTTTGCGAGACTTAACTCGTGTGACATGAGTGAATCCATGAGCTCATTTAGGGATAATTTGGACAGATCTTTAGCCTCTTCAATAGCCTTCACTTTCGGTTTCCATTTATCACTTAGGCTACGAAGGATCTTTTGGACTATATCCTCGGATTCGAACTCTCTACCTAGACCTTTAAGTTCATTGACAATACTATAAAAGCGTGAAGAAAGACCATTGATTGACTCATATTTCATCATATTGAACATCTCATATTGTTGCATGAGAAGGTCAATAAGATGCTTCTTGACTTGAGACGTTCCTTCATATGCAAGGTTTAAGGTGTCCCAAATATCTTTAGCCGAGGTACATCCAGAGATGCGATTGATATCTTGTTCACCGATGCCATATTGAAGAATGGACATGGCTTTAGAATTTTTCTCGACTTTACGATAGTCAGCCTCGACATAACTTTCCTCACTTTTTACGACTTGTTCCCATCGTAGTCGAAGAACCGTTATAGCAAGGGGACCCTTTTGAATAATGACCCAACACTCATAATCCGTACTTTTGACGTAGTGTTCCATACGGTGCTTCCACCAGGAGTAGTTATCCCCTTTGAAGATAGGGTACTTAGTATGTTTCCCGTCCATGACTATAGGATGATCAACTTTCTGGTAATTAACCAGCTATCAAGAGCGCAAGGCTCTGATACCAATTGAAAAGTCACGGGTGAGAGCACCTAAGAGGGAGAGAGGGTGAATTAGGGTCTATTTAAAATTTTAAGCTTAATGAAAGCTTCTTTTAAAACTCTTAAACACTTTAAACAATGCTTTGTTGAAAGGAGAAGTCGATACTTAAAACTATAGAGTTAGAAGTATTCAACAACGATTCAGCAAGCAGAAATTACAGTGTACTCAACAGTGTGATTCTGTAGATAAAAACGTGAGTAGAGTGTGCAACGAAAATAAAACGAAATAGACACGACAAACGATGTTTTTAAAAACTGGTTCGGTCACTACTCCGCGACCTACGTCCAGCGCTATTTTATTAAACGTCTCAGAAGTAAACTCATACAAACTAAGACCGCCCCGAATAATAAAACAACTCCCCAACCTACTCCGGTTGCTAATGCTTAAAAGCTACTCCGCTTCCAAGACTTTTGCTTTGGGCTACTCCGCCGAAAGACTCATTGCTTAAAGCTACTCCGCAATAAAACTTTTGCTTTGGGCTACTCCGCCGAAAGACTTCATGCTCAAAAGCTACTCCGCTTCGAAGACTTTGTGCTTAAGGATAACTCTATCCTAAGACTTGTTTGATTCTACCCGGTTGTTACAAGACTCCACTTATCTCAATGTTGTTCACTCAATTGAACGGAGGAGATAAAGTTTAAGTACAAAACACGGGATCCTTGAACACGACTAAACGACTAGGTGCAATGCAATAACTCAATAAAAGACTCAGAAGATAAATAAACAAACTTGCAAAATGATTCAAAGATTTGAAATGATAAACGGTTTTGCAAAGTTAATTTACTCGATTGAAAGCTTAAGTCTTTTTCAGTTTAAAACTCGTTATTGCACACTTGTAAAAATGAATTAAGCAAGCTATTTATAATCTCCAAGTAGTATACTTTACACATTAAGATATCTTACACTCATAAGCACAAGTGAATAAAATAATGTAAGTAGTTTGCTTGGGCATCATGCACAAGCCAACCGAATTTCTCTCCAAGAAACCGAGTATTCTTCCTCAAGGAATCGGTGCCTAAGATTGCAAGAAATCAGATTGTGCACACACACAAATATGGGTTGGGTTTTTCAACAAGAAACAAGCATAAATGGTTGTGTTTATGAGAACCATAAACATTTCCATAAATGTAAAAAGCAAACAACCTATTTATAGTAAGTGTCTTATTGTGCAAGCAAACTCCTTAGCAAGACATTGAAAGCTTTATTTTCTTCAAAAGACTTCAAAATATTTCCAGAAATCATTTGTGATACTTGAAAGCATTTTAACAAAGATTCAAATAATTTCGAAATATTTCTTTCAAAGACGAGCCTTAATTAACAGTTGACTGAACTGTTGTTTTTGCACCTAAACGTAAATTCGAGTTAAGAATCTCCTTACAACACTTGACATTAACACTAATGACAATCTTCATCTTTGATCTTCATGATGACATTCTTGATAACTTTAAATTGACAATTGGAGCTTCATGCTACATGGTTAAAACTTAAGAGGCACACAATTAAATAACAATGAGATTAATTTGTCTTAAGGCATCATCAACACTAACTTAATCAAAGGGTCTCTTCAGGTTGTTTCAAACACCCTCCAACTTGAGGGGGTATTGGAAACTATACTCACAAAGTTAGTTAGAGTCGGTTGTAAAAGTTTGTTACTAGTTAGTTACAAACATAAACATAGCTTTCTTATTCCTAGTTGATTATTGTATACCTCACTGTATAAGATAACACAACTTTATTCATTCAATCAAAAGATTCTCTCAATCTACTCACACTAAAAAAAAAAAGATCTATAGCGACGGTGGAATCCGTCGCAAATACTGATAAACCGTCGCTAATATAGCTTTTGTGATGGTCTTGCGACGGATTATGACCGTTGCAAATAATCGTCGCAAAATCATATCCTCCGACGGAATTTCCGTAGCAACAAATTTCCTGCGACGGAACAAGCTGTAGCAAAATAAAACTAATATTTTATTCTCACGACGTAATTTCCGTCGCAGACCTTCCCGCCATGTCAAAAAAATACGCGGTCTTAGTGATTTGGCTGCTACGGAAATTCCGTCGCAAACCGTCACAGGTTGTGCGAGCTATCGTAACTTCCATTGCAGGGTTTTTTTTGCTACGGCTTTCGTATCCGTCACAATGTGTCCGTCGCTATAATTTCTTTTTTTTTTTAGTGTCACAAATCATCCTTATTATTCAATCGTTTTATCATCATGAATGTAAGAAAATATAATAATCTAATTCATTTTCCATGACCCTGAAGCAAAATGCGATATAATATTCTTAACCAACCATACATTTTCACAATGTAAGAAAATATAATAATCACTCGCTTATAAAGTAGTAAACTCTCTTCTTTTCTATCCATGTAAGACATTAATATGTGGGTTAATATGGAAGTAGTCCCTTAGCTTATGCATGATTTAATGGTATGTAGCCTATGTACTATGTAGAATGACAAATTAGGATTGAATGAATTATTCCATATTATTTAAGATTATATTTTTTAACCCCTATATACTAAAAGACTAATAAAGCTAACATTTTTCCGCCTAAGACACATTCTACTACCTATCTTTAGTTATATTATTTCCCATATATAAGTAATATCAAAAGATTTTCCTCCAAATTCCATTTAATTAAATAAGGAAAAAAATTCACTCTAATCTTTATTTACTTAAATAAAAAAATAAATGAATTTTAAACTATTAATTTTTCATTAAAATATAATTTTTCATCATATTAAAATAATTTTTAATTGAAATAAATACAAGTCTAAATACAAATTTTTACACTTTGTTAGAGAATGATTTGATGCATATTACTTGCTCTCTATAAAACAAAAATTTAAACTTGGATAGTAAAACAAGTTGAGAAGTTTATAAAATTAAATTATTAGTTTTGTGATTAAAAAAACAATTACTATATAAATTTCAAGACATTACTCAATTTTCTTGATTAATTTACAGTTCAATTTTTTTTCACATACCAAAATAATATAATGACGTGAAATATAAAAAAATAATGAGATGTTAATTTGGCATGGATAAGTAATACAAAAATAAAAACTCTAAAAATACCGCATTCATTGCGCGGGATCTATATTAGTATGTTAATAATGGCATTTATTTTTTTGAGATTCTATTATTGTAATATAACAAGAAAACAACGTTTTGTAAATTATTAAATTGAGCCTAAACCACTATCTCAATTAAGGTTTTCCTAACCACTAGAAATTATGAATTAGCCAAATCCATTATTTTAAAGAGAAAATTGTTGATTACAGCTTTTTAAAAATCACTTTTTGAAAATTACAGCTTTATATATATATATATATATATATATATATATATATATATATATATATATATATATATATATATATATATATATATATATATATATATATATATATATATATATTACATCCATAATATTACTTCTGATCGTAAATTACAATCAAAACATTAACTTCGACGGGAAATTGATGCCAATTTAAATTTTTGTGACTTAAATTCATTTTTTAAGACTAAAATACCCTTACCTTCAACCCAACCCCTTATTGTTCATCCCTAAAATCAGATCAGATTTCACAACTCTTACATCTTCTTTCCAATTCTCCATTTTCTTCAACAATATCACCTAATCTAATTCACCCCTTTTATTCAAATTCTACCCTAATCAATTTAATTGAATTCTAATTCTATTATTTCCATTTCCTTTAAAATTAATTATTGTTCTTCATCATCAATTTTTCCCAAATTGAAAATAATTAGGGTTCATCATCAATTTTCCCCAAACTAATTTTAGATATAAACCCTAAAATTCGATTCAACCAATTAAAAAACAACAAATCGAGGGACAATACCAAATTTACAGCAACACTACTAACAACAAGAAATTGAAGATAAATGAGGGTGAATGATAGTAGAAATTAGGGAAAGATTTGAGGAAATTTTGGGAAAAAATTTAGAGAACAGGGGTGAGGAAGATGAGAGGGTTTGAGGTGAAATGAGAGAGGTAAATGATTGGCAAAGTGAAAAGATCTGGGTAAGTAGGCAAACAAATTAAATAGGCAAAGGTATATCGGTCATTTTTTGACAAAATTCACCGGAAACGTTGTCGTGGTGCAATTTTCAAAGAAAAGTGATACTCGTATTATGGATTTAATTTTCAAAATATATATATAGATTTGGGATCCGGTGAGAACCACCTACATAGTGAGAACCGTGAGAACTCCACCTTACGAATTTTTTCCTAAAAAATAACGAGATATTTGGATTCGGCATAGAATATTATGGCTATATAACATATTTCTTGGTCCAAAAAATATAAATTATTGACGGAAATCGAGACGAGAAACATTTTACTAATTTTCATGCACCTACTACTCATTTTTCATGTATCTAACAATTTTCGTGCACCTAGAACTAGTTTTCGTGCACCTAAAGCCTGATATTTTCATGCACCTAATAATCATTTTCATGCATGTAACATTCATGCACCTAGTATTCGTTTTTGTGCATATATAGCCATCTTAGTATACCTAATTGTACTATTTTACATTAGTTTATATTTTGTTAATACAATCAATAAATTTTGTTTAGCTATACTAAAAATGTGCTTGAATAAACTAAACTAAGGGTAAATGATCCATCAAAACTTTCGGAACAAGATTTGATGATGATTTAATAAGGGTTCTCACGGTTCTCATTATGTTAGTGGTTCTCACCGAATCCTGACCCTATATATATATATATATATATATATATATATATATATATATATATATATATATATATATATATATATATATCACTACTACAAATCCAGGCAACTACAACGCCCTTTTAACAACGCTTATTCACGAAAATCACAATAGACGTTGTAGAATGTATGGCGCGAATTTTACTAAAATTAATTACAACGGGTATGGTTATATAACCGTTTTTATAAGTTTTAACAACGGGTCAAACATGCACAACCGTTGTTAATAATTTGGCGCAAAATTGGCGCAAAGTTAGTAAAAAGTAATCACAACGGTTATTTTTGAAACCCGTTGTTAAAACTTATTTAACAACGGTTGTTGTTTTACAACCGTTGTTAAAATATTTTAACAACGGTTTTTGTTTAACAACCGTTGTCAATACTTTCCATACTATAAACCACACAAACACAGATCAGCTACAACCACAAAACACAAACCTTAACACAAACACAAACACAAAACACACACTTTCTCATCGTCTCTTTCTCTCTTTCTCATCGTCGCTTTATCATCTCGCCGCCACTGTTTATTTAATCGTCTCTTACTTTCTCTAATTATCAGGTAAATCTCGCCGTCACTGTTGGTTTCATCGTCATTATTTTCTTTTTCTAATTATTTCATTTGCATGTATGTGTTTTTATCGATCATTATGTTATTCCTCTAAGTATTATTCGCTTAATTAGCTAGTAAAACAAATTAAATAAAATAAAACAAAGAAGAAGCAAGATGATAGAGAGGAATGTAACACCCCCGCACACCAGGACTCAATACAAACTCTTTACGCCAAAGATACAACTACAACACTCATGACACCGCATCTCTAGACTGGTAGCGTGATGACTCGATCCCTCCAATCCTAGAAGCCACAATCAAAAGTACCTGCTAAGCCAACTGCTCACCATCCCCGAATGGATCACCGCAGGTTTTACAAAACAACAACAACGAGGTCAGTATTACTCAAGCAATATAAGACAAGCAATAAGGTAACTAGCTGATCATCCACACTCCCCAGTCTCCCGATCTCACATAGTAACCGACTACACACCAAGGTGTGTAGCCCTGCCAGATTACCCATCGCAATAGGTAATCCACGCCGCCAGTGGGTGACCGCAGCCGATCCCACCAAGTCCAGCTCATCAACGAGCGACTAAAACAAATCTCTGTCCCTTAATGTGCACATCCCCTCCCGTGGCGGGTTTCACGGAGGGCGAACTAGGGTGTGAAGCCACTCCCGCAAGTGACTCCACCACAATCACAACATATAACATCACAGCTGTCACAACCTCTCCACACCAACACCGTCACCACAACGCCCATACTCCGATGATCAGCAGTTAACAATAATCACAAAACAATCATGCCATAACAATTAACAGTAAAACAGAGTAGGAAACCCTACCTCGTCGTAAAGCATGTAAGACATCCATACACAGCCACGCACGACTCCAATAAGCATCCTAACAATGATAACCACCTCCTATTACACAATTATACTCAAAGAATCACCCAAAAGAACACAAGGCAGAGACTTACCTAACAATACACATCGGCGGTGACATAGACGACCACCACATACGTCATCCGAATCCCGTCCTTCCCATGGTGGGGGTTTAGGCTATATACATTAGAGTGTGAAGAGATGGGGTGATAGGAGAGGGAGATAGGCTAGGGTTAGAGAAAGAGAAACTGTCGAGGAAATGGGAAAAGAAAAATGAAATGAATCTCGCGAACTTGCATTTTATATTAACGTGTCGACAGCAGCCATACTCGGTCGAGTACGGGAGTACTCGGCCGAGTAGGCTCTACTCGGTCGAGTATAGGTGATACTCGGCCGAGTAGCCTCAACTAGGTCGAGAAACAATCCTATAAAGCTCATGTTACAAGCCTGATCCCTCACCCATTCATCCCTAAGGTCTGTTTGGTCAACAAGGTCGGTCAACAGAGTTCTTAAATATCCTGGGTATCACAGTCTTCCCCCCTTAAAAAGAACTTCGTCCCCGAAGTTCAGTCCACACTCCACTCACCTCAGGGTTACGTACTGTGACACCCTTCACCTACCTAAAGGTGTACGGCCTCAAACCGTTCTGACACTACCACCACACCACATTACTTATGCAACAATTATCTACCACCGCTATTCCTCCAAGCAATACCAATCACTAACTATTACACAACTTACGGCAATTAATGAATTCATCCGCACTCTCTTATTAAAAGCAATAAAACAACTAGCAACCATACACAACTACAAAACAAAACCCAACCACCAAATTCCATACACCCATACACAGTATAACATAGGTACAAAGTATAACATTCATATCACTTGAGTACATTATGAATACAACTTCAAGGAAATATAATGCAAATTCCGAATACTAACATACATAATATACACGTGATTCCGAATATTATAGACATAATTAAACATTTATTTCCGCGACATTACTCTTCCCTCTTAAAGGAACTTTGTCCCCGAAGTTCACCGCTAAACACTTTCCGTACCGTGAACCAACACATACGTGCCAACTATGACATTACCCATAACTATAAATAACCTTACTTAATATTACTAAGCTTACTCTATGACATTACACGACTCATAACAACAAAATGTGACAGCAATTAAGTATTCTATATAGATCCAGAGGTGAGGTTAACAAATGATAACTCTTTATTCGTTAGCCTTTATGTTAGACATGTACCGACCACCAGGTTCATTTATCCAGTTGGGCTGATTATAACTGTAACCAAACAGGGAAGTTACGATAGATAGCATTGAATCATCAACATGCAAATGTATAGACTCGGGGCAGTTATGACACGTTCTTACTATGTTTTAGTATTCCCACACTAAATAAATCTTCATAAATCGATATACTACCCTAAGTACGTACATACCAACGTAGACCGTTTACGCAAAATGATACTATGAAACACCAACCCACTTTAACATGTAGACAACCACATACATCTGACAGTTAATAAGCATACATCACAAGGGGTCCCTGTAACAGTAAAATTCGGCCGAGTATGAATGGTTTCTCGGCCGAGTAAGCTCTACTCGGTCGAGTATAAGAGTATACTAGGCCGAGTAAGCATTACTCGGTCGAGTATTGTTTATACTTGGTCGAGTTGTAACAGGCAGAGAGCCAACAATTGCAATCCAACATCCTGTGTTACCTGCAACCAAACATACTACCACAATACGGAATATAAACAATTCCACGAGGTCCACAGTTAAGTCAAAAGAGAGGAAACGGCCTTAAGGCCAAGTACAGTCATCCATAGTAACTAATAAATCCCGAAAGTAAACATCCAACATAAAAGTAATAAGTCCAACACAAAAGAAATAAATCCAACATCAAAGAAGCCGCTCCAAGCAATCTAACAACACAAGGTCAATAACGAGGACCCTCCTCCATGTCATCATCACCACCTACGCCAGAAGTACCTGCGCCTGAACTGCCCACACTTGGAAAATCTGCTGCTGCTGATGCATCTCCTCCTAGCTGACTGCCATAGTTGGCTCCCCACGGTCCCGCAAGGCAGCTAAACTCAGTCTCCTCCGGAGGTCTCCAGTAACTCGGGTCCACTCCATAGCTGTGGAATACTCCCGTGTCCACTCCCTAGTCCCCTCCACTGACAGCCGTGCTAGCTGTGTCCCTATGCCCTGGTTAAGGACCATCTCATGCACGTTGCGGAGCACCAAAGTAGTGGAGATCCGCTCAGCCAGGTCACTCGGCTGCACCCTGGGGTCATGCACTGTGGGGTAGGGCGAGTACTAGTAACGGTAGAAGTCAGGGGCGGAGTAAGAGGGCTCAGGTACAACCGGGTCTACCCTGGACTGCCTCACCCTACGGCGCTCTCGAGGTGGGGGAGGTGCCTGATGCTGCCCCTCAGGCACGGTGACAGGCTCAGGTAGGTCCAAGAGGATCATAGGGTCAATCAGGTAGGTCTGGGGCGGAGGCCTAGGAATAGCACAAGGCTCCCACTCAGCCAAATAGTCAACAACAGGGAGGCGAGCTGGGTCTGGAAGCACCATCCACATAGATCCCCTCACCCTCCAGGCATAAGACCCGTCATCCATCCTTCTCAACCATCTGTTCTGACACAAGTATTGAGCATCCATGGTAGGAACAGTCTCTACATACTCATCCCTCTCCAGAGGTGGGGCCTCAAAATCTGTCAGGCGCTGAGCTAGGCGGGTCACTATGGCCCCGCAAGCAATGTGTCGGGTATCGGACTGTGCCATGCACTCAAGACTAGAGCACACTACCCCGGGAGCACTGTAGTAGAACGGTTTATGACGGTGTAGGTTAAGATAAGACATAAGCAACATGACCTCGTGAGAATTAAGCTTGCTCACGTCGTCTCTCGAGTATAGCAAACAGGTCAACATCCTCAGAAACATACGAAGGGAAACATGCTGCACATCATTGATCAGCATGGCACTAGCACTAGGAGTAGGTCTGCCAGTCAAATATAGAAGGTAAAGAGGTGCACCGCTGTTCTTGGCCACATCACTAAGGTACCCCTCCCCCTCGGCCTCTAGACCCAAATGGTCAGCAAACTCGTCTAGGGTAAGCTCATGATCCTCATTCATGAGACGAAAAGAGACAATCTTTCCCTTCTTGTCATAAACATAGGAGCTCAAAAACTCCAAGGTCAAGTGGGGGTAGGATTTCTTACTCAGGTGATATAACCCCTCCATACCCAGAATCCGAAAGATGTGAAATATGTCCTCTTTAATCCCTAAAGTCTCAAGAATTCCAGGATTAACACAGCGGGTGGGTCGGAAAGGACGACGCATAAGGGCCACAAAAGCCTTACGGTGATTGAAATCAGAGAATATTACCGATGGATGTGCCTCCACCGATGGAACTACAGGTTCACGGCTTGACTGACCTGTCTCAAGCTGAACATTACCACGAGTTCTTTTGCTGGGTAAGCCTTTGATATTCACCATACTGCAAAACAACAAGTTTTAACAGGGGATTGACATAACAATTCTTATAGCAAAAGACGGACTGTTTTCAATTGTATACAGATTTTGGAACGATCTTTTAAGACAAATTTTATCAGAAAATCACCAAATACCTTACAAATTATATGATTAGAAGCTTTGAGTTGCCTCAAACCAAAGGATAAACATCAATCAAAGAGGGTTTCGTTTGTAGCAACCCTAGGATATAGAAATCAAATTTTAAACCATGAAATTGCTTAAACAAGGGAATACACGAGGTTTATATACGATTAAACCCAAGAATTAGTGAGATGAATACTCGATTTCAGATGTTCACAAAGAGATTTCGAAGTATAGCTGAAATTATACCATAACTTTGAAAAAAAAAAAGAGAAATTAACTTAAAACCTTACCTTAGATTGGTTTATAGCAAAAGAGAATGAATTAATCACCAAGAATTGACCCCAAAAGCTTGAGAAAGGAAGGATATGGAGTTTTAGAGAGAAGGAGATGTGAAGATGGGAGGCGGAAATAAGAAAGAATGGGACGAAAATAGGGTTTTTGTATAACCCGAGTAAGTCCCGCTACAGCAATACTCGGTCGAGTGTTGGGCATACTCGGCCGAGTGTGGACTACTCGGTCGAGTATCCTCCTTGCTCGGTCGAGTTTTCAAGGACAATAGCGATTATAATTTTCACCAAACGGACACTCGGTCGAGTAGCTTTATACTCGGCCGAGTATGGTCTACTCGGTCGAGTTTCCAAAAGTGAAGAGGGATTCATAAATTTTCATTGTTCCTGCAAAATAAATAACATCGTTCGGAGTTCCGTGCAACCGGCTCGTCACTATTAGAGCTTAGTTCTACCACCCAAACACATATCAACACGTATTTTGTACATCCACTACCAATTCGATCATCATTTCTACCTTCATTCCTCACTTTGCTATGAAACGACTACTCCTACCTTTTAGCATACTTAGCAATTAATTACTGTACCTGCATAGTTTAGCTCCTATAACACATCATCACAGATTCCGCTACTCACAAAATATACACTTACCACAATTACTAGGCAACAATCACTACACAACGCAATCACCGTTTAACCATTGATTAACTTACCTCTGGTCGCACATCACAACCATTCCATCACCCACTCTAAACTTTGACACATATTAACATATATGCACACAACAATCATCATCAAGCAATCAACGACTCTCACTAGCTACCCTTTTTCCGTGTCTGGCTTAAGTTCGATGGGGACATGATTTTGAAATGAGGGTGCCTTCTCACCCAAAATCTAGCATCGACTGGGGCTCCCAACGCACATACACCAGGTTCATTTTAGTTGACACCCTACATTCATTAGATTCATTGGTTCAGGTTCCAAAATCGTCGGCTCTGATACCACTTTGTAACACCCCCGCACACCAGGACGCCTTACCAAGGACCATCCCAGTATATGACGGTGTCACCATCTCGGTTTCCCGAGGAAGTAGATCAAATTAGACAATAAAAGAACAATTATAAAATATTAATATATCTCATACAATACGACTCAATACAAACTCTTTACGCCAAAGATACAACTATAACACTCATGACACCGCATCTCTAGACTGGTAGCGTGATGACTCGATCTCTCCAATCCTAGCAGCCACAATCAACAGTACCTGCTAAGCCAACTGCTCACCATCCCCGAATGGATCACCGCAGGTTTTACAAAACAACAACAACGAGGTCAGTATTACTCAAGCAATATAAGACAAGCAATAAGGTAACTAGCTGATCATCCACACTCCCCAGTCTCCCGATCTCACATAATAACCGACTACACACCAAGGTGTGTAGCCCTGCCAGATTACCCATTGCAACAGGTAATCCACGCCGCCAGTGGGTGACCGCAGCCGATCCCACCAAGTCCAGCTCATCAATGAGCGACTAAAACAAATCCCTGTCCCTTAATGTGCACATCCCCTCCCGTGGCGGGTTCCACAGAGGGCGAAATAGGGTGTGAAGCCACTCCCGCAAGTGACTCCACCACAATCACAACATACAGCATCACAGCTGTCATAACCTCTCCACACCAACACCGTCACCACAACGCCCATACTCTGATGATCAGCAGTTAACAATAATCACAAAACAATCATGCCATAACAATTAACAGTAAAACTGAGTAGGAAACCTTACGTCGTCGCAAAGCATGTAAGACATCCATACACAGCCACGCACGACTAAATAAGCATCCTAACAATGATAACCATCTCCTATTACACAACTATACTCAAAGAATCACCCAAAAGAACACAAGGAAAAGACTTACCTAACAATACGCATCGGCGGTGACATATACGGCCACCACACACGTTATCTGAATCCCGTCTTTCCCATGGTGGGGGTTTAGGCTATATACATTAGAGTGTGAAGAGATGGGGTGATAGGAGAGGGAGATAGGCTAGGGTTAGAGAAAGAGAAACTGTCGAGGAAATGGGAAAAGAAAAATGAAATGAATCTCGCGAACTTGCATTTTATATTAACGTGTCGACAGCAGCCATACTCGGTCGAGTACGGGAGTACTCGGCCGAGTAGGCTCTACTCGGTCGAGTATAGGTGATACTCGGCCGAGTAGCCTCAACTAGGTCGAGTAAACAATCCTATAAAGCTCATGTTACAAGCCTGATCCCTCACCCATTCATCCCTAAGGTCTGTTTGGTCAACAAGGTCGGTCAACAAAGTTCTTAAATATCCTGGGTATCACAAGGAATGCATGATAAACTTAATTAATATATACATATATATATATATATATATATATATATATATATATAAATACATAAATTAAAAAAAACTTACAGTAATAAAAATGCAATTCTTATATTTTCATAGAGAGTCTTATTCTCTTCTATGATATCCGTTCTCTCCTCCTTAGCTATTTGGAGGTTGCGTTCATCAGTTGCTATATCGTCATATAGCTGCAACTGCTGCTGCTCTGTCAAGCCATCTTTTTGGCGTCCTTCAGTACGGATCGAGCATCCACAAGGTAGCTCCTGAAACTGTCCTCAATGTGGAGCAACCGGCGGATGAAACTGTTGTTGTTCTCGATCATAGTAAGAGTCTTAAGGATGATATCATTCATTTTGTTGATGAAGTTTGGAGTTTGTTTGAAAGATTAATTAGGGTTTGGAGTTTGTTTTAGCAGTTAGGATCTGGAGATAGTGAGATAATGGAATGGTGGTTGAGATAATGCATGTATTTATACTAAGTAATGTGTCATTTAAGTTGTTTTTTAATTAATATATGTTTAGGAAGTTGTGTCATAATCATCATCATATATCTCTCTGCTGCTTCAAATCTTATTATAACCCTTCTCATTCCATATTGTCCGTTCATATGCACAAGGATGACAGTAATAATGCATGCATCGGAATTATAACGGGCCGTAATTATGCATGCATCTAGTAATATTTAATTTAATTTTTTTTTTTTTATTTTTGAAAAACAAACAACAACGGTTATTGAGAAACAACCCGTTGTCTTTAGTTATAACAACGGTTTTGTATATTACAACCCGTTGTTATAACTTTCCCTCCAAAATTGAGTCAAACTTTCCACAACGGGTTTTTATACTTTTAACCGTTGTTAGTAGTTTTAACAACGGGTTCCTTAAGAAAACCAACCGTTGTTAAAACCTTTTACAACGGACGCTTTAACAAGGTCCGCTTTTTTATATAACGACGGTTTTTAACCATTGTTATAGCCTCAGATATCTCAGAGTAGTAGTGTATATATATATATATATATATATATATATATATATATATATATATATATATATATATATATATATATATATATATATATATAGAGAGAGAGAGAGAGAGAGAGAGAGAGAGAGAGTAAAGTTCTCCTAAGTCCTTCGTATCTTTTGAGTCACAAAGTCTTCATATGGGCCTTTCGATGAAGGAGATGGAGGGAGGAGATTGCATCTCAATGGAGGGTTAGAAATGAATCTATCTAATTTCCCTCCCTAATCATTTCTAAACACCTCCTAATTCTAATCCTCTCTTTTTACCCACTCCCTCTTCCCCTCACTAATCATTCAATTTCATACATATCATTTCCTCTCATTCTCTTTCAATAACAAAACCAAACAAAAAAACCTCAAACAAAATCAAAATAAAATCCCCTCATCCCCTCACTCACCACAAACCCGACACCCACCATCAACCCTCCTTCCTCCGGCGACCCAACCCACCGCAACCCCTCTTTCCTCCGGCGCCGTTCCCTTCCCCTTCCCCGCCACTGACCTCGCACCACCACCCAACACTGCCTTCGTCCTCTTCCCCGCCGTCGTCCCCTTCCCCGCCGTCGCTCTCCCTCAACCTCTCATCCTCCTCGGACCACCCGAGCCCCCCTCCTTCCTCATCTAACCACTCGAGCCCCCCTCCTTCCTCTCCAACCACCCCACCACCACCACCACATAAAAAAAACTAGATCTATAAAAAAAACACCACCACCACCCCATAAAAAACCTAGATCTATATAACAACCACAACCACCACTCATCATAAAAAATAAAAAAACACCACCACCACTCATAAAACCACCTCATCAGTTTTAATTTTTTGGGTTTCGTTTTTATTTTGATTTTGTATTTTTTAAGATTTTGTATTTTTTGATTTTGTATTTTTTGATTTCACGAGTTTCATATTTTTTGATTTCGTATTTTTTGATTTCGTATTTTTTAATTTAGTTACTCAGTTTTGATTTCGTTTTTTAGTTATTTCGTTTTTTAGATCTCGGTTCTTGGTTTTTTTTTATTTACAAATTTCGTATTTTTTTTAGTTGTTTTTTTTTTTAAAAAAAAAATCAGATCTACTTTTGAAGATTTTTATTTATTTTTTTTATTTCAATTTCGTTTTTTTTGGTGCATTTTTGAATTTTGTTATATTATCTTGTGAATTTTTTGATAATTTTTGAATTTTGTTATATTGTCTTGTTAATACTCTAAAACATCGTCTTATTTCTGTTAAAATTACACTTTTTTTTAGTTAAAATTACACTTTTTGGGTTAAAATTACATTTTTTTTTTTATTAAAATTACACTTTTTTCTAAGAAAATTACCTTTTTTCCGTTAAAATTACACTTCTTTTCTGTTAAAATTACACTTTTTTTTATTAAAATTACCTTTTTTTCTGTTAAAATTAAAATTACCTTTTTTTCTGTTAAAATTACACTTTTGTTAGCTAAAGTTACACTTTCGTCTGTTACAATTTCACTTTTGTAACTAAAATTACACTTTTGTTGCTTAAAATTACACTTTTGTCTGTTAAAATTACACTTTTGTTTGTTACAATTGCACTTTTGTCTGTTACAATTACACTTTTGTTAACTAAAATTACACTTATCTCTACTAAAGTTCCACACTTATCGGACTAAGGTGCTGTTTGGCCTTGTTTGTGTAAAATAGATTTTACTTCTTAAAAGGGGTTTATTCACAAGTTACTTTTTGGAAAAGTTTTGGTTGTTTGGCCATACTTTTGTAAAAGCGGTTTATATAAAATGTATGTGTTTGGCCTAACTACTTCCATACCACTTTTGTTTTTCTTTTTTGATTGTTTATGTGAAAAGTAGAAGTAGAAGTAGAAGTAGAAAATATCTACTTCTACTTTTGGGGGTGATTAATTAGTTTTTAACTTTTTAAAAGTAGTTTTAAAACTCTTAATTTAGGGTGTTTGGCCAAGCTACTACTTTTTCAGTTACAAAAACACTTTTAAAGCTTGGCCAAACAGCACCTAAAATTACATTCTCAATGGACTAAAGTTACATTTTCAATGGACTAAATTTGGACAATTTGGACTAACTAACTGAGTTATTAGTAATTTATACAATTTGGACTAAAGTTATACAAATTTTGACTAAAATTACACAATTTGGACTAAAATTACACAATTTTGGACTGATAATACAAAATTTGGACTGAAATTACATAATTTGGACTAAAAATACACTTTGGACTAAAAGTAAAATTTGGACTAAAGTTATACAATTTGGACTAAAGTTACACAATTTGGAATAAAATTACACAATTTTGGACTAAAATTACACAAATTTGGACTGAAATTACATAATTTGGACTAAAAATACACTATTTACGACTAAATTTAGACTAAAAATTACACTATTTACGACTAAATTTGGACTAAAGTTACACAATTCATTTATTTTGACTCATTGATATTGTGCAATTTCAATCATTGTCCACTAAAGTGTAACTTTAGTACATTGATAGTGAATATCTTTTATCATTTTATGAGTGTAATTTTAGTCCATAAAAGTGTAATTTTAGTCCAAAAAAGTGTAATTTCAGTCCACAAATGTGTAACTTTAGTCTACAAAAGTGTAATTTTAGTCCACGGAAGTGTAATTTTAGTCCATAAAAGTGTAATTTTAGTCCAAATTGTATAACTATATTCCAAATTTGTGTATCTTTAGTCCAAATTGTGTAAATTACAAATAACTCGATTAGTTAGTCCAAATTGTGTAATTTTAGTCCAAATTTGTGTAACTTCAGTCCAAATTGGTTTAGCTTTAGTCCAAAAGCGTATTTTAGTCATTGAGAGGGGAACCTTAGTAGAGATAAGTGTAACTTTAATAATAGAGATAAATGTAACTTTAATGAAGACAAGTGTAATTTTAAAAGAAAAAAGTGTAATTTTAACAGAAAAAAGTGTAACTTTAACAGAAAAAAATGTAATTTTAACGGAAAAAAGTGTAATTTTAACAGAAAAAAGTGTATTTTTAACCGGAAAAAAAGTGTAATTTTAACAGAAAAAAGTGTAATTTTGACCGAAAAAGTGTAATTTTAACAGAAAAATGTAATTTTAACAGAAAAAGTGTAATTCCAACCGAAAAAAGTGTAATTTTAACGTAAAAAAGTGTAATTTTAACAGAAAAAGTGGAATTTTAACAGAAAAAAGTGTAATTTTAACAGAAAAAATAATTTTAATAGATCCTAAATCACACAATACCAAGACAAAATTTTAAATACGAAAATTGGCAAATATATATAATAAGACGGATATTAACAAAGCGATATCAACAACAAAAAAGTAAAAAATGAGATTTGAAAAATCAAATCTGAAAAATGGTAAAACAAATCAAAGATCTAGTGGAAAAAAAAGTAAACAATGAGATTTCATAATTAATATATTTGGTACTAAAATCAAACTATAATTTGTAAGAATGCCAATAGTCGGAAAAAAAGACCAAAACATCAAAATTGAAAAAAAAAAAACGGAAATGAAAAAAAAACGGTCAATGAAAATTGATCTATTTTAGTAGATCTAAGATTAAAATAAAAAAACTCACAAATTTGAAACAATATTATATAGCAAGACGATATTTGAGAAAAAAACAACAAAAAAATAAAAACAACACCAAGATTAAAATTAAAAGATCAAGTTTTTTTTAAAAAAAAAAAAAAAAAAAAATTGACGTCGTGGCGGCGGTGGTGGCGGTTGGCGACTGTGGTGGTTTCCGGTGGGTGGTGGTAGGTGGATGGTGAATGAGGAATAGATGACTAAATGATTTATTTGGATTTTTTGGGTTTTTTATTTGTTTGGTTTTTGGGTTTTTTTTTTTCTTGGTTTTTTTGGAGAGAATATGGAGAAGTGAGATATAGAGAGAGAATGAGGAGATGTGATAATGAGATGATGAATGAAAGATGAGGAGGATTAATGTAGTTAATGAGAAAATTAGAGGAAGATGACAAAATTAGATCATTAACCTTAATTTTTTTGTTCTCATCTTAGAGCATCCGCAAAGGTGGGGAGGTGCCTCCCCATATGTCCTCTCTCTCCTTATATGGGGCTCCTCATTGTTGCACAAAGCTCCCAACATTTGAGGTTCCACTGTTTTTAGAGGAGCTCCCAAAAAAAAAGTAAGGCAATTTGTGTTACTTTTAGGCAGGTTCCCAAATTTTTGTGTGTGAATTGGGGAACCCCATTGTTGCATAGATGTAATTATGAAATGGGAAGGGTAAATGAAAAAGTTAGTGGAAAATGAGGTGAACGAATAAGAAAAGGAAAGAGAAAATATGGGGAGCCTCACCTTTGCAGATGCTCTTAGCCCTCCATTTCCAAGATCCAATGACCCATAATGGAACTTATAGACTCACATGTAAGAGGATGACTCATTTGATCTTATTACAATATATATATATATATATATATATATATATATATATATATATATATATATATATATATATATATATATATATATATATATATATATATATATATAAGCCTATAATTTTTAAAAAGTGGTTTTATAAGGTTGTAATCAACAATTTTCTCTATTTTAAAATGAGTATTGCTTTTTCACATACGGACTTTACTCTTTCACATACATTTTTTCATAAACTTTCCATACTCTACCCTTTTCCTAAATCTAAACAAATTAGGTTTTCTATGTACCATTTTCCCTAAAATTAAAACCTAATTCTTCTAAAACTTGAACAATGGATTACAATTTTCAAATTCTTCAATTAGTGAAGTAATTATTTTGTTTAGCAATTATTAAAAACTTATTATTATTTATTAATTATTTTCTCCTAAAATTAGGATTTATAATATTTAAAAGTTCTTCAATTATGTTGATGGCGGAAGACATGGTGGTTTGATTGTTAGACGGTGGACGGTGGTGTTCGGAGTAGGGGTATGGTGGTCGGAGAAAGGAAGAGGAGTGCGTGGTGCTCGGAGCAGGGAAGGGGAGTGCGGGGTTGTCGGGTCAGTGGGATGGGGAAGGAGGGTCGTCGGGTCAGTGGAGTGGCGGTCGGAGTAGCATGGGGAGGGGGGTTGCGGGGGAGGGTGAGAAGGGTTACATGGGAGGGGGAGGGTGCCGACAGTTGCAGGGGGAGGGGAGCACATGGCAGAAGGAGGCTGACAGAAGTTGACAGACGTGGGGTCGGCCGGAGTAAGGGTTTTCGGCGAGTGGAGTGACCGATGGTGGTGAATGGAAGTGGGTGGTGGTGATTTAGGGGTGAAGGGGGATTAGGGAAGGCAGAAAAAAAATGATTTGGTAAAAGATGAAGAAATGACAAGGGTAACATTGTAAATAACGTATGTGAAAGAGTAAAATCCGTATGTGAAAAAGTGATACCGTTTAAAATATGGATTTTCCTTATGAGAGGTCTCATCTCTTTATCAATTAACCCTTTCCTTAGTTCAGTTCAGTTAAGTTCCGTTCGGTTCAGTTCCATTCAACTCCACTAAATTTAGTTCTGCTTTTTTCAGCCGAAAAGAACAGCCTTACTCTAACTTTTACTTGTGACTATTATTCCCTAGGTCCCGCTATATGTTATCTATTTCTATTTTGAAATATATCCATCAATTTTAGTAAACTTTACTTACAAAAGTACATGTGCAAGCTGATAAATACTATAACTAATTAAATATTGGTTTATTTCACAACCTTTTGATTTATTTGATCTTTTATATTGAAAGTAATTTATCGGGACAGAGGGAGTAACGATAATTACCTGAGCATGAATAGTGTGCATAACATCATTGCCAATTCTAGAAGAAATACTGTTTGTTATACTTAACCCTTCTCTGTTCAACAAACGAAGACCCTTTGAAAGAGGAAGCCTTTGTACATTCTCTTCATAATCATCTGCATTTGTTTTGAGCACGATTTCGAAAAACCCTTCTCGACATTTCTTCACTGTAACACTATATAATTGTCTCGGAAAACTATTGCTACTACTTGTATGATTATCAGCACTATTTGAAGAACTTCCTCTTGATTTTCCTCTCAAAAGGGTGTTCCTCTTTTCATTCAATTGTGCTATGTTTCCCTCCATGTCTTTTATGTACTTCACTGCCTCTTGTAAATGATCCGCTGTCGACCGCTTCTCCTGTATATCCAACATTGTTGGTGATACCAAAACTCAGTACCAATACGACATAACTTGACAAAAGTGGTTACTGCTTGTTAGGTCAATCAATTCTTCATGTATATTAATAAATTAAAGGCTTCGTGTAACATTTACAACATATACATTTGTAGTGTCTACAATTGACTTTCAGTTGATAATGATTTTGGATTAAGATATGATTAAAGATAACATAATATATATTTACTAGGCCCGCAAGGGTGAAGTCACTTCCTCTTATGATATATCTTATAGCTTTTGAAAGTTTAGATGACCTCGTCATTGTTGCCACAGATGACGAGATCGTCAACATAGACTATAACATGCACTTCCGTATGATTTGTTGAGATGGAGAATAAAGAATGATCACACGGGCATTGCTTAAAGCCATATTTAATTAATGCGGAAGCGAGCTTAGCGTACCAACACCGTGGGGCTTGACGGAGGCCATATAAGGATTTGTGAAGGCGACAAACCAGACCATCTTTAGGCGTGGTGAGACCCGAGGGAAGTTTCATATAAACTTCTTCGTTGAGATCGCCATGAAGGAAAGCATTGTGAACATCCATTCGGTGTAGGGTCTATTGTTTTGCGGCGGCTATAGCGAGGAGTGTACGAACCGTGACGAGTTTGATTGTGGGTGCAAAAGTTTCATTGTAATCTATCCCTTCAACTTGTCGATTTCCCATAACCACCAAGCGAGCTTTGTACCTTTCGATTGTACCGTCGGCGTTGTATTTAATCTTGTATACCTATTTGGAGCCTATTGCCTTTTTGTTGGGGGGCAATGGTTCGAGAGTCCAAGTTTGATTCTTTTCAAGTGCATCAAGTTCGAGTTGCATAGTTTTTTGCCATTCGGGAACCTGTGCTGCATCTTTAAATGAACTAGGCTCGTGATGTATAGTCACGACCGATAAGAAAGCTTGGTGACTAGGAGAAAATTTAGCATAATTAACATAATGAGAAATCGGATACTTAGTATCTGATGACGGAGTTGATGCGGTGAGCACGTGAGAAGAGGCTCGGTTTGGTTGAACAAAATCTTTGAGATTGGAATTCAGAATTTTAAGACGATGGCCTCGGCCCAATATGGTCGGGTTTTCGGATGGCGTATCTTCGGGGTTAGGGGGTGTGGTGGTCGTGGTGTTAGTCGTGTCGGAGGGCAAGGTGGTGGTGGTCGAAGTGGGCTGCGAAGTGGCGGGTGAAGGGTGGCTTATTATGACAACTTGATCAATAGGTTGAAAAGTGTCACGAAGAAAAGAGCTAGTATGCTCGTTATCGTGAATGTCGAGAGATTTATATGAAAATTCATTTTCAATAAACAACATCTCGAGACTCGAAATAAGATATGGTGTCTAAGTCATAGAGACGCCATCCTTTCTTTCCAAACGGATACCCAATGAAAACACATTTTCTACTTTTAGAAGCAAATTTGTCTCGACTACGATTTAAGGTTTTGGCATAACAAAGACATCCAAAAATACGAAAATTCTCCATTGGGGGAGGTTTATTAAATAACATTTCGTATGGGTCTTCCCATTAAGAAGGGGAGTAGGGGTACGATTAATAAGATGGACCGCACTAAGGACACATTCTCCCCAAAAAAAATAAAGGTAAACTTGCTTGAAATAAAAGGGCACGAGCGACGTTTAAGATATGTTGATGTTTACGTTCAACCCGACCGTTTTGTTGAGGCGTATCAACATTAGAATTTTGAAAGAGAATACCATTTTGATTAAAAATTTTTATAAGACAACGAAATTCATTTCCATTATCGCTGCGAAGGATTTTAATTTTCTTATTAAATTGCCTTTCAGTCCTAGCAAAAATAATTAAGTAAGGTTTGTTGAGTGTCACTTTTGTTACGTAAAAGATAGACCCAGGTTGAACGAGAAAAGTCGTCTACGATGGTTAAAAAATAAGTGGAGCCACATGATGCATTTTCTGAGTATGGTCCCCATAGATCGCAATGAATTAACTCAAAAATAGAAGAAGCCTTACTCGAGCTTAAAGTAAATTGTTCACGCGTTTGTTTTGCGCGAAGACAAACGTCACAAGTCTTAGTATGAAAATGTTTGCTAGAATTATTATTAAGAAATGGTAAAAAACGAAAAACATGTGAGGAAGGGTGACCCAACCTTCGGTGCCATAGCTCGGAAGAATAAGCCAATCCCACCATACAAGCCTTGGCCAAGTCATTCTGTATTCCTGTTAAATAGTAAAGCCCTTCACGTTGCTCACCCGCACCAATCACTGTCTTCGAGGAACGGTCCTGAATAAGACAAAGTTGGTGTGAAAATTGTATCGTAAGAGTATCGTCCATGAGTAAACTTGAGACAGAAATTAAGTGACAACTTAAATTAGCAGCATATAGAACATTTTTTTAAATTAAACGATTCGATAAAATAATATCGCCACATTGTGTAGCGAGAGTAAGATCACCATTTGGTAACCCAACGGAAACTGGGACGATAAGATATAAATTAGAAAAATGAGATAAGGAACCTGACATGTGATGAGACGCGCCGGTATCAATAATCCAAGATAAAGACGGAGATTTAGAAATATTACCTTGACTAGGTGGAGTGGACTTGTGTTCCTGTCAAAGACGAGTAATAGTAGCAAGATCTGTAGGATTTAATGAATTAAAATCCACCTTGTCCATTACAGGCAGAGAAGATGTTGAAGGAGTAATTGGGACCTGACTGACCTGCTGACCAGATGCCATATGGGCTCTCGGTGCAATCTGTCCATTATTGGACTGACGATTTCGTTCGTAAGCAGTACGCCCTTGAACATCCAGGACAAATACTGCTCGACTTAGGTCGCTATCATTGGGATCGACATAAATTCGGTCGCAGGGACGATCACCCCACCATTCGGGAAATTTTCCCGTCACACGATAACAAACGTGCCATTTATGTCCATGTCTTTTACACGCAAGACAGTAAGGTCGAGGATTATTGCTTTGACTATTCGAGTTAAATTGTGAATTACTAGCATGAGTTCCATGAGAACCACGTCCTCCCCCATTATTATTATTATGGTCATCATTCAAAGTATGACTACCCTGATAAGAATTCCTCCCCCCTGACTGTCGAGATGAGTTATAGACACGAGAGGCAAACGGCATGACATCGGGTTGGGCTCATTGGTAGAACGAGATAAAGAACATAACCCTTCTTCTTGTAAAAGCCTATTGTAAATAAGATATAAGTTAGGAAGAGGATTGATACCGAGAATTTGTGAACGAGCATTGTCATACCGAGCATCCAGTCCCATGAGAAAATCCCGAGCCCGTTTCTTCTCCCTCCGAGCATCCATTTTTGTGACCCAATTACAATTGCACGGGTTACAATCACAGGTTGGTAGAGGGTCGAACATAGCAATATCGTCCCAAATTTTGATTATTCGTCCATAATAAGTCATCAACGGTTCTGTCGAGCCTTAACGACACGCAATCAGATCGGCTTCTAATTGAAAAATGCATGGGTCATTACCTTGACAGAATCGATTCTTTATGTCTAGCCATATTTGTTTCGCTTCGGAACGAGTTGAAATAGTGCGTCGAGTAGATGGTTCGATGGAATTGAAAATCCATCCGGTGACCAACGCATTGGTGGCCCTCCAGGTGGAATAAGAGGCGGCAGTTTCAGCAGGTTTGGGAGTAGTGCCGTTGATATAGCCTTCATTCCCTTTCGCGATGAGAGTAAGGTAAAAGGAACGGGACCATTCATCGTAATTGGACCCGTTAAAAGTGATTTGTGTGATGTTAGTACCGGTATTTTCAACATGAATAATAGAATATTTTTGAAATGGCGTAGAATTGATAACTTCATAGCCATCCGGGTTCGTCATAGTGATTTGTAGTTCGAAATTTTCGATCTGAAAACAGAGGAAAAAAAATGAAACAGGAGGCAGAGTTAAACCCTAGCCTGATACCATGATAATCTTTGGAATAGATGGTGAATAATTATATTCGATAAAGTCAGGTGATTTACAAGAATACATGAGAAGCTATTTATACAAATGTGCAAGCTATCTATTTACGGTAAATACAAATCAACAGCTATAAGATATATCATAAGAGGAAGAAATAATGGTAAATCCCATGATTGTAGGAAGGACCAACGGTCCTCTTGAGTAATGTCCAACGGACTGATTTGGAGAGGATATAGATGGCTATTAATGATTCTATATTTCTACGTGTAATATGCCTAAAAAAGGGATTTTTGTGACAAGTGAATTTTAAAGGTGTTCATAATCCATCGAAGGAAGATAGTTGTGCCAGAGCAACCTGGCTTTTTGGGCATTTATGTTGGCACTCACCTTATTTGACGATATATACGTATTCTTGCTCGCCAAGCTCGGGCTTGGATATTTATGTTGGACAAATTCTGTTTCATTAAAATTTTGTTAGCTGAGGGGTTGTTAGGCATGTTTGGAAAACACGGACTCTGTACATTTTTATCGAGGAGTGGAGTAGCAACTTGTTTCTCAATAGCTTCAAAGGGATGAATATAGAAAGGTCTAGGAGTAAGACGCATCGGTTTTTCGATTCAAGTATCAATACCATTATTTGAATGGTTTTTAGTTTATAGAGCAGGACGAGCCAAATGTGATGGGTGACCCATAGACAAGTGTTGTCGATTGAAATGCAGACGACCATGGGCACCGTAAAGCAAGCAAGACTAAGGGGTCGCCTGGATTGGGTGTAATGGGCCTGAAAAATTAGAGGGTAATTGTTATGGGTCTTTTAAAGAGGTTTGGTACAAAAGAACTTATTCAGGCCCAGTACTTATTCCTCCCTAGCTTGCTTGGATTGAGGGTAATAGAAGGGGAATGAATAGAGAAGTAATATGTGAGGTCTATTTCCCATGTTTGGTATGTAGATAATTATTCACCTCCTGGAATTATTACCCTTGTGAAGGGGTAATACATTACCACCCTCCCCCCTGGATAATGATTAAGGGAGTACAAGATCTACTCAGTAATCATTACTCTTATGCTAAACATATCATCAAGGAACTCATTACCCCACTAATTAATTTCTCCAGTAATGATCGCCCAATAAAACTTACCCCCTTAATAATTCCATGGATTCCAGGCAAGCCCAGAAGCAGTAATAGATTACTCTCCTCCCCCCTCCGTAAAAGTTACAGGAGGAATAAAATTTGGGGATCTCGTTTGAGATTATCTTTTGATTTAGATAAGATTATTGCATCAATTTTGATCGATCGTTTGAGATTATCTTTGCGATTTCAGTTTGCGGCTACTCACATACAATCGATTATATGTTCAATTTTTCTTCAAATTTCATGGGTGTTAATTTCTGTGTATCATTCATAATTATCTTGTATTTCTTGATTTTATTATTTCAATTTCATTTTTGTGACAATTTTAGTTACGAATGCCTGGGTTTGTGTAAAATTACTGGAACCGAGTTTTAATTAGATTTGAGATAATCATTTGCGTTGAACATGATTGATTATATGTGAGTAGTAGCCTATTTAGCATGATTGAATGTGTTAATTTGATTTGTAAGGCTTTGAACGATGTGGGTATATTTTAATTGGAGATGTCAGGCATGCTATTAGCATATTTTGACGATAATTTCGGTAAATAAGGCTGTAAATGCAGCTTTCGGCAAACTTGAACATGATCGATTATGTATAAGTTGCAGCCTATTTAGCATGATTGAATGTGTTAATTTGATTTGTGATACTAATTTGCATGTTTTAATATGTTTTTATATGATCTTCTATGCAGCTATGGCTCGTAGAATACTGTCTCGGAAGCAAAAAAGCATAGTTGGTCTTATTTGGTATATTAGAATGAGATCCATGATATGTGTGTGTTTTTGTTATTACATGATAGCTATATTAGAAACGATGAAAGTGCCTCGAAATAAAAATACTCACACGGCAAAACAAACAATGAGTCAAGGACTAAAAAATATATCTGAATTTTTGAATTCTGATCTAAGTTGTATAGATCAACTTAGAATGGATAGATATACATTTGATGTATTGTGTGGGCTACTTCGGTCTAATGGTTTTCTTAGAGAATCAAAAAATATGTTTGTAGAAGAAAGGGTAGCTATATTTTTAAATATATTAGCACATGATCAGAAACAAAGAATGCTTATGCAACGTTTAAGAAGGTCCAAAGAAACCGTGAGTAGAAACTTTCGTGAAGTTTTAAGAGCTGTTTTACGTTTGTATAAGCACCTGATAAAGACCCCACAACCAATAAAAGAGGATTGCGGGGATTCAAAATGGAAATGGTTTAAGGTAAAACTTTGTTATTCCAAGTCTGTCCATAGATCAAATTTAATATAACTTATTATTCTTTTATTGAGTTTGTTTTTGTACTTTCAATGGTCCATAGAACTGTTTAGGAGCTTTAGATGGGACACATATCAGATTAAAAGTTCCTAATATTGAGAAACCTAAGTACCGTAAAAGAAAAGGAGAGATAGCTACAAATTTTTTAGCGGCTTGTACTAAGGACATGCAGTTTACCTATATTTTACCCGGGTGGGAAGATTCAGCGGCCGATGGTAGAGTCCTCCAGGATGCTGTGAGTAAAAGACATCCGTTTAAAGTTCCTCGTGGTGAGGATATTTTTTATTTTTCTCGCTAGTGATTAAATTATAAATGGGTAGTTAACCTAGTGACTAAAACCAGTTTAATGTTATGTTAATAGGTAGTTATTACCTAGTTGATGCGGGTTTTACAAATGACGAAGGCTTTCTTGCTCCTTATAGAGGGTAGAGGTGTCATCTCAATGAATAGAAAGATGGTTGGCAACCAGTTAACGAGAAGGAATTTTATAATATGAAACATTCTTCTGCACGAAATGTCATTGAGAGGTGTTTTGGGTTGTTGAAAATAAGGTGGGCGATACTCAGAAAATACAGTTTTTATAATGCGGATACTCATACTGACATCATCAGTGCTTGCTGTCTTATTCACAATCTGATTCGTCGCGAAATGAGTGTCGATCCAATGGAGTCCTTATTAGATACAGATTATGGTAGACAGTTTATGCAACACGGTGAAGATTATATAAATATAATTGATACATCTGTCTCTTGGACAAAATTGAGAGACGAACTAGCTAAGGAGATGTTTGATAGTTGGAAACAGCGTAGGCCTTTTAGGCATATAACATATGTTTGATACTTTGCTTAACTAGATGTTTTTGTTTGGTTGTGATACACTGGTTTTCCTTTTTGTGATACGATGGGTTGTTCACTTGTTTGTCCAGCTATGAATTTTATTTGTACAACTTAAAAACTTCAATAAATGCCGTTTTTAATGTATAAGTTTCTGGTCGTTACAAATTTTACATGCATAGTGTCTACATGATGGCTGAAAGTGAAGCTAATAGCGAAAACATTAGTCCAAGGAGGTGGACTGTGGAGGAGGATACCTTGTTGGTGGATTTATTGTTGTCTTTACATTTGGATGGAAAGTGGAAGGCTGAAGGTGGGTTTAAATCTGGTTACTTGGTGCATTTGGAGAAACTAATTTCAGAAAAAAAATGCCTGATGCCGGACTTAGAGCAACTAACATCGAGTCAAGATTAGGCTATCTTAAAAAGCGATTTAATGCTTTACTTGAGATCAAACACAAGGGTAGTGGATTCGGATGGGACGATACTCTCAAGATGGTAATAGGCGAGCGCAAGCTGTTTGATGAATGGTGTAAGGTAACATTTTTTAACTTTCTTTCTTTCCCACATTTAATTTTATGCTACTGTCTGATGAAGAATACTGTTACGACTCACGGTCTCTCCCGGATAACTATGAGTAGATATCATATGCTCTCGGAACTGAGATATGGATTAGATGTCATAAGCATACTGTAGTAACAATTTTTAGTTGTGGAACTTGTTTTTATGCTGATTTTTTTCACTGCCAGGAACACTTTACTCCACATTCTGCATCCATATGTTGGGTCACTAGCTTAACTCCTAAGTTTGAGACCCATCAAAACGTTATACTAATATAGCGGCTTCAGTCACGATTGTGAACTGGTTTTGAGGACCTGATCTTGGTTATTATACATTTATACGAGTATAAATATGGCCAATACTCTCTAAAAGGCGTCGTGATAATTTTCAAGATCCGTACAAAGTGGTTACGGTGAGGTATCACAAGTCATAACTCAAATATAACACCATCCGTGCTAACAGTAGAGTTGCTTGGTGCAGGCCAAAGCTTGAACGCACGTTTCTTAAGCCCATACCTAGAACCCTTGGCGTCCAATTTTCACAATGGGGCTAATTTCGCAGTAGTGGGGTCTTCTACGCTCCCTGAGTATGTGCCATTCTTTTTTGATGAATGGTGTTTCTGATATATGAACTGAATGTCCTGAATATTATTGGATTCAAATTGCTGCAGCCTGTTTATATTTTGCTATTGATGTTCGTGTCGAATATAACATCTATACATTCAAATTAGATTACTGAAATAAAATGGAGTGTCAACTAACCGGATAACTTGTGATATATTTTCATTCTTTTGTGTTTAATAGAGTCACAAAGAAGCCAAAGGCCTATTTCGGAAACCATTTCCATTGTTCGATGCAATGGAGGAAATCTATGCTAAAGACAGGCAACAAAAAGCTAAGGGTAATACACCTCTTGATAGAGATGATCAAGATGAAATTAATGAGACAAGTGAAAATGCACAACAAGAGTTTCAAAGTGGCGAACTCACTGAAGGATCAGAAACTAGTAAAAGATGTGGAGATGAAAGTGTGAAGCGACCAAGTAAGAAAAGGTTGCGTAAAAATAAGGAGATCTTGAATGTTCAAAAGAGTTTCGAAAATCTAATGGGGACCATGCTTGAAAACAGTAATGCTCAAATTACTCAACTCACTAATATGTTAGAAGCACCAAAGAATTACAAGGTTGGTTTGCGTGAAGAACTAGGCAATGTTCGAGGTATTTCGAGGGTCAATATCCTTATTTTGCTCTCGATTATGACCGAGAGCGATGTTGCAATTTTTCGTGATTTGGAAGACGAGGACGAGAAGTATGATTTTTTTGGAATGGTCTTGAGTAGGCCTTAGCTTGTTCAATGAAGATTATGAGCATTTATAGCTATATTTTTCGACATACAATTTAATTATTGTTCTTATTTTTGTTTTTAAAATCAGGCCTTTTTGCAATGTAATAAACTAGAAGATTTGATAATGTTGGACCAATGGTATAATTAAAAGCAAGTTTGTATGGTCAGTGATTTGGTGTACTGTTTTATTTTTTTTGTACTGATCAGGTCCTTTTCTGATGCAACTAGAAATTTTACCCCCATACCAAACTTGGGGAAATATTAAGGCAGTAATAATTTCCTAGAAATGCCAAACCTTAGGTCAGGGAAAATATCTCCTAGAATCAATTTGGTGGGTAATCATTTCCCCATACAAATTTCCCCCTCATTCATTAATGCTATACCAGGCGACCCCTTATTTTCAGAAGGAGAGGCGGGGATGATCTAGAACAGAGTTCTGCCAAATAGACATAGCCCGTAAACTTAACACCAAATGTCATGAACGTGACGTTTGTTCCTATTGTCTCTCTACTTCAAGAAGTGCCTGGTGTAAAACATATCGCCCATGTTATGGATCTCTAATTGAAGTGTAAGGTCGTACCCTTATCAATTTCTGCTTATTGTCACGTTGTTTGTACATTTTTGCTAGCTATGTTGCCTTTGCATAGACAGTCAGAGTATCATTAGTTAGCACGATTCTGGTTAGTTTTATACTTTTAGAGTGAAGGTCGTATTGACATATAACATCTCATGGTTAGTTATAAGGTTGTTATAACAACCATAGAGTTAGTTATACTAAACTAGAGTTAGTTAGGTTAGCCCATGTTGGTAATCTAGCTACTATAAATACTTAAGGTTGTATGATCAAAAATATAAGTTTTGATTAATAAGATTCATAAACATTCATATTACATAATTCTCTCATATTCTACCATCAATACACGATTATTGTTGGTTTACATGGTATCAGGTTCTTGAATCCTCAAGAATTCATACGCTTCCGCTTCACATATTCTTCCATTACTGTTCACATCTTCATACTTTTCTTATACATCTTCATCTTCGTATTTCTAAAACTCTTTCTTTTCATCTTAAATCTTCATCTATCTTACAAAAATGCCTGATTCTGATCGTTCAACAGCTTCTGATTCATATGAGTTCTATGACGATCCCTTATATCTTTCGTCTTCTGATCAACCTACTTCCTTGCTTACTCCTGTACTCTTCGATGGAACTGACTTTCTCAGCTGAAAGCAGGATGTGTTAATGGCCTTTGCTGCGAAGAATAAAGAAGGGTTTGTTAATGGTGTTCTGGTTAAGCCTCCTGCAACAGATAAGAAATACCATCAGTTCATCAGATGCGATTTAATGGTGCTCAAGTGGATTCTGAACTCCATGGATAAATCCATCAGAGAAACCTTGAAGTATATCAGAACAGCTAAAGATTTATGGGAGGAGATTGTTGAAAGGTATGGTCAGTCCAATTTCATTGAGATTTATCAGTTGAATTAAGATCTTAGTTCCATTACCCAGTCCAATTCTTCTCTTGTTGAGTACTATAGTAAAGTCAAGAACATTTGGGAAACCTTAGATAATCTAGACCCTGTGCCTGATTGTACCTGTGGTAAATTAGCTACTTGTACTCGTGCTTTAATGAAGAGATTTCATGCTCGTGATCAACAAAACAAGTTGATCAAGTTCTTGATGGGATTGAATTCTAGCTATGACACTGTTCGCACTCAGATATTGTCCATGGATTCTTTGCCTAGTGTTAGTAAAGTTCTTGGGCTTCTTCAGAAAGTAGAGAAGCATAAGCAGTTAACTGACATAGTAGAACATGTTACTGATGCCACTACTTATGCGAGTTATAGACCTGCTGATGCTATGAATCACCCATTCATTGCAAATACTTACCGAAAAGTATTGTGGTCATTGCAAGATGCATAATCATAGTTTGGATGAGTGTTTCATGGTTAATCCTTGTCCATCTTGTGGTAAGATTGGACATTCAGCAAACAAATGTTTTCTTATTGTTGGATTTCCAAACAAAACCAACAAGGGGAAGGGAAAGATGACACACAACAAAAATGCAAAGGTTGGTTTCAAGAAGACTGCTAATAATGCTGATGTGTTAAATGAGTCACCTCTGGAAGAAAATCATGGGACTGTCACTGGCAATGGGTCTCAGTCAGCTTCTTTTGATCCCTCTATGGTTGATAGATTGGTCACTTCTGTCATTGACCAAGTGTTAAAAAGGATTTCTGATGGAAACCAGAGTCTTTCCTCTTCCAATTTTGCAGGTATGTTACATCATGTTCATTCTGCTAATTATAATAATTACTTGCATGATTGGATCATAGACACAGGGGCTTCAGACCATATGACTTATAATATGCATTTGTTACATAATGTTAAACATATAGAGCCTCCAATAATGATTGGTTTGCCTGATGGTTCTAGTAAAGCTGTGAAAATTTCTGGTGATATTAGTCTAACACCTGATATAACTCTATCTAATGTGCTTTATCTGCCTGATTTCAAACAAAATCTTTTGTTTGTTAGTAAGCTTATAGATAACAATACTTTGTCTGCTGTTTTCTTGTCCACCTATTGTTTGTTTTAGGACATTTCCAGTAAGAAATGTATAGCAACAGGACAACGGATAGGAGATCTTTATAGAATTCAGGATGATAACACAAAGTTGCTAGTTGATAACATTGCTGCTGTTGTTTTTAATTTGCTGTCTAAAACAAATGTTCAGTCTACTGTAGGAACTTGTAATTCAGCACTTACTGATGTATCTTTGTATCATTCTAGACTTGGACACATTTCTTTAGATAAGTTGAAAGCTGTAAATAAGAATATTACTGTTAAGACTGCAAACTTTCATTGTGAAACCTGTATACTTGCTAAGCATCACCAGTTGCCATTTCCTAAAAACCATTCCAGGGCATTAAATAATTTTGAGCTTTTGCACATGGATGTTTGGGGTCCATATAAGACTCCAGCTTTATCAGGTGCTAGGTCATTCTTAACTATCTTGGATGATTATTCCAGGAATACCTGGACTATTTTGTTTCAGACAAAAGACCAAGTACCTAATTTGGTTAGAGATTTCTTTGCATATATTGAGAAACAATTTCAAGCTAAAGTCAAGGTTGTTAGGAGTGATAATGGCTCAGAATTTTTACATCATGCTTGTGGTAGTTTGTTTAGGAGCAAAGGCATATTGCATCAAACCAGCATTGTTGGCAGGCCACAGCAAAATGACCGAGTTGAAAGAAAACATAGACATTTGCTTGACACTGCTAGATCTCTTAGGTTACATGCTTTCCTACCTGTAAGATTTTGGGGTGATTGTTTGCTTACTACAACTTATCTGATTAATTTGATGTCAACACCTATTCTTGCTTGGAAATCACCATTTGAGGTGCTATTTGGAAAAATTCCTGATTATTCTATATTGAAAGTTTTTGGTTGTTGTTGCTACTCTTCTATGCCACCCACTTATTCAGACAAATTTGGAACAAGGGCTAGAAAGTGTGTCTTCTTAGGTTACCCACATAACCAAAAAGGTTATAGATTATATGATATTAATACAAGAAAAATTTTTGTCAGTAGAGATGTAGTCTTTAGAGAGAATGATTTTCCTTTTCAAACTCCTATGTCAGCATCTCCTTCAGAATTGGTTAATCCTGCTACCTCCACACTGCTTATTTCTAACTCTGATAAATTAAGTCTGATTGACAACACCACCACCTTACAAACTACTGACAGTACTACTGGTTCTGAAATAAATAATGAACCTCCTGCGTCACTACCATTAAGTAGCACACACATTGAGTCCAATAATAATGATCAGGTGAATGCTAGTGTCCCTGAAAATAATGTCAGAATGTCTACTAGGCCTAGACAACCTTCTGTAGTATTGCAGGGATATCATTGTCCCCTAAAGCTATCAGGTACTCAGAATATTCCTGCAACTGGATCAACACCTAGTGCCTTGCATACTGCTGTATTGAACCAGATGCAGGGTTTCAGTGATCAATATGTAGCATCCCTAGCTACAGCATTTCAGGAGCATGAACCTTACACTTATTATCAAGCTAGCAAGGATCCAAGGTGGATAGAGGCAATGAATAAAGAGATTTAGGCCCTTGAATCTAATCAAACATGGACTTTGATGCCCTTGCCTGATGGTAAAAAGACTATATGCTTAAAATGGGTGTTCAAAATCAAATATAAGGCAGATGGTACCATTGAACGGTTCAAGGCTAGGTTAGTAGCTAAAGGTTACAATCAAGTCAAGGACAGGGACTACACTCATACCTTTTCTCCAGTAGCCAAATTCACAACTGTCAGGGCATTGTTGGCAGTAGTTGCAGCAAAAGCTTGGCCATTGTATCAGTTGGACATCAACAATGCTTTTTTACATGGGCAGTTAGATGAAGAGGTATATATGAGACCTCCAGAGGGATATAAAGTGCAGCAAGGACAAGTTTGCAAGCTTACCAAATCTCTTTATGGCCTGAAGCAGGCATCAAGGCAATGGAATAAGGAGTTTTCCAAATATTTGATTAGTCAAGGATACACACAGTCAAGACATGATTACTCCTTGTTTACAAAATCATATGCAGCAACACAAGGATTTACAGTGGCTCTGGTGTATGTAGATGATGTCTTGCTCACTGGGAATGATGAGCAAGAGATTCAGAGGATTAAGAAGGGACTGGACACAACTTTTTCTATAAAAGACTTAGGACCTGCAAGGTATTTTTTGGGACTAGAGATTTCTAGTAATGCCACTGGTTTACTCATTAACCAGCGAAAATATATATTGGACTTCCTAAGTGACATGAAAATGGAGAATGCTGATACTGCCAATTTCCCAATGCAACGAGGTCTTAAACTTAGCACTGATTCAGGAGAAGTATTGCAGGATCCAGAGAAGTATAGGCGTTTGGTTGGTAGGCTCTTGTACTTGAATATGACAAGGCCTGATATTTCATATTCAGTGCAACACCTTAGCCAGTTTGTGAGTCAGCTAAGACAACCTCACTTTCAGGCTGAAGTTCATGTTTTAAAGTATCTGAAGAAAACAATCAACTATGGTTTATTTTATGCAGCAGATTCAGACCTGAGCTTGACAGCATTCACGGATGCAGATTGGGGACAATGCTCCTTTAGCTGCAAATCCTTGAGTGGCTACTGTATCTACCTAGGCAAGTCTTTGATTTCTTGGAAGACTAAGAAACAAAAGACCGTTTCAAAAAGTAGTGCAGAGTCAGAATACCGCAGTATGTCATACACCAGTTCTGAGTTAGTGTGGCTTGACAGTTTACTACAAGATTTTCACATTACAGTACCAAAGCCTATCCCACTGTTCTGTGACAATAAGGCAGCCCAACACATCTCCATAAATCCGGTTTTTCACGAGAGAACTAAGCATCTCAGTATAGACTGTCACTACGTGAGAGATAAACAAGATGAAGGATTTCTACTCACCAAGCACGTCCGGACAGGCCTTCAGATTGCTGACATAATGACCAAAGCATTAGGAGCTGACCAACATCAATTTTTATCAAACAAGCTTGGACTACTTTCTACCCCATCTCAAGCTTGAGGGGGGAATATTGACATATAACATCTCATGGTTAGTTATAAGGTTGTTATAACAACCATAGAGTTAGTTATACTAAACTAGAGTTAGTTAGGTTAGCCCATGTTGGTAATCTAGCTACTATAAATACTTAAGGTTGTATGATCAAAAATATAAGTTTTGATTAATAAGATTCATAAACATTCATATTACATAATTCTCTCATATTCTACCATCAATACACGATTATTGTTGGTTTACAGGTCGAGATGCCCTTGTTAGTGTTTGCTGGAATGAGAAATACTTTACTTAACGCATTTTGCTCATTGACATGTATTTTTGCTTTTTGCTAGACAAGCCACCTCTTAAAGATCTTCAATATTTCTTAGAGTTTCAATTAGCTCGAGCTTGGGGACATGAATAGAGTCTTCTGCACAGAAAACAACCTGTTTACCAATCCTTACATTTAACCTACATCACACTTTGTGATTCTTTTCGGTCTTTGGTTCTCGATTATGATATAATAAAGCAAAATGACTTGTTAAACTGGCTAAACTTCTTCATATTATGATGTCATGGTCATTTGATACCTTTATCAATGCAATTTTCAATACGGGTAATCCAGAAACAACCTCTCTCTATTGTTAAAACAAGGTTACGGTACTGGATTAATGTTGTTGGGGGTGGTGTAGGTGAAAATTTATTAACTGTGTTGATAGTGATAAGGACAACTTCTGTACGAGCAAAGGCTATGCAAAAAGCAACCTATAAGAAGTGAACAAAGTTCAAATGAAGGAGGTGGCTTGGATGTCTAACTAGGCAGGCTTGCAATGGTTGGGTTTGCTTTGGCATTAACTGTTGAAATATCAACTGGCAAAGGGATTTTTGAGGTAAAGATATTTCATCTTTAGCAAACCATTAATCTAATAGATTGTTTTTTATTGTTAAGGCTGTAGCTGTTTCAACTTTGTTTTTTCATTATTATGCAATGGTCTTTTCTTAGCGCGACAACAATTTTGTTCTAGCAAGTTAGTGGTAGATGAACTTCATAACTCTTCATAGATCCTATAATGAACTACACTGTTCCACCATGTATCCCAAGTCGTAAGCTAGTGAATCTTGATTATAGGGATTATTGTCAGAGTGTTGGTTAGAAAAATTGTGCTTCATGAATTCGAGCTCATGCTTCCATTCTTACCGTTAATCATTCCTTTTTTAGACGCCTGTGAAGAATTTTACAACTAACCTTATCCTTGTAGTCATGGGCAAGGGGCATATGTCCACCGGCGACAACCGAGAAGTAGTGTGATGGGTCCCAAGCTTTACGTCAGTCCTGAACAGGTAACTTTCATCTTTTTTTTTTCCCTAATTTTCTGATTACTCGTACTCCTTATTCATAGCCAAGTTATTACTCGCTCCTATTCACGGAAGAAGAATAGTAAGGCTACTTTTGGGGGGAAAATGAGTAGTATAGGGGTAGAAGTGGGGATTAGAGAGAGGGGGGGGGGGGGGATATGTGAGAATTCTCAAAAATATAAGGGTACACATGAGAAAAACCCTTAATTATGTTATTCGATGCTACTTTTACTACGATATGTTTGTTCTATTTTATAATGGTAGTAACCATTGGATGTTGGCTGCCATTAATCCAAAGGCAAGTGTAATATATTGGTGTGATCCAGCCGGAAGTGAGCCTCATAAATTTTTGAAGGATACAATTAATACGTAAGTTCAACATGTATACGATTTAAGAAATTGCAATTATCTCATAGATTTACATTTGTTTTCGTAAAATAAATATAATGAAGTTAAGTTTATAACATATATTTAACAAAGGGCAATTACGAAGATAAACTCTATGGATCCTGAATGGAAAACAATAAAGGTGCCTCTTCAACTAATTATATTTTTATCTTCTAAATTATATAGTCTATGTTTTATTGTTATGGCTTTGTTGTTTATAAGTTGTAGTTGACATGACTTCGATTTCAGTGTCCTACGCAGCCCTTTGGGAGCGTCTTATGTATTATGTGCCGATATATGTTGGAGATTATCAGATGACGCTAGATTAATATTATTGCAAGTGTACGTCCTTTAATGTGTTTCTTTTGTTTCAATATTTACTTCATTTTATATAAATTACACGTGTTGATATGTAAATAATAGTAATTGTGTTTTTTGGTTGTATGTAGTTCATGCTTAAAGCCCGAAAGACATGACTTGGTTGAGCAAATTGACGAAGTGCGAGACATTTGGGCAACATATGCATTGCAGTTTAAGGCATAATAAGTATTTGATGACAACGTGTAAAGTATGTTCAACGCTCGGATGTTATCTAGGTAGCTTAAGTATGGTGTGTGGATGGAAAAACTCGTGTTAGTGCTTGTGTTAAACTTGATTGTCGATGGTTTGTATTTTGGAGGTTCAAACTTATTCCGTTTTGTTTGGTTGGATTTAGAGTATAAATGTAAGATTTGCTGGATTTTATGAAATGTAGAAGGATATATTTAAGCTATACGACAATTGTCGTATAGGGTATGTGAATGAAACAATTTTTATTTGAAAAATCTAGTTGTCAAAGAGATGGATTTTTGCCAAAAAATGGGCGGGTTATATTCATAAATTGGCGGGCAATATTCATAAATTGGCGCTAGATTGATTTAAAAAAATGTAAATAAGACGGTTTATTGACTAAGCGTAATGAAGTAAGCACACAAATTATGCGCGCGCAATGTGTTCAAAACAAGACGGTTGAGACGCAGGACAGTTCTCCTTGAAAATGCAAAGAAGACGGTTCTACACCACAACCGCCCTCTTATGAAAACCAAAAGAGGACGGTTTGACTTTTTTTCAACCGTCATCTTAGGCAACGAGGACGGGTGAATTAAAGACGGCTGTTTTATGATTTAAGAAAGGTTTTTAACCGTCATCTTTACCTATAATTGTAGTAGTGTTGGCACTAACTAATTAATATAGCTAAGGAAGTCAGGTCGATCTCCACAGGGAGGCGGTCACTATCTACTTGTTAATTCTAGTCTGTCTACGGTCACAAGATAGGGGTTTTAATTGTTTGAACTAAACTAAAGAGATTAAGAAAGAGAGAAAAGATAAGAGAATAAGGATTAAGCAAATAGAGAGAAAATAGCTAAGACAGTCGGTTAACCATGATTATTTAGTCAAGCAATCTAGGTCTCAGGTCAATGCAAGTATGGTCTATGGAGCAGTGAATATCTCTTTCCGGTCTCAATTCGCCCTAAAGCACAAATAGCTTAGCTTCCGCCTTCACTACGTGCCCTAATTTCGCTACAAGTCTCACCCTTTCCAATCTTCCGATCTAGGTCAAGGTTTACCGTGATTAAATGACTAATTGCGTCGACTCAATTAGACAGAAACAATTAAATGTAGCGATTAACAACATAAACTACACAAGCATTAAACCTAATAATTCGATTTACAATTCCTTCATAATCATGGATTCCCTAAGTCTTAGCAGAGGAAATTAGCTACGCATTATTATTGAATTAGCAACAACGATACATAAACTAGAGGAATTAAACATGACAACAAGCAATAAGAGAAATTGGAATAAAAGCAATTGTAAATAAATGAAGATAAGAAATAAGAGCAATAAAGAGATTAAGATTAAGAAAATAAAGGAAAGTATGATACCGATTACAAGATTCGATCCAAGCAAATAGTTCTCAAAATAAGAATAGTAGAGAGTAGAGTGGAGAAGAGAAGAGTAACGTAGTCTAAGAAATGCTGAAGTACCCCTAACACGCAGTACTACTTAACCTAATTAAACTAATTACAAAGCCCAACACGGAATAAGGTAAAAAACACGATTACAGGATAAAACCTCTCGATCGAGTAGAATTAAAGCACTCGATCGAGGACATGATCGATAATTCCTCTCGATCGAATAGAAAAACTGTTCGATCGAGAACTTCTTATATCAGCCATCTCGATCGAGTATGAAAACAACTCGATCGAGTGAATCTTCAAAGGATAAAGCATTCGATCGACTGAAAAGTGGTCGATCGAGCTATATTAGCACGTAAGACATCTTGACACCTTCCGAAATCAGCTCACGCGTCTTCAAAGGGATGGATTCCAAGCTCCAATTCCTTATTCTCCACAAATGCATGCAAATGAGACAAGTTTAGGCTCAATTTATCTTCTTTCCGGCCCGTACCTGCAACTTACACAAGACAAACCAAAGTAGACTATTCAGGGGTATTTGTAGTTAGATGCTACATAAATAATACAGAAATGCGTGTAAAAATGAGGTAAAAACCTTATATAAAATACACGCATCAAATCTCCCCAAACCAAACCTTTGCTTGTCCCCAAGCAAACTATGAATGCAACTAAGAACAGATAGTGGAACGGGACCAACTCATCAGCTACAAATCATCCTCCCAAACCAGTTTAATGCAATAACTAACAAAGTGGCAAGTGATAAGTGCAAACCAATTAAATCAATGTCTCAAACTTACTGAACCGTCGACCTTGCAAGACTCATAGATATCGGACTCTCGCGGGTCGCTCATCACTCAATTTTAGGCACGGGGCGAGTATATAAGTGAAAGATAGAAAGAAGTAAAGACACTCACCTAACTTGACCTATAAGAACATGCATGCAGTTTAACATGAATAGAATCTCTACGACCGTACATATGCGTTCCAACCAAACTAATGACCAAGACACATGCCGAGGACTTACATTTGGGTAAGTGAGGTAATGGGTAAGAAAGGGCTAAAATGAATTTGGAAATGTGGAGTTGATAACCAGGCTAGCAACAACGGATACAAATTTTGGAACTACATCCCAACTTCATACTCAAAATATATCAATACGAAACAGTGCAAATTGGATGCACTCAACTCACAATACACCATAAACTTGTCAACTCCCCATAAGATAAAAATAAGACATGAAAGTAAAAATTATGTATACAACTTTTCATTTTTCTGCATATGATTTTTTTTCATTCTTTTAGATATATTTCTTTTTCAACTTTTTTTCGAATTTTTTTTTTCTTCACAATTTTTTTTCTTTTTCACAACATTTTTCTTTATATTCCCTTCAACTCTTCCACCGACTTCTAAAATCAGATATGTAACCAAACTGCAATAAAACTTCCCAAACAGCTACTTATCACTAGCTTGGCTAGGGTAGGCAAAATTATAAATTGTAGCTAATAGGACAAAAAGGCAATTTGGCTATGTGAGGCTCATAGGTAGAGTGAAATAAAGGGAACTTCCTCTCCTAACATGTGTCACCATCCACAGACCGAATACATACAGGTATAAAGAAGACTAGATTCATGCTTATGCAAATTGATGTTACATGCCTTATAGAGAGTACTACTCACATCCTACATGAAACCGGTCATGAATGTCACCAGTTTATAAAGCTCTAACCTCAGAATATAATTTAGCTTGCCAATAAATGAGTCAAGTCTATTTGTTCAGATAAGAGAGAAACAAAACTCGTAGATTATGCACATTATCATGCCAACAGTATGTTAAGAATATGCAGGGCTAAGGTAAGGATTCAAAGTAGCGTCAAAGTTCAAACGTTCCGACTCAAATTAAACGTGAAAATTTGTGAATTTTTGAAATTTTCTAATTTTTTTGAATTTTATGTGATTTTTGAAATAAAAACAACGATGCATGCTAAAATGAATAAACGTGCAAACGGAAATGCAAGAAAACATGCAAACACAGATATGGATGCATACCTCCCCAAACCAAACCGCACAATGCCCTCATTGTACCAAAAATAGGGAAATAAATGCAAACTAAGGAGAAAAGGATAGCGGGAGTCAGAAAACTTACAAGACGGCGTAAAGAGGGACCTCCCCAAACCGACCATGAACATGGGAGGTTATAGGTGGCCACATAGCAGCTCAACGGATGAAACATAGCAGCTGGAACACGGAACTGCTCGATCGAACCAATCAGAACAGTTCGATCGAGAGGATTTGGTATCAAAAGAACTCGATCGAGAGGATAGGTTACTCGATCGAGAGAATGGGATTTGCAGCATTTCGATCGAGGACAGCAGATGCTCGATCGAGATGAATTCTTAGCAAAAGTGCTCGATCGAGTAGAAAAACTACTCGATCGAGTTGCCTCACCTGCAAAACGCATATAAGAAGTGTAGGAAATACGAGAGACGCATAGTTCAGCGTTTAAAGTTCAACACAAGCTAAAAAAAGGAAATAAGTTTAACAAAAGTACAACAAAACAGTCCGGGTTGCCTCCCGGAAAGCGCAGGTTTAAGAGGTCCCGCACGACCTTTATGGCTTCAATTAACTGGCGCATCAACCTCGTCGAAGTACAAGATTTCAACACGGTTGTCTGCATCATTTGCTTCGTGGTAATGCTTCACATATTGCCCATTCACTTTGAACCTATTTCCCTCGGGACCTTCTAGCTCAACAGACCCAAATTTAGTGACAGCTGTCACTGTATAAGGGCCACTCCACCTGGACTTCAGCTTGCCAGGAAATAATCGCAGTCGGGCGTTAAACAGCAACACCTTCTGCCCGACATGAAATTCACGAGGTAAAATCCTTTTGTCATGCCATCTCTTCGTCTTCTCCTTGTAGATGCGTGAGCTATCATATGAGTTGAGCCTAAAGTCCTCCAGTTCATCTAGCTGCAAAAGACGGTTCTGACCACATAACTTAGGATCAAATTTAAGTTCACGAATTGCCCACCAAGCTTTACATTCCAACTCAACAGGCAAATGACATGACTTCCCATAAACTAACCGATAAGGTGATGCACCAATCAGTGTCTTAAAGGCAGTTCTGTAAGCCCATAATGTGTCCTCCAGTTTATGACTCCAGTCCTTCCGTGATTTAGAAAATACTTTAGATAAGATCTCTTTAATCTCGCGATTAGAGAACTCGACCTGACCACTAGTTTGGGGATGATACCCCAAACCACGCCGGTGTTGAACACCAACTTTAGACAGAATGGAAGTTAGTTTCTTTTCTTTAAAGTGCATTCCCCCATCACTAATGACGACCCTAGGGACACCAAATCGGGGTAATATAATCTTTTTAAACATCTTAATCACGGTCTTGGCATCACGGGGTGAAGCAATTGCCTCTACCCACTTAGACACATAATCAACAGCTACTAAAATGTACCTGTTACCTTTATTAGATGGGAATGGTCCTTGGAAATCGATGCCCCAGACATCAAAAACCTCAACCTCTAAGATACCATTTTGTGGCATCTCATGTCTCTTGGAAATATTCCCTGATCGTTGTGGGAAATATCGGTATATTTCATCAAGAAAATTAATGTGTGCTTTTCTTGGGCAATTAACGGTATGAAACGAGTTTTGGTTTGTGAGTGATTGAATGATGAGAGAAGATCCATGGTAAGAAAGATTGAGATGGTACTAATATGAAAAAAAATGGAATTTGAGTTTTGGAGCAACGAAAAGGTAACTGGATTACTAGAGAGTTAGGTACAAGAAGTAAGAAGAAGGACTATTAATTGGTATTGTTAAGTGTAAAGAGAAAAGAAGGATAAAAGTAAGCTGAGAGAAATGTTGACCGGAGTTATGTGATATTGAAATAAGGAATCGACGAGATGTATGATACTATCATGAGGATGTGAGTATGGTTATATAAGAGTCTCAGGACAACATGATTAGTCATGAGTTTTGAGGAATTAATGTTAGGTTCATATACCTTTTATTAGACTCTTCTAATAGTAAACTAATTAACATTTTAATATGAGTTCTTTAGATCTAGTGTATGCATAACTAATTAAGTAATAAAATGAGAAAACAATAATTCTTACATTGTTATTTTCGGATTTATGGGCACAAGTAAGATCTCCTACCTTCACTTGTTCTTGAGCTATGATGAGTATTAGGATGATCCTCTAGGACTCCATATTAGGAGCTCTCCTTTTGATTGCACCCAAGATTAGCCCTTATCACTACTAAATAATATTTGCTAGATATTTATTTAATAGTCTACCTTAAAATTGACTATTAATACTCATATATTACATTAATAATATTAGTAGTATTGATGAATAATTTGGATCAAAACTTCTCAAGTTTTAGAGAAGGAAAAACAAGCATGAGAGAGGTTTTGCATGCAATAAAGATGAGCATTTTTGAGAGAGTAAGTAAGAGGAAAAATTGTGAACAACAAAGTGTTCCACACCCATCAATGATTTCGGCCATATGCTCTTATTAGAGCCTTTTTCTCTTCTCAAAAATCACATGCAAAATAGTATAGGTAGTAGGCTTAGTGTTTAAAGTATTGTCATAAGTTGTTGAAGCATCTTTTCAACAACTAAATGACAAAAGCAAAAACTATCCCATCATCGTACTTTGACGGCAGACTTATGCCTATATGGGTCCAATTTTTTCTTATAATATTTGTCCCACAAATGCTAATAAGTCTTATGTTTAAATATCTTACATAATTAAATATTAATTTGATCATATAACAATTATGTGACAAATTAATAAACATATATTCACTCAACCTATTGAGTAATATTTTACTATTATATCAACATGTAATGGGTCCGATAATGGCTAGTTAGTTAAATTTACAACCTCTTGTAAATGTAAATAACTAATTACCTCTACCTTGAAATATTTATAAAACCTCAACATAATTTAGTGAATTAATATATTAATCCACTAAATCGAATCTTATTTAATCACATTACAATAAGATTCATATTTCCTCTCATGAGTATAAATTGTTCAATTTTAAGGAATTAATTAACTTGTATCAGTATACAACTAATTAACTTTACTGATAATGGCATCATCCTTTAGGTGTGACCTTAAGGGATCAACTGATCATCACCGTCAACACGACAGTAACGTCAAACTCTAGCAAGCCAACCGTTACCGATTAATATTGATCAGTTGACTATTTAATTTATCATCCCTTTCGTATTATTATTATGAGATTTAATTATTATATTAAATCATGTGATCGCACTATTGTTGAGGACACATACTCCAACAATCTCCCACTTGTCCGAGACAAGTGTGCGTCACCAATTCTCTTGTCCTATTACAATCTCCCACTCAATGCAAGGTGTGTCGCAGGTTGTACTTGCATTTGATCATATCTTGAGTGGTTTCCTCGATCTGGAGAGTAACTGTCTGACCGGAATAATCTACCATAGATACCTTCCGAGCGTGGCCACGCATTTTCAGTTCACTACTCCTTGAGTGGCCCTGAGATTTCAAATAACCCTGACACGGGGGTGGACAATTCCTATCGCACTATTCCCTTCGTATAGCCACAGTTCATCATAACCCAAAATACACTCATTTGACCTCAGTTACGACAGTCGTAGAGAATAAATCAAAGCCAATCAGAAATTTATGCCAACTTGGGCGAATAGTCTTTAGTCAAAAGAATTGACTCATAAGAATACTATAGCAGCTCTTGCCACGACCAGGCTTTATGAATTACCAGAACTCTATAAGCGGTCACTGCCTGACAGAGTGTCCCATACAGTCTGTCTATGTGATCGACTAGTCATCTCACATGACTCTGTTGCACTTGAACTTGCCATCAATCGCATCACACTCTAGTTACTTCGAGACGTCACCTCCTTTAAGTAACCAGGGGCGAATACTATATCAATCCAGTTCACTTTAATGGGGTTCAATTGTCTCAAGAACCCATTTGGATTTAACAAAGTAATGGATGAGTTTAAAGAAACTCAAACGATAAATGCGATTATCCTATATGAATAGTCAATACACTATTACTACTTCACATCTTATAATCTATAGTGTATCTTTTTACACTAATTGATTTGCAATAAAAGCTTGGCGAGTGGATATACCATGTATCCATATATCCCAACTTTATTATTGCCATTTCCTTCTATTCAATGTTATTTCTAATAACATGAATTTATCTAAGTATATATCTAGTCTTCTTACTAGACTTGAGCTCTTTAGCTTGAAAGATGCTCCCACTGTTATCACATAACTTGTGATAAAGTCATTTGTAGAGGGATTCACTCTTATTCCCTACGTTGACCATTTTATCACAATTTACTTAGATTCCTTTTGTAGAATTTGCAATGTACAAAACTAGCAATGTAAGAAACTAAAACACTTTTCTAGTCTCTTACTCCTAAATCAATAAAACAGTCTAGGATTTCGACAAATCCCTTTCAGTTTGAAAACTAAAGTTTGTGCAACCTGTAATACCCGTCCTTTTAGGGACCCGTTGACTGAGGTTGACCGACCTTAGTGACATGTATTAGTCTTTAAGGAAACCTTACGAGAGATATCTTGTGTCATTGTAAGCGTTGGGAATGTGGTGCTCGATCTATTCAAGGCTACTCGATCGAGTAAGCTAGTTACTCGATCGAGTAGCGTCTTTACAGCGGGGATTTAATCGTGTTTTGGTAGAATTGCAATCATTTCCGCCTCTTCCCAAAAGTTGTCTCTCCTTTTTACCTTCACCCTAGTTCCTTCCATGGAAGCCTTTGAGGATGCTTGTGCTGTAGGGATGGGTAGCTTGAGTCAGGTAGCGGTCTTGACGGTGGTGTGCTATGCGTAGGTATGTCATCATCATCATCATCATTGTCGTTGTTATTTCTGTTAGGGTTGTAGTAATATGAATAGGTGATTGTAATGCTTGTATAGGTGTGTTGATTGGTTGGTTGATATCTTATGGTCGGACCCGGAATCGCTGCGGTTGGCTAGAGGTAGGCTCGCCTACTCAGTACTGTTGGTTGTCTAGAGTGTCTTGTGACGTGGTTTGGTTATTGTTATATCAGTGTGGTTGTCGGATTGTGATGGTTAGTTGGTGATATACTATTGTGTCTATTGTGGTTGTAATACATTGATTGTGTTTGGCTGTCTGTGATATTCGGGGCGCGTCCCTGGTTGAGTGGAGTTACTTGCGGGAGTGGCTTCACGCCCTTGGTTTGCCTTCTACGGAACCCGCCACAGGAGGGGATGTGCACATTAAGGAAACTTGGGTTTATCGCTCGTTATGATGAGCGGGGATTTGGTGGGTACGGCTGCGGTCCCCCACTGGCAGGGCTCGTCCAGTGGACAGTCGGTGACGGTGATTGGTTGTAGTGGTTATGGCTTGTGTGTGTGTTTTGTTGTGTCTGTAGTGAGTTGCATGTTGTTGATGTGTTGTCCGCAGTTATTCACCTTGTGTGGTTGTTTTCTTGTTTGCTTCTGTTGTGTCTGCCATGATTCCTTATGGTGAGCAGTCAGTCTTAGCAGGTGTGTCTTGGATGATAGCTGGAGTCTTGGAGGGATGAGTCTTTCACGAGTTACGACAGGAGTAGTTCACATAGTGATGTTGAGTTGTATCTTGTATATCAGTAGTTTTGTTTAACCGTGTAATAAACTGTAATTGTTGTTTTATCGACGTTTGATGATTGCTAACCTTGGGCAACCGAGATGGTAACACCTTATATGCTAGGGAAGGTCTTGTTAAGGCTCCTTGGTGTATGGGGGTGTTACAAAGTGGTATCAGAGCGACGATTTTGGAACCTGTAACAAATGAGCCTAATGAATGTAGTGAGTCTAATAAAATGAACCCAGTGTATGTATATACGGAGCCCCAGCCGATGCTAGATTTTGGGTGAGTAGGCGCCCTCATTTCAAAATCATGGCCCCATTATGCTTAAGCCAGTTACTGGTTAAGGGAATATTGAGTCGGGAATTATGTGCCTAGTGTGTAAGATAGTGATGTAGAGATGTTTGTAGCGGAGTCTTTATGGATGCTAAGTGTTTATAGTTGTGATTAGAACTGTGAAAATCTATAGTTGAGTAGTAACGGAAGTGGTGACGTGTTTGCAATACGAGATAGTGTGCATGATGTAGTGTTGGTAATGCTTGTTCCAAATGGTTGGTATTAGTAATTGATATAAACACTTATGAGTCTTGTATGTGGTAGTAATACTGATGGTCAGTAAGTTGTAAATTTGTTGTAATGGTCATCAAAATAGTATTGGAGCAAATGTGATAGATGAATGATTGAATGCTTCTGCGTGTGGTATAATTCAGTTGAGTAATCAAACTAGTGTGTGGTAAGTGTTAGATGTATGATTAAGGCAATATGGTTAGAAGTTATTTTGTTGAAGTCACAATTGTATGCCTATAAGTGAAAGAAATGTGTTAAAAGTGTGCATGAGAAAATTTAAAAGTTTGGTCACCTGGTTGCGTAATAATGGTTATAGAATGAGAATGAAGAGTTGAATGAAGTAATGTATTTGTTGGATTGATACGTTGTACTTGTGTAGTAGTAATACGATGTGAATGAGTATGTTAATCTGTGCCGATATCCGAATTCATTTTTGGAATCGACACGCGTTGCTGTTTTACAGGAATCTTTAGTTAATCTTATATTTCCGACCATGTATCTAGCCTTACTTGACCGAGTACGAGTGCCTACTAGACCGAGCAGACCTCATTCGATCTAGTTAGGAAGCTATTACGTCGAGAAAGTTGGAATTTACTGCGAAAACTCGACCGAGTAGCTCCAACTCGATCGAGTGGAGGCCACTCGATCGAGTAACATACTTACTCGATCGAGTAAGTTGCTACAGTATCGCTTAAACGTGGGATCTTAAGCTTTCTTTCCTAATTATTTTCTTTCTTTCTTCTTCATTCTTTCTTTCACCCAAAACCCTAACAACCTATATTTCTCTCTTGTGCTCTCAAATTGGTGATTTTGTGCTTGAAACTCTTGTCTTTCTCTTGCTGAATTCGTTCTTTTAACTGCCAATCAATCAAGGTATAAAGGTTTATCTTATTTTGATGTTTTTTATTTAATTAGAAACATGTAGGATGTTGGATATTGTTGGAAAATCGATTTATATGGATTAAATCTTGCCCTAATTGTTGTAATATGATTTATATGTTTCTCTTTGATGATTATTGTTGTTAGCTATGCAAAATCAAATCAAATTAGGGGTTTATATGACTCGAATTTTCTAGGGTTTGAGAATTTAAATTGAATTTTGGTTGTCTTTTGGGTGTAAAAGGGAGAATTGAGTAATATATGTCATACATATCATGTTTAGAGTTGACTTTTGGATTTTCACTCAAAAATTTGACTTACAACTCCGTCTTAAAAGTGCTCCAAACTAAAATTCGTTTTGTATTGTTGTGAAATTTGGTTGTTTATGAAGTTATTTTGAAAGTATGATTCTCAAAAGTGATAGTGATAGTAATAATTGGTGCTTTACATGTCAAAAATTTTACAGCTGTGAGACCGTCTGAGAGTAAAATTGAGAGTTTATGCTCATGATTTATGGTTTGTTGGTGAAAGTGTGTACTTAGTAGCTCGTTTACATGAACATATATGATTGTTTTACATGTTTTCAAGTATATGTGGTTTGTGTATTTAAGTTATGTGTTGAAAACAGATGCCGAGACCAACCGTGGGGACCCGACAGAGCAAAAGGGGAAGGGCTTCTGAGCCCGAGGTAGGAGAGGGGAGTGGGCCGGTAGTCCCGGCAGTACCCGAATACCCGTCTGTAGTCTTTGTAGATTTCACACAAAGGGATAATTTTATAACTTTGCAACAACGGAAGATGAGACCGACACGATGTATAGACACCGTTCTCTTGACTGACTTAGGGATTGAGACCGATGTCAGGCACATCTTTGAGACCTTGGGGATGACATGGCTATACCGTCTCAGGAAACATTCTTATGCCTTTTTGACCCTTGAGTTCATGAGCTCGTTCAGATACCACGCGGTGGGACAAACTGTGGAGTTTCGCCTTATGAACACGAGTTTTCTGTTGACCATGGATATGTTTGCGACCGACCTTGGCCTGGCTAAGCCTGCCAAGGGAGATATCCGTGATATTCCTTCTGAGTGTGGGGTCAGTAGCCTCATGACGTGCTTTACTGGTAAATCAGCTCCTACTTCGAGTAACATGTTGATCAATGATATTCAACATGTCCCTTTGAAGATCTTTCTACGTGCTTTGACGTGTCTGCTCTACGAGAGGAAGGATGTGAGTAAGTTGAACTCACATGAGTTGCTGCTCTTAGTGTCTTATCTTAACCCCACCCGGTCACAGCCTGTCACCTTTAGTGCCCCTGCCTTTGTGTGTGCTAGTCTAGCTCTGATGGCCTCGTCTGACACTAGATTTCTGAGTTGTGGTGCCATCACCACACATTTGGCGGAGAGGTTGATATTCTTTGAGGCCTCCTCGGCCTATACTCCTTTGACCACCACAGTGCCTACCTTGGGCCGCGACTTCTTCCTCGACCAGAAATGGTTGAGAACTTTGGCGGATGGGAGTTTGGCCTGGAGAGTATGGGGTGCGAGTTGGATGCGGATACCAGCTCCTGAGCACCTACCTGCGACTGAGCTATTACCACCGGCGATTATAGCTATCGATTCTGACGATGAGGAGGAGGAGGGGCGTCCAGCGGCGCAGACATAACTCATTGACCCAGAGATCCTACAGGTGATGCCAGAACCGAGGAAGGGGAGAATGTGAGGCCTGAGGATATCCAGCCTAGGATTGGGAGGGGACCACGCAGAGTGAGGGAGAGGGTGGCTGAGACTCAGCTAGTGCAGTCGGAGCAGCCAGTGCCGCCATAGTACCAGTTTCTTGGCTACCCCTCTTTCGATAGCCCAGAGGTGCATGAGAGTTACCTTTCAGAGAGAGTGTCTTCTACCCTGACACTCAGGAACCTGCATGAGATGGCTTATGTTCAGGGGATTGGGACCACGGGACCTCAACCAATTTAGTGGAGAGGAGTCGGGGACATCAGTGGGGTTTTCCACTCTTATGGTGTGGATATGTCTACTTGTGGAGAGCCTCAGTCGTACTCCTATAGTTGTTTGGCTCCTTGGCGCTTGGGAGCAGGTGCTGGAGTAGGTGGTGAGGCGGGTCATGACGTGGCGGGAGCAGACACTTCAGGAGGTGGCGTTGGTGATGATGCGGTGATGGACGAGCAGCATCAGGAGTGATGATACTCCATTTCTTTTCTTATGTTTCATGGTTTGTAGTGGATTTTATCTCGTTTTCAGTTGGTACTTTCTTGGATGTTCGGTTTGTATGGTTGGCCATAATGCCGTATTTTAAATACTGTTAGACTTTTATGCAGGATTTGGAGGTCGGGCTAGCATCCCGACACGTATTTATATGGTTATATGCCTTATGTTTGATGTTCAGGGGACTTTTCGACATGTGGCAACTCGATCGAGTGCCCCTTACTCGATCGAGTAGCTGCAGGTGTGTCATTGGAGGAGTATTCTGATCTTTGGCTACTCGATCGAGTAGCTGATGAGCTCGATCGAGTAGGGCCAGCTCGATCGAGTGTCTGACCAACTCGATCGAGTGTCACTGTGACAGGCACATTTCGAGTTTAGAATTGTTTGAACCATCATATTTTTGGATAATTTTACATTAATATTTATTGTTGGTGTTTCGTAACATGGTTTAGCTTCACCGTTAATTTTGTAAGTGTGTGTGGTCGTCTTATGAATGTAGTTCTCAATTTTATGCGGTATATGTGGGTCGGAATGATGAAACAAATCAATGAGGGACCGTAATGTGCGGTGGTATTGTCCCAAGTAGATAATTATATACATATATATCTATATCTTGTGGGTCGTGGTTAAGTAATGTCTAGAAAGTGTTGATTCTGTCATAAGTCGGATATGCATTTTGATCAATTCACACAGTTTTTAGTGGTATTTGTGTTACCTTGTAATCTTTATGCGGGCAAGTTGGGTAAATCCAATACTTTGTTTATAATATTGTCGCTTGGTCGGTATGGTTTGTAAGATCATAGATCCATATTAGACTCTCTAATAAAAATTAAATTATCACATAATTTATCATTTTGGTGATCTATGTAACATGCATGCAAATATAAAAGCATAAAAATAAAAGTTAAGGAAAAACAATTTCCTTTCATAGATTTTTATGGTAATATGGGCACAAACTAGATCACCTATCTAGTTTGTTCTTGAGCTAAAAAGAAATGGATGATCCTTCTTGAAAAACCTTCAAAAAGAAGGTCTCCTTCAAGTTGCACCCAAAAACAACACCCAAAATAATCTTACAAGTATTAACTAGATACTTGTAAAATTCACCCTTGATAATATGTAAATAATACTAACAATCTTAGTAATTATTTTATTTTTTTTACTAACAAATCTTAGTAAAAGCTTTTATTATTTTAGAGAGAAGTACCAACTTTTTGTTCACATGCAAAATGAATTGAAGTATATGAAAAATGAACAAACTATGGAGTGTAAGGAGGAAGTGGCGGGTGGAGTGTGTAGTAGTGGAGTGTAGGATTCATTTTCCTTATTTTATTGTTCAACACATTATGACACACATAATGATCACATGACAATTATGGAAGAAAAATAAGCAAAGTGTAATGATCATGATCATCCACTACACTCCATTTACACGGTCCAATGTCCCATTTACGGGTCCATTTTGGTTCTTATATTTGTCGCACAAATACGTGTAAATTTTATTTAAACATCGTTTCATGTTTAAATGCTTCCAATTAATTTCGTCCAAATCACTCCGTAGATATACGTGTACCGCTACACATATTATTTACGTACTAATATTAATCACATTAATCAATTAGTACAATTTTAGTGAATTAACAATTAATTAACTAAAACCCGTCTCCCAAAATTTATTATTCAATTATCGCATAATTAAATAATAACTGTCATGCCTTGAGTTCGCAACTCGAAATCTCTCTAAAAATAATCGACTAACCTTTTAGTCTATAAATCAAGGGACTAAATAAATTGTATCTCATACAATTAATTAGTTGTCTATTGGGGTTCGTTCCTTTAGGTGTGACCGAAAGGGGTCAGTTGATCACCGCCGTCTCACGACAATAACGTCAAACTCTAGTCAGCCAACCGTTATTGATTTACGTTAATCAACTGACGAGGTTCAAATAATTAAATATCTGATGATATTCCTTTAATGAGATTTATTATGTAAACGCACTATTGTGGAGGACACTAACTCCAACAATCTCTCACTTGTATGACACAAGGTGTGCGCTACCAATTCTCTTGTCCGTTTTAAATCTCCCACTCAATGCAAGGTGTCTTTCAGGTCGCACTTGCACATGAACATATCGCGAGTGGTTTTCTCGATCGGGAGTGTGACTACCTGACCGAAAAAATCTCTCACAGATTACTTCCGAGCATGGCCACGCATTTGTAGTCATTAACTCCTCGAGTGGCCTTGAGATATAATCACCCAACGTGGGTGGACAATTCCTATATGCCCTATCTATCCTATTGCACAATACAGATCACCATACCTAGTAAATGCCCTTTTGGCCTCCTTTCACGGCACGACCTAGGACAAAAACCGAAGTCACTCGGAAACTGCACTTGCTCAGATAATAGTCTCCAGTCAAAAGAATCGACTCATTAGAACATCTTAGAGATCCTCACCACGACCAGGCGTCTATAATAGAACTTAAGGACTCTCTAAATGGTCACTGTTCGGCAAAGTGTCACACACTCTGCCTATGTAATTGACTAGTCATCACGTATGACCTTATGGTGTTGAACAACCATCAATCGACTTACAATCTAGTCACTCTGAGACGTCACCTCATTAAGTGACTAGGGACAAAATACAATGTTCATCTTATTCACTTGAATAGTGTTCAACATTGTCTCCACAACTTATTCAGATAAACAAGGTATTCATGTTTTCAGTCAAACTGAATAATTGAGTTCTTAAGAGACTCAAAAAATGAATGCGATCATCACTTATGTAAATATCAATACTATATCCAATATTTACATAACGATCTTCATCAATTAAGGTATACTCCTCAATCACATTGAGATGACATAACCATCATGTATACCTTATGCCAACGGCTTTGGTTAGAGGATTAGCAACAGCTGCATCACTCTAATTTCCATTGCTATTTTCCTTTGTTCTATGCAATCTTTTCATCACATAGAGCCATTCTAAGTACATGTCTAAACAACTCTTTAGACTCTGGTTCATAAGCTAGTCAAACACTCCCACTGTTTTCACAGTCTCTCGGGAGACGATATTCGGCTAACAGAACTACTCTAGTTCTATTGAATTCCGGTTATTAACTATCTCTTTTACAACATCGGATGTTGTAATATACTTAGCTTTCGTTCATGATTTATACGTATAACTCTTATATAAATCATTCATATGACATCTTTTTATGTATGACTCCTCATACATATCTGCTTATGCATGTATAACTTCTTATACATATTATTCTTTATGCACATAGCACTCTTACATGCTAACCATTCCTTAACGAGGCCCATAACATCTTATAAGCATAGGAATGTTTCCGTGTAATCCTTGTACACGAAATTCATAGATTCCTCCAAACTACAAGAGTAAATTCTCAGTGCTTCTCAAGTACTCGAGAATTCTCTTGATAATCATATAGTGACACTCACTAGGAAATGATTGGTAATGACTTTTCATATTCTCAATATGATAAGTCCCGACGAGAGCAGCTTTTAGCATATTTAATAGATCCTGCAGCGGAAGCAAAAGAGATCATATTTGCGTTCAACAACTTGAATGAGTCAAGAATCTTATCACATAAATCTCTTGACTATAATGCTAAATATCCATGGAGATCTATCTCATTAGATCCAGATATTTAAGATGCGCCATGCTACTCTCAAGTATTCACCCAAGAATATTTCTAGTCACTAATATGTCAAACACATATTTAGACTAAGAAACATCACCATAGCTACATTTCTAGTCACTAATATGTCAAGCACATATTTAGACTAAGAAACTCTCTTTAGCTCCCACTAAACTCTATGTATCATCATGGTACCTCGACAACTTGAGTAATACCATAATGATTAATGACATGATTTAACCCATGGTTTCAACTCTTCGACGTATATAGATCACAAAAGGGATCTTTCAAGCATGCTAGGCTTCTTAGCATTGACAAGATCAACAAAACTTCTCCCATGGATAAGGTTTCGTTATTCTTTTGCCGAATCTCATCCTCATGAGAGGCTATATTGCTAAGAATATACGAATTGATAAAGGCATTTGGGTTGTCACAAACTCTCTATAACCAACCCAAATTTTAAACATCTTATGTAACCTTTACGACAAGATCAAGGTAACCAAGTATTCACCTTAAATCAAGTTTTGAAAACATCTCGTGTTTCCTTCCTTATCACATCTTGTGTAAGAAGACCAATTCGAATTGCATGGTGACACGCCATCACATAGAGTTCATACTATAGAAAAGCCTTTGATGAGGGTTTAAGATTCGTCACTATTGAAAAGTAACGCAATATTATCGCAAAATTATTTCCTTATAACCACTGAGCCACAATAAAGAACGTCTTCTTGCATTGTACTCACCACTGAGCCTCAATAAAGAACGTCTTCTTGCATTGTACTCAGTTTGTGGGTCTTGGGCTTCCGTAAGTTCAAAATTTCTCCCGCTCTGTCTTCCAGAAAATGAAAATCTTTCTGGAAAGACAGCATTACGAGCCACAAACTCTTTGTTCTCATTTTGGAGGAGTAAAAACCATGTGGTTTAATTTTGGATAACCCTCACAAATATATAAATTGGTTCTGAACATAAACATTTATGGTCCCAAATGTATAAAAATGACAAGTTAGGGACTCTGCCTATCCATATCTCTTATGGAGTCATTTAGGCTATTATAGTCGGGTTTTAAACTTTTAGTGAGAAAATAGCTTACAAAATTGCGAAAAACCTCAAACCATATCTCATAAGGTTTGGTTTATATTCTTGACTACACCATACTCTATGGTGTCCCAAGGAGAAGGTGTATCTGAACTGGTTCACAATCTTCTTAGTGATCATCAAGGTCATTACTTGATATTACCCATTTGACCTTCAAAGTCATTACTTTGAAATTTCCGATCAATATTTTGATCTTGTCGTGCTTTTGGTTTACTACTTCATTTTGAAAATATTCCACGTTTCAAAAATCACTTTTATGTCTTATTAAAGAGATACGAGGTTTTCATATCTACTTAACATTACGGTAAAAGTAACGAAGTATATATAACCTACTATTGGCCTTACACATCCGTATGTATATGGTCAATCACCTCACTATTATGTTTCTTTTCTACAAAATAAAACATAATACATGCACACATACCATAAGACTCACAATCAAATGGTTGTTCAATGTGCTTTTCGTTTATACGTTAAACGAATTTACTTGAGGTTTGATCAATTCGGTTCACCGGATTAGAGACTTTAAAATCTACAAGATAGTTTAATATTTAGTTTTCGTGAAGAATGTAAAATTCCTCTAACTTGTATGGTCTAAACCAACCACCAAGTTATCATAGGAGTAGGTACAATCTTTTGTTTTAAATCACAGGAGTGATGCCTTCAATGTTTAAACATAGATGATTACATTCTCTTAAAACCAAATTTAGGTACATTTGTCCTTATCGAAATCATTGCTACTCTAGCTCTATTTCGATACAAAATGTCCTATGCTAGACGTCTTACGTTTTGTCAATTCATGTAAACTTCTTTACAAAGAAATGACCCATACTTGGTATCTCATACCAAGATAGTGGAACTAGCATATCCTTTGAGTAGATGTCTCCTTCAACTTTGTTCTATCGCATACATTTAGGGCAGCTTCTTCTTAACTCCCACTCACTTTCACATTCCTCTTTGCTTCAACAAGTAAAATGAATCTTATGAAGACCTCTCTTCACGTCATTCGTGATATTTTATACACTTAGTAAGAGTGAATTACTATAAAGTGAGTGCAACATGTGGCAAAATCTCAACTTCTTGCGAAATTGGACTACCTAACCGCCCAATTGTTATCATATGCCTAAACTCTTCAGCGCATAAACAATCAATTTGACCTTTCTCGAAGTGAGCCATTTGACGGTATCATATTGGAGTATTATTTGTGTTTTTGAAAACTCTTTTCGCACACTTTTGAATTACTCTTGAGTAATTAAAACTAATATGTCATCATCATGACGGAGGTGTCACTTCCAAAATCAAGACTCTCTTGATAAAATGTGACGCCCTTTCAAACTCATAATAAGAGTTCACTATATTAAACCCCTTTTTAATATGTATGGACGTTAAGTTGTAAAATAATCGCAATAATTGTTGTAAGCTTATGTAGGTGAAATAGTAAATCATGTTACCAATCATTGCTACCGAATTCTTTCAAAGAAACTGCTTTCTACGTAAGAACGAAACAAGTATAATAATAAATAGAGGATGAAAGGAGGATGAAGTGCGTGATGTCATAGTATATACATTAATGAAAAAGAACGAAAAATAAGAAAAATTAACATTCAATGTTTCAAAAATACTTGTGAAACATGTTTAACAAGTTTTAACATTTATATAATGATCTCCCACTAAATTATATAAATGATTCCAAGACCCGTCTTTAGACAAAAATAGGCATCGCTTGGGCGAAACATCCCATAATTGTGTAAATTCGGTAAGTCACGTTGACTAATTCTACCTCTAGAACTCTTGGTTGACGGATTTCAACAAACCCGTCTACTAGCTCCGGAATACAAGACCGTCTTATACCCCGTTGAGTCCAACCAACTTTGGCGCGTGATAACCGTTTACCACCCTACTTAATCAAGGTAAAAAGAGAACACCCCGCTTGGGCGAGCGTGGCTCTAATGAACAAGAGATTCATAGGGTGTTACTAATTGGTAAGGCTAATCTCAATTTTAGTAATGTGAGAGATCTTGTCAATTTAGTCATAAATTCCCTATAAGTGAACTAAGTCGGTGAATGTAAATGACGTGAATTGACAAACGCGAAAATAAAATGCATGTGAATGGCGATTTTGGCATGCGCAAAAAATAAAAACAAGCAAGCAAGTAAGCATATGAAAGATCCTAGTATGGCCACCTAGTTAATAAAAACTAGTCTATTACATTTCGGAAACCAACTCCTTGGTCCCTTGCCTCTTCATTCCAAAAGTGGCTCCTTCTTGTGGGATTTGGAACACCTTCCAAAAATAGACTCCGTCTCGATGTAATCCGTCTTTTGGAAACGCCGGTACGAACAACTATTACAAATGAATTACATAGCTATTACTATTATACATTAATTAATAAAATAAATAAAACTATTAATTAATTACAAACCGACGATACGAGATCGTATTTAATTACAAACAAATCGATATTCTCATTCATTTCGGGTAATAACGATTAAAATAAACTAGGCCATACTAGGTACAACAAGATAAATACTTTAAATAAATGACAATCATTCATTCAACTTAAATAAATATGCTTAAAATGCTGTAAAATAATGCCAAAATTGCCCTATCTATCAATCGTTGGTATCCATCTCGGTTTTTGTGGATTTAATCGATTTTTAACATGTAAAAATCAATAATCAACTCTTAAATCTCATTTATGTCCAAACTAATTGTCCAAACTGTTTTGGGCCTCAAAATTAGTCCTCACTAATTTTATGACGAATAATTAGTTTGATTTGGTGATATTTTGCTAATTTAATCGGTAAAATCATAATTTTCAAGTAAAAATCCAAAATAATTGAAAAATTACCCAAAACATTAAAACAAAAAATTTTTAGTATTCTGGAACACTCCCAAGAACACCAAAATGTCCTAAAAATTGCCCAAAAATTCCGGATAAAATTTATGAAGAAAAAGATCGATATTTATCGGTTTTTAACCACTAAAACCAATAAACATCAAAACAAGGTGAAATCACATTTTAAAGTTCACTTTTAAATTTTAAATAATATTTTCAAATGTACATAAATTTATCAAGGGCAGAATCAATCGTTTCAAAACTATGATTAATTTATTTCACTTTTATCGACTTTTATCTCATAAAATCAATAAACATGCAAAACTTTAAACAAACCTTCAACATTTTGCATACAATCAGTAGAAAACATGCATGAAACACCATAAAATTCCATGATCCGAATCAACTTTTAACTATTTTTAGTCAATTTATAACTAAAATACGGCATTTTGACTCGGTTTTCTACTAAAAATCATTAAAAATAGCAAAATAACTTCATAAATCACCAAAATTTACCACAAATCTTTTGAGATCAGTAGGTGTGGCCCCAAAAATTTCGTGCTAAAACCTCTTCTAACACACTTTTTGAGTTTTTATAAATTATCTCATAATTTATTAATATGCTTAAAATCAACATGCAAATTACAAGCCTAAGCTCTGATACCACTTGTAAGATCATTGATCCATATTAGACTCTCTAATAAAAATTAAATTATCACATAATTTATCATTTTGGTGATCTATGTAAACATGCATGCAAATATAAAAGCATAAAAATGAAAGTTAAGGAAAAACAATTTCCTTATATAGATTTTTATGGTAATACGGGCACAAACTAGATCACTTATCTAGTTTGTTCTTGAGCTAAAAAGAAATGGATGATCCTCCTTGAAAAACCTTCAAAAAGAAGGTCTCCTTCAAGTTGCACCCAAGAACAACACCCAAAATAATCTTACAAGTATTAACTAGATACTTGTAAAATTCACCCTTGATAATATGTAAATAATACTAACAATCTTAGTAATTATTTTATTTTTTTTACTAACAAATCTTAGTAAAAGCTTTTATTATTTTAGAGAGAAGTACCAACTTTTTGTTCACATGCAAAATGAATTGAAGTATATGAAAAATGAACAAACTATGGAGTGTAAGGAGGAAGTGGCGGGTGGAGTGTGTAGTAGTGGAGTGTAGGATTCATTTTCCTTATTTTATTGTTCAACACATTATGACACACATAATGATCACATGACAATTATGGAAGAAAAATAAGCAAAGTGTAATGATCATGATCATCTACTACACTCCATTTGCACGGACCAATGTCCCATTTACGGGTCCATTTTGGTTTTTATATTTGTCGCACAAATACGTGTAAATTTTATTTAAACATCGTTTCATGTTTAAATGCTTCCAATTAATTTCGTCCAAATCACTCCGTAAATATACGTGTACCGCTACACATATTATTTACGTACTAATATTAATCACTTTAATCAATTAGTACAATTTTAGTGAATTAACAATTAATTAACTAAAACCCGTCTCCCAAAATTTATTATTCAATTATCGCATAATTAAATAATAACTGTCATGCCTTGAGTTCGCAACTCGAAATCTCTCTAAAAATAATCGATTAACCTTTTAGTCTATAAATCAAGGGACTAAATAAATTGTATCTCATACAATTAATTAGTTGTCTATTGGGGTTCGTTCCTTTAGGTGTGACCGAAAGGGGTCAGTTGATCACCGACGTCTCACGACAATAACGTCAAACTCTAGTCAGCCAACCGTTATCGATTTACGTTAATCAACTGACGAGGATCAAATAATTAAATATCTGATGATATTCCTTTAATGAGATTTATTATGTAAACGCACTATTGTGGAGGACATTAACTCCAACATGGTTGTATAACAAATAGTTGTTGTATTTGCCGCTAGTTTGTATCGATATATCCACAATGTATTACGTAATATCTGTGATTTTATGTTGTATGAGTTGTAATTACGTAATGTCAAAACGTAAGTTTTGTTGGTATGAATCAATTTTGTTTTGGTGGTTTCTGTGTAATGTCAAAGTAATATCGTCTGTATCGGTTGGGGGACAGGGAAGTTGCGTGATGGTGAACTTCGGGGACGAAGTTCCTTTTTAGAGGGGAAGAGTAATGTCGCAAAAGAAAAATGATGTAATTATAACAATTTTGCGGTATTTTTGTGGTATTTTAAAGTATGTGAATGATGGTTTTAATAGTTTCATATGATTGATTTGGATAGCTTCGTGGCGGTCTTAGTGAAATTGAGTAAGAATTTTTAATTGTCGAATGAAATAGCATGTTGTATACTTTATTTCGGTAGTTATTCGCTATAATGACTTGAGACTTCAATATTATTAGCGGAATTGTGTTGTAAGGTCAGAGTAATCGAGTATAATGAAACATATGTGGTGTAAGTCAGAAACATCCGTTGTGGTGAACTTGTGACAAACCTATTGGGTTGTGTGTTTTGTAAGTGGTAATTGTTGACCGGTGATGAATGAAAGAATAGTCTCGTAGTTGTATTGATGCATGTTTGAGTAATTCGATGTAGTAGTATAAGGGATAGTCTAGTTGATCGTATTGGTGCATGGTATGCGTTCAGTAACTCAAAAAGGAAGTTAGCGTTTCGTTGAGGATTGTGTGTGTGACGTGTGTTAGGTGATTGATGATGATGATGTTTGATGGACATACGTAGTGGGATAATATTTCTAAACAGTTTTGTTGACCTGTGTCGGGTAAACGGTGGTGTCGACTTTGGTTCTTTGTCGTGCGGTTCGGGAGTGGATGAGTCGAACTTCGGGGACAAAGTTCTTTTTAAGGGGGGAAGACTGTAATATCCGTCCTTTTAGGGACCCGTTGACTGACGTTGACCGACCTTAGTGACATGTATTAGTCTTTAAGGAAACCTTACGAGATATATCTTGTGTCATGGTAAATGTTGGGAATGTGGTGCTCGATCTAGTCGAGGCTACTTGATCGAGTAAGTGGGAGACTCGATCGAGTAGGGGTCACTCGATCGAGTAAGCTAGTTACTCGATCGAGTAGCGTCTTTACAGCGGGGATTTATAATCATGTTTTGGTAGAATCGCAATCATTTCCGCCTCTTCCCAAAAACCTAAAAGTCATCTCTCTTTCTTCCCTTCACTCTAGTTCCTTCCATGGAAGCCTTTCAGGATGCTTGTGCCGTAGGGATGGGTTGCTTGAGTCAGGCAGCAGCCTTGACGCCGGTGTGCTATGCGTAGGTATGCCATCATCATCATCATTGTCGTTGTTATTTCTGTTAGGGTTGTAGTAAGAGTAATAGGTGATTGTACTGCTTGTATAGGTGTGTTGATTGGTTGGTTGATATCTTGTGGTCGTACTCGGAATCGTTGCGGTTGGCTAGAGGTACTGTTGGTTGTCTAGAGTGTCTTGTGACGTGGTTTGGTTGTTTTTATATCAGTGTGGTTGTCGGATTGTGATGGTTGGTTGGTGATATACTATTGTGTTTATCGTGGTTGTAATACATTGATTGTGTTTGGCTGTCTGTGATATTCGGGGCGCGTCCCTGGCTGAGTGGAGTCACTTGTGGGAGTGACTTCACGCCCTTGGTTCGCCTTCTGTGGAACCCGCCACAGGAGGGGATGTGCACATTAAGGAAACTTGGGTTTATCGCTCGTTATGATGAGCGGGGATTTGGTGGGTACGGCTGCGGTCCCCCACTGGCAGGGCTGGTCCAATGGACAGTCGCTGACGGTGATTGGTTGTAGTGGTTGTGGCTTGTGTGTGTGTTTTATTATGTCTGTAGTGAGTTGACTGTTGTTGATGTGTTGTCCACAGTTATTGACCTTGTGTGGTTGTTTTCTTGTTTGCTTCTGTTGTGTCTGTCGTGATCCCTTATGGTGAGCAGTCAGTCTTAGCAGATGTGTCTTGGATGATAGCTGGAGTCTTGGCGGGATGAGTCTTTCACGAGTTAGGACAGGAGTAGTTCACATAGTGATGTTGAGTTGTATCTTGTATATCAGTGGTTTTGTTTAACCATGTAATAAACTGTAATTGTTCTTTTATCGACGTTTGATGATTGCTAACCTCGGGCAACCGAGATGGTAATGCCTTTATATGCTTGGGAAGGTCTTGTTAAGGCTCCTTGGTGTATGGGGGTGTTACACAACCCTTCAACACATAACTCTGTATATCATCCAAACATATGAACGAATCCTTAATTAACTACAAGAATCTCAAAGGATGTTCTTTAAGGCTTTCACAAGACCATCTTATGAATTATCTTGTTATTGATTTATTATACTCCTAGCATAAGCTTCATCACAGCGTGTGCATTTAATGGCATACATGATCGTTCTAATGGCGGAAACATTAGTAAACAATATCATGTAATCAACAACTTATTTAGGTTCAAAGAATGACTATGACTCTATCATAGTAATTCCACTTTCATCACCATGAACAACCTACTCAACCTTGTTGATTTTAAATATATTTAAAAGATCTTATCATCATAAGACTCTTAACTCTATGCCAATATTCTCTCACATAGATTCAGAAATCTTAGAATATATCGCACCTTTTCCTAGTCTCCCAATCACTCTTTCACAGAAGAGAGCATTGGTACGTTATTCTCAATAAGTAATATGTCTTCAACATATAAGACATGGGAAAACAATTCTAGCTCCCACTTACCTTCATGTACAAACATGATTCTTTAATCATGTGAATGAAACTATTCTCAATTATCACATGAACGAAAAATATAATCCTTTAATGCTTGCTTAAGACCATTCTAGTATTGATTAAGTAAGCTTTGCATAATATGTTAGGATTCTTAGATCTTTATCCAAGATTTGGTGTTCCAAACACATCCTTCTCTAAATTTCCATTTTAGAAAAGCGAATCTTTAATATCATTTGCCATTCTTCATCAAAATAAAATGTGGCAATTCCTAACATGATTTATCTTGATCAACAACTTTATGTCAATATATACATTTAGGTACTCTAAAGCTCTATTTACTTTAAAGAGACCCTCGCTTTAGAGTAAATCTACTCTTTAGATTGTAATGCTTGGGCTATTATGCAACAAAGTCGATATTGGGACTACTCGCAATTGATCATTCAATAGGTCATAATTCCATTACTTTCGAAAAGCAACACATTAACAATAAGACATGTCTACTTTACTTCCACTCAATCTCAATAGATTATAGTTCCATTACTTTCAAAAACTAACACATTAACTATAAGACATATTTGTGACGATCTATTCCCACTCTATCTCTTAGAAATACATCTATTTTCATAAGAGTTAGCTTTGTGAGTTACAAACATATATGGTGAAGTAATAAAGCTTGTCTAGACTGACATGTTAGCTCATAAAAGACCAGCTCTTTTATGGCAGTTTGATTCACGTAATATGCAAGTCTTATCCATGTCATCTGTTAAATAGACTCTCTATTTTAGGTATCTCCAGGTTGACCCTCCAGATTAATATAAAATCCCCAAAAGTGAGTTCAACAACTCAACCCGACTCATGTTAGATTGATCTTATGGGTAGTGACTCAAGGTCATAATCCATATATAATAAATCAAATTCATTACTTAGATCTTTGCCACCACGATTTGATCGTAATGCTTTAATTCCTTTTGTACAATTGGTTCTCTACTTCATTTTATAAATTCTTTAAATTTCTCAAAAGCTTCACTTAATATTTGATCAAGTAAATATACCCATATTTACTTAAATCATCGAAAAAGTGACGTAGTCATAATTTCCCCTTGCGGTAATGCTCATTTGACCACATACATCGACATGTATTAGTGCTAACAAATCACTTGATGTGTCCCTTTACCACTAAAGGAGCACGAATCATTTTCCATGGAGACAAGATTCGCATATTCCATATGATTGGAAATCAAATGGTCCATTAAATCCAGGCGAAACTAGCCTTTAAAGGCGTTTCTTATTTATGTGACCTAATCGAAAAAGGCCAAATGTACAAATCATTTGAATCACTTGTTATAAGTCTTTTGGATTGTATTTTATAGATATCTTTGGTTGAGTTGGAGTTGTCTAAAACATAAATACCATTAATAGAAGTGGTTTGGCGCATAGTTAAGTCATTTCAACAAAATACAACAATTGTTTTTTATTGCAAAAGAACAATCCTTCCATGTCTAACATGGAAATGGTAATATATTTTTTTAGACAAAATGGGTACATAATAACAATTATGTAAATACAACTCAAAGTCATTAGCTAAAACAAGTACATAAGTCCTCTTGATGTGGCGGCTACCTTAACTCCATTTCCTTTCGGAGATCTACATCACCCTTGTTTAGCTTTTCCACATTTCCAAATCCCACTTGGAGTGATAAGTCCAACATTTATATCTTCCAAATACTTATGGCAATTACGCTTCTAATGGCCCATGACATTACAATAATGACATTCGTCGTAGAATTGGGCACCCTTCTTGGTTTTGGTGGTGGTAGTCTCACTATCAACTTCCAATTCACAATAGGGTTTGGGTTTCGTACCCTTCTTTGCTTTTCCTTCATTAATACCATTACCCCTTTCGGTTGCAAGGACACTCTTTCTAGAACTCCCACTCAATTTGATATTTGTCCTTATTTCATCAAACAAATATACCTTGTTTTGCGAGATTTTCCTCCTATGATCCTCTTGCCAAGGTGGTGGGCATGAGTATGAGAGTGGGAGGTGTAGAAGTTGTAAAATAGCAAAGATTTCTATCCTTACCAATGCCAATGCGTAGTTCTCTAATCGGGTCATTGTCATACAAGGAGCATTTTTCATTGAATAATTGGAGCCATGAATTAATGGTGATCGGTGTAGGATTATTAGATGAATCCATTGCAAATAAATGATTATAAAAACGGAGAGGAAAGGAAATTAATTAACATTTATCGTTTTAATAATACTTGTAAACGTTTTAAACATGTTTTAAGAATTTATATAGTGACCTCTACCCAACTATTATAATGATCCCGAGATCCAAATTCATATCAATTCGGGCACGGTGAGCCGATTCACCCCTTATCAATATAACTCGGTGGATTAACTAGTTGCGCGTCCCAATCGGCGAAATTGGACCCATTCTTTTCCAACTTACAACGATCCATGAAGGATCGGAGCCATGAAACATTGGTGAGCGTGTTGGAACTAGTGGTTGCGGATGTGATTGGAGTTGCCATTGCAATTGAGAAAACGATTTTGACTACAAAATAGGAAGTGAAGGAATTAATGAACATCTATCGTTTTGACAATACTTGTAAACATTTTAAACAAGTTTTAAGCATTTATATAGTGACCTCTACCCAACTATCATAAATGATTCCGAGATCCAAATTCATATTAACTCGGGCACGGTGAGCCGATTCATCCCTTATTAATATAACTCGGTGGATTAACCTCTTAATCGAGTTTACTTCTAGAACTCTCGGTCGATAAAAATTACTTTAATATTTATCTTTAGCCCGGAACACATGCGACTAGGGTCACGAATATTTCCGGTGAGCTCAATCCAAATTTCGATGTAATAACATTTTATTACCCACTTACCCAACGTAACAAGTTTAGCACCCCGGTGAGCCGAGCCTACTTCCTCATGAAATTGGGACTCATGGTTTCTACTATTTGGTAAGGCTAATTCTCAATTATTATATAGTGAGAGGTCTTGTCAGATCAATTTATTATCTATCACGTTTTAAGTGAACTAAAGCGGTGAACTACGATAATTATAATTGACACGGTCGATGACTCGATATGCATGTGTTGTTATGGCGATTTGGCAATGCATGCAACATATTAAAATAAATGCAAAGCAATAATAATGAATTCCTAGTATGGCCTTCCTAAAATAGAAAATCAAATAATCTATTACATATTCGGAAACCAACTTCTTTGGTCACTTGAATCTTCAAGTGGCACGCCCTTCCAAGAACACCCTCTTGTCGGAACGTCTTCCCGAAATGGCACCATCTTGAAGAAGCTCCATAATTACAAATAATAATAAAAATACAAAGCTATTCCTATTATACATTGTAATATGAAAAACAAGTAAAAACAAAAGTGATACGATATCACATTAAATTACAACAGAATCAATATTCCCTTTCATTATTACGGGTAAAATCGATTAAAACTAAGGTCATACTAAGATAAAATTACATAATTCAAAATTATATAAATAAAAAGACATTCAACAATTGAACTATGCAGCATTATAATATGTATCTATCATGCCAAATTATGTGCCAAATCACCCTATTTAACTTATATCGTTTATATAACCCGGTTTTATGGAAATACACAATTTTAACTTATTTAAATCGATAAATAATACTAAAATCTAATTTTAGTCCAAGTTAATCATCCTCACATTCTTAGGACTCAAACTTTAGTCATCACTCAATTTTTGACAATAATTCAACTTGATTTAATTTTATGCTCATTTTTTACCTTAAAATCATAACATTTATGAAATAAATCCAAATTAAATTATAATAATTTTAAAATTTGAATTTTAAATTTTTGAACATTCTGGAATAATTCCATGATACTCATAATGTCAGAAAACATGGTTAAAATTTTCGAATTTATTTCGAGAAAATATAGTTGCAATTTATCGGTTTTATCTCATAAAACATCTAAAGTTTAGAAAAATTAATCCATTAAATTTTAAAACTTTAGATATGATAATTGGGATATTTATTCAACCTAAAATAATTTTCTCATGCCATGCAATTCGTTTTAGCCTTTTATTCTAAAATAGTCACTATTTATGTCATGTTTACACTAAAAATTCATAAATCATGCAAAATGAAATCATTTCATCTCAAAATTTACATACAGTGTGTAAATCATGCATTTGATAACATATTAAAATATCATGTGTTGGTTCGAAGTTTAACTATTTTTAACCATTTTACCTCCTTTTAATCCATTTTTATCTCATAAAAATCATAAATCGTGCAATATTAATCACATTAATACTAAACTTTACATACATTAAATAAAATATTCATGTGAGGTCATATAAAATTTTCAAGCTCAGAAACTTAGTTTAACTATTTTTAGCATTTTAATTTCCATTTTAGTCATAAAAATGTAATAAAATCACTAAAAATCATTAAATTGATCAATAAATTACCATAAATCATAAAAATAACCTAAAAAAATTTTAAGACCATAATATGTAACATGAATCATGATTTCGTGACTTACTCTTATAAATCACTAATTTCTAGTTTTAATTAAGTTATATTTAACTCGGAAAAACTAAACCAATTATGCATGCAACATCCTATGCTCTGATACCACTTGTTAGGTTCATATACCTATTATTAGACTCTTCTAATATTGAACTAATTAACATTTTAATATGAGTTCTTTAGATCTAGTGCATGCATAACTAATTAAGTAATAAAATGAGAAAACAATGATTCTTACATTGTTATTTTCGGATTTATCGGCATAAGTAAGGTCTACCTTCACTTTTTCTTGAGTTATGATGAGTATTAGGATGATCCTCCAAGACTCCATATTAGGAGCTCTCCTTTTGATTGCACCCAATATTAGCCCTTATCACTACTAAATAATATTTGCTAGATATTTATTTAATAGTCTACCTTAAAATTGACTACTAATACTCATATATTACATTAATAATATTAGTAATATTGATGAACAATTTGGATCAAAACTTCTCAATATTAGAAAAGGAAAAACAACCATGAGAGAGGTTTTGCATGTAATAAAGATGAGCATTTTTGAGAGAGTAAGTAAGAGGAAAAATTGTGAACAACAAAGTGTTCCACACCCTTCAATGATTCCGGCCATATGCTCTTATTAGAGCCTTTTTCTCTTCTCAAAAATCACATGCAAAATAGTATAGGTAGTAGGCTTAGTGTATAGAGTATTGTCATAAGTTGTTGGAGCATCTTTCCAACAACTAAATGACAAAAGCAAAAACACTACCATCATCACACTTTGACGACACACTTATGCCTATATGGGTCCAATTTTGTCTTATAATATTTGTCCTACAAATGTTTATAAGTCTTATGTTTAATTATCTTACATAATTAAATATTAATTTGATCATATAACAATTATGTGACAAATTAATAAACATATATTCACTCAACCTATTGAGTAATATTTTACCATTATATCAACATATAATGGGTCCCATAATGGCTAGTTAGTTAAATTTACAACCTCTTGTAAATGTAAATAACTAATTACCTCTTCCTCGAAATATTTATAAAATCTCAACATAATTTAGTGAATTAATATATTAATCCACTAAATCGAATCTTATTTAATCACATTACAATAAGATACATATTTCCTCTCATGAGTATAAATTGTTCAATTTTAAGGAATTAATTAACTTGTATCTATATACAACTAATTAACTTTACTGATAAGGGCATCATCCTTTAGGTGTGACCTTAAGGGATCAACTGATCATCACCGTCAACACGACAGTAACGTCAAACTCTAGCAAGCCAACCGTTACCGATTAATGTTGATAAGTTGACTATTTAATTTATCATCCCTTTCGTATTCTTATTATGAGATTTAATTATGATATTAAATCATGTGATCGCACTATTGTTGAGGACACATACTCCAACAATTAAGGGAGTAAGAAGTTAGTAGAGTATGTGCACGATATGAGATTTTGGTGGAGAGTTAGATGACGATACAATTAAGGATAGTATTGGGAAGAATGTTGAGGTAAATTTTGTTGGTGGATTTGATGTCGTTATTTGTAATGCTAACAGAAGATAGGAAATGAACTGTTATATTTAGAGGTGAGTGTAAGAGATTTGTTATACGAGCAATAGTGGCATTGTGGTGTTGTCACTAGTGGTTAAGGGTGATGGTAGGTTAGAAAGATAGCAATTCTAAAGAGGTTGATTTTGTAGAGGCCGGATTGATGTGTACGGTTGTGAGGAAGTATAAGACGTGGTCTTAGGAGGCGGTTGCTAGTAGTCGAGTATTAGTTGTATGCTTATATTTGGCAGGGGGGATGGTTTTGAAAATGGGAGAATATAATATGAGGGCATACGAGTTAAGATCGGACGAGAGGTAACCTTTATCAAGTGGTAACTTATGTGATCAGGATTGACTAGTTGGATGTGATTACTGATACGTGCATTTTATATAGCCTTTTTAGTTTTATTTTGCACGTATTTCTATGCATTTTTATAGCGTTATGTATTACAATATGCCCCGAATTGGTTACTTTGGTTTGTTTTGTCTGTTTTGCAGAAATGAACCTGAAAGTGGTGAAACCGTACTCTTTTTTCGTCCTATTTAGCATGCATATTGAGGAGACGAGAATGTTAGAGTTAGAATTATGCCTTGAAGTGCGTGAAAGGGTGGTCAACGAAGCAGTCAAAGACGAATTAGAAGCTGGCCTTGAGGAAGAACACTCGATCGAGAGGTCTTTTGATTCGATCGAGTGGTTTTGTGGATAGAAGAGGTCGATCGAGTACTTTACTTTACTCGATCGAAATGCTGGATTTTGGGTTTCCTCAATCGAGAAGGATTTTTACTCGATCGAGAGGATTAGCTGATGAAGACCTTGATCGAGTGGTTTTATATCACTCGATCGAGAGGTTTTGGTATTACACGGGCTTAATTAACCCGTGTTGGACTTATTTCATTAAAGACTTTGTTTTGCCTATTTAAGCTTTCATTAATTAGGTTATTAAGTACGCTTCATTCATCTAAGAACTCTCTAATCTCTCTTTCATACTCTCTACTGTTGAACCCTCTCCTTAATCTCTTGCTTGCTATTGGATTGTTCTTTACGCCGGATTGCTTGAGATTGCAATCTTTGTTCTCTTATTAAACTTAATTTCACTGTTTCTTGCTTTAATCCTTGTTTTTCTCTATTAATTATTTCTGCCTTAATACTGTTTATGCTTAATTATTATTGCATCATGCCTCTAATTAGTATATTCATTATTAATATTATTGTTGACACCATTAGTAGTATGAGTAGCTAAATTCTCTTATGTCGGGATTAGGGAATCTATGGTAGGATTGTGACGATGTAACGAATAGACTAGATGATTTATTTGTGAGAATCTGTACCCATGGCAATTTAATTGTAATACCGACTTAGTTGAGTGCACGCTTCTAAGTTACCTTTAATCTGGTTAAATTTACTCCTGGATCGGAAGATTGGATTAAATAGACCTGCTATGAACAGTAGACTACCCTGACGAGGACGGAAGTTACGTTAGTAGAAATCTAGGATAGAAAGTGGACCGGAAGGACCTTTCCTGTATCCGTCTCACAGTAGATTGTCTAGGCTATTTGCATCTGAGTCGATAGACTACCATAGTGAACCGAAGTCCTGGCATGCTTTCTCTTATTTGAGCATCTTATTCATATTTTCTACCTTTCATTGCTCTCTCTTTACTGCTCTTTCCTTCAACCTTTTATTAGTTTAGAAACCAAAATTCAAACTCCCCATTTGTGACCAAATAAACGGACCTTTAATAGATATCTTGCTTCCCTGTGGAGATCGACCCTTCTTATCACTAGCTTCTTTGTTAGTTTTAATTAGGTTTATTTTTGGTACAAAACGACAGTATCAAATTTTGGCGCCGTTGCCGGAGAGGCAATAGCCCTATCTGTTTTTGTTTTCGTTTATTTCTTTCCGTCTCAGGGAATTTTTATTCCTTGAGATAGTTCTCATTTATCTCTTTCAGTGTTGTGTATGCCCAGGTCAAATAGATCAGAATTAGTTCCAGCTAATCCTGAACCAGAAAGACTATTTCGGCATAGGCTCCGTCTGCAAAGAGAAATTCGAAAGGAAGACTTGAGTACTTTCGAGCCCCAGCTACAACACTTCTTATTTACAGAAGACCAGTCTTTTGAAGAAGACAATCTCATTTCTGCCAACAAGCCAGTAAAGATGCCTAACATTGCAAGTCACTCGGAGCCCAAAGCATCCTCGATTCCTAAAGGTTTTAATCTCACAACTGAGGACGGTAACACTTTCGATATCCGTCCGTCTTATATAAATCTGGTGTAAAGGAATCTGTACCGAGGTGTGGCGGGTGAAGATCCGCGAAAGCATATGAAAGTCTTTACTGACTATTTCTCCACTATTCCCGCCACTAAGGGAGTAACTCAAGACAAGATAAAGGAAGTGCTTTTTCCTTTTTCTCTGACTGACTCAGCCCGTGAGTGGCTAACTAATCTTGACCGGACTGTTGCTGGTATCACCAACTGGGAAACTCTCGCACTTGCCTTCTATAAGAGATACTTCCCTCCACAACGCACTAATCAGCTGAGGGGTAAGATTACTAGTTTCAAGCAGGCACCTGATGAGACTTTCTATGAAGCTTGGTGCCGGTTCAAGAAGTTGGTGACGTCTCTTCCTCACTATGGTTTTGATCAGTGGTTCTTGTGCAACCAATTCTACAATGGGCTGTATGATGACCACAGAGCTATACTTAACGCCTTATCCAATAGGAGATTTCAAAAGAACACTGATGATGATGATAAGGGATGGGGCATTATTGAGGAGATGGCGACCCATTGTGCTGAATATGGGAACCCACGGGATGGTATTCGAGCGGTCCATTCGGTTGATAAGGCAGTCGTGGCTCAGCTGGAAGCCATGAATGCTCGGTTTGATAGATTGGAGCTGCAATCTGCTGGAGATCAACAGACGGTTCATCTGTTGACTAGACAGGAAAATGTCACTTGTGAGGGGTGTGGAAGCAATGACGGTCATACTGCTATTGACTGTCTGACTGAGAAGGAACAAGTCCTTGCCTTTCAGCAATATAGGCAAGGAGGAGGTTCCTATTACAATAATCAAGGGGCAGTCCATCCCAATTTGAGGTGGACAAGCCAAATTTCTCAATCCCACTCCTCCACCGCAGCAGCAGCAACCTTATGTCCCTCCTCACAAGGCTCAACAAGGCTTCCAAAAGCCTCCTTCTTTTCCTCCACCGAACTAAGGAGCATCAACTTCAAGTGGGGTAAATGAGCTAGCTGAGTTAAAGTCAATGCTTCAGTCGTTGACAAAGCAATGGCAGATGAGTGACCAACAAAAAGAAGCTTCAATCAAGTCACTTGAAACCCAAGTTGCTCAGTTAGCCGCGAACCAGTCCACGAGGAAACAGGGTCAATTGTCGTCCCAATATGAGAAGAATCCACATGAGACGGTAAACTTGATTAATTTGCGAAGTGGTCGTTCTTATGAACGACCAAAATTTTCTGCTGACAGGGACATTTCAGACCCGAGGAAGGCCGTTAATGATGATGAACAGTCATTTGTCGCTGAAAATGAGCTTACCACGAAGAATATACTCGATCGACTGATTTATGGTGGTCGATCGAGTAGAATTGTTGAAGAAAGCACTCGATCGAGTGGAAATGTTGCTCGATCGAGTGAATTGGATATTCAGGGGATCGATCGAAAGGTGAAAACCACTCGATCGAGTGAAAATATTGAAGAATCTGTTCGATCGAGTGGAAATTTACCTCGATCGAACACTGTGCATAATGAGGAACTCGATCGAGAGTCAGGAAATGCTCGATCGAGTGAAACATCACCTGGAAAGACTCGATCGAAAGGTAAAAAGACTCGATCGAGTGAAAAAGAGCCTGAACTTGCTAAGACGTTGGAAGAGAGAAACAAAGGGCTCGAGATTTCTATTACGGTGCCCTTCCCAATGCGATTACAGAGCACTAAAGCCAATCAACAGTTCGGTAAATTTTCCGAGCTCCTGAAAAGCCTACAGGTTACTGTTCCATTCGCCGAGTTGCTGACACAGGTACCCTCCTACTTAAAGTTTATGAAAGAAATTTTGTCATGTAAGAGGCACATAAACGATCATGAGACGGTAGCTTTAACCGAGGTAGAGATTGCCCTAGTTCAAAATAAGCTACCTCCTAAACAGTCAGACCTGGGTAGTTTCTCGATTCCATGTCACATAGGTACCCATTTGATTGATAACGCGCTATGCGATCTCGGTGCTAGCGTGAGCGTCTTACCTTTGTCTCTCGCTAAGAGACTTGGTTTGACCAAATTTAATTGCACAAACATGACCGTACAGATGGCCGATCGTAGTATATCACGGTCGTTAAGAGTAATAAAGGACATACCTGTCAAAATTGGGAGATTCTTTATTCCCGTTGACTTCGTAGTGCTTGACATACCTGAGGACACTCACACCCCTATTATTTTAGGGAGACCATTTTTATTCACTGCTCGTGCAGTGATCGATGTCGGGGGTAAGACACTCGCGTTTCAGGTAGGAGATGAAGAATTGATTTTCCATCAGTCTAAATCTCGTAGGGCTCCCATGCAAGCTCAACCTTGCAATGCCCGCTTCTCTACTGACTCACATATAGCCACTCCAGCTGAGACTGTAAAATTTTGTGCTGCTATTGTAACCCCTCCGCCTCAGACTGAGAGCGAAAAGGAGGAACATTCTTCTGTTTTCCTTGCTGTAGGTACAGATGAAATAAATGCTGGAGTTGTCAACGGTCAAAGTGTGATTAATATCAATCAAAATGGAGATGCTAACGTCAAAGCTGATGGGAAAGACAAAGGGATGAAGAAAGTTCGTGCATACGTGGACGTTAACTATTCTCCCCCTACTGGTTCAAATTCAAGCTCGTGGAGATCCAAGAGGACGGTCAAGGACGCTGAAGGGACCTCCTCCAGTCAGAAGCCCTCCTTTGGGCTACTGAAATATTTTGGGAATTGAGCGGGGAATGCCCCGTTGTAAAAAATTGTAAAAAAATTTAAACTTCTGTCGAACTTCTTTATTTGCATTTTTAGGACTGCTAGATTTTAGAATGTTTTAGCTTAGCTAGAAAGACTATAAACTGTTATTTTGTGATTTGGTATGTTCGGGATATGTTTGCGAGTATTTTTATGCAGGTTTGGGGAGATAATGATGCATTGGGACGAATTACACGAAGAAAAGAACTCGATCGAGTACTTTTTGTACTCGATCGAGAGGAATGCACAGGAAAAGGATCGATCGAGAGGTTTACAGGGACTCGATCGAAACGGCAAAAATAGGGAGTTCTCGATCGAGTGGAATTAATCTCGATCGAGTGAAATGCAGGTCAGACTTCTCGATCGAGTGATTTCAAATCACTCGATCGAGTGAAATTGAATTTCACACGCAAGAAGTAACTCTTAAACTTCTTATTTTTCATTCTTTTATTTTATTATTTCAATTGTTCATCCCTTTCGCGATATAAAATCCCAAAAACCTCCATTATTCTTGCCCTCTACCAAATCCAACACCCACACTCTACTCCTTGTGCTTAATTCGACATTTGCCCCCTAATTTCCCCTTAGATTTTGTCTGTTTCGCGGTTAATTAAAGGAATTAGGGTTTTCGGGTTTTTCATTCGAAAATCGATCAATTGCCTCTATTTTTTTCGATTATTTTGCTTCTTCTTATGGGTTTCATCATCAAGTAAATTTACCCTTTACCTTTCTGTTAATTAATTGCTTTATTTCGTAACTATAGAGAAATTAGGGTTTAGGGTTTATGGTTTATGGTTGAAATCGAAAATTCCGATTCATTTGGGGATTTCGTGTTAATTAGTTTAATTGCTTATTGTTTCCCATTACTTACTTGATTAGGATGGAAATTAGTTCACTGCCTTCGACTAGTTCGACTGTAGTTCCGTCCTCTACTGAGACGGTGGTCCCTGCTGCCACCACCGTCACCACGACAGTTAGTACCACTGCTACTATCCCTGTTTTACATGTTGTTCCTACTGGTACTACTTCTGCCGCTACTGTTAGTTCCGCCTCTATCGCGGTTGGTACTGTTTCTACCTCTGTGTCGACCTCGGTTTTAGCTAGCACTGCTGCTAGCTCTGCTTCTGTTTCCATCTCTTCTACTTCTATTGTTGCAGCCATAGCTAGAACCTCTGGTACGGTGACCACCCCTACTGCGTGGTCACCAGCTGTCACAGCTTCTTACCGGGCGGCCTTAGTACCTCGTTCCGTCAGAGGACGGGCTTCTTCTTCAGGTACTAGAGGTCGGGGTCACGGATGAGCTACACCTTCTGCTGGCCGCTCTGCTGGCCGTGTCACCATCCGAGTGGATGATTCACTCAACTCGCACCCCGACTATCCCGAGGTAATCTTTGTTAATATTATTCATCGCACTCGGTTCTTTGATTTAGCTAGATGTGATTTTCTGTCAACTAAGTTTTTGTGCCGGCAGTCACATGATAGGCTTGGTATTTAGGAGCCTGTTATTGAGATTTTGAGGGGTACGGGGATGTCTAGACTAGTCACCATGAGTGCCTTGACCTTCAAGGAGCTGACCCTCGAGTTTTCCAGCTCCCCGGCAACGGCGCCAAAATTTGATACCGTTGTCAGGTACCAAAAATAAAACCTAGATACACTAACAGAAGCTAGCGGTAAGTAGGGTCGATCTCCACAGGGAGGCAAAAATGAGATTTATCTATTTTAAATTAGTGTAAGAGTAACGAGGGTTTTAGTATGATTTCTAAACTAAGAGAGGTGGCAAGAGAAATTGAGCGATAAAAATAGTGGGATTAACAATAAAGAAAGAGAACTAGGATTGTCGGGTCATCAATGAATGTCAGATAATTGCAGCTAAGGTCTCAAATCGGTCGCTTATATCGGTGTAAGGGGCAACGAATATCTCCTTCCGGTCTCAATTCACCCTAAAACACTATTAGCTTAGCTTCCGCCCTCACTAAAGCATCCTAATGTTCACTGCAGGTCTTACCCATTCCAACCTTCTGGTCTAGGTCAAGGCTTACCAATTCAATTAGCTAAATGTGTCAACTCAAGCAGCTAATTACAGTTAATTGCAGTGATTAACAACAAAGACATGATTTTAGCAACAGATCTGCAAACCTAATTAGCAACTAACATCAACTCATTGAATCCACTAAATCTTAGCATGAGAATTAGCTAAACATATTAATGAATAAAGCAAAAGAGAAAGATGAAGCAAGAACAAACATAATGAAGAAATGAGCAAAAGAGAATTAATATAAAAGAGAGAAGAAAGGTTACAGAAGTTTTGAATCCGGCAACAGAACAAGTAGCAGCAGAGATTAAGAGTAAAACATTGATTAAGAGTATATGAGGTGTGATAAGAGATGTCTATTAACCTAATGACGACTTCCTTATATAGGAAAGTGAAAATAAACAAAAGATAACCTAAACACGGAATAAAACCTTGCGGCGGATAGGAAAGTACTCGATCGAGTGGTTTAAAACTCCTCTATCGAGTAAATTATAGCAAAACCTCTCGATCGAGTAGAAAAACTACTCGATCGAACACTATCTAAAATAAGCAATTTGATCGAGGACTTAAAATACTCGATCGAACACTATTCTATTCTATCGAGTGGTTTCCAGCGCCTAATTCTTGCTTCGCGCACTGAACTTCAAACGGCTTCCATTTCTTAGTTACTTAGGAAAACAGAGCGTTTCCAGTGGCGTTGGAAAGCTAAGAGGACATGATTTTATCTCCAATTGGAATCACCAGAAAATCTGTTGTAGAACTCGAGATATGGCTCTTCAAATTAGGCACTAGTAATTTGAAGTTCTTCCTTTGCTCGCCTAGCTGTCTTACTCCTTTGCGCATCTCAAAATAATAGTCTTAAGGCTCCGACTCAACTAATCTCCTAAATGTATGCATAGGGACATGTTTTAGGCTTGATTACGCTTCTCTTTGGTTCATTCCTGCAAATAAGACAAGAGAAACCAAAGTAGACAATTCGGGGGACATTTGTAGCTAAACACTACTAAATATGCATAGAAATGCGTGCAAATGAAGTACAAAATACTTATATAAAATGCACGCATCAATTACGGGTCTATGATGTGTATAAATGTTTGTGTGAGGTTCTGACATCACGAGAAGTGTTATGGTGTGATAGTTATAAATTTGTCATCTAAATGTCTTGTAATATATGTTGGGTACAGTAACCTAATGGAATGATAATCAAAAGTGATAGTATGGGTGATCTGGCATGGCTAGTTATAATTGTATGTGTATTGATGATACATGTTTATTCCGTGAAATGGTAGGGATGATGTTCATGAGATTATTATCTGTATATTCTGTGTAATATGTTGCGTTGTGATCTAGTAAAGCGGTTTTGAGTAAGTTTTCTTGTCCGGGAAGTCGTCCTGAGTCAGTGTCTATGGGAATTATTTAAGTTGTGATGTTTATCGATGTGGTTGTTATGCCTCGGGTGGTGATCCGAGCATGGTACTTTGTGTTGTGATGCGGGTATTTTCGCCCTGCGGAGCGGCTGTTGGTGGCGGTGTTGCAATGCCGTCACCGGTTGTGGTGGAGTAGGCGAGATGATTACGATACGAGTTTTCAAAAGTACATACCAGTTATATATAGATTGTTGTTTTGTTTTCTGCTGCTTCTTGTGAGTTTCGGTTTGTACAGATACACGGTTGTTTTGTTTATTGATGTTTCTTACCAGTTTCAGCTTGGGAGTGAGGGTAGAGTATGATATGAAAGGGAGTTGGGTATGTTTTCGTTTTTGTTATGATATAGTAATATTCTGTTGATGGGACACATATGCGAGAGGTTGTTGGAGTACTTGTGATCTTCTTTTAGAGGAGGCATTGGTTGACATAGTAATGGTAAGTGATTTGTGGAACATGTGTTGTACTAATCTGGAAGTTGCAAGTGGTTTATAATCTTTTATTGGGACAGTGACTATAGGGTATTTGAAAGTAATATCATGTTAAGTTATGATGAGTTTGCGGTAATAAAAGAAAGGAACTTGAGGATCTAGTATGAGTGTGGGTAATAAGTGTGGATCGTGAGCTATGAGTATGGAGATAAGTGCATGTATAGAGGACTATGTCGTTTCGGCGGTAATAGGGAACAATTGAAGTTTTGATTATGCTAAGGATTTTATGGTACAAGTTAGGTGGTGTGCCGAATGAATTGAGGTATGAGAACTGTTTAAGTAAGAGAGCCTTGGAAATGGGAATGGTTATAGGTGTTGAGGTCATAGGCGGTTATCTTTGACATGCGGTGGTGATGAGGATAATGAGAAGATATAGCTCAAGATCTAGTATTTGTGAGTTACAAGGACATAAGATTTATCTTAAGAGGAGTAGGAGGCGATAAAAGAAGAATACTTCGATAGTGTCGACAGTTGGGTGATGATGTTTATGAGTTCGATAGTGTTGACAGTTGGATGATGATGTTATGAGTGGGAGTAAACTTCTAGGGTGAAGTTCCTTTTAAGGGTGGTAGAATGTAACATTCCGTTTGATGTTTATGAGTGTCTTGATATTGGATTTTCTAGTGGATAATATGTTAGTGAAACGGAGCTAGCGGCATTTGTGGATGGTAATTGGTAGTGTACGGAGTTAGTGTCGAGAGAGACTATAATGTAGTTGATACGATATCGTGAGCCATGTTGTGGAGGTAGGCATAGTTAGTGGAGTTGGTGTTAAGAGTTCATGTTTTATAGGTTGGAATTTTGTTTTGAGTACTTAGTTGCGTTGTTGTGTCTTGATCGAGTTAGTATGGTTGTTTTGAGTATGGGTTAAACTTTGGGACGAAGTTCCTTTTAAGGAGGGAAGACTGTAATACTACGGTTTTCTTTGTCTTTGGGTACTCTATCGAGTGGGGCTTACTCTGTCGAGTAAGTAAGTTGTTTTACGAAACAGTGTTCTGTTTGATGGGTACTCGATCGAGTAAGTGTAGCACTCGATCGAGTAAGGGTCACTCGATCGAGTAAGTTACTTTTACGGGTTGTTTTTGACGGGATTTGTTAATAACGCGAGATTAGTATATTAATCCTTCCGTCACTTTCTTTATCATTTCTCACCCTTTCTAAAACTTTCGAAGAGAAGAGAAGTTACGTTGTCATCATTCGTCGCGTTACTACCAAATCCCAAAGGATAAGGTGGTCGGATCGTCGTTTTCTTTACGTCGTTGAGTTCGTCATGTCAAGGGTAAGATCCTTGTATAGTTTTTATTATGTTTCATTGAGTTTAATTAAAACCTTAATTGGGTGATGTTTGGGGTTTTGGATGTTTTGTGTAGTGTTGGTAGTAATTGTATGTATACGTGTTATAGGAGGAGCATTCATAGAGGAGAAATTCTGATTAGCTTCTAGACGGTCCGTGGTGATTGCTATTCCAGGTAGGGTTTTTCTACTCAGTATTGATTACATGTTTGTGTTGGTAATTATCTGTTGTTGTTGTATCGTATTGGCATTGGATTCTGATTTGGTGATTGTTGGTAGTGTAGCGTGATTGTCTGTCTGTGGTTCTCGAGGTGCGTCCTCGGCTGAGTGGAATCACTTGTGGGAATGGCTTCACGCCCTTGATTCGCCTTCTGTGGAACCCGCCACAGAAGGGATGTGCACATTAATGAATATGGGTATATCGCTCGGATGAGATGAGCGGGGCTTAGGTGGGAATGAATGGCTGCGGTCCCCCACTGGCGGTGTGGAATACTTGTTGCGATGAGTATTGCGGCAGGACTACACACTTTCGTGTGTAGTCAGGTGTGTGGTGAAGTGATGAAGTTTGGGTTAATTGAATTGGTTGTGGTATTGTTTTATTGCAGTTGTTTGTTTTGTGTAATCGGTACTGACCCCGTTTAAATGATTTAAAAACTGTGGTGATCCATTCAGGGGTGGTGAGCAGTTGTCTAGCAGGTATTCTATTGATGCGCGCGGGATTAGCTGGGGATGGAGTTGCCACGAGTCTGATAGTAGTCTTATGCTGTGTTGTCTTTATACTTTTGTTACTTCAGTTGTAGTTTGGTTGTAGAATAGTTGTACTTTACTTTACTGTTGCCACGAGTCTGATAGTAGTCTTATGTTGTGTTGTCTTTATACTTTTGTTACTTCAGTTGTAGTTTGGTTGTAGAACAGTTGTACTTTACTTTACTGTTGGTTTTGTTATGTAATCACTTAAACTTAGTTATTAAAGTACGTTAGTTTATGGTTTATTTGATATACATTGCCTCGGGTAACCGAGTTGGTAGCATTCTGATGCTTTAAGTGGTCCTGGTAAGGCACTTGGAGTATGGAGGTGTTACACGTACCCTCACCCCTTACTCCAGATCTCTGTGAACATCCGTCTTCATTGGCATCCACGAGAGTCATTCTAGACATAGAATGCTAAGGGTAACGAGTTCTTAGTGTTCATGTCACTAATTTGTATCTTGACATGACACGAGGTATTCGAACGGTTCCAATTTCCCATAAAAATTGGTGGCGACTCCACAAATGCAAACGCTTATTCCCTGTGGCCCCGTGTCCACAGTTTGGCAACTCCTCTTGGGAGAATACACTTACGTGTTGCCAAGGGTGAAACTTGAACAAGGTTAGGGAATAGTTTATACGAGACAGTAGTCGGTTTTCATTACTCGACCTTTCTAGGTCGTTTTATTCGGCCTTCCTAGGCTAAACCCAACCCATTCGACCAATCGTCCCGTCTGAACGGTCCAAATTCTTATATGAGCCTAAAGATAGATAGAGGTTGACGTCAACCATACCGTGGTACATACTCCTGTTTGTGCCAAGGGCTTTCACTACTCGAGGAAATGGACTAGGAACCGACCTTACTCATGTTTGGCACGGACCTCTCCCCAGACCAGGGTTTGATTGCTTGGTATGACAACCCACCTTTTACACCAAAACCCTTTTAAATGCACTTAGCATACCGTTATAATGCCTGTATAAATGCTTGTATCATATGTGATCACCATTTTGTAAACAAAACCATGACGAAATTTTATAAAATAAAATCCTTTTCAAAATGTAAATATTTTCGAAATGGCCGAAATTAGCGCAAAATGAGTCGAAACTCTGTCAAATCTCCAGTCAAAATTCAGGCCTCAAAACCCCTTTCAAAAACCTCACTTCGAGTCAGCACTCCTACAACTACACTAGTTGCCTAGGACAAACATTTCAAGACTTTGTCATTTTCAAAACCTCACTTAACACAGTGGCACACTCCCACTTCACAAGTTGAGTCTTTTCCTTGAGTAAAGTGTGCTAGAATGGTCGATCGTGTTTTGATTCGTCATCAATTTCTTACCCAATTTCCAAGATGTCTGGAACTAGTACCACAAGTGTTAGTGGTCGACCCCAAAATGGTAATGATCAAATCCTAGCTGCGCTCGTCCGTCTCCAAACAAGCCAAGACCAAGCCTATGATCGCCTCAACGCTATTGAAGGTTGAATCGTTGCTGTAGAAACTAGACTCCCTCTTGCATAAAACGATATTCCTAGCGAGATCGTGCATGATAACCTTCCACCCTTTGTTGGACAATAAGAGACCAACCCTCCAATAGGTCCTACTGAAGCTAAAAAGCGACTCCAATACTTGGAGGAGCAACTAATGTACCTCAAGGGAGATGAAATCTACAGGGAGAATAATCGAAAGTATGAGGCCGTGAATGCCCAATTGCCAACCAACTTCAACATGACTGACATCCCAAAATTCAAGGGGCAGGAAAACCCTTTGAACCACATTCGTGCTTTCAAAGACTACATGTCTATCAAAGGCATCAAACGTGAGATGTTCTTAAGGATCTTTCCTTCATCTCTCGACACAATTCCTAAGCAATGGTTCTACTCTTTGGAACACAAGAAGATTGCCACTTGAGATGACGCTGCAATTGAGTTCGCTAAACAATACACGGATAATGTTGAAATCTAAGTCAACAAGCGTACTTTAGAGGTTCTTACCCAAAATGAAAAAGAAGGCTTCACCGACTTCCTAAGTAGTTGGAGGAAGACTTGCACACAACTTGTTGAACGTCCAGACGAGGCCACTCTTGTGGAAATGTTCGTGGATAACCTGAGACCCATTTATGCAAACAACTTGAGATACCAAAACATAACGTCTTTCAAAGATTTGACTGTACTAGGGACAAGAATTGAAGATGACATCCTTAAAGGACTCTTGTCCAAAACGGTAGGTCGTGGATATCAAGGCTCGACGAGTCGTTCTTATGGCTCTTCTAGCAAGACTGATGAGGTTAACCTTGGCGAATCATCTAAGAAGAATAATCCACAAAGGAAGTTCACAAATATTGGTGATTCATACTCCAACGCTCTGAAAAGATTGATGAAACAGGGTAAGCTCCAACCCATAGGACCTACACCTGACCAAGAAAAGAAGTCCAAATTTTGGGATGAGAATGCATACTGCGAATATCATAGAGGCAAGGGACACAATATAGAGAAATGTTTTAAGCTAAAACATTTTCTTCAAGATATGATCAAAGATGGTCGTTTACCCATACCTCCTGGAGGTAAGCCTAACAATACTCAGAATCCTCTTGGAATTCTGATGATTACAGATGAAGAATCCACCTTGGATTGTTCACACCTCATTTCTTCAGTCAAAGATGAAATTCGTGCATTAGAAATGAAGAGAGGTATTCCTCCATTTCTCCTACCATCACCAATTTCATCTTATAGGCAAGGAGTGTGAGTAGGCAAGTTGTAGAGTTGGAAGCTGTGGTAGAGTCTCTACGTAATCCCGACACCATACCTAGGGAAAACGTGTCACTAACCCCAAGTCTATCTCAAGGGTCCACAATGCAAGAGGTGATCGTAGTAGTTGATAACCTAGTTGAGCAAATAATCAGTCCGGAGGCTGAAATAATCAGATTGAGAGAGCTTAATATCGTCAATTGAATATGGGCCAACGACAGTGAAGATGAATGCCTCACAGAACACTACCTAGTCAAAGCTAGTGAGGATATAATCAAGTCTAGCGAAGATCAAGATATAGACCACCTTACTCGTTCAGGACGTCTGACAGGGCAGTCGTATACCTATCAAAAATAACCAACTGGCTCTAACTAATATAGCTAGGGAAGTCGGGTCGATCTCCACAGGGAGATGGGAAAATGTTAGCTTTGTCTAAGTTCGTCACGGTAACCAATTTGTTGGTTTGAATTTGATTTCTAAACTAAAGAGGTAAAGGAAAAGAAAAAGGGTAAAAGAATAAAGATTAAGCAAATAAGGAAGAAGCAGCTAAGACAGTCGGTTCACCATGATCATTCAGTCAAGCAATCTAGGTCTCAGGTCAATGCAAGTATAGTCTACGGGGCAGTGAATATCTCCTTCCGGTCTCAATTCGCCCTAAAGCACAAATAGCTTAGCTTCCGCCCTCACTACGGTGCCCTAATGTTCAATACGAGTCTCCCCCTTTCCAACCTTCCAGTCCAGGTCAAGGTTTACTATGATTCAAATTCCCCCAATTGCGTCGACTCAACTAGATAGATACAATTAATTGTAGCAATTAACAACAGAGACTACCCTAGCATTAACCTAATAAATCAATTGCTGTTCCTTCATAATCATGGATTCCCGAGTCTTAGCAAAAGGGAATTAGCTACGTATCATCATCATATCAACGACAACAATGCATAGATAATCGGAATTAAACATGGTATTAATGCTAATAGAGATTGAATAAAATAAAAATGAAAAGCAATAAGTGAAGGGAAGAATCAAAACAACAATTATGATTAAGAAATAAAAAGGAATAATAGTACCGATTACAAATCCGAATCCGAATCCGAGTATAAAAGAGTATAAAGACTAAAGAGGAGGGAAGCAGTGAGTAAGATGATGTGAGGAAGAGTTACGCAGTCTACTGTGTGATATATCACACGAGATTATCTTCCTAAACCTAATCCAATAGCCTAATTACAAAAGCCCATACGAAAATAGGCGGAAAAATACAATTTCAGGACAAACCACTCGATCGAGTGGAATAAAACCGCTCGATCGAGTAACTAAGCAACAAACCCTTCGATCGAGTGGAAATAAACCACTCGATCGAGTAACTCTTTATAATGCCTTCTCGATAGAGTAATATTTATGCTCGATCGTGTGATCTTCATGATATAAAGCATTCGATCGACTAGAAAAGTGGTCGATCGAGCTATTTTGGCACGTTAGGCACTATGACACCTTTCGAAATCAGCTCACGCGTCTTTAAAGTGATAGATTCCAAGCTCCGATCCCGTGTTCTCCATAAATGCATGCAAATGGGACGAGTTTAGGCTCGATTTATCTTCTTTTCGGTCTATACCTGCAATTTACACAAGACAAACCACAGTAGACTATTCGGGGGTATTTGTAGCTAGATGCCACGTAAAATAGTACAGAAATGCGTGTAAAAATGAGGTAAAAACCTTTTATAAAATTCACGCATCAAATCTCCCCAAACCAAACCTTTGCTTGTCCCCAAGCAAACTATGAATGCAACTAAGAATAAACAGTGGAACGGGACCAACGCATCAGCTACAAATCATCCGCCAAAACCAGTTTAATGCAACAACTAACTAAGTGGCAAGTGATAAGTGCAAAAAAATTAAATCAATGTTTCAAACTTACTGATCCGTCGACTTTGCAAGACTCAAAGATATCGGACTCTCACAGGTTACTCATCACTCAAATTTAAGCACAGGGTGAGTATATATGTGAAATATAGAAAGAAGTAAAGACACTCACCTAACTCGACCTATAAGAACATGCATGCAATTAACATGAATAAAGTCTTCTACAACCGTACATACGCATTCCAACCAAATTAATGACCAAGACACATGCCGAGGACTTACATTTGGGTAAGTGATGTAAGGGATAAGAAGGGCTAAGATGAATTTGGAATTGTGGAGTTAATAGCCAGGCTAGCAACAACGAATCCAAATATTGAACTGCATCCCAACTTCGTACTCAATATAACAATACAAAACAGTGCAAATTCGATGTACTCAACTCACAAAACACCATAAACTTGTCAACTGTCAACTCCCCATAAGATATAAGTAAGACATGGGAGTAAAAATCATCTACACAAATTTTCATTTTTCGCATATGATTTTTTTTTTCTTTTTTTTTTTTTTCATATTTCCAATTCTTTTTTTCATTTTTTTTTCTTTTTCACAACATTTTATTTCTTTTCATTCCCTTCGATTCTTCCACCGACTTCTGAAATCAGATATATAACCAAACTGCAGTAAAGCATTCCAAACAGCTACTCATCCCTAGCTTGGCTAGGGTAGGAAAAATTATAGAATGTAGCTAATAGGATAAAAAAAAGGCAATTTGGCTATGTGAGGCTCATGGGTAGAATGAAATAAAAGGGAACTGCCTCTCCTACATGTGTCACCATCCACAGACCGAATGCATACAGGTATTAAGAAGACTAGACTCATGCTTATGCAAATTAATGTTACATGCCTTACAGAGAGTACTACTCACATCCTAAATGAAACCGGTCATGAATGTCACCAGTTTATAAAGCTCTAACCTCAGAATGTAATGTAGCTTGCCAATATATGAGTCAAGTCTATTTGTTCAGATAAGAGAGAAACAAAAACTCGTAGATTATGCACATTATCATGCCAACAGTATGTTAAGAATATGCAGGGCTAAGGTAAGGATTCAAAGTAGTGATAAGTGCATATTTTATACATTTTAACCTCTTATATTAGTTTGATTTTACATATCATTTTAGCACTTATCAAAGTGTTTTTAAGCTAATATTGTGTTTCTAGTGCAATTGTGTGTTCAAGTGTGTTTTGTAGGAAAATGAGCTAAATGAGCTAAAGTACTATAAAATGTGCTAACACTAGAAGCAAGGCTAAGTATGAGAGCAAAATTGGACTAAGTGTTGGAAGTGCATGGATTTTGCATGAAGAAAGTGTTGGATCAAAATGAAAATGCAAGCAAAGTCAATGTGCAAGTCAAAGCCCAAAAATTCAAGTCCAAAATGTGGTGGAAAATTTGGATGCTAAAGAAGAGCTTAGGATGCCAAAATACTTAAGATTCCCTCCTTAATGCTCTTAACCACACTCATAAACAAGACATTAAAGCACCAACTTTGGATACCTTGAGCATTAAACCAAGAATTGAAGAGAAAATTAAGAGTGTGCTTAGGATGCCATTTTGGATTCCTCTACAAACTTTGCTCTCTTATTTCCTATATAAAGGATGCTAATCACACACATTCGGACACACCATTCACATTCATACACAATTTCTCATAATTCTCTCTAAATTTAGTAGTTAGTTTAGATTAGCTCTAATTTTAGTTTAGTTTAGATTTTATCTATGTTATTTACATTTCCCATTTACATTTCAAGTTATAAAACAATTCATATTTACAAGTTATTTATATTACAATTATTGTTCTTCCATTTCCATTTCCATTTCCATTTCCGATTGCAAGGTAATTTCTTATTCATATTTTCATTATGTTTGCCATTTCATTTATCATTAGTTTAATTTAAATTTTCACAATGTTAGAATAATTTACCTTTGTCTAGGGAATAAAGAAAGCCATGCATGATTAAGTAATTTGTAAATGTCAAAATAAGGATAAGTTATTATTGTATAAGTGTTTCTATCACATGTTTGCACCATAATGTTTAATCTATGTTTAAAGGCCTTATTCATTGATTAAGTTTGTTCATTCGTTCTAAAAGTCGAGAGGCATGGAATTGAATTAGACTAAGCATGTGTAGTAGGACGACCTAGTCATGGACGAGAGTTTCTCTAGGACCCGGTCTATGGTTGACACTAATATCGTAAGGTGGGTGTCTTTAAGCCTAAACATTTATCGTAAAATCAACTTCCTAACTTGGCATGAGCATTTACATAATTAGCATGCGTGACCCGACCTCCCTAGACATTTTCTTTATTATTGTTTTGTCATTACATCACTTCAACCCAATCAATCAATTGATAATCTACCAAGGTAAAATTCAATCCATAACAATTAATTAATAACTCCCGTCTCCTTTGGGTTCGACCCCTAAGTACTACATTCATTTGTTGTCTAGGGTATAAATATTATCTTTGCATAGGTGTGCGACCGCCTATCAAATTTTGGCGCCGTTGCCGGGGAGACGGTTTTGTTTGGTAATTAGTTGTTGAATTTTATCTTATTTTATTTGTCTCGAGGAACACTTGTTCCTTGGGATCTTTCTCACGGTTTTCTTGTAGTTTTAGTGCCTTTTTCAGGTGGTAAAACTATCTCAAGGGGATCCTCATATTCGTGCAATGGGTGTATTTCCTTTCTTGCAACAACAAAACCAACCTTTCCATGACTATTTGTCCCAATTTGACGAATACGTTAATCATATTGCTTCTCTTGGATTCATTTACAATGAATATGAATTGGGTCAGGTTGTACTTGAAGGAATGGATTCCGAGTCCCGTGATTTGGCTCTTTACATGAGTTGTGAGAGTGTTTACTACAAGAGTGCGAGGAGCTTTGGGTATTCCTAAGGTTCATGGTCGAACAATGTCGGGAAGTAGCTCGCCAAGAAAATTTAAGGCGTGTCGTAGAAGAGTTCACAATGCTTACTCAAGTTTATTGGGAGCAACAAGCTTCTAAAGTCCGTTCCTTAAAAAGGCTAGGAGACATGCTCCTAGAAATGCGAGAAGAAAATGAGCGATGTATCGAAACTTCTACTCTTTCACCTTCCCAATGTGAGTCTTTTGCTCCTAATAACTTAGATTTATTGGAAGACGATGATGATGGTCCGAGTGTTTCTTTTGAAATTCCCCTTAACATCACTCCAATTGACCATTTAGAGACTCATGTTAATGACATTGACCTTGTAGTAGATGACACCCATAACATGGATGTTGTTGGGCCCGATTTTAATGACACGGATAAGGTTACACCCGAACCTTTGGAAACCCTTGAAATTCCTTTCACGGAGGATATAGTCGACCCAATTGTGGTTGATGCGGGACTTCATGATGAGCCTATCAAGAATAAGTGGGAAGAACCAATCATTTCCAAAGAGACTCGCCCCCTTGATTTTTCATGTCACCAATTTAAGACCATTTATGATGATATGTTATGCACTAACAATTTGTTTCATGGTCTTAAGCATGATGCTCCATCTCTTGCTGACGAGTGGAGTGATACGGTGGTTCTCTTTGAAATCTCGGATGCGCATTTTGATAAGATTTATCCTACTTTATCTTTGATCTTTCAAGCTAATATCTTATCAATTGCGTATATATGCTTTTGTATTGCCCATGCACAGGTATATGATTTACTTCTAAGGGCATTGACGTGCTTTTTAGAGGACGATGGAGGATCCATTAGAAAAAAAATAGTTTGTTTTTATTTCACTTTTTACGCAATTTCATGTTTTATTAGAATTAGGAATAAATTTTAGACTATTTAGCTATTTTGAGTTGTAGGTGTTTGAAGAGGAGAAGAGGCGTTTTGAAGGATAGCATACTACCCCATGTTGTAACCCCGTTCGGGGTCGTAACATTTACGTTTTTTTTTTTTAAAAAAAAAAAGAAAAAAAAGAAAAAAAAATTAAAAAAAAAAAAGTCAACGGTCAACCCCGATCGGGGTTGACCACCCCGATCGGGGTCGTGACTTTCTTCCTTATTGCGCGTTTTAATAAAATACGGGATATGCTAATCTTTTCCATATGCTTCAAAAGAAAAGGTCGGTACTCCTTCTCTCTATTTTTCTTCATTTCTCAATCAAATCACCTCCGAAAACCTCTATTAACATGAAGGACAAAGTACCCACCGAAATTTTGACCCCTTTCTTGATGATTTGCTAAGTGGAGGAATCCCCCAATGTTTCTGCTAGCTTGGGGGAGGCTCGTTAGTCTAGTAAGTTTTCTTTCCTTTGCATTTTAGTTTATTTCTCGCAACCCATTAAATTTGACCTCTTGTCGTTCTTGTTTATGTGCTTTGAACCATTTTTGTGGTTTAGTTGAGTAATCTAATTGTTGGCACATTGAGGAGAATGTTATGTTTAGCTTGGGGGGAGATTGCATTCGCATATTAGTTAGTTTGCATTTAGTTAGTATAGATTTAGTGAGAATTTTTGAAAAATTTATGTGAATTTTTGCTTCTCATTCTTTGCTTGTCCTATTTATGCCCTCTTGTTTGTCCCATTTTTGGCTTGATAGCTCTTGATTCGCTACTTTTGACGGGATATAGCATGCATGGGGATGTCTTGACATAGTAGGTGGAAGATGGAAATTAAACCAAGTAGGCTTGATCTTGACTTTTGGCAAGCTACAAATTTGGTAAGGTAGAACCTCCTTAAAGGCCATTTCATCTTTATTTGGTCTCACTTAGGTGAGTGGTAGGTCTCCTTATAGTGTGTGCTACATCAAAACGCACAAGTATGGTCTTTAATTCATCTCTTTAAGCATTACTTTCATTTTGCTATGCATTTTTGAAGCCCTTCACTTTGATAAATTAGCCCATTTTCTAGCCTCTTTCACATGTTCTTTTTCCCTAGCTACATATAAATAGCCTACCCTTGTTAATCTAGTAGCTAAGTTCTTTTGGTGATGGGATGCTCAAAATTGGGATGATCTTTAAAATCTATATCATTGTGAAATTGGTTTGCCGGATATGTCATTGTTTTCCAAAGTTATGAAAAAAAGAATTGAAGCAAGAAAAGAAAAAAAAATCCGAAAAGAATGAAAAAAAAAAGAAAAAAAGAGAAAAAGAAAAAAAATGAAAAAGAATAAAGTGATGTAATTTGGAAGAAAGGAAGAAGAGGTTGTGTTATTAAGAGTTCTCATGTATTTATCAATATCTTATGGAGAATTTCTCATGATTAGTAATGTAAGAAGTCATTTGTCAATTTGATTTCTATTTGGGTTATTTGGGTTGGATTAAGCATTCTTTTATGGTTGTTGCTAGCTTAACCTTAGCTCCACATACCATAATTCTTTTGTTCCCCCTTATTTCCCATGTCACAAAAAGCCTTCTTCTTACCCTTTGGCTTCACATTTTGCTTGCATTTGATTGTTTTAACTTATGATTTGATTGTTTACCATATTAAGATTGCGGGCACATTCTCATGAGTCGAGGATAGCTTGAGTGATTATTCACAAAAATGTCCTTTACACAAAATTGAGTTATGAGTGGATCGTGAGAGTCCGAAAGTCAAAAGATCATGCAAGAGCCAAAAAGTTTACTTGAAGTCATCCATGCTACGCCGTCATGTAAATTTCATCCATGATTTTGCTTATCCTTATGCCCATGTTGTTTCGGGATTTGAATCAATTGCTTGTTAGCTACTTGGGATTTGCAATGTTGGGATGATCTTGCTTGAGGACAAGCAAGGATTTAGCTTGGGGGAGTTTGATAAGTGCATATTTTATACATTTTAACCTCTTATATTAGTTTGATTTTACATATCATTTTAGCACTTATCAAAGTGTTTTTAAGCTAATATTGTGTTTCTAGTGCAATTGTGTGTTCAAGTGTGTTTTGTAGGAAAATGAGCTAAATGAGCTAAAGCACTATAAAATGTGCTAACACTAGAAGCAAGGCTAAGTATGAGAGCAAAATTGGACTAAGTGTTGGAAGTGCATGGATTTTGCATGAAGAAAGTGTTGGATCAAAATGAAAATGCAAGCAAAGTCAATGTGCAAGTCAAAGCCCAAAAATTCAAGTCCAAAATGTGGTGGAAAATTTGGATGCTAAAGAAGAGCTTAGGATGCCAAAATACTTAAGATTCCCTCCTTAATGCTCTTAACCACACTCATAAACAAGACATTAAAGCACCAACTTTGGATACCTTGAGCATTAAACCAAGAATTGAAGAGAAAATTAAGAGTATGCTTAGGATGCCATTTTGGATTCCTCTACAAACTTTGCTCTCTTATTTCCTATATAAAGGATGCTAATCACACACATTCGGACACACCATTCACATTCATACACAATTTCTCATAATTCTCTCTAAATTTAGTAGTTAGTTTAGATTAGCTCTAATTTTAGTTTAGTTTAGATTTTATCTATGTTATTTACATTTCCCATTTACATTTCAAGTTATAAAACAATTCATATTTACAAGTTATTTATATTACAATTATTGTTCTTCCATTTCCATTTCCATTTCCAATTGCAAGGTAATTTCTTATTCATATTTTCATTATGTTTGCCATTTCATTTATCATTAGTTTAATTTAAATTTTCACAATGTTAGAATAATTTACCTTTGTCTAGGGAATAAAGGAAGCCATGCATGATTAAGTAATTTGTAAATGTCAAAATAAGGATAAGTTATTATTGTATAAGTGTTTTTATCACATGTTTGCACCATAATGTTTAATCTATGTTTAAAGGCCTTATTCATCGATTAAGTTTGTTCATTCGTTCTAAAGTCGAGAGGCACGGAATTGAATTAGACTAAGCATGTGTAGTAGGACGACCTAGTCATGGACGAGAGTTTCTCTAGGACCCGGTCTATGGTTGACACTAATGCCGTAAAGTGGGTGTCTTTAAGCCTAAACATTTATCGTAAAATCAACTTCCTAACTTGGCATGAGCATTTACATAATTAGCATGCGTGACCCGACCTCCCTAGACATTTTCTTTATTATTGTTTTGTCATTACATCACTTCAACCCAATCACTCAATTGATAATCTACCAAGGTAAAATTCAATCCATAACAATTAATTAATAACTCCCGTCTCCTTTGGGTCCGACCCCTAAGTACTACATTCATTTGTTGTCTAGGGTATAAATATTATCTTTGCATAGGTGTGCGACCGCCTATCAAGTAGCGTCAAAATTCAAACGTTCCGACTCAAATTAAACGTGAAAATTTGTGAATTTTTGAAATTTTCTAATTTTTTTGAATGGTATGTGATTTTTGAAATAAAAACAACGATGCATGCTAAAATGAATAAACGTACAAACGAAAATGCAAGAAAACATGCAGACACAGATATGGATGCATACCTCCCCAAACCAAACCGTACAATGCCTTCATTGTACCAAAAATAGGGAAAGAAATGCAAACAAAGGAGAAAAGGATAACTGGAGTCGGAATACTTACAAGACGGCGTGAATAGGGACCTCCCCAAACCGACCATGAACATTGGAGGTTATAGGTGGTCACACAGCAGCTCAAAGGACGAAAATTAGCTACTGGAAGACGAAATGGCTCAATCGAGTGACTTGGGACTGCTCGATCGAGTGGTTTGGTGTCAAAAATGCTCGATCGAGTGACTTGAAACAGCTCGATCGAGTGATCGTGGTTTTGCAGCTTGTCGATCGAGTAGAAATGTTAATCGATCGAGAGAAACTCTTGGCAAAAGTGCTCGATCGAGTTGTAAAACCGCTCGATCGAGTAACTGCACCTGCAAAACACGTACAAGAAGCATAGGAAATGTATAGAAAGCATAGTTTGGCGTCTAAAGTTCGAAAAACAGTTAAATGAAAGTAAATAAATTCAACAAAAATACAACAAAACAGTCTGGGTTGCCTCCCGGAAAGCGCCAGTTTAAGAGGTCCCGCACGACCTTTATGGCATCAATTAACTGGCGCGTCAAGCTCGTCGAAGTACAAGACTTCAACACGATTGTCTGCTTCATTTGCTTCGTGATAATGCTTCACATATTGCCCATTCACCTTGAACCGATTTTCCTCTGGACCTTCTAGCTCAACGGATCCAAATTTAGTGACAGCTGTCACTGTATAAGGGCCACTCCACCTGGACTTCAGCTTGCCAGGAAACAATCGCAGTCGGGCATTAAACAGCAACACCTTCTGCCCGACATGAAATTCCCGAGGTAGAATTCTTTTGTCATGCCATATCTTCGTCTTTTCCTTGTAAATGCGCGAGCTATCATAGGCATTAAGCCTAAACTCCTCCAATTCATCTAGCTGCAAAAGATGGTTCTGACCACACAACTTAGGATCAAAGTTAAGTTGACGAATTGTCCACCAAGCCTTACATTCCAACTCAACAGGTAAATGACATGATTTCCCATAAACTAACCGATAAGGTGATGCACCAATCGGTCTCTTAAAGGCAGTTATGTAAGCCCATAATGTGTCTTCCAATTTAAGACGTCAGTCCTTCCGTGATTTAGAAACTACCTTAGACAAGATCTCTTTAATATCTCGATTAGAGACCTCAACCTGACCACTAGTTTGGGGATGATACCCCAAACCACGCCGGTGTTGAACACCAACTTTAGACAGAATGGAAGTTAGTGTCTTTTCTTTAAAGTGCATTCCCCCATCACTAATGACGACCATAGGGACACCAAATCGGGGAAAGTTGACCTTTTTGAAAATCTTAATCACGGTCTTGGCATCATAATGGGGTGAAGCAATTGCCTCAACCCACTTAGACACATAATCAACAGCTACTAAAATATACCTGTTACCTTTACTAGATGGGAACGGTCCCTGGAAATCAATGCCCCGGACATCGAAAACCTCAACCACTAAGATACCATTTTGTGGCATCTCATGTCTCTTTGAAATATTCCCAGATCGTTGGCAGGCATCACAAGCTGAAACAAAAGACTTAGCATCAGCAAACAAAGAAGGCCAGTAAAACCAGACTGAAGTACCTGAGCCACGGTGCGCGATGGACAGTGGTGACCACCATAGGAGGATGAGTGACAGCCTTCCAGGACTACTTTGGCCTCCCACTGCGGAATACACCATCTATAGAGACCGTCTGCACATTCCTTAAACAAATAAGGATCATCCCAAAAATACTGCTTAGCGTTATACAGAAAACGCTTCCCTCTGCTGATGAGAAAGGTCAGGCGGCAGCTTGCCACTGACAACGTAATTAGCTATATCTTCATACCAAGGTTCTTGGTTAACAATAGAATACAATACGGCAAATAAAGAATCATCGGGAAAAGACTCATCAATAGGTAAAGAATCTTCTCCCTCTTGCCGTGACAGTCGCGACAGATGATCAGCTACAACGTTCTCAGCTCCTTTCTTATCTTTTATCTGCAAATCAAACTCCTGAAGAAGGAGTATCCATCTCAATAGCCGTGGTTTAGCTTCCTTCTTAGCCAGAAGGTGCCTCAGCGCTGCATGGTCAGTAAAAACAGTAACTTCTGACCCAATCAAATAGAAACAAAATTTTTCTAAGGCATAAACTACAGCTAGCAGCTCTTTTCAGTAGTGGTGTACTTCACTTGAGCCTCATCCAGAGTTCGGCTCGCATAGTAAATTACATTCAAAGCTTTGTCTTTCCTTTGGCCTAGCACCGCTCCTAGTGCATAATCACTGCATCACACATTATCTCGAACGGCAAATCCCACTCGGGAGGCTGTATTATCGGCGCAGATACCAAAGCTTGCTTTAACCTATTAAAAGCAAAAAGGCAGTCGTCAGTAAATACAAAAGGGGCATCCTTAAGTAGCAGCTGTGTAAGTGGTTTAGCAATTTTTGAAAAATCCTTAATAAACCGGCGATAAAAGCCGGCGTGACCAAGCAAACTCCTCACTCCTTTAACATTAACAGGAGGAGGTAATTGCTGAATCACTTCCACTTTTGCTTTATCAACTTCTATTCCTCTATCAGAAACTAAGTGCCCTAAGACAACTCCATCGTTGACCATAAAATGGCACTTCTCCCAGTTAAGCACAAGGTTAACCTCAATGCCGCGCAGGAACACTTTATCAAGGTTAGACAGACAATTAGAAAAATCACTTCCATAAACACTAAAATCGTCCATGAAAACTTCCATAATAGACTCAATATACTTTGAAAATATCCCCATCATGCACCTTTAAAAGATGGCAGGGGCATTACATAAACCAAAAGGCATCCTGTGATAAGCAAACACGCCCTAAGGACAAGTAAAAGTAGTCTTAGCTTGATCATCTCGGTGAATAGGGATCTGAAAGAACCCGAAATACCCGTCTAAATAGCAGAAAAATTTATGAGAAGCTAACCTTTCTACCATCTGATCAATAAAAGGAAGGGGAAAGTGATCTTTCTTGGTGGCGGCATTCAGCTGTATGTAGTCTATACACATCCGCCAACCAGTCGCTACTCTAGTTGGTATTAACTCATTTTTGTCATTCCTAACCACAATAGTCCCTCCTTTCTTAGGAACTACCTGTAGACACCTCATTTCTGCACCTCTCGCAAAACACCCGGTGATGATTGGGCCGCATGTTTGGTACGCGGAACGATTTGTGACAGTTCATAAGTTTATCGTCAAGTGATTGCTCAAATATAAATGTCTACCTCTTAGTTGTCATCTACGTGCCGATACGGTCGTTTTGGCAGTAATTAGAGTACATTTGGAGTCCGAGTCCAAAATCGTCTCCATTTTCCGATAAGTGTCAAATCCCGAGTCAGAATGTTTTGGAATGTTCCGGATATTTCTATTCCATATTTTACAATCTTTAATCTTTGGCAAACAATTTCCCGTAATATTCACATAGGATATTAAGGAAAACCAAATTATTCCGTCCTACCATAACTCAAACATGGAAATCTTTCTTCCGCAGGAGGAAACCACTTGGGAACAGACGCAGCAGGTGTTGCGCCTCTTCCAAGAGACGCAGTGGTTGCTGCACCTCTTCCCAGGTCCTATTCTGCGTAGTTTTCGTATCTTTTTCATATCTTTCCGAGATTCACTTCCAAAGACTCTCCGAAACCCTATTCCTTCACGTGATTAGTATAAATAGGAGCCTTCGCTCCTCATATTTCTCACGCGAGTGTCCGCCCTTCTCTTCTCCCTTTGCATTCTAGACCTTTGTTCTTACTTTTTGGCGTCTACGTGCTTGATCTTTCGACCACGTAAGCTCGGATCCTTCTGAGTAGCAGCCTCGTTTGCATGACCGACCAATTTGACCAACTACACATCAATTAACTTAATCAACTTTAATCGTTTTCCTCTTACGAGGGCACTTTCTTTGCATTCGCGTCGAGCATCACTAGTCGATATCTTAGTCCTTCTCGTTTCGTCAAACATGTAAGTCTGAGGGTGTAAAATCTCTCTTTTATTTATTGTATTTTACTTATTGTATCATCATATTGTAAGATTTATGTCGATAGTACCTCTTAAAACCGATTTCTAAAACCGTGCTTTAAAATCTCTTTTTACGGATTTCCAGTAGACAGACGTCGAGAAAAGACGCAGTAACTGCTGCGCCTCTTCGAAAGAGCGCAGTACCTACTGCGCCTCTTCTCGAGGCTGCCGCAGTTCCTGCTTCTTTTCTTCTTCCTTCGTCCTCTGTGATTCGTCAAATTCTTATTTCTTTTATTTGTTTCTTGTTGATTCTTCGTCATATTAACATAATAATTCACATGTATATTATTTATCATTCATTAACATGTTTAATCCACCATTAAATTCGACTTAAATCTCAAGTAATCAATATTTGCGGGTTTTCGTCATTAAATTCAATCCGGGTTTTAGAGATTCGATTTGTTCATATTGAGTTTCTGGAATTCATCGTTGGCATATTTGTATCTGTTCATCATCATATGTTCGTCATTAATTCGTCATGATTAGTTTAATTTAATTTAGTTTGCTAATTATTAATCTCGTTCATTCATGTAATTAATCCACCTTAATTCCGTCTCATCCATGTTTTACTGTTTTCATGACTCATTCATATGTTAAATAACCTATTAATCATTTCCATCCGAGTAAATAATTTTAATCGATCATTAAATTGATCAACGAGTATTAACAACATGCAATTAAAACTTCACGACGGAATTGGTCAGAATGACGCAGCGTCTGCTGCGCCTATTCCAAAGGACGCAGCTCTGCTGCGCCTGTTCCGGGTTGAATTCTGTCCCTGAACTCCGTTTCTGCTTTGACTTAGCTAATTATTTTACGTATAATTAATTATTAACCGTATTATCACCTTCTGATCTGTTCGTTAATACTTTTATTTCTTTATTCTTTTATTCTTTTCTCAAATTATCCGTTTTAGAGGTATTTCGACATAAATCACCTAATCCCTTGTAATTATTGTAATTTTCATTATTGTATTATTTATCACATTTGTATGATTTATTTACGTGTTTTCACATGTAATTGAGCATTAAATCCCACTTCGACATTAATTGTTTGCTAATTACGTGTCAACCGACTTAGTATTAATTCTCACATGCTAGGATTAAAACATGAATGTTGCATTGCATGCATACAATCGACGATATATCGAGTACGAATAACTTCCCTAATCATTAGTAGAGGCCGCTATCGAGGCGGGCGGGATTAGGTGTTCGATCAAAAGAGCTTCCTAATACGTACCCTCACCCCTTACTCCAGATCTCCGTGAACACCCGTGTTCATTGGCATCCACGAGAGTCATTCTAGACATAGAATGCTAAGGGTAACGATTGCTTAGTGTTCATGTCACTACTTTGTGTCTTGACATGACACGAGGTATTCGAACGGTTCCAATTTCCCATAAAAATTGGTGGCGACTCCAACAAAAATGCAAACGCTTGTTTCTCCTCTCTCCCAAGCGCCCCCGTGGGCCCCCCGCTGTCCACAGTTTGGCGACTCCGCTGGGGATAATACACTTACGTGTAGCCAAGGGTGAAACTTGAACAAGGTTAGGGAATAGTTTGTACAAGACAATTGTCGGTTTTCATAACTCGGTCTTCCTAGACCGTTTATTCGGCCTTCCTAGGCCCGACCCAACCTATTCGACCAATCGTCCCGTCTAAACGGTCCTAATTCTTATTTGGGCCTAAGGATGGATAGCGATTGACGTCATCCATACCATGATGCTTACTCTTGTTTGTATCAAGGGCCTTCACTACTTGAGGAAATGGACTAGGAATCGGCCTTACTCTTGTTTGGTACGAGCCTCTCTACAGACTTCGGGTTTGATGGTTCGGTATGGCAACCCACCCTTTAAACCAAAACCCTCTTAAATGCACTTAGCATCCCGTTATAATGCTTGTATAAATGCTTGTACATTACATGATCACCACTTTCTAAACAAAACCATGACGATTTTTCAAAAATCAAAACCCCTTTTCTTAATCAAAATTTCGAAATAGGCCATTTGATTAGCGCAAAATCCAGTCGAAACTCTGTCCGTTTGTCAAGTCAAAATTCGGGCCACAAGCCCATTTCAAAACCTCACTTCGAGTCCACTCCAACAACTACACTATAGTTGACTAGGATACACATTTTCAAAATCTTTGTCTTTTTTCAAAACTCACTCAACACAAGTGGCACACACCCACTTCACGAGTCAAAACATTTCCTCTTTTAGCAAGTGTGTAGAATGGTCGATCATGTTTTGATTCGTCGTCGATCTCTTATCCAGTTCCAAGATGCCGGGATCCAGTGAAACAAACCTCAACCAACTTCAAGATGGTAATGATCGAATCCTAGCCGCGCTAGCCCAAATGCAAGTTACCCAAGACCAAGTCTATGACCGCCTTGAGATCATCGAGGGCCGGATCTATGCCGTAGAGGGAAGGTTACCTTCCCACGAAAGTGAAGTAATAGGTGACTCCGAGAATGAATCCAAGGATGAAAATCCTCTCATGGGGATGACTGTAGCTGAGAAAAGACTCCAATACTTAGAGGAGCAATTGATGTACCTTAAGGGGAATGACATTTATAGAGAGAATAACCGCAAGTACGAGGCCATTGATGCCAAATTACCAACCAACTTCAACATGACGGATATCCCTAAATTCAAGGGTCATGAGAACCCTTTGAACCACATCCGTGCTTTCAAGGATTACATGTCTATCAAAGGCATCAAACCCGAGATGTTCTTAAGGATCTTTCCTTCATCTCTTGACACTATCCCAAAGCAATGGTTCTACTCTCTAGATCATAAGAAGGTCGCTACTTGGGAAGATGCTGCAATCGAATTTTCTAAACAATATGCGGATAATGCCGAGATCCAAGTTAACATGCGCACTCTAGAGGTTCTTACCCAAAATGACAAAGAAGGATTCACCGACTTCCTAAGTAGGTGGAGGAAGACTAGTACCCAACTAGTTGAACGCCCGGATGAGGCTACCCTTGTGGAGAAGTTCGTGGATAATCTCAAACCCATTTATGCCAACCACTTGAGGCACAAAAACATCAAAAGTTTCAAAGACTTAACTGTACTGGGAACGAGGATCGAAGATGACATCCGTAAAGGACTCTTGTCCAAAACAGTAGGTCGTGGATACCAAGGCACAACAAGTCGTTCATACGGCACCGTTAGCAAGACCGATGAGGTTAACCTTCTCGAGCCATCCAAGAAAACTACCCCACCAAGAAAATTCACAAATCTTGGGGACACTTACTCCAACGCTCTAAAAAGGCTAATGAAGCAAGGCAAACTCCAACCCATTAGACCTAATCCCGAACCCGAAAGGAAATCCAAATTCTGGGACGAAAACTCGTACTGTGAATATCATAGAGGCAAGGGGCATGACACAGAAAAATGCTACAAATTGAAAAATGTGCTTCAAGACATGATTGAAGATGGTCGATTGCCAATACCGCCGGGAGGTAAACCCAACAACACTCAGAATCCTCTTGAGGTTCTAGTGATTACAAGTGACGAATCTACCTTAGATTGCTCACATCTTATCTCCCCGAAAGAGGAGGTGATCAATGGGGTATGGACAGATAGCGAGGAAGATGTCTACCTCCAAGATCTTCCCTTAATCAAGAGCGCCTAAAGCATCATAGATGAGATCATTACCACACTTGGCACGGAAATCAACGCAAGTCAACAGAAAGGATGGAGAAAATCAATCAAGTGGACCAACAACCAAGGAAGACTCTTCAAGCTCACCACTGGAGAAGGAGAGATGTTCAAAGGATAACCAGAAGACGATAAGTTCGAGTCGGAGTCGGAGTCAGAGTCGGAGTCTAGAGAAGTCACTAGAAAGTCTCTTCCTGTCGTCATCCCCACTCCCTTTGTTTCTCCTAGCTTAGCCTCGAGTAGTCACAGTATTTCGGGAAATGTCCCAACTACTGTCCCTTTGCCGCCACTGACCATGGATCAGTTGGCTTCTTTGTTTCAACTTTACTCAAACTTTAATATGAATAAATCAGGTTAACTTACTCTTTGTGTTATCTTGAGTGCAATTACATTTACGATGATACGAGGATGACCAAGACCCAGACTCAATCGAAATACCTCCCTACGTAGCCAAAGAAATACTACAGGAAGGGGAAGGGGGACCAGTAATAGAAGACACCGAACCCATCAACGTAGGAACCGAACTAGAACCCCAAGAACTTAGGATAGGGACTACCTTGAGCTCTACCGAAAGGGCCGACTTCATAGACCTTCTAAACGAGTTCAAAGATGTTTTCGCTTGGTCCTACAAAGACATGCCAGGAATCGACAGGGATATCGCCGAACATAGAATTCCGATAAAGCCAGGTTTCAAACCTGTGAAACAGAAGCTTCGCCGAATGAGAACGGAATGGGCTCTCAAGATTAAGGAAGAAGTCGATAAGCAATTCAAAGCCGGGTTCATCAAAGTTTCCGAGTATTCTGACTGGGTAGCCAACATAGTACCTGTACCCAAAAAGGATGGGAGAATCCGTGTTTGTGTTGATTTTAGGGACTTAAACAAAGCAAGTCCTAAAGATGATTTCCCTCTACCACACATCGACATACTGGTGGACAATACTGCAGACCACGCATTACTATCCTTCATGGATGGGTATGCGGGTTATAATCAAATCAAAATAGCCATGGAAGATATGCATAAGACCGCCTTTGTCACTCTATGGAGGAACCTACTGCTATACAGTGATGCCGTTTGGATTGATCAACGCCGGAGCTACATGTCAACGCACCGCAACTACACTCTTACATGACATGATGCACAAAGAAGTTGAGGTATACGTAGACGACATGATTGTCAAGTCCAAGGAGGCACCGCCGGAGCTACATGTCAACGCACCGCAACTACACTCTTACATGACATGATGCAAGATTACGAAAGTACAATATGAGGCTCAATCCTCAGAAATGCACCTTCGGAGTAACATCTGGCAAACTCTTGGGATACGTCGTTAGCCAACGAGGTATAGAAATAGACCCTTCCAAGATCAAGGGTTTGATCGAAATGCCACAACCTCAAACAGAAAAAGAAGTCAGAGGATTCCTGGGAAAAGTGCAGTATATAAGTCGATTCATATCGAAACTCACCATGATTTGCGAGCCTATCTTCAAGAAGCTCAAGAAAACAGACCACACCATGTGGGATGACGATTGTCAAAAGGCATTTGATCGGATAAAGGAAATATTGGCTAAACCACCAGTGCTCATGCCACCTCAACGAGATCAACCTCTTGGTTTATATCTCACAGTAACCGAAACAGCCATGGGTGCCATGCTAGCTCAAACCGTAAGAAGTTCTTGGAGTACGAGTGTAAATACTCACAACTCGAAAAGACATACCTCGCTCTTATGTGGGCGACGAAGAAGCTACGCCATTACATGCTTAGCTACTCTGTCAAAATATACTCCAAAATGGATCCAGTCAAATACCTCTTTGAGAAACCCGTCCTCAACGGACGCCTAGCAAGATGGACTCTAATGCTCTCAGAGTTCGATCTCAAATATGTGCCTCTGAAAGTTATAAAAGGGCGCGCCGTTGCCGAATTCTTCGCAGAAAATCCCATCAATGACACACGAACGATAGATACTTGGTCGTTTCCAGACGAGGATATACTCCAAACTGACGTAGAATCCTGGGACCTTTATTTTGATGGAGAATCAAATATAAGAGGATTTGGAATAGGAGTATTGCTCATTTCTCCTGAAGGTGAGCATACACCAATCTCTGTCAAACTCGACTTCGAGGTGACAAATAACGCTGCAGAATACGAAGCTTGTCTCATTGGACTACAAGCGGCAGTGAGTTTGGGCATCAAAAATCTTCGAGTACATGGAGATTCATCCTTGATCATCAACCAAGTTACAGGGTCTTGGAAAATTCGAAGCGAAAGCCTAGCACCTTATCAAGCCAGAATAGACCAAGTTGCCCAATTCTTTGATCACGTGACGTATCTACACCTACCTCGGGAAGAAAATCAATTCGCAGACGCTCTTGCAAAACTTGCATCTTTGATTAATATGCCAGATGACATGGTGGAAATGCCTTTGTGCATCGAACGACGGTCGGAGCCGGCCTATGTGCACCAAATCACCGATGAAGAAGAGATCGCGCAGGAACCCTGGTTCCAAGCAATCCTGAATTTCAAGCTCAATGGTACCTATCCACCGGATATGGACAAGAGGGGACAACGCGCTATACGCCTACTAGCTACCCAATACGTTCTCATGCAAGGAGATTTATACAAAAGAACACCTCTTGGTGTAATCTTACGTTGCCTTGATCATTCACAGGCGCGAAAGGTGATGGAAGAAGTCCACAATGGAGAATGCGGTCCTCACATGAGTGGGCCCATGATGGCAAAGAAAATCACACGTTTGGGATATTATTGGACAACAATGGAATCCGATTGCATCAAATATGTAAGACATTGCCACAATTGCCAAATCTTCGGGAATGTACAACATGTACCTCCTTCATTACTCTATACGATGACATCTCCTTGGCCATTTTCTGCCTGGGGAATAGACATAATCGGGAAGATAACTCCAGCCGGAACAGGAGGTCACTGTTTCATCCTAGTGGCAATTGACTATTTCACCAAGTGGGTGGAAGCGGCTTCCTACACTAGTCTCACGGCCAAAAACGTGGCAAAGTTCATACAAAATAACATCATCTGTCGATACGGTTGCCCACATGAGATCATTAGTGATAATGGATCCCATTTCCAAGCTGAGACTGAGCAATTGCTAGCCAAGTACAAAATTAGGCATCACCACTCCTCGCCATATAGACCACAGACTAATGGTGCGGTAGAGGCAGCAAAAAAGAATGTTGTCACGATTCGAAAGAAAATGATCGACAACTATCGAGATTGGCCAAGAAAGATACCCTTTGCTCTATGGGGATATCGTACATCTGTTAGGACGCCCACTGGGGCTACTCCTTTCTATTTGACCTACGGCATGGAGGCCGTACAACCAGTTGAGTTAGAGATACTATCCTTGTGTATCTTACTCGAGAGTCAAATCCCAGAAGCTGATTGGAAGAGGGATAGATATGAAGAACTCATCCTCCTGGATGAACGCAGGCTACGCGCCTTGCATAATGTCCAAACATACCAAGCCCGTATCAAACGAGCTTTCAACAAAAGGGTTAAGCCCAGAAACATCAAGGAAAGAGACTTAGTGCTCAAATCGGTTAGAGCTCTTTTACCTGTCGATCCACGAGGTAAATTCAAACCTAATTGGGCCGGACCTTTTCTAGTCAAATCCATACTTCCGGGGGGTGCGGTTAGAATCACAGACCTAGATGGGAATGAGTTTTCCAATCCGACGAACCTTGACCAATTGAAACAATACTATGCCTAGAATAGAGACAAAAATGCGCCTCGCGTAACCTCACGTGTCGCTCTTGTGGCACTAAATAAACCGGCCTCCTGGCCAAGCTGAAATATAGCTAAACGTCACCTTGCTCTTGCATTTTGACAAATTTGTTATCCTCATGTCATCAAATAAACTGATCTGCACCTTCAGAGTAAGCAAAATCTCATGCTCATTTTCTAAGTTCATTACAAGCTCTTGCTTAGAACAATTATTCTTTTACATTTACTCGAACTACGTGCAAGGGTTTGATTTCATTTTCCAAATGAATACGTAGGCAATCCCTCGCGGGATACAACCCATTATTTTCAAAAATGTAAATAGAAAGACATTTGCATTGCATTTGGAATTCAACAAGAATAATAAATAAAAAATCACAACGGTTTCATAACCATTTAACCTTGTTTATTTCATTCATTTCTTCTAATACTAATAGTACGCTACATAATAAAAATAAAGAGGCTAGGATTCTAAAAACCCCACCTTTTTTATTACAACAACAATAATAATAATAATAAATAATAATAAAAAACTCGGGCTATTCTTCCATCTTCCCTTTGCCCTTGTCATTATTGTCATACTTCTTGTCACGACCTCGAGCCGGACGCTCTTGCGCCACTTCAGACCTAATCACCAATGGTCTTTCTCGAGGCCTTGACCTCCCATTCTTGCCAACCATCATTTCCACGACAGGAGAGATCTTCGGTTTCTTCGAAGGATGAACAACTCGAAGCCCGGCTTCTTCTTCTCCTTCTATTAGATGCTTCTCCTTCTCTTTTTCCACCTCGCGCACCTTGTAATCCACAGGCTCGCGCTTCCTCAATCTCTCGCGTTCTTCGGGAGTGCTAGCTCTCCTCCATCGCAGATAAGAATCCGATACCCATAAAGCATTAGAAGAGAAGTTCAAGAACCACATGTTTCTTTGGGCCCATTTAATGGCCCATTCCCTCCGGCTATCAGTAGTAAGCACCACAGCAGTCTGCGCAACGGTGTCCAGCTTCGGGATAATCTGCTTCATTCCGATTTGTCTCATCAATCTTTCCAGGAAGATGCACACCATGAATTCTAGACCAGGAATGCGCACGGACCTAGTAGGATCCAAAGAAGACACTCCAGTGACGGATTTGAGGTGCCACCACGGTACGACCCACCTAATCAAAGGACCATCATCGCTCTTCAGCTTGTTCTCCCAATAATTGCATACTCGGGTGAAGTCCACCATGTACAACCTCGTCCTCATTGCGATGAGCGGGCATGGTAAGAAGGGACATAAACTGGGGGCTCGAGCAATCGAAGCCATTCCATAAGCCAAACTTAACAAAAGCAGGTATTAGACGAAAAAAAAAGAAAAAAAAAAAACGAAAAATGAAAAAAAGAGAAAATGTCTTTTACCTGCAAGATGACGGGACCTCCCAAATACGGTAGGTCGCGGTTGGATTTTCTATTATCCAAGCCCAACAAGATCTCCCCTAAGCATAAACAAGCTGGGCTCCTGCGCAGCTCCATTTGCTCAACAAGGACCAGAAGACGGGGATCACCTCTCAAGTCCTCATCAACATGCCCTTGGAAGACATACACATGCAAAAGGCAAAACCCAAATGCCCTCCGCCTAGCAACATAAGAAACGGTGGGGTCGGCCCTATTTATGAATCGGTCTATGAAGTCCAGCATTCTCACGCCTTTCGAGGTAACTAGACGGTCCACCTCAAGTCTAGTCAACCCAAGCAAGTCTCTAAATTTTCTCTTGTACCCTTGCGAAGTAGAGGGAATGGCAGGCAAGTGTTCGGGGTCCCACCCACCAACCGCAACAATTTCTTCAGGAAATGGGCAAATATCGCCTCCAGGGAACGCAAAAACATGGTGATTTGGGTCCCAATAATCAAGGCAAGCATCCAAGAAAGGCTTAACAACCTTGATTAGCCTCAAACTCAACAATGATCCAAGGTTGTAGGCACCCATATCATATTTCTCCATATTCGAAAATTCGTTGGTCCATTCCTTCAAGCGAATCTCAAAAGTATTCATGATGAGGAGTTATTTTGAGAATTTTATAATAAGACGAAGAAGGGACGGAAGAATTATGTGAATAAAAGCTCTATCGGCGTCTCTATTTATACTAATTTCTGTTTTCAAAAATCCGTCAGAATAGACCACCTTGGGAACAGGCGCAGCACCTGCTGCGCTTCTTCAAAGGGACGCAGCTCATGCTGCGCCTCTTCCTCAGCTTCACTTCTGTGATTTTCCGCGTTGGATCTTTCCTAATTCCATGACGAATAATTTCCTATTCCTACGGGTTATTATTTTGGTAAATACGTGGGAATTACCATATTCCATGTTTCCTAATTCCGCGGGCACAAATTTCGAGGCGACATCGACATTTTCGCCATTTTACCGCACGTGCACATTTTCATTTTAGGAAATAATTTTCGTTTTAATGCATTTACATTTCTCATTTAATTCATTTATTTTAGAAAATAATCTTCAATTTGCCGAATTTCAACATTTACATATTAATTTCTTAATTCCATTTCTACATTTCTAACTTATAGATTTCTTTTTTTTCTTTTTTTAGAGGGTAACCCTCCCTACCGTCCGGTCATTTCCGGCAAAATTTTTGCATTCTTTTGAGTCTTTCGTTTTGCGCTAATTCAGGCCATGTGTATATACAAATGTATGTTTCATGTGATTTCTATGTAAATTTCGGCAGCATGACGGCGTAAACCGTCATCTACCAAACCTGTTCAACGCTAACCTGCATATACAAGCAACACAACCCAGCAGCAAAGGCACTCAGGCCATCTTATATACACCAAACAAGGAAATATACAACAAAACTGGGGGCTCTCGCCCCAAACAAAGTCCAAAAATGTCCAAAATCAAGGTCCAAAATGTACAAATGTACAAGTCTACAAAAACAAAGCTAAACAAGACTATTGTTGGTCGCCCTCCAGCTCTGCAACTCTTGCCGCAAGAACGGCAATCTCGGCGTCCCGAACCTCGAGCTCCCTCAACAAGCGAGCTGTCTCCTCCCGAGACTGAGCCAACTCTCGCTCCAACTCGCGGTCCTCCTGTAAACAAAAAAATTGGCTCGTGTCAATCGGTCCAAACAATTACAAAGGAAATAAAAATTCAAAAATGAAATAAGCATAAAGGTTCATACCTGACGGCCTCGACCGCCGACAAGTGCCTCGACGGCAGTAGCTCGCAGCCGGTTGGCCACCCTCCATAGCGCCACGAACCGAGACGGCGCAACCTGCATTTTCAAGAGGAAGTTCTCAATAAATTCAATGAAGCGTGTTCTTACACAAAAATTATGTAAGTCAGAGGCTCACCCTCCGAATCAGATGCTGCCAGTCGTCCAGGCCAGCATCCGTCACAGCCACGTCAAAGTCACGCAGCTCGGAGATCGTCGTCCTCCCGGTCGCGTCAGTGTACTCGAGGGTCTCGGGGTACTCTGGGGGCTCGATGCCCGCCGCCTCGACCTCCTGCAAAGTCAAAAATTTCTCATTAACCGATGATCTTTCATCATAGTTTTAAAAATCAAGAATAAAGGAGAGAAAATATACCTACCACTACCGGCCAGTACGCCAACCTCCCGTAGAGGAACGTCGAGTAGTCCTCGCCAGGAAGAAGGAGGGCGTCACCACTAGCGCCAGCCAAGTCAGCCTCTCTCTCTGCCTCAGAAGGCTCCCTGAACATCGTCCAGGGAGGATCGACGGGAACCGTCAACATGTCCCGAGAGCACTGACGAGCCAAACGCTCGCCCATGTACCACACAGGACCCATCGACGTCCTCAGCAATAGCTGGCTCGAGCTCCTAGGTCGAAGGATCTCAGCCACAAAAGGAGGCACTCCAGCGTACTCCACCCAAGGTCTGGGCACCCACTGTGACAAGATAAACAAAGGAATCATTCCTATGGTCGATTAAAAACAATGAAAAACAAAGAAACATAAGTGAGATGCTTACGCTGTCCAGCTGAAGAGTGTTCACGTCCCGCCGGTAGACGCCGTGAGAGGAACGCTTGCTCCTCGTCCTACACATCACCCAATCCCTCACGACGGGATAGGCCTTCTCCAGCGGCTCCGTCCTCTTGGGCGGGAGGCCCGGGAAGTAGGAGTACACCCACGCCTGCGGAGTAAGATAGTTAATGACGATCTTTCGTAATCTGATGAAAAAAGAATTGATTTTAGTCTCAATAAAGGTTCATACCTCCAGCAGTAGTCCAGGTCCGACAGCACCAGGAGAAGTCTCCTTCTCCATCAACTTCGGACGAACCATGGCCCTCATGAAGCGAATGAGGACCGCAAAGCCAGCTGTGACCCAGTCCCAACGCCCTAGGGAACTCAGGTCAGAAAGGAAGGGAAGAAGCTTCATCGACAACCTCTCGCCCTTGTCTCCGAGGTAAATCGAAGACAGAATCCACCAGAGCCACAAACGAGCCCTCTGCTCAGCTGTGCAGGGAGGAGGAGCCGTCTCCCTCCCGTCAATCGTCACCAGCGACGGGATCTTTCCCGCAAAGTAATCTCGAACGTAGGAGCTGGGCACCAACCCCGGCACTACGACAGCCCTCGGCGACAAGTTCCAGCCGATCAACCTCCTCGCCTCGGCCAAGTCTACCCTCATGGCAGTCTCCGGCCACTCCACAGCCTCGGTCCCGCACGGCAGACCAGAAATCATGTCGTAATCCTCCAGAGTTACTCCCACTTCACCGAAAGGCATGTGAAACGTGGAAGTCGTATCCCAGAATCGGTCCAAGAAAGCGCGGACCAGGCTAAGGTTAGCCCGCAGCTTCCTCTTCGCGATACCCCTCCAGGCCTGCACCAAGGAACCGAACGCTCCACGCTCGATCATGGCCCGCTCCTCCGCCGACAGCCGCTCGTAGTGCTCCATCGCTGTTGTATAGCCCAAGAACGACCTAATGTTCCCGGCCTCCTATTATGATTTGAGACAAAAATCTATCTTCAGTTTTGAATGAAAATTGAAAGGGATATGAATGAAACGAAAGAGGATGAGCGATAAGAAGTGAATTCCTATTTACCAAACTCTTCACCGTCCTGTAGGACAGGTGACCCTCGGCACCCACGGCGGTGTGCTCTCTCTCCCAAGTCTCAGCCCACGCAGGAGTTCCTCTCAGCTGACGACCTCCACGTCCGACGTTGGCCTGTCTCGGGGCCTCCTCCTCCTCGACAGCCTCCTCCTCGCGGACCTCGTCCCCAGCAGCCATCACCGCGGCGGTGAAGGCCTGATCTAAAGCCTCCTTGACAGCAGCAGTGTCTATCTCCATGGGAGTCCTCCCAGAAGTAAAAGCCCCGTCGCCTGCGACATTAAAGCAAATTTAGGCCGCGTCACGTGACGACAAGCCTTGGTTAAAGGATTTTCAAGTCTTTAAAAACACTGAAACCACTCTTTTTACGCCATGTTTGGCCACATTCTCATAAACCCGATCACTCATGTGGTAATTAGGGTCAAGTCAAGTCTAATTTAAAGCCTAGTTCCGGGTTCGAGTCGAAATTTCGGCAGCATTTCGTTATAACGGCGATTATGCCTTAGAAAGTGTCCTGAAAAAGCCGTCACAAACCAAAATTCCGAGGTGGTAGGAAATTTACCCATCATTCAAGGATTCCAAATATCAAGTTTCATCGCAAATGGGCAATCCTAAGGCCATTTTCGAAGCAATTTACGATCTAACTGTGAAACCGTCTCAAAATTCACTCAAAGGCTCAAAACTCAACGAAAATTCGAGATAAATACATGGTTATGTTCCTTATATTACCAATTATCTATTTCTAATGTCAATTTCACAAGGAAAATGCATTTGGGGGAAAAGCCCCAAATTTTCGATCAAATGGGTCATAAACCCTAATTTTTCGGCCAAAAAAATTCGTCGAATACGGAAGATTAATGCGAGAATGAGACACATACCTCTATTGGTCATGATTAATGCAAGCTTTTGGATCAAACCTTGGCGGAAATGGTGAAGATTTGAAAGAGAAATGTGTGAATTTATGTTTCGAACAAATGAACACAAACCCTTCTGATTATCGCGTTTTTACGGAGAAGATACACTTTGGGGAATAGACGCAGCAGGCGCTGCGCCTCTTCCAAGAGACGCAGCTCTTTCTGCGCCTCTTCCTTGTGTTCCCTCCATACGAATTTTCAAAAATTCGTTATGAGTTCGTTATTTGTGGGCCCATCTTTGGTGCGCCTCTTCCCCGATGCTATTTTATCCTTTTGGTCCGTTTAACGATTTTCTTTCGTTCCGGCCCGTATTTTCCAAGCCAGCAGCAGACTATTACACGTTATTTATTTCTTCCAAGACCCTTTGCTTGCCACAACGAGCAGATATTCCTTTACAGGTGTTTCGACACGCCTTCATTATGTGTCCCAACGAGAGTAAGCGGATAGACTTTCCCTCTCAAGACATGGAGTTTAAACATCTACCCAAGCAGATTTCTCCTCAGCAGTTCCCGCCTGTGTCCTGCTACTTACCTTTTTGAAGACTACCCAAGCAGTTTTCTCCTCAGCAGTTCCCGCCTGTGTCCTGCTACTACCAATATTTCTTGTTTCCCTTCGGAGCGCGATAAAAATGTCGTTCTCCATAAGTTCCCAAACCCGTAGAGTTCTTACGCTCAAGCTGTAGTTACCCTTTAGTTTAAATTTATATTTGACCTCCTTCCCACCGATGCTTTCCTTTAGGGCCCCACACCCTAGTACCAATCCTTATATATCTTTTAGGTCTTACTCTTAGCTCCTACGCTTAACCTTAGCTCCTACGCAACTCCGGAAGCATTTCAGGAAGAAGTCTCAGGTATGGTCTCTTCTTATGGCTGGCGAGCCTCCTTACGTAGTCTAATGGACTTTAAACGACCCTCCCCGATAGTCGACAGACTCTAAAATGTTCCCGACGACAGTCCTTGGTTCCAGACCCCTTGAACCGCCTCGCGTCGCCATAGTCGTCAGGTTGTAATCTTCGATTGACCTGATGGCTATACTTTGACTTTCGCCTTGTCCAAGCCTCAGTCAAAGTGGGGGCTCTGTAGACACCTCATTTCTGCACCTCTCGCAAACCACCCTGTGATGATTGGACCGCATGTTTGGTACGCGGAACGATTTGTGACAGTTCATAAGTTTATCGTCAAGTGATTGCTCAAATATTAATGTCTACCTCTTAGTTGTCATCTACGTGCCGATACGGTCGTTTTGGCAGTAATTAGAGTACATTTGGAGTCCGAGTCCAAAATCGTCTCCATTTTCCGATAAGTGTCAAATCCCGAGTCAGAATGTTCTGGAATGTTCCGGATATTTCTATTCCATATTTTACAATCTTTAATCTTTGGCAAACAATTTCCCGTAATATTCACATAAGATATTAAGGAAAACCAAATTATTCCGTCCTACCATAACTCAAACACGGAAATCTTTCTTCCGTAGGAGGAAACCACTTGGGAACAGACGCAGCAGGTGCTGCGCCTCTTCCAAGAGACGCAGTGGTTGCTGCGCCTCTTCCCAGGTCCTATTCTGCGTAGTTTTCGTATCTTTTTCATATCTTTCCGAGATTCACTTCCAAAGACTCTCCGAAACCCTATTCCTTCACGTGATTAGTATAAATAGGAGCCTTCGCTCCTCATATTTCTCACGCGAGTGTCCGCCCTTCTCTTCTCCCTTTGCATTCTAGACTTTTGTTCTTACTTTTTGGCGTCTACGTGCTTGATCTTTCGACCACGTAAGCTCGGATCCTTCTGAGTACCAGCCTCGTTTGCATGACCGACCAATTTGACCAACTACACATCAATTAACTTAATCAACTTTAATCGTTTTCCTCTTACGAGGGCACTTTCTTTGCATTCGCGTCGAGCATCACTAATCGATATCTTAGTCCTTCTCGTTTCGTCAAACATGTAAGTCTGAGGGTGTAAAATCTCTCTTTTATTTATTGTATTTTACTTATTGTATAATCATATTGTAAGATTTATGTCGATAGTACCTCTTAAAACCGATTTCTAAAACCGTGCTTTAAAATCTCTTTTTACGGATTTCCAATAGACAGACGTCGAGAAAAGACGCAGCAACTGCTGCGCCTCTTCGAAAGAGCGCAGAACCTGATGCGCCTCTTCGTGAGGCTGCCGCAGTTCCTGCTTCTTTTCTTCTTCCTTCGTCCTCTGTGATTCGTCAAATTCTTATTTCTTTTATTTGTTTCTTGTTGATTCTTCATCATATTAACATAATAATTCACATGTATATTATTTATCATTCATTAACATGTTTAATCCACTGTTAAATTCGACTTAAATCTCAAGTAATCAATATTTGCGGGTTTTCGTCATTAAATTCAATCCGGGTTTTAGAGATTCGATTTGTTCATATTGAGTTTCTGGAATTCATCGTTGGCATATTTGTATCTGTTCATCATATCATATGTTCGTCATTAATTCGTCATGATTAGTTTAATTTAATTTAGTTTGCTAATTATTAATCTCGTTCATTCATGTAATTAATCCACCTTAATTCCGTCTCATCCATGTTTTACTGTTTTCATGACTCATTCATATGTTAAATAACCTATTAATCACTTCCATCCGAGTAAATAATTTTAATCGATCATTAAATTCATCAACGAGTATTAACAACACGCAATTCCGGCTTCACGGCCTGGATTCGGTCGAGAAACAGAATGACGGCGTCTGTCATTGCGCTATTCCAAAGGACGCAGCTCTGCTGCGCCTGTTCCGGGTTGAATTCTGTCCCTGAACTCCGTTTCTGCTTTGACTTAGCTAATTAGTTTACGTATAATTAATTATTAACCGTATTATCACCTTCTGATCTGTTCGTTAATACTTTTATTTCTTCATTCTTTTATTCTTTTCTCAAATTATCCGTTTTAGAGGTATTTTCGACATAAATCGCCTAATCCCTTGTAATTATTGTAATTTTCATTATTGTATTATTTATCACATTTGTATGATTTATTTACGTGTTTTCACATGTAATTGAGCATTAAATCCCACTTCGACATTAATTGTTTGCTAATTACGTGTCAACCGACTTAGTATTAATTCTCACATGCTAGGATTAAAACATGAATGTTGCATTGCATGCATACAATCGACAATATATCGAGTACGAATAACTTCCCTAATCATTAGTAGAGGCCGCTATCGAGGCGGGCGGGATTAGGTGTTCGATCAAAAGAGCTTCCTAATACGTACCCTCACCCCTTACTCCAGATCTCCGTGAACACCCGTGTTCATTGGCATCCACGAGAGTCATTCTAGACATAGAATGCTAAGGGTAACGATTGCTTAGTGTTCATGTCACTACTTTGTGTCTTGACATGACACGAGGTATTCGAACGGTTCCAATTTCCCATAAAAATTGGTGGCGACTCCAATAAAAATGCAAACGCTTGTTTCTCCTCTCTCCCAAGCGCCCCCGTGGGCTCCCCGCTGTCCACACTACCTGCACTGGACTCACCCACTTAGAATGACCAACAGAATAGATAATACCTACGTCGAGCAACTTCATTACATCAGCCATCACAACATCTTGCATCTTCTGGTTCAGCCGGCGCTGACCCTGTCTGCAATGTTTGTGATCTTCCTCCAGCTCTATCATGTGCATACAAATATCGGGACTAATCCCCTTGATATCATCCAAAGAATAACCCAAAGCTTTCCTGTTTTTCTTAAGCACAGCTAAGAAAGAGGTTAGCTAATCATCATCAAGCTTAGCACTAACAATGACTGGATATTTCTCAGTATCAACGAAGAAAACATATTTTAGATGAGAGGGAAGAGGCTTACGCTCAGGTACCTTTACCTCAGTGGAGCAAAGGGTATTGATCATCTATTCCACTTGCTCTCCCTCAGCGTCGGTGAGTTCACGCTCATCTGAATCATCTTCAAGAAAATCCAACACAGCGTCATCGTTGTCTGGGTTATCTGCACACTCATCCAAAAGTATAAGAGCCTCTAGTGGGTCCTTTATAAAAGAACCCACCCAAAAGTCATAAATAGACTCGTCAATAATATCAACCGAATAACATGTATCCTCTATCATTGGCCGAGCCAAAGTGCTTGGCAGACTGAAAGGAATCGCGTCATCCCTTACTGCAAGAGTCAAACGCCCTTGTTTGACATCAATAATGGTCCCAGCTGTACAAAGGAACGGTCTTCCTAATATAATTGGGGTCTGGGTGTCCTCAGCTATGTCTAAAACAATAAAATCCACTAGTATAAAGAACTTGCCTATTTTCACAGGCACGTCCTCTAAGACACCCAAGGGTCGCCTAACAGATCTATCAGCCATCTGTAGGGTAATGTTAGTTAATTTAAGATGACCATATTTAATTTTTTGCAAATAGATAGGGACATGACACTGACGCTGGCTCCTAAATCGCAAAGAGCCTTATCAATTACTTCATTGCCTATAACACAGGTAATAGAAAAACTACCCGGGTCCTTCATTTTAGGTGGAGCCTTATTTAAAAGTAAATTACTAGACTCTTCCAAAAATGAAACGGTCTCAAATTCACTTAGCTCTCTCTTACGCGCAACAACATCTTTCATGAATTTAGCGTAAGTAGGTACCTGGGTAATAAGTTCGGTAAAAGGGACAGTTACCTGGAGGTTCTTCACAATGTCCACAAACTTACCGTACTGTCGCTCGACCTTTGCTTGCGTCCTTCGATTTACCTGGAAAGGGTACTCTGGTAGCAATGAGTGGACCCGCGACTTTCTTCTTACCTTTATCAGCACGTGACGTCTTCACAACAGGGGAAGATGACATGGTAGCGGAATTAGATGTCAAAATAGGGTCTCCGCTGGTTCTAGTACTCGATCGAACACTTTCCTCACTCGATCGAGTGAATTTATCTTGAGAACTACTCGATCGAAGTGTTTGAGCCACTCGATCGAGCTCTTGTATTTCTGCCTCACTCGATCGACCACAATTGTCACTCGATCGAGGGACTTCCTCTTCCAGATCACTCGATCGAGAGGAATATATACTCGATCGACCATCTTTCATTTGGGCACCTCTCGATCGAGTAATATTTTTACTCGATCGATCATCTGGATTGGATATTTCACTCGGTCGAGTAGTATTTTCACTCGATCGAGTAGTATTTTCACTCGATCGAGTGCCTGGACAATATACACCATGGATATCGTCCGTAAACTCGTCCAACTCTTCTTCCGGGGCATTATCAGCTGTCACAACCCCGTCTTCTGGTATTTTTGGCCCCTCATAAGCAAGGCCACTTCGGAGATTTATTGCATTGATTGGGTCGCACGTCAGTGGATGGTTAGCTTGGTTTTTCACGAGTGTTAACTGCGCGACTTGTTTTCTTAACTCCACAATAACGGTGTCATCCTTGTTGCATTTCTCCCCAAACTTATGTGTTAAGCTCAAAACCAAGGATTTCAGTTCGGCGATCTCCCCATTTGTAGAAGAGGGGTCTGGTTGCGGTATTTACCTAGAGAGAGTAGAGACATTCGTCATCTCTTCATATAATTGAGAAAAAGGAACTTCTTGCTTGTATTTATGATAAGCAAGGACGCGCTCTATTCTTGCCATACAACCAATGGGGTCATGCCCCTCAATGCCGCATCTACCGCATATCTCCATATGCTCAGTAATAGCACAAACTTGTGCGTGCTCACCCATGATCTCCGTAATCTCCGCACTACCTAGTCTTTTGCTAGGACTCGCCACCTCAGCTGCTACCAACTCGTTAACTTGCCCACTTCCTCGGGGATTTCCATATTCGGCAACATGGATGGCCATCTCCTCAATAAGACGCCACCCTTGATCATCCTCTACGTTTTTCATGAATCTCCCCTTAGCTACATTATCAAGGATAGCTCTCTGGTCCGGATATAACCCGTTGTAGAATTGGGTACATAGAAGCCAGCGCTTGAAACCGTGATGAGGCACAGAACGGACGAGCTTCTTGAACCTAGTCCAAGCCCCATTCAAGTCTTCAGTGGACAATTGCTCAAATGCAGTAATCTGAGCTCTCAACGGATTAGTGCGCTGTGGTGGAAAATATCGCATGTTAAAGGCCAAGGCAAGGGAACTCCAGTCAGTTACACCGGCTGCTTCCCTGTCTAAATCCCTCAACCATTCCCGGGCATCATCAGCTAAAGAGAAGGGAAAGAGAACTCCCTTCACTCTGTCTTGTGTCACCCCAGCAGCAAGAGGAATGGTGGAGCAGTACTCCGTAAATAGCTCTATGTGCCTGCACGGATCTTCTTCAGGTACCCCCTGAAGAGATTTCTCTCGACCAGCTGTATGTAAGATGGGTGGATTCCAAAGGTTCCCGATTCAGTAGTGGGTAGTAGGAAACCTTTTGGGAAAGAATCCACCGTTGGCTCTGAATGGCTGGCTATATTAGGCATCCTGGCAAATAGAATTTACAAAGCGGAGCAGGCACGACAATGTTCTCTTCTAGAACAGATAACCTGCAAAACTAATCAAAAACTTTGCAAAAATGAGATCAGTCTCAAGGAATAAATTCCTTGAGACGAGAGACAAACTTAAATCAAGCAACAAAATTACGCCACCTCCCCGGCAACGGCGCCAAAATTTGATAGGGTAGTCGTATACCTATAAAAAATAACCAACTGGATCTAACTAATATAGCTAGGGAAGTCGGGTCGATCTCCACAGGGAGATGGGAAAATGTCAGCTTTGTCTAAGTTCGTCACGGTAACCAATTTGGGGGTTTGAATTTGATTTCTAAACTAAGGAGGTAAAGGAAGAGAAAAAGGGTAAAAGAATAAAGATTAAGCAAATAAGGAAGAAGCAGCTAAGACAGTCGGTTCACCATGATCATTCAGCCAAGCAATCTAGGTCTCAGGTCAATGCAAGTATAGTCTACGGGGCAGTGAATATCTCCTTCCGGTCTCAATTCGCCCTAAAGCACAAATAGCTTAGCTTCCGCCCTCACTACGGTGCCCTAATGTTCGCTACGAGTCTCACCCTTTCCAACCTTCCGGTCCAGGTCAAGGTTTACTATGATTAAAATGCCCAATTGCGTCGACTCAACTAGACAGATACAATTAATTGTAGCAATTAACAACAAAGACTACCCTAGCATTAACCTAATAAATCAATTGTTGTTCCTTCATAATCATGGATTCCTTAGTCTTAGCAAAAGGGAATTAGCTACGTATCATCATCATATCAACGACAACAATGCATAGATAATCGGAATTAAACATGGTATTAATGCTAATAGAGATTGAATAAAATAACAATGAAAAGCAATAAGTGAAGGGAAGAATCAAAACAACAATTATGATTAAGAAATAAAAAGGAATAATAGTACCGAATACAAATCCGAATCCGAGTAGAAGAGAGTAGAAAGAGTAAAGAGGAGGGAAGCAGTGAGTAAGATGATGTGAGGAAGAGTTACGCAGTCTACTGTATGATATATCACACGAGATTATCTTCCTAAACCTAATCCAATAGCCTAATTACAAAAGCCCATACGAAAATAGGCGGAAAAATACAATTTCAGGACAAACCACTCGATCGAGTGGAATAAAACCGCTCGATCGAGTAACTAAACAACAAACCCTTCGAGCGAGTGGAAATAAACCACTCGATCGAGTAACTCCTTATAATGCCTTCTCGATCGAGTAATATTTATGCTCGATCGTGTGATCTTCATGATATAAAGCATTCGATCGACTAGAAAAGTGGTCGATCGAGCTATTTTGGCACGTTAGGCACTATGACACCTTCCGAAATCAGCTCACGCGTCTTCAAAGTGATAGATTCCAAGCTCTGATCCCGTGTTCTCCATAAATGCATGCAAATGGGACGAGTTTAGGCTCGATTTATCTTCTTTTCGGTCTATACCTGCAATTTACACAAGACAAACCAAAGTAGACTATTCGGGGGTATTTGTAGCTAGATGCCACGTAAAATAGTACAGAAATGCGTGTAAAAATGAGGTAAAAACCTTATATAAAATACACGCATCAACGTCCATATCAGAATGTCTCCCAGAACGGTCCTACGACTAATGGTCCAGTTACTAATGCCAATGTCGTCACCCCACATGATAGCGAAGACACATCTACTGATCACTTGCTGAAACAACTACAGTGGACAAAGGCTGATCTTTCAGTCTGGCAACTAGTTGCGAGTTCCTTTCCCCATCGTCAAGCTTTACTGCAAGCATTGGCTAAATTGAACGTAGCACACAACTCTACACCTGATGACAGAGTCAACTTGGTCTTCCAAGATTCAGTTAAATTAAGTAACCCAGTTACTTTTTCAGATGAGGATTTGCCTCCCTTCGGCGCCAGTCACAACCTCGCTCTATACATTACAGTCACATGCTTAAAGAAGAACGTACCAATGACTTTGGTGGATGATGGCTCTGTAGTCAATGTCATACCGCTAAAGACGGCATATAAGCTAGGCATGAAAGAATCAGATGGACTCCTACCAGCCAAGGTGTTCGAGCATACGATGGAACACGACGTAAAGTAGTAGGGCTAATGAACCTCACTATAGCCACAAGGCCAATTGAGCGAAAGGTTAATTTTCAAATAGTGGATATCGAAGCATCATTAAATATACTTCTGGGAAGGCCTTGGATTCACGCTTCCAAAGCAGTAACATCCACCTTGCATCAGAAGATTAAGATTCCGCTAGATGGCAAAATAGTGATGATCACTTCGTCACCTATCAAGGTTGTAATAGAGAAAATGTCAAGCAACCAAGTAGTCACAGATCTAGTATATGAACTTGGAGGCTCTCAGAGCATAAACCTTGTAGAGAGCGAACTGGCACCTCTATACTTCAACCCATACTCCAATTTAGTGGTCAACCACATACTCAAGTCCCAGGGATACTTCCCGGGAATGCCATCGAATCCTGCCAAGAAGAATACCTTTGCACCCTACAAAGAAGGAAACTCTCAGAGGATACCACTAGGGTTGGGATACAAGCCACTCAGTTTCAGAACCATAAGAACAAAGGAATTCGAATGCGATACTACCTCCCTACTATAAATGGGTATTTCGTTAAAGAAGGGAGTCAAGAGTACTTTTATGGGTTTCCCGAACCTTGGCACTATAAGGGAATGCAACTAGCTGGAATCGAGGTCTTCCACGATTGCTACTTCATCCCTCCAGAAACGGTTCCTACCGTCAAAACACGTCAAACACCTTGTTTAGACGAACATGCTGTTAGCCTTCTGTTTGGAGAAGACCGAGTCATTAGTGCGGCACAAGATGAGTGATACGTGCAATTTATATAGTCTTTTTAGCCTTTTATTGCACGTATTTCTATGCATTTTTATACCGTTATGTATTGCAATATGCCCCGAATTGGCTACTTTGGTTTGTTTTGTCTAAATTGTAGAAATGAACCTGAAAGTGGTGAAACCGCGTCTTATTCATTCCATTTAGCATGCATTATGAGGAGACGGGAGTAATAGAGCGAGAGTAGTGCCTTGGAGTGCGTGAAGGATGGTCACAGGAGCTGCCAAAGACGAGTTAGAGGCTATCTTGAAGGAAAAGCACTCGATCGAAGGGTTCTAGTGTTCGATCGAGTGGATTGGCTGACACAAGAGGTCGATCGAGTACTTCTACATGCTCGATCGAAATGCTGATATTAAGAGTTCCTCGATCGAGAGCCTTATTTTCTCGATCGAGAGGAATAGCTGGAGAAGACCTCAATCGAGTGGTCAGAATTCACTCGATCGAGAGGTTTTCAGTCTTATGCGGGCTTTAGTGACCCGTGTTAGTTTTATTTTGTTAAGTCTTTTATTATCTTATTTAAGCCAACGTTAATTAGGTCATTAGCACATTTTAGCAGACGCTTAAGAACTCTAAACTCTCTTTCATATACTCTGGATTGTTAATTACTCTTTTCCCTTCCCTTAATCTCTTGCTTTGCTTAGTAGATCGATCTTTACGCCGGATTGCTATTGATTGTAATCACTCTTTCTTCCTTAATCTTAATCTTATTTATTTTGTTCGTTTTAATCCTTGTTTCTTCTTTATTGTTTCTGCCCTAATTTAGTTTGTGCTTAGTTATCATTATTCCATCATGCCTTTGATTAGTATACTTACTATTATTATCGTTGACACCCTTAATAACATGAGTAGTTAATCTTCTATATGTTAGGATTAGGGAATTCATGGTAGGATTGTGACGATGTAGAGAATAGACTAGACGATTTACTTGTGAGAATCTGTCCCCATGGCAATTTAACTGTAATATCAACTTAGTTGAGTGCACGCTTCTAAGTTACCTTTAATCTGGTTAATTTTACTCCTAGATCGGAAGATTGGATTAAATAGACCTGCTATGAACAGTAGACTACCCTAATGAGAACGGAAGTTAAGTTGGTGGAAATCTAGGATAGAAAACGGACCGGAAGGACCTTTCTCTTATCCCTCTCACATTAGATTGTCTAGGCTATTTGCAGTTGAGTCGATAGACTACCATGGTGAACCGAAATCCTGGCATACTCTCTTTATTTGATCATCTTTATCACATTTTCTACTTTAATTGCTCTTGCTTAATTTCTCTTTCCCTTGATATTTTGTTAGTTTAGAAATCGAAATCAAAACCCCCACTTTGTGACCTAATAGACGGACCATTAGACAGATATCTTGCCTCCCTGTGGATACGATCCCGACTTCCCTAGCTATATTAGTTAGAGACCAGTTGGTTATTTTTGGTAGGTATACGATTAGCCTGTCAATGAGATCATTACCATGATACTTCAAGATGACCACTTCAACTCCACAACATTGATCACCGAAGACAATTCAAATCAGCAGAAAGGATGGAGAAAATCAATCACATGGACTAATAACCAAGGAAATCTCTTCAAAGTCACTGATAACTCATTATTATACCTATATTTTATATAGTTAATCCTCCTAAATGATATACCATTCCTGCATTTTTAATATGTTTTACATTATATTTCCTTCCTTTGCGGTTCACTACGAATTTATCTAATATTTGCAGGAAGACGACTTATACACTCGAAATTCTGACTTATACACTTGAAATTGTCGACAAGCTGAACTGGTCAAGAAGTTGACTGAATTTGCACCCAAGTACACCTGTACGAGACTGAAAGTTGAATCAAGCAGCCCGTTTGTTGAAATTGGTAGCCATGGACAACTCCAAAGGCCTCATGACTGATTAACTAAAAGGAGTGGACCAATTTTGATGAAAGCCCAATCGAAAAAGAGACGCAAATAACTCTGATGATTACACCAATGTGGACCTTCTAATTTGCTACCTTGGTGGACTTAGTTGTTAAGACTAGATATCTTGTCAAATAAGAAAAAAAGGGTATAAAAACCCTCTGTATTTACGTATTTGGGGGATTTTAGGTTTATTTCCTAGCCTTTTGTTTTATTGTTGGCATGTACCACGCAAGTCCTTGGATTGTTCAAAGCTATTTCGTTCTTCCGTTCCGATTTTATTTTAAGACTAAGCTTCTTTTCACTTTAATTTTAATAATGCATTCAATTATTATTTGTATTTGTTTACTTCGACTTATGAGTAGCTAATTTATTAATCTAGGGTGAATGGGGATCTAGGTTTTTTGAAGGGGATTAAACTAATGAATTGATAGTTAAAATTGCTTATTCGTTGTTGTTCAGTTTATTTTTCTTCATCTAGTTAGTTATTTACTGGCCAGGATTAATTGACTAGTATAGCGAATTGAGACTTTCACCGACTAGGTTTGAATCAATATAGGCTGCGATAACTGAATAGAGATAATTTAATAATAGCGATAGCTTGTTAAATTAGATCTAAAGGAATATTGAATCGACCGATTATATAACCTTAAACAACGTAATTAGCTCTGTTAATGAATTAAATCTGACCCCCGGATGACTACCTAGTGAACTTGATCTCTAGACTCCTTTATTATTATTGAATTTGTCTTTATTTACATCGCAATTAGTTTAGAATTCAAACCAATCAAACCCCATAAAAGTGTTACCTTTAAGACGAACTTAAATAGAAACAAACTAGATAATCACCACCTTCCTGTAGATTCGACCCTGACTTACCGCTAGCTATCTAGGTTAGTAGTAGCATAGGATTTATTTTTATTAAGGCAAACGATTAGAAATAACCTTATCAAATTTGGCGCCGTTGCCGGAGAGGCAACTATTTTCTGTTTGTTTTTGTTTAGTTTTTCTTTTTTTTTTTCTCAGGGAACTATTAGTTCCTTGACACTGTTCTCATATTTATCGACAGGGATTTAATGGATGATTTGTTGAAAAAGTTTTCTTTCGAGTTCCTTGTTTTAAGCCAATTGCATTGCGAACCATGTTTAGAGCTTTTTGCAGGTGATTCTTGGGAAGCTCAAGTGGATGCTATAGAAGCGGCTCTATTAGGTAATGAGCACAACTATGCTCAGAGGCATGAGCTAGATGACGAAAAAGATGGAGCATCATCTGCTGGGGTGACAATTTGTGAACACATCGAGCTTTTTTTTTTCAGAAGAACCTCTTGTACCTTCTATCAATTATCCCCCCGTATTACTTACTAATTGGCTTAAAGATGACAAAGAAGCTAGAACTAAACAGAGTATGTATGATTATAATTGTCACATGTTTATGTCTCTTTTGTTTTTATTTTATCATGTCACTACGCCAAATCTGGCAATCAATAAGGAGCGTATCACAACGGTTTAATGCATTTAATAACGACACTTAAATTACCGTTTTCCAAATATTGTCGGAAACCTAGACTGTGCTAATAGGAATAACGGTTTCCCTCGAAAATCGTTGTTATTATAATTTGACAACGGCTGCTTAACAAACCGTTGTCAAAAACTTTTTAACGGTTTCCAAAAACTCGTTATAGAATCACTCTTATCAACGGTTGTTAGAAAACTGTTACCAGTTTAAGATATCGGCATTTTGAAAACCGTTATTAAATTAACACCAGCAACGGTTTTTGTTAGCCGTTGTTATGTTATAGCTACGGATTTTTTGTAACCGTTATTATTTTCTATTATGAGATAACGGTTTTTCAATTCAACCGTTGTCAGTATTTGATTAGATTTTTCAATTTGATTACTGCATTTAAAAGTGAACTTTAATAAATATTCAATTTGACCAATAATATTCAATTTGACCAAAATAATTCTATAAATATGTCTTCATAATGTTTTAGGTCAAATTCTAAATTATCAAACATTTACTCTATAATTTCTTTCTAAATTTCTCTCTAAAAAAATTGGCTGGTGTATCGGAGCTACAATCACATTCTCGTTACGCACAGCCTTTTACTTGCATTTCCCATAATCTCCCGGTTCATTACGGTGTGAATGGAAAGGGTTTAAACCCTAATCTTGGGTGGTTGACGCAAATGCTTCATAACTCCGGTTTCACCGCGGTTAAAAAAGTGTATCTTGTGCCCTTCAAAAAAAAAAAAGTGTATCTTGTGTCTACAAACAAGCAAGGTTTTGTAGGCTTCGCTTTTATCATGTTTGACGAAGTCAACTGCCATGATAGTTTTCGTCAGGCAAGACAATTAGGGGCTAGATTTGCGGAGGAAAATGCGGGGAAAGAGGACTTCTATTAGGATGATAAACAACAAGGCCCTTATCTATGGGTTGCGACCCATCTTGATCATCATCTGCTGAAACATTGCAGGAAGCATCACATTCTTGCCACCATGCCTATGTCATGGGAGAGAGAGGCCATTCCACCTGCGCTTCCCAGTGATAATGAATGGCCGATCTACGACTTGCTCTATACCGAAATTCATAATGAGTATCCTAATACTTCATCAGATTCTAATAATTAAGTCTTTAATTATTATCTGGCATTGTAAGTTGTATTTGGATTATAGTGGTAGTTTGAATTAAAGTTTAATTATTTATGTTTTTTGTTACGTTTTTTGTTACCCCATCCTCTGGAATTCAGAGACAATATCACCAGAAAAATATCAAACTTTTATTATAATGACTTAGATTTTTAGGAGTACATTAAAATATCAAGCTAAAGAAAAAAAATCGCATAAAACAAGCGTTGACAAACGTGAAAAAGCAAATGTGTAGTGTGGAGTTGAATAGAGGGAGTATGTTTTTTGTTACCCCATCCTCTGGAATTCAGAGACAATATCACCATATATGTCTCTTTCACCTTCAGCCCAATCCACACAGTCGTTTTCCCATTGCAACAGCATTGTCCCCTGTTCGGCAATGCGACCTTGGCGGTGTAGAATCAGAAGTAGTAGGAGACGGTCAGATTCATTTGCAACACATAAATATGGGCCTACCCGCTGTTCATCCTGATCAAACCAGAGTCTCGAAGAGTCATTGTTATAGAATGCCCGCTCAAGTTTGCGAACCTGCCGAAAGCATTCTAGCACCTCACCCCCGCCAAACTCGATGAGGGCGCACTGCCCGAAGCCGTGATGCGCATCATTGTGCGGGTAGATAATTTGAACCAAATTCAATGCGGCTAACCGAATCAAACCTATTAACCAGTCAAGGCTATACGAGATTGTGAATAATGCACGTAAAGGATTTAGTGTACATAAATCTACTTGGGGGTCCTACAAGAGGTTCATATGATGCTTCATCATCATCATCAGCGGATGAATAATATGAACCACTATGAGTTGATGAACTTGACGACATAATCGATGTGGAAAATTAATGGAGGACTTAACAAGTTAAGAATTGGAAAGTGCAAACGGTACAAGTTAAGATTGTGAAAATTATAATTCTACTTATAATGACTGTGGGTTGTATTGGAAACGGTATAATAAGATAGTAAGAATTGGAACCGGTATAATAATAAGATAAGAATTGGAAACTTAACAAGTTAAGAATTGGAAAGTGGAAACGGTACAAGTTAAATAAGAATCGGTCAACTCTACCGTGATAAACATATTAGCTTACAACGGTTATCAAAAAACCGTTGTCCAATCAGTAAAAACACAACGGTCCAATTACTTAAGAAGACCAATGCATGCCTTGTAATTTTTAATTTTTCTGATTCAAAGTTGCAGTATTGCTTGTTTGACCATATGTATAACATAAAATGATAACGGTTCTTTATTAAGCCGTTATCATATTACACATATCAGCAACGGTTGGACAGAATCCGTTTTAAAAAAAATGTTTAATTATCTGTGATGTTCTAGTGTTTGTGATTTGACTAATGCATGCCCTGTAATTTTTACTTTTTCTGATTCAAAGTTGCAGTATTGAGTGTTTGACCGTATGTATAACACAAAAAGATAACGGTTCTTTGTTAAGCTGTTATCATATTTCATATATCAACAACGGTTATTGTAAATCCGTTGTCATATTACACCAATAAACAACAGTTTTTCTTATAACCGTTGTAAATACAGATCCACTGTGAAAACTGAAAAGTTTGTGGTTTTACCAATGCATGCCCTATTATTATTGTTTGTTTGACCATTATTCACCTCTTGCATGCATGCACAATTAGTACAAGTTTGAATGTAACGTATGGATGAAAATAATCCAATTAATTATAGCTTTATTATACTATAAATAGCATCACATTTCCAGTAACAATAAGAATCACTTTATTATTACTAACCTTTCTACTTATCTTTTTAAATAATCTAAATATACATACATATCATAATTAAAAGAATGTCGTCGTCTTCATCATCCGCAGTCGCACCTCCTCAGCAATCGGTAACCCGCTATGTCAACCCGATTACGTGCATAATTCACAATCTCCCAGTCATACACGATGCTGCTAGGAAGCCAGCTTTTAAGTCTCTTATCCCATTGAGGGACATCCTCATTGATAATGGGTTTTCAAATGTTAGGGCAATCTACCCGGCTTGGAATTCTGGCCGTGGGTTTCTTGGATATGCTCTGATCGTGTTTCGAGGGGATGGTCTTGACGATTTTCGCCAAGCAAAACAACTCGCTGCAAGGTATGCATCACGTCATCATCAAAGGGGCAAAAGTGACTATTATAGCGACCACCCTAGGGATCATTATGTTCACGCTGGGCCTCACTTATGGATTGCCACCGCTGAGGACGCACATCTGATGAGAAGAATCATTTCGTACAATTTTATTAATATACCGAAATCATGGGAAGATAAAGAAGTGCCTCATTTTGATCCTCGTCTTGATGCCGATGTATTATACATGATTTATAATCATGTTTATCCTCAGTACCCACCTCCTAGTCAAACTCTTGTTAGGGTATTTGATTAATGTACTAATTAGTAAGCTGTTTGTTTTTGTGTTTTTTTTTTATTTTTTATTGTGTTTCCTTTTTTTTTCCTTGTTGTACTGTTTTTTTTTTTACGTTATTGTATAATATGCTCGTTTTAGTATATTGTTCTACTCTTTAGTACATGGAAATGCTTATTAACATAGATTTTAAATAACTTGCGAACAGACAAATGAATAAAACAATAACATATAATATAATGACTACGGTTGTGCATAAAAACCATGTTAGTTCACAAACACCTCTAAAAATAAATGGAAATTGGAAGATATTAATAAGATAATTACAACGGTTCTTATAAGAATCGTGATAAATTATGCAATTGCTGAATAACATTATTTTAAATAACATTCTTTCTTTCTTTCTATCTCTCTCTATCTCTCTCTCTCTCTCTCTATCTCTTATTACTCAAATTATGTCAAGTGGTAGCTCTTCTTCTTCCTCTATTTCAACAGGAACATGTAATTGCTCAGTTCCGGCAGCATTGCAGACTTCTTGGACTTTGCAAAATCCGGGAAGAAAGTTTCTTACATGCAAATTCTATACTCCGGAGACTAAAATGCGTGGATGCAATTACTTAAAGTGGGTTGATGAGCCAATGACTGAGTGGCAGAGGAAGGTTATAAACAGGTTAGTGAATGAGAAAAAGAGCATGGATATCGAGATTACTCAAGTGAGAAGTATACTATATCAATTTGAAGAATCGAAGCGGGGAAATGACGGTGAAATATTGAAGGCAAAAGAAGAATGCAAGAAGTTAACCATGGATATCCTAGAACTCAAAAATAATGAGGCATGGCTTAAGTTAATTGTCAAATTTCTTCTTCTAATTGTTATTTACCTAGTTTATTATGTATGGTGGTAGTTTGTACTCTTTATGTGTAAACTTGTAATCCTTTAAATTAATGGAAATAAGCAAGATTTTCTAAGAAACATATTGTAATTAGCTGGCATATACCAAATAATGTTTTATTTCCTGGCGGTAAAATCAAACACAATGAAATATAAAATAAAACGATTATACCCAAATCGTTGTTAAGGACGTATACAGTTATAACAGTTTAGGCCGTTGTTATGTATATAAAAATGATGCTTTATTTCTTGGCGGGAAAATCAAACCACATGAAAATATTAAAGACAACGGTTATTTCTAACCCGTTGTAGATAGTACGAATCAATTACGGTTTCAAACAAAACCGTAGTCTGTTTGGAAACAAAATATAACGGTTTTTCTTATTCCGTGTTTATTATTTTCCAATAAACAAGGTCTTGCAAGTGTTGTATTATTCACACATATATACTCTGAGCTTCCCCTACCCCACATAATATTCTGAAACATTGAGCTTCCCCTCAACCACTAGCCTACCTCATCGTCGTCACAGTCATCATCATCATCGCCATTGCCGCCGCTAGATCAATTCGAATTCTCCTCTTTAAAGAAGTAATAAACCCTCCTCTCTAGAGATTTGTTTGTTATTATAAGTATGTGCATTGTTATTATTTGTTTATTAATTTCTGCTTTAGATATGGTCCAAAAGCGGAAAAGAAACGATGGAAATGCGTCAGGCGACGACTCAGGTGATGAGAATAATTTGCAACACACTGCGGGTCGAATGCGCCACAAGGTTTCCCTAGAAGAAATAAATTCAAAGATACCTAATCTTTTACAATGGGATAAAGATACGGGACTGCCATATGGTGAGTATGTCGGTTATTTTGCGAGTTGGATTGGTTGTTGTGTAAGTCAATATGTGCCTCTCGGTACGCCGCGTATCAGTGAACTGAGTAAAATACGGAACACCATGCTAATAAAAAGAATAAAGGTATGTATATACAATAATAATTGTTTTTGCTGAAATTAAGTTACTACTTGATATGTGTATTAGCCGAAACACTTGTACCAACTATGCTCATCATATATGCAGTTAGCTTACGTTGTCCCCGAAAAGTATGATAAGTACCTAAAAACAAAGACAGGGGAAGCTCTCAGTTCTTGGAAGTTAAAGATTGCTGAGAAGCACTTATTCAACAAGGAAACCGGGGAGATGATCAGACACCCACCAACAAAGAAGTATCCGTATGTCAGTCAAGACCATTGGGATAGCTATATCGCTTATAGGCAGTCTGACAAATTTAAGGTAACTTAATAATAATAATAATAAGTAAAGAAGTATACTTAGTTTAGTGTTTGGTCATGCTTACGTTTCTTGATCCAATTTATTTGATGAAGGCTATGAGTGAGAGGAACAAGGCGAACATTTCAAAGAAAAAGACCGTCTTTTACGATTCCCGAGGTGGTTATAGATTGATTAAGAAGAAACTTGTAAGTACATAATTCTTATAGTATTAGACTATTAGGTGTTTTAGTCGGATATTATATATGTTCATAGTAATCATACATATTTTGAGAGGATATCAATGTGATGAATGAATTGTCGGCAAAGCTTGGAAAATTCAGTCATCACGACGTTTTGGTGGAAGGTCACACTCCTAAGAATGGAAAGACGGAAACTGAATATGATAAGGACATCAAAGAGAAAATTATAAGTTTGAATAAATATATCACTTCTACCACTGGTAGTCGGAGTTATATAATTGTGTGTTGCTTAATGGTTTTATGTGTATGTAGAGGATCTGTGAGAAGGAGGTACAAGAAGGAAAATGAAAGCCTGAAGAACGTGATGACATTTTTGCTAGGGCAATTGGCAAAGTAGAGCATCCAGGTCGTGTGAGAGAGGTATCGACGCATGTTGGTATCACTAAGTATTTTGGGAAAACTACTCGAAGTGGTGATGATTCCAAGAAGGTAATCTATAAATACTGTATTTGAACTAACATAATTTATAACAATATATGCTGACATTAATTTCTACTACACAGCTACATAAAATAGCCAGGTTGATGATGAGAATGTTGGAAACTGGGGAAAAGCCATCAGAAAAAGTGTTGGATATGGTTCAAGAAGTCATAAAGGAAGCAGAGGAGGAGGATAAGGAGGAGGAGGAGGAGAAGGAGGAGGAGGGGGAGGAGGAGAAGGAGGAGGAGGAGGAGGAAAAAGAGGTAATAATATTTATGTCTTATATATATACAATGTGTGATATGATTTGGAAAATCAGTACGTGTTATATGGACAAGTATTAATGTACAGAAGGAAGCCGAGGAGGACATGCCAAGGAAGAAGGAAATACCAAAAGAGACTCAGGTGGAAGCCGAGGATCGATATTAGGTAGTTTAAGAGGAAGAGGAAGCCAGGAAGGCCGTGACACAGGAAGAGATTGAGGTCTATGATGATAAGACGTTCTTCTCTACACCGAAAAATGTAATAGCTGCTAGTTTATAATTATTCATCTCAGTACACGTTTTTTACCTATGAAATTTATTAAAGGTAGTGAATGTATGTGTACTAATTGATTAAAGCTGTCGTGAAGGGCAATTGCAAGGTGGCTTGTCGTCTGTTCTATTTACAGGGGAAACAGAAAGTTGTTGTTGCTAAGGGATACGTGTTCGCTTACGACCAGCTTCAACGAGTTAAGGTTCATGGTCCTTCGTCACAATTGCAGTAAAGTGAAAGTGTCCCAATTATATAAAGACGAGTATGGGGAAGTAAAAGTACCATTTCCTAATGAGCAGATCACTTATTTGAAAGAAGCTCTGAGCTCTTATGTGCAATGGCCTAACAACCTCATCAATGTTGTCATTCCCTAGGTACCTATACGCAGACGTTAATGATTACTTGTTCTTTAAATGTATTAGGATACGAATATTAACACATCGTAAGTACATTTGCAGAAGTAAAGCAAAGCAATGGCAGCAGCTAAAGCAATTACTACTACGTCAACGGAAGTTGTTGCAGTCAAGCCTGCTTATGATTCTTATTATGAATCGTGTAAATTTAAGAAAAAAAATGAAAACTGTTTCGTTGATGGCTTTGCACAACCTGGCAGTAAAGAAGTCACCTAGAGGGGATGTAGTCATGATTAACATTGAAGAGGAAATTATGGGCGCAACTGATATAGCCGTACTGGACCCGAAGCAACTGATGGAATTTGTCGACCTTGACAATTTAGATGATGTTCACATTTTGATTTGGATGAAGTAAGTTTTATTAATAAAACTATTTAGTCATTTCCATTTACGAATAATGATGTTTGTTAAAATTATCAATTACAATAACATTTTTCATTCCATGTGGCATAATAGGTATTTGAATAATCAGATCGCTGAGTGGAAGTTCCCATTTCACGCTTACGGATTCTTGAGTTCTTCTGTGCACAGAATTTCATACGAAGAACAAATCAATAGTATCGCTCGTTGGTTGATGTCGTCCAAAAAACTATGGCTTGCCCCCTACAATGAGAATATGTATGTATAGTACGTGATTATAGTAATGAATCACGGTTCTATAAATTTATTATTAACGTGCTTAAATGCGTGTAAATGAACTAACAGTTCAATGTCCCAAATTGAATAGGAAGCATTGGGTGCTACTGGCAATCCAAGTGGAAACAAAAACAGTGTACTGGATTGACTCTCGCGAAGGCAAACCCTCTGACAGTTGTGTAAGGATGATAACTGAGTAAGTTTACAACCTTCAATAATGTCATTTGTTATTGTATCACTTGAGACATATATATGCAAATAATAATGGCATGTGTGTATATTTATGATTTAGTGTTTTTGAAGCAAAAAAAAGATTATGTCCACTTGGAAAATATGAAAGCGACTCTGTTCCCAATTTTATCACGCCATTAGTAAGTGTATTCTTAATAATTACTCGTATCATTTAATTAATGTTTATGCGAGAGGTTGATTATCTAATTCAGCTGATTTGTGTGTGATTTATATAATAGTCTCCTAAAGCACCAGACGACAAACAATGCGCCTTTTACGTTTGCCAGTCCATGTGGGAGGTTATCAACAGAAAACTATCTACCATTCCGATACAGGTTTAGTGTGATTTAAAAACTATTTCGCATTTAAATTGAGTTCAATTTTGTATACTTCCATATATTATATCTATTTTGATTATGTATATTTTGAATTGTAGTTTCCACAAATACTCAACAAAGCCCCGGAATATTCGCCAGAGGACGTCAACCAGATGAGAAATATGTGGGCCAGTTATGTTGTTTCATTAGCGAGGTCTCAATAGTTTTCCCATGTTTTATGTATGAGTGTGTATATATAGATCCATTGTGTATTGGTTTCTTTTGTTTTCTCAATAGCAGTTGTGTTTTGGCTGTTGATCATCCTGTTTATACTGTTTTTAAACTGGGTTTAATTGATTGCGGGGTGTAATATTTTGATACAGGATTGAATTTTTGCACGCACGATTCTTTGAATGCTATTTTTCAACAAATTTCTTGAAAAATAGCATTTCAAAGATCTACTACAAACGCTGCTGAAAAATAGCATTTCAAAGAAATTTGCTAGAATGAAAAAGCTAAAATCATTTTTAAAAAAAATAAAATAAATAAAAACGATAACGGTTAAAAACAACCCGTTGCAAACAATTATTTGACAACGGTTTTATTTAGATAAATAACCGTTAGACATATTTTCCCTCCCATTCAAACCGCCAAAAATATAAGATAATGAACGATAACCGTTGTAGAGTTCAAAACTTTTACAACGGTTTATTTAAGCAGAACTGTTGACAAAACTTCATCAATATAAATAGATAACGGTTACATACCGTTGTCAACAAATGAATATAACAACGGTTTTTCACGTAATAAAGCCGTTGTTAAATTTTGACATTTAATTAAATAAGATAACAAAATGAACCGTTATCATATATAATATTTAACAACGGTTTAGAACGATAAGACGTTGTCAATAGTAAACTACGACAACGGATTTGAAACCGTTCTTAAGATTTAACAACGGTTTCTTAAAAGATTTTATAACGGTTCTTGATGTTATATAACGGTCGCATGTTATTTGTACAACCGTGGTATATATTTAACAACCGTCATTGCAATAACGGTCCCGTGTTTCTATTTAAAAACGGTAATTTGCATTATTTGACCGTTATTGGATGTCTTATTTGGCGTACTGTATCTAACTTGTTTCCCCCCGTATTACTTACTAATTGGCTTAATAATGAGGAGAGTATGTATGATTATAATTGTCACATGTTTATGTCTCTTTTGTTTTTATTTTATCATGTCTAACTTGTTTCTATTGTCACTTTTCCGAGTTTCATGGCAGGATCTTTGATCTACTTCTAAGAGCGTTGAGTTCTTCCGCTCTTGAGAAATTAGAGTCAGGGTCATGATTAAAAACAAGTGTTTTAAGAAAGCCCGAAATTCACTCTCCTTATTTAATATTTAACTATATTTGTTTTTATTAATGTTATGTTATTAGTTTAATTTAGATATTAATATTAAGAGTAAATTATCAATTACACCCACGTCAAATGCACTTTTTTACATTTACTCCCACGTCATTTTTTTTAATAAATTACGCCCAAGTTAATAGCTTAGTTTATAAATTGCACCCAATATCGGATTCCGACCACATTTCCGTCAAATTTCAAATTTTTTGGGTTATACATATTTTTTAGGACGATTTTGCCCTTCTGCCTTTCTTTATTAACTTTGTGCTTGTTTGATGTTTAACATCTCATTCATTCCCTTCCCTTCTTCATCATTCTCTCTCATATTTTTCCTAATTTGATTTCCTTCATTGTGTTACTAATTCTCAAGGTAATTCATTCCCCATTGTTTTGGTTTTGTTCAATGTGTTCAATTTTATTAATTTGTATTCAATAAATTTCGTTTCTGTTTAATCTTGTCATGGTTCTTGATAATTAGGTTGTCTTTTGAATATTAGGGTTAGAAATTCATTCAAAATGTCAATTGAAAGTAGCTATGAAAGCACTCATCATAGTGGCATTGATGAGCAACCCAGGAAATGTCTTTGTGGTGTACCAGTTGCGATTTTGATGTCTTCGACTCAAGACAATCCAGGAAGACGATTTGAGAAGTGCAAGTTCTCTAACCCAACAGCAGTGTTTGAGTACATTATTGGTGTCATGCTGGTGTAGGAGTACATTATTGGGTGTGGAGATGTCGGAATATTTGTCGTTTGGAGGGATATGTAATGCATCCCAAAAATCTGGTTCAACAAGTCCAGATGGAGTGTCGAAGGCAAGTACAAAGTAAGTTTCAAGGGGTAATGAGCAGTGCTGATGTGAATTGGTGTCATGCTGTTGGATTTTGTTAGCTTAGGCTCTATATGAATTGTATTATACTTGTTTTCTTAGCTAGGAGTCCAATGTCTGAAATGGTTGTACTGGTTGTAATGACTTTGATCTGATATTTTAATACTACTAACATTCCACCAGTAGACGAAAATTTTTGTAACATTACGCACTGCAATTTTTGTAATGGCAATGGCAATTACACACTGCAATTTTTGGCATTGCATTTGGTTAGTAGACGGAAATGAAACGAATACTGCACTTGGCATACTGAACTGATGAATCGGACAAAGATGGGTGAAAGAAATTTGTTGAATTACAACATATTGTTCAACAGTACAACTGTTAATTGAAACAGTACTCTAGCATACATCACCTTACATCAGTGCAAACACATCCCTTAATGCCTCCATACCCTTACATCAGTGCAAATACATCAGTGCAAATACAACATATTGTTCAACAGCAAGCTAGAACCCCCCAGCCTCCATACCCTGCCTGCCCCCTTTGAATAAACTCATTCATCGGCTGTAATTGTCATCAGAAGAAGGAGAAGAGTCAAGCTCTCGAAGCCTGTCTTCTCTAAGCTTGTCTTCGTTTAGGGACTCTAAATTATCACAATAAACATCCAGAATCCTGAGGTACTCATGCTGTCCTTCTGGGAGGTTCATAGTTCTCTTACTCGCACGACATATATCCACCACTGCATCCCAGGACAAGACATTTCGGATCCTTTCATATAGAAGGACCACCTCATTAGTCCGCTGTTTCAGTTCCTCCCGTTTATCGGCAACCATTCCTGCAACAGACCAAACATACGAACGTTTTATGAAACTGGTAGTTGCAAATCACAAATATCACAACAAACCTAACTCCTATATATACTGCAACTTACTATTTGAGACGACACCACCCCGGATTAGAGCGTGAGATGGACCTGGAATATTCACGAAAAGAGGCCGCAGAAGTTGGAGCACCGGGTCTTGGCCAGCCAACATACCCCACACGGCGGTTGGTGCCAAACAACATCTAAACGCTGAAATAGTTTTGGAGCTTCACCCAATAGGCGATCAATCTTATCATGTATACCCTGAACTATAGACGCGTTGCTGCTCATCTTTCCTACAATATATCCACAACAAAGGAGAAATTCAAAGATGGAAAAGCCTAAACTAAGGCATAGAAATGCAAAACTCATAAACACTAAACCCAGAAATACAATACCCAGAAATTCAAAACACAGAATTAAACTAATTAAAACCCAAATATTCAAAACCCATAAATAACCTAATTTAATAGCCATCAATTATAAACACAGAAATTGAAAACCCAGAAATTAGGATTACCAAAATTAATCTAATTCAATGACCATCAATTATAAACCAAGAAATGAGGGTAAAAAACAAAGAAAAATTTCAGAGCAATGATTAATAATGAATTTCACGACATAAATCAAAATAACAGAAATCAAACAATAGCCTACAAACAAATCTCTCAATAGCCTAATCCAAAATAACATAAATCAAACAAGAGATTGAAGGACAACTTACATAAATTACAACAGTGATAGATGGTAATGGATGAACAATCTCTCAATAATTAGGGTTTAATTTGGATTATTGCGGAAATTTGGGGGAATTTTTAAGGACAAAATTTGGGGGAAATTTCGAATGAAATTAGGTTAAGAGGTGAAATGGGGAAAGTAAATGAAGAGTCATAGCAAAACTGGTAGTTATAAACGCGGGGGCATTTTCGTCACTTAATAAAGTTTTTCACCTGAAAATGGCTCTGGGTGCAATTTATAACCTGAGCTATTAACTTGGGTGTAATTTAAAAAAAAAATTGACGTCGGAGTAAATGTAAAAAAGCGGATTAAGCGTGGGTGTAATTGATAATTTACTCTAGTATTTTCAAATTTCGGATCCCCGTCTCTACATGTATGTATCCCAGTCAATATGGATTTAAGTCAGGCTAGGCCATAGCCGTGCACATATAATCCGATAAATTGTTGTTTGGTTTGAAATAAAGTTGACGATTTCACCTGAACTGAACTTAATTAAAATAAACTAAACTATATAAATTAAAATTAAATCCAAAAGAAATTAAACCAAAAAAATCAATAGCTTATTTATAGCAAATTTTGATGTGAGATTGTTTCTCGATAAATAATTGAGATGCCACTTTTTTACCACCCCTTGATGACAATGAACAATATTGCCTTACCTTCTCATTCATCATTAGTGGCTATGGGCTTAACCAATACAATTAATACTAAGATTAGCCCATACAATAACATATGTAACATGTAATAACTCATATAGACTAATGCGATACGCAAAATCTCATTTCAGATGGCATATTTTGTCTAGAACTTTCAGACGGGCTTATGTGACGATTTTTATGGCCAGATGTGACCATTTCTAAATGGTAATATTTTTACCTACCATTTGTTACCATTTCTAAATGGTAACTTCTACTCAATATAGTAAATCCAAACCGCCAGATAAGATAGGAGGTATTCGCATAAAAACCGATTCATAAGTAAATGTAAATCATAAGTTGAAGTTGAAGTTGAAGTTGAAGTTGAATTATGTTGGGAGTAATTTCATGTAGTGACCCGACATATTTAGTATAGAGTATTAACAAATTGCAAGCAAATTTAAATAAAAAATGCAGGCACAAAATCTCACCAGTATCCATGGTTGTTGCTGCATATCTTGAAGGTGCATGATAGATCTTAATCTTGACATTCTACAAACATAACAGCAAATAAAATCCAACATAAGATTTCATTCCCAAAACACAAATAAAAATAACAAAAGCAAGTGGCTTTTGTGTAGCATAGGTCATGCAACCAACATAAAATAGATTACACTGAAATAACATGCTACAGTGAATAACAATGATTTACACATTATCCTCAAGAGGCTCAAAATAAGTCAAGGGATAGGACGGTCTTACAAGAGATTTATATGTCATCCAACCAATTTAGCGACTATTCTATGAAGTCGCCTTTTATTCGCCCGAAACCAGAATTCGGGCCAGTGTTACATATTTCAGTGTTTGATTCAGGAGATGGACTTGAGTTCGTAAAAACGCGACTAAGATCTAACCCCGTCAATTAAAAGAAACTCTATCATCCTAGTTGGTGAACGAACTTCGTTGTGTTACGGCAAATGATCAGCCGACAAAACCCGAACGATGCAACCATGGTCCGGCCACATATAATCTGCTCCATAACATGTTTTATGCTAGAATAAATGAACATGCACACATACATATAAACTGAAAGAAGTAACAGAAGAGGAAACATCCAGTAAGCTTCATAATCATTCAAAGCTTTAAAGATAGTATTTAAATAAGGAGTTGACAAAGGAAGGACTAGTATAGGGAAGCAAAATAATCAATTTTAAACCAAATAAATAATAATTTTAATACTTTATAGGATTTTCAACTCTATCTCCAACTACTTTGTACAACTAACTAGTATTCTAAAGCTTTGTACCAACTAGATGCAAGTTCCCCCTGACTATTTAAGTAGCTTCAATTCATAGTGCTTAGATGCATGCATGCCATCAACTTCTACTTATCATTCATCCTATAACAATAATCATATATACTCCTCTTTAAGAAATCGAGTTTGAGGTCTCATTGAACTTCCGATGTCTCCATTTGTTCTAAGCCTTATTGCCGTGGTTGTTATATGCATCACACATTGGGTATACAAATGGTATAACCCGAAATATAATGGCAACCTCCCACCTGGTACAATGGGATGGCCGCTCATTGGTGAAACTCTTCAATTCTTCGCTAAAAACACCTCATTTGACATCCCATCCTTTGTCAAAATGAGAATGGAAAGGTAAACTTCAGGGTAATATATTAGTCAGTAACATTTTTGTTATCAAAGAACATTAATGTGAAACAAAGTTCGTAAAGAACATTTGCATTTATGCGAAAATAGTGTTTGGGTTATCATCTTTGCTTACCTCTGATTCTACATTGTGTATTTTTGATGCTTACAGGTATGGGCCAGTATTCCGAACCAGTCTAGTGGGGAGACCGATTATAATTTCAGCTGATGCAGAGCTTAACTACTTGATCTTTCAACAAGAAGGACACATGTTTCAGAGCTGGTATCCAGACACTTTTACAGAGATTTTTGGACGGGAGAAGGTAGGCTCTTTACACGGGTTCATGTACAAGTACCTTAAAAACATGGTGCTCAAACAGCTAAATCATGTACAAGTACCTTGCCTAGCATTAGTAGCAACTGCCCTCAAATTTCTCTAGCCTCCCCTCCTTCCCTTTTGGATGTTAGAGAAGCCCTTTTTAGTCTTGGGCCCAACAAGGCGCCGGGCCCGGATGGTTTCCATGCTGCCTTCTTCCGTGACCATTGGGACATCACTCACGCCGTCCTTTTTACTTTCATTCTGGATATTTTTTAGACGAGGAGAATTCCAGAGAGTCTTAATCGAACAAAAATTGTTCTCATTCCTAAAGTCCCAAACCCTCAGTCCCTTCGAAATTTCAGACCCATTAGCCTTTGTAACACCATTTACAAAATTATCACTAAAATCCTCGTTTTACGTCTTAGACATATTATTCCTTCTATTATCTCCCCATTTCAAAGCAGTTTCCTTCAAGGTAGAGGTACTGATACGAATTTCATTGTTGCATCAGAAATAATTTACTCTATGAAGACTAGGAAAGGTAAGTATGGCTGGTTTGCTTTGAAAGTTGATTTGGAGAAGGCGTATGATTGCCTTGAGTGGAGTTTTATTAAGCATTGTTTATCCAACCTTAATTTTGATGATCACACTATCCAACTAATCATGAGTTGTATCTCTTCTACGTCTTCGTCAGTTACCTTTAATGGTACCCAAACTGACTGGTTCCTCCCTTCTAGAGGTATCCGGCAAGGCGATCCCTTGTCCCCCCTTATTTTTATTCTTTGCATGGAATTCCTCTCTAAACTCATTGATGACTTTTGTAGCACGAGTGATTGGACTCCTTTTACCATTGGTAAAGGAGCCTCTGCTATGGAGTTTTCCCATCTTCTTTTTGCCGATGACTTGCTTCTTTTTGGGAGGGTGGATCATAAAACCCTTCGGACCCTTGAAGAAACTTTTAACCTCTTCCACCAAGCCTCTGGTCTCTCTGTTAATAAAGCGAAGAGTACTATTCTTTTCTCCCCCAATGCTGATACAAACATCACCTCTCTTTTTTGTACGTCCCTGGACATCAAGGCATCCAATGGTCTCGGATCCTTCCTTGGGTTCCCTCTTACCAGTAGACGTCCTTCTAGAAATGACTTGTCCTTTATTGTTGATAAGGTCCGTAGCAAGCTTTCTCTGTGGAAATCCAATTTTCTCTCAAGGGCTGGCAAGTACACTTTGATCAAGTCCAACTTGAATGCTATCCCTGCCTATTGGATGCAATGTATTTCCCTCCCAAAAACAATTAACGATGATATCAATCGTTATTGTGCGCGATTTCTTTTGGGGTGATGTAGGGGGTAAGAGAGGATCTCATCTGCTTTCTTGGGACCATCTTACCCTTCCCACTTCTCAATGGGGGCTAGGGCTTAGAGACAGTCAACTTTAAAATAACACTTATCTTGCTAAGCTCTGTTGGAAAATGACTTCTTTCCCCTCTAATCTTGCTACTAGAACTCTTCGGGCCAAATACCTTAGTGGGAGATCCCCCACAAGGTTCAATCGTGGATCTCATATCTAGGGGAATCTCGGTAAGATTTGGCAGTTCTTCACTGAGTCGTCTAGATGGGTGGTTGGGAACGGAGGGACGGTCTGATTTTGGTCTGATGTCTAGGCTGCTGATGTGCCCCTTTAGAAACCTCGTTCAAGGCCCCTTGCCTCTTAATGAGGAGAACCTTCTTGTCTGTGAGCGTATTGTTAACAATGAGTGGTGTCTCAACAATTGCCCCTTTTCCCTTCCTCCTACTATTACCCAACTTATTAAGAGTGTCCCCATCTCTCTTTTTAATTTTGCGGATGTTCATGCATCTATTTTTGTTGATCAAAATAAATTCTCCATCTTCCGGGCCTACGACCATGGCTTTAGACCAAAGCTGCTCAACTCTCCGGCTATAAATTTTGACCTTGTGTGGGCTGCCCCCACTATTCCAAGGATCCGTTTTTTCCTTTGGCTCGCTTGCTGGGATCGTCTTCCCACTAGGACATCCCTTTACACTAAGGGTGTGTGTGCCTCCAATAAGTGTCCCTTTTGCCCTTCTGACAATGAGGATGCCCTCCATGCCCTAAGAAACTGTGTCCGTGCCCGCCAAGTGTGGGACACTTTTGATATTCCGACGGGATTTTACAATGGTATTATCATGGATTGGCTCTCTTGTAACCTTGAGTGTAGTAAGGAGTCCTGGAACACTATTTTTTCTTTCGGTGTTTGGCTGATATGGAAAAGGCGTAATGCATGGGTCTTCCAAAGGCGTTCTATCCCGGTTACTGACACTTGCCACATGATTAAAAACCAGGCCCTTCAATATACCACAACCAGAAACAGTCACCCTGACCTAGACCCACCTCCTGCTTTGACTACCTCTCATGGACTCCCCCTGCTAGTAATACTATTAACATAAATGTCGATGCTTCTTGGATTTCGTGTGACAAACATGCAGGAATTGGTTTCTTCTTGAGGGACCATAATGGTATTTGGGCTTGTGGCGGATGGAAGACTATCAATGCCGAAGATGCTTTATGTGCTGAGTTGATAGCAATTCGAACAACCCTTCTTTACTCCTTGGAAGCGGGCTGGACTGATGTCTATCTTGCTACCGACTGTGCACAAGCTAACAAACTCATCTCCTTGGATAGTGTTGCTCCCTCTCGGATTAGAAATTTGATAAATGATTGCAGGGTGCTAAAGGATCACTTCCAAGTTTGCCGTCTTTCCTTCGAAGATAGGAGGACTAACCAAATCGCCGATTTGCTAGCCAAGCACGCTAGGCTGTGTATGGATGATAGTGGAGCCCTCCATGTTTTAACTCAACCCCCACCATGGATCGATCACACCTTATCTTTAGAAGCTCAGTTGCTGCGTCCTTTCTCCCTGTGTTGTTGTTGTACCCCTGTTTTGTAATTTTAAACCTCTCTTGTCGTGTTTGTGTAGCTGGTTTTTGTTGTGTTTCGCTAGGCAACCGGACTGTTTTTTGTTGCCCTACCTTGTAAGGCTGTGTGTAGTGGTAGCTTATTTGTAAGACTTGCTTAACTTTTATAAATGTTCCCTTTAACCAAAAAAAAAAAAAAAGCTAAATCAATGGTCACGTCCAGACTTAGTCGAGCTTAAGGATTCAACAGCCAGTGTAAGTTATTTCAAAATTCTAGGTAGCTACTTTAGTCATATTCCTGCAAAGTTTAACTTAACTCTTCTCTATGATTTCTCTTCAGATGATATTCAATCTCACCGCAAAAAAGTTGATCAGCTATAATGAGGAAAACTCTTCAGAAAATCTAAGGGACAGCTTTGTCGCATTTATAAAGGGGTTGATCTCATTTCCTTTGAACATTCCTGGTACAGCATACCACAAGTGCTTACAGGTCGACTAAATCATATCTTACTCAAACTTTACAGATTTGTGTTTCATTACTTTTGATAAAAAATTTCGATGCTTGTATCCTTTTTTATTAACAGTATGATCTTTTACTAAGAAAAATCTCTGTTCCATTCTGCAATCAAAGAAATAAAACCAACGATTTCCAAATTCTAAGCAAACTGTATTATCGCCACAGGGAAGAATGAGGGCAATGACGATGCTTAAGAACATGTTACACGAGAGGCGACTGATGCCTAGCAAACATAAGAGGGACTTTTTTTATTTTATCCTCGAGGACCTGTCAAAGGAGGGAACGCTCCTAACAGAAGGAATTGCTTTGGATCTAATGTTTGTGCTTCTGTTTGCTAGCTTTGAGACAACTTCCCTGGCTCTAACTTTGGCAATGAAATTTCTCACAGACTATCCTTTGGTGCTGAAAACTCTGACGGTAAGAGCTTATAGTAGGCAACTCATAGTTAATCATCAATTCTTCATACACAGTCTCTTGAGAGACAGTCTCACGCTTTTTTAATGCGAGGCTAACCCATTTAACTATAAAACGTCACCTATCAACCCGCTAAATGATTTTAATACTGAAATAAAGGGGTAGCTTCATTACAAGGGGCCGTCTTATGAATTATGACCATGAGATCCTCTTATATGAGAACTTAGTATACTTTAATTACATAAACACTATTCAGAGAATCAGATGTATCGAGCTTTGAACTCACAGACTGACAAATTGACAGGAAGAGCATGAGGAAATTCTTAGAAGACGTGAAAATAAAGACTCTCCGCTTGCATGGAACGAATACAAATTAATGACATACACATTTCAGGTCAGTTGCGTTAGCCTCGCAAGCAAAGTTCATTGACAGTACATCTCATATTAGCTCTACCAAACCTTAACTAGTTACCAATCTATATTGCAGTTCATCAATGAAACAGTTAGGCTGGCAAACATAGTTCCCGACATTTTCAGAAAAGCAATGACAGATTTTGACTACAAGGGTATGCATCAATCATCATTACAAAACAAACGTCTACTTTAACAACTATAAATTCAAGTTAATTCACTTTATATTCAAGAAACATAACTCACCTTATAAATTTGGAATGCAGTTACACCATTCCAAAGAAGTCGGGAGTAATGGTTTGTCCTCCAAATTGTATACTTAAACCCCTGCAGATATGAAAATCCTCTTGAATTTAATCCTTGGAGATGGCAGGTAAACAACGTAGTCCTGCTATTTCTTCCATTCCTGAGAAATTCATAAATCGGTCGTGATATAAAACTATAAAAACCAACAAGAAGATGAACATGAAATTGCTTATCATTCAGGGAGGCGAAATAAATGGCGCATCCAAACATTTCATGGCGTTTGGAGGGGGTATGAGATTTTGTGTTGGGACAGATTTCACCAAGGTGCAAATGACTGTATTTTTACACTGCTTAGTCACAAAATACAGGTATAAGCAATGCTTGTTATCTCTTTCCTCTGCCAATCAATCATCAAGACATAATAAAATGAGAATCTGAGAGGTCCTAATTCTATGTATAAAATCTCAGGTGGCATCTAATCTGAGAGTGCTTATCTCACTTTGGTACCGACTATTTGTCAGCTTTGTGGTCTAAGCAAAGAGAAAATTTCCTACTTGTTTATTCAATGCAAAAACTTTTCTCTCTTGATTTTAAACTTTAGACTGCATGAATGTTAATCATTGCAGGATCATGTCATTGATTCAATGAAATGCGCTGTAGATAGGCTCAGGCCCGATTCTGAGGGTCGTCTGGAGGGGCGACGACCTAGGGCCCAAGCTAGAAAGGGGCCCATTGTTGTCGTATGTAGATACAAATTATTTCATGTTTATATGACGCTTAAGCAACAACCATATACAAATGGATTTCCGAATTTTTACGAAATCAAACTTGTTTCGTTGTTTTAAATATGGAATAGTATTAAAACCGTCATTGCAAAAATTAATCAATTACTAAAAGACTGGTATCTATTTATTTAATTAATAATACTCATGTTTGTAAAGTAAATAAAGTCGCATAGACTATTATTTATTCAAACTCAAATTTTTCGATCAATCACTCCATGTCACAATGTTAAATAAGTGACTACTTATGTTCTCAAGTTGTTTTCCTATTCTTAATAACTAATTAATTTTTTAATTGTATTATATAATTTCTTTTCTTGGTTCATAAGGAGTAAAGACTCTATCTAAAAGTATTTCAAAATTTGATATTCTGACAGAAATAGTATTATATCTACCCTTATCTAACTACATGATATATAAAAGTCACAATTTTTCATGCTCTACTCATACTATATCATACACTCTATGATTTCATAAAGTATTTTAATGGTTGATTATCCGACATTAGTGTTGTCGATTATACTTCAGCGGAATTACATTTTATTTTGCATGAGGACATTCTTGGGGTAGCTATTCCCCGTGTAATAGCTAATTAATTTTCGAGGTTCGCCCCTCACCTACACTAAAAAAAAGTAAAGTATTCCAATGTATACAACTTCCACTAAATGATAATCGACAGAAAATTTAATAAGATCAAATTATCACATGAATTAAAATTCATAAATTCTTATATGCTTGCTAATTAGTTAAAAACAGTGGTTAATCACAATTCATGTTTTTATGAAAATTCTTCAAGCCTTCTGAAAATTCTTCAAGTTTTCTTATTTTCTAAAAAAAAAATAAAAATTTGTGCATTTTTTTGTAAAAATCTCCATTCGTTATTTAGATTTTACAAATAAAATGAATGAGTATGTGACACCCTTAAAAATTAGCGTTATCTAATTACTTAAATGCGTAAATTCTACGGAAAAACTGGTAGGATATGTTTGTAAATGGTTCAACTATCCAAAAACCTGCAATTTCAAAAAATTTTCTAACTAAACCATTCACAACCAATCCAACTCAAGAAGTCCAACATTCCCAGAAGTGGGTGCCAAAACCCTGCAAAAGCTGATGAACTACTATGCCATAGCTAGATAGAAAGTAGAATGATACAACCCAAAATAGAAAAGGGAGACATATGTCCCTTCCAATAATATACAAACCAAAAGATAAAAGGTTTACTATAATAATAGCCAAAAACTAGGTCCAAGGTTCCTTGCTCACTAGCTCGTCTGTGACCCCCAACAAAGCATCAACAACCTGTCAATCGCATTTTATACAAACACGAAAGCCACAATTCAGTGGGGAGTAACTTCGAGTCCTCCCAGCCACGAATCGTCAAAATTAATGTAACATGTAGTAAAACATGTAAGCAATATGATAAACAATGTAATTATCATGTAATTCTGACCTATGACCCCTAAACTGACCACTAATCTATCATGTGAATCATATCACTCAAATAGGAATCCAAACTTTATCAACTGTAATCGGCTTACATCTCACCTATTACAGTTCATAAAATCACCATACAAGAAAGGGCAATATATCAAAGACAGGCATAAGTTCTTAGCACCGTCAATAGTCACTTTGTAACTCGAGTCTATACCACGAGGTAGGGAAGGTAATCGAACCGGTATCTTGGCTCAGCGGTTACTATTAAGAAAACATGGCCAAGAGACAACACAACCCTAGCCTAAAATCTGCGCAGACCTAGACATGCGGATACACACCACCGCACCCAAGACCCACAACTTTTTTTAAAACAAAGTGAAGTGAGTACCCTAAGGACACCACCGAAGGGTTGGCTAGTACTTAAGCTGACCCCATACTATCAAAATAAGTACCTGAGGTCATGCCCCAACTTGGATATAAATCCACTAGTCAGGAACACAAAGGCTATCAAGCAGTGAACATATACTCGTCAGAGACTATAAAGACCTATCTATGATGAAGGCCGAAATACTCACCTAGGACCTAGTCCCAGCTTGAATACTTTAACCCACACCACACTAGACTCACCACACAAGTCATTTAAGACACCCACTTAACCATAAGAGGGCAAAAAGTCCTACTTACCAACATAAAATCTAATATTCTATCATGTGAAAGGCTATATACAGCATACAATCCAACAGTTCCTCAATAAGTACTCAATACTAATTTCCAATCCTAGCAATTCTAACAATATTTAAGGCTTTAGGGGAAACTAGGGCCATTACTACAAAATAAGAAGCTATTTAAATTCAACTAACTAAATAAGAAGCTATTTAAATTCAACTAACTACACATGTGAAATAGAGATATAATAAATGGCCTAAAACAAGAAAAAGGCCGATTATCTAAATCATTCAACCGAATTTTTACCCGCAACCCCAACCCTGCGACAGGTACGGGTCAAATTGCGGCTGACCAATCACTCAATTAACTGACATCGCATCAGTCAAAGGGACTAAGGCTCAGTTTTCGGCACAATCAACAAAACATTACAATTATAGCTATAAAATTCATTTTGAGCCTATTAATTACAATTTCCTTTTGTAAACTACCCTAACATGTGATAACTATTAATATAAGCACAATTTTACCAATAACATAATTTTTGTTACTATCAAAATACTACCCATTTGTTACTTATACTATTCTAACCTTAATTAACCCGAAAAGACCAAGATTGTACGAAAACCCGCGAAACCAGCACGGACCGATCCGGGCCAACCGTGGGCTAGCCGTGGGCCTGCCACGGGCCTGCCAAGGCCTGCCACGGCCTGCCGGCCTGCTGCCCGTCACCCTATACCTCTTAATTTTCCGTTTTTTCTTCATTTTAACTCGTTTTAACATCATCCAATCATTAATTAATCGTTCCATTACTAATATCCTAACTTAAACTAACCAAAAGGCTTAAATTAAGCATGCATGCAACCATATTTTAACATGCGAAAATTATTACTTAAACCAAAAATCACAAAACATCCAAAACAACAAAGATTGTGACGATAATCCGTCGAGTAACTCGAAATATGTTACCTTAAGCTAGAAAAAGAGCAATTAACACCTTGAAAACCCAAACCCTAACGACACTAGCCGCTATCCTCTATAATATACGAGTCCCCGAACTCGTCTTCCAATCCTTCACCTAAATAAACAATTAAAACACAATAATAAGCATATAAAACCGAAAATACCGAAAATTGGTCTTAAAACAACTTCAATAAAACTGAAATTAAATTGTACCAAGTTGTATATCGCGTCGAGGGGATTCCGGAAAGGTAAATTATGCGAAAAACGGACTAGTAACGAAGAAATTACGTCGATTTTGAGCTTGAAATTATGTTAATGGTGTTTTTTGGTCTTTTTGAGATGTTGATGATGATGATAGGAACCAAAATCAGAAAAAAAAAATAGAAAGGAAGGGGCTGGTCAGCCGTGTAAGGGAGAAGGAAAGGAAAAAAGGAAGTGCGGGATTTTTAGTCGGGATTTTTACGAGTCGGGTTTGACTTGTTTCAATAATAATTAAATCCGTAAGTCAAATGCAAATTCCGTCAAGACCAAAGTCTTTAAACACGAGATTACAATAAAATTGAGTATTCATACGACCCACTTCCAAATTCGTTTACCCAACGTTCAAACGAATTGTCATATTCCCCCCGATACGCCCTTATCTCGAAATAAAAGATTTTACACGGTTTAAACTATTTTTAAACATTTCAAAACTATCAAAATAAATACTTTTCTTCGAAATATAATAAAATTATATTTCTTTGAATTATTTTTACTTTAAATACATTATTGTCAAATTTTACTTGATTAATTAATTATTTTTGAAATATATTAACGGTCCGAAATTTACGGGGCGTTACAATCACCCCTCCTTTTAAAAAGTTTCGCCCTCGAAACTTAGAAGGAGAAATTATAGTTATAAGAAAATATAGGTATCTTTTCAATGAAACGGTGATACTCTTGTTGATCAGACAAGAACATCCATATTCATATCAAGATATAAAAATATTTCTACACCAATAAATGAGAAAACCCATTATTGGGACGTCACCAACAACGAGATTCAACATTCACTAATGCTAAAATCATTGAAAATCATAAAAGTATTTTCAAAATTTCAGTTTTAAAATTCTATAGTAAGAATGATATTTACTAAATTATGATTATACAAGGCTTAGTAACTCGGAAACAGAGTAAGAAAAGGAATACCTTACGAAAACAATTTAGGATATTTAGCTAACATAGAAGCTTCAGTCTCCCAAGTCTCTTCTTCGACATTTCCACAACGCCAAAGAACTCGGACTAGAGGTACAACTTTGCTCCTAAGTTGCTTGTTGGCTTTGTCAAGAATCCGAATTGGCCTTTCTTCAACCACCAAGTTAGGCTCCAATTCAAGAATCTCTTCTTGGATGATATGGCTAGGGTCACTAATGTACTTCCTCAATTGAGAAACATGGAAGACATTGTGAACCTTGCTCAGATTTGGGGGCAATTCTAAACGATAAGCAGCAGGACCAATCTTTTCAATCACCAGGAAAGGTCCAATATATTTAGGGCTCAGGCTTCCCTTTAACGCCAAACCGTTTCACCTCTTTCATAGGTGACACTTTAAGGAATACTTGATCATCAACCTCAAAGGAAAGTGGTCGACGACGGACATCAGCATATGATTTTTGACGGTCCTGAGCGGCTTTCATCCGCTCCCGAACGATCTTAACTTGTTCAATGGACTCGGTCACCAAATCAGGTCCTAACATTGGAACATTTTGGGTTTGATCCCAACAGACAGGAGTACGGCATTTTCTACCATACAGAGCTTCATATGGTGCCATTTTAATGGAAGTTTGATAGCTGTTGTTGTAAGAGAATTCAACCAAAGGTAAACATTTCTCCCAAGAAGTTTGGAAATCTAAGGCACAGGCACGAAGAAGATCCTCTAAGGTTTGAATTGTTCTCTCAGTTTGACCATCAGTGGCAGCGTGAAAAGCAGTGCTCATTAATAGTTTACTACCCAAGGCCTCCTGTAATGCAGTCCAGAAACGAGAACAAAATCGAGGATCTCGATCTGAAACTATATCTTTAGGAACCCCATGATAGCGCACTATCTCATCCACATAGGTACGAGCTAGAACTTCTAAACTCCAGGTTTCTTTGATGGGAATAAACCGAGCACATTTAGTCAATCGGTCCACAATCACCCAAATAGCATTCTTCCCAGTGGAAGTCCTGGGTAAAGCCATCACAAAATCCATGGCAATAGACTCCCATTTCCAAAGAGGAACATCCAAGGGTTGAAGCAAACCCCCGGGCTTTTGATGTTCTATCTTTACTTTCTGGCAAGTGAGGCATTTACTGACATACTCCATAACTTCAATTTTCATCCTAGGCCACCAGAATTGTAATCTCAAATCTTTGTACATTTTGGTACCTCCCGGATGAATGGAGTAAGGAGAAAGGTGTGCTTCATCAAGAACTCTTTTTCTCAAATCACCGCACTCTAACATAGATTCTACCATGATAACGGAGATACCCACCATCATCAATCTTACAATCCTTAGCTTGCCCAAGTTGAATTTTAGCTCGAATGGATATGAAGGTAGGATCATTAGGAAGGCAAGTACGGATCTCACGGTGGAAGTCAGGTTCAGCTGACATGGCATCAAGATGATGAGAGCCCCTTTTTACAAGGCTTACTCCTAGCTTTTGAAGTTCTAGAGCAAGTTCAGGAGGTAAGTCCCGAAAAGAATTTAAAGAATGACAGGATTTTCTGCTAAGAGCATCAGCCACCACATTAGCTTTTCCTTCGTGATAAATTAGATTGGCATCATAGTCATTCACCAATTCTAACCATCTCCTTTGTCTCATGTTCAACTCTTTTTGGGTAAAGAGATATTTCAGGCTCTTGTGGTCGGTATAGATGTTGCAATGGACTCCAATGAGGTAGTGTCTCCAAATCTTCAAAGCAAGTACTACCGCAGCTAATTCAAGATCATGAGTCGGGTAGTTAACTTCATGAACTCTAAGTCAAGTCGAGAGGCATAAGCAATGACTTTCCCTTTTTGCATCAAGACACAACCTAAACCATGCTTAGAAGCATCACAGTAAACATCAAAGTCCACTCCTTCTTCAGGTAAGGTCAACACCGGAGCGGTAGTCAACCTCTTTTTCAATTCCTGGAAGGCATTTTCACATTCTTCAGACCACACAAATTTAGACTCTTTCTTCAACAACTGAGTCATCGGCCTAGCAATCTTTGAAAAATCCTTCACAAATCGCCGATAGTAACCCGCCAAGCCAAGGAAACTACGGATTTCCGAAACATTGGTTGGACTTTTCCAATCAACAACGGCTTCAATTTTGGCAGGATCTACCATAACACCCTCTTTTGAAATGACATGCCCAAGGAAGGTCACTTTAGGTAACCAGAACTCACATTTAGAGAATTTAGCATACCATTTTTCACGGCGCAAAATCTCTAAAATAACACGAAGGTGTTGGACATGTTCTTCTTCAGATTTAGAATAGATCAAGATGTCATCAATGAACACTACAACACACTTGTCGAGGTGTTCTCTGAAAGTACGGTTCATCTGATCCATGAATACAAATGAGCATTGGTCAAACCGAATGGCATCACTCAGAAATTCGAAATGACCATATCTCGTCATCAAGGCGCTTTAGGAATGTCAACTTCTCGGACTGGAATTTGATGATAGCCCGAACGAAGATCAATTTTAGAAAAAGTAGAAGCACCACGGAGCTGATCGAAAAGATCATCAATTCTAGGAAGAGGATATTTATTCTTGATAGTAACTCGGTTGAGCTCACGATAATCTATGCATAATCGCATAGATCCATCCTTCTTTCTTACAAAGAGAACAGAGCACCCCAAGGTGAAAAGTCAAGGGTTGAATAAAACCTTTGGCAATCAAATCATCCAAATGAGTCTTGACTCTTTCATTTCGACGGTGCCGACCTATAAGGAGCTTTAGCAATAGGGCCGGTACCAGGAATAAGATCAATAGCAAATTCAACTTCCCTTTCAAGAGGAATTCCCGGTAGCTCATCAGGAAAAACATCGGGAAATTCACATACTACTGGAATGTTCTCTTTAGGAGGCAGAGAAGAAGAATCAGAAGTAGTCACCATACACAAAAAGGCTTGATGACCCTTTTTCATTGCATTGACAAACTTCATAGCAGAAATTAGTTTAGTACCGGTTTGTCTTTTAACCATTTGATAAGACACACGGTGACCTGAAGGGTTTGTAAGAATTATTTTCTGGTCTCGACATTCAAATCGAGCATGATGAGTATGTAACCAATCCATGCCCAAAATGACATCAAATTCTTCAAGTGGAAATTGGAAAAGATTTGCTGGAAATATAGATCCCACAATAGAAATAGGAACTTCCGGATAGATTTTTGAGCAGGAAAAAACATCACCAGAGGGTAAAGATATAGATGTACTTTCTTCTTGTGATGATTCAAGTGATAATTTATTGGAAAGTTTTATCGAAATGAAAGATAAAGAGGCACCCGTATCAAATAGTACCAAACAAGGAGCATCAAAAATAGAAAATGTACCAGTAATGATATCAGGATGTGCCTCAGCTTCAGCTCGGCTCATAACAAAGATCCGACCCTTCGGCCTCACTGGCCTCACTGGGACGACAGGAGTAGTAGGAGCCATCACCTTCCTCTCCGGGCAAACATTGGCCTTGTGGCCCGGTTTGTTACAAGAAAAGCATACGGTAGGATCAATGAAGCATTTACCAGGGTGTGCTGGTTTCTTGCAGTTATAGCACAGTCGGTCCCTAGTACCTTTATTATCACTAACAGCTGAAGATTGACCACCCCGGTTAGCTTGCACATTAGAAACAAATCTCCTCTTGTTTGGGTCAGAGGGAGATAAAATGAACCTGGGTGAAGGAGTAAAGGGCCTAGAAGAGGGATATAAAGGCCTCTTGCCAAGACTAGAACTAGTTGCACGAGCTTCACTTTCAATTTCTTTCAATGAATTCTCGGCCCACAAAGCATCATTATAAATTGAAACAAAGCTAGTGGAATCCCGACGGACCATACTTTTGATCTTAGGGGAGAGATTTTCAAGATAGAAGAAGGCTTTTTCATTGTCATCCTTCACTAATCTAGTGGCATAATGAGCCAACTCATTGAATTTATCAGTGAAGGTCCAACGAAGGCTTCCTTGCTTCAACTCCATGAATCCCTTCAACTTTTGCTCGCTTGACTCTTGAGGATAGAAACGGGCCTCCACTAACTCCTTGAAACGTACCCAATCAAATCCTGGTTCAGCTGAAACGGTAGGCCCAGTCATGGACCACCACCGGTCTGCTTCTCGTACAAGGAAATGAGAGGCTAGCTTCACTTTATGTTCCTCCTTGACATCATATAGAGTAAAGCTTTTCTCCAACTCCCTAAACCACCCTGTAAGAGCAGCTGGATCAATCTCTCCACCATAAGTGGGAGTGTTGATTCGGTCACCGATTAGCCACCTGTGGTATAGGTGCCTGGAGTACCCTCAGCTGGCGGAGGAAGAGGAGCTTGTTGATTTTGTTGATTTTGTTGATTTTGGAGAATTTGGGTAAGAACTAGTAAGATAGCATCATCAATATCTCTTCTTGGCGGAGCCATCTTAAAAAGAAGAAAATTAATTAGTACCTATCAATTAGCAATCACAAACAGACTACCACATAAAATCCTAATTCTACCCATCCTACCCTTCTCTCAAGTTTATTATTTAAAGGTCAAGTGATTCTAAGTGGGGTGCACAAACGTGCGTCGGGAGCAATAGGCTCTGATACCAACTGTGACACCCTTAAAAATTAGCGTTATCTAATTACTTAAATGCGTAAATTCTACGGAAAAACTGGTAGGATATGTTTGTAAATGGTTCAACTATCCAAAAACCTGCAATTTCAAAAATTTTTCTAACTAAACCATTCACAACCAATCCAACTCAAGAAGTCCAACATTCCCAGAAGCGGGTGCCAAAACCCTGCAAAAGCTGATGAACTACTATGCCATAGCTAGATAGAAAGTAGAATGATACAACCCAAAATAGAAAAGGGAGACATATGTCCCTTCCAATAATATACAAACCAAAAGATAAAAGGTTTACTATAATAATAGCCAAAAACTAGGTCCAAGGTTCCTTGCTCACTAGCTCGTCTGTGACCCCCAACAAAGCATCAACAACCTGTCAATCGCATTTTATACAAACACGAAAGCCACAATTCAGTGGGGAGTAACTTCGAGTCCTCCCAGCCACGAATCGTCAAAATTAATGTAACATGTAGTAAAACATGTAAGCAATATGATAAACAATGTAATTATCATGTAATTCTGACCTATGACCCCTAAACTGACCACTAATCTATCATGTGAATCATATCACTCAAATAGGAATCCAAACTTTATCAATCAGAATCCGCTTACATCTCACCTATTACAGTTCATAAAATCACCATACAAGAAAGGGCAATATATCAAAGACAGGCATAAGTTCTTAGCACCGTCAATAGTCACTTTGTAACTCGAGTCTATACCACGAGGTAGGGAAGGTAATCGAACCGGTATCTTGGCTCAGCGGTTACTATTAAGAAAACATGGCCAAGAGACAACACAACCCTAGCCTAAAATCTGCGCAGACCTAGACATGCGGATACACACCACCGCACCCAAGACCCACAACTTTTTTAAAACAAAGTGAAGTGAGTACCCTAAGGACACCACCGAAGGGTTGGCTAGTACTTAAGCTGACCCCATACTATCAAAATAAGTACCTGAGGTCATGCCCCAACTTGGATATAAATCCACTAGTCAGGAACACAAAGGCTATCAAGCAGTGAACATATACTCGTCAGAGACTATAAAGACCTATCTATGATGAAGGCCGAAATACTCACCTAGGACCTAGTCCCACTAGTCCCACTTGAATACTTTAGCCCACACCATACTAGACTCACCACACAAGTCATTTAAGACACCCACTTAACCATAAGAGGGCAAAAAGTCCTACTTACCAACATAAAATCTAATATTCTATCATGTGAAAGGCTATATACAAGATACAATCCAATCAACGGTTCCTCAATAAGTACTCAATACTAATTTCCAATCCTAACAATTCTAACAATATTTAAGGCTTTAGGGGAAACTAGGGCCATTACTACAAAATAAGAAGCTATTTAAATTCAACTAACTAAATAAGAAGCTATTTAAATTCAACTAACTACACATGTGAAATAGAGATATAATAAATGGCCTAAAACAAGAAAAAGGCCGATTATCTAAATCATTCAACCGAATTTTTACCCGCAACCCCAGCCCTGTGACAGGTACGGGTCAAATTGCGGCTGACCAATCACTCAATTAACTGACATCGCATCAGTCAAAGGGACTAAGGCTCGGTTTTAAGGCACAATCAACAAAACATTACAATTATAGCTATAAAATTCATTTTGAGCCTATTAATTACAATTTCCTTTTGTAAACTACCCTAACATGTGATAACTATTAATATAAGCACAATTTTACCAATAACATAATTTTTGTTACTATCAAAATACTACCCATTTGTTACTTATACTATTCTAACCTTAATTAACCCGAAAAGACCAAGATTGTACGAAAACCGCGAAACCAAGACGGACCGACCCGGCCAACCGTGGGCTAGCCGTGGGCCTGCCACGGGCCTGCCACGGCCTGCCACGGCCTGCCGGCCTGCTGCCCGTCACCCTATACCTCTTAATTTTCCGTTTTTTCTTCATTTTAACTCGTTTTAACATCATCCAATCATTAATTAATCGTTCCATTACTAATATCCTAACTTAAACTAACCAAAAGGCTTAAATTAAGCATGCATGCAACCATATTTTAACATGCGAAAATTATTACTTAAACCAAAAATCACAAAACATCCAAAACAACAAAGATTGTGATAATAATCCGTCGAGTAACTCGAAATATGTTACCTTAAGCTAGAAAAAGAGCAATTAACACCTTGAAAACCCAAACCCTAACGACACTAGCCGCTATCCTCTATAATATACGAGTCCCCGAACTCGTCTTCCAATCCTTCACCTAAATAAACAATTAAAACACAATAATAAGCATATAAAACCGAAAATACCGAAAATTGGTCTTAAAACAACTTCAATAAAACTGAAATTAAATTGTACCAAGTTGTAGATCGCGTCGAGGGGATTCCGGAAAGGTAAATTATGCGAAAAACGGACTAGTAACGAAGAAATTACGTCGATTTTGAGCTTGAAATTATGTTAATGGTGTTTTTTGGTCTTTTTGAGATGTTGATGATGATGATAGGAACCAAAATCAGAAAAAAAAAATAGAAAGGAAGGGGCTGGTCAGCCGTGTAAGGGAGAAGGAAAGGAAAAAAGGAAGTGCGGGATTTTTAGTCGGGATTTTTACGAGTCGGGTTTGACTTGTTTCAATAATAATTAAATCCGTAAGTCAAATGCAAATTCCGTCAAGACCAAAGTCTTTAAACACGAGATTACAATAAAATTGAGTATTCATACGACCCACTTCCAAATTCGTTTACCCAACGTTCAAACGAATTGTCATATTCCCCCCGATACGCCCTTATCTCGAAATAAAAGATTTTACACGGTTTAAACTATTTTTAAACATTTCAAAACTATCAAAATAAATACTTTTCTTCAAAATATAATAAAATTATATTTCTTTGAATTATTTTTACTTTAAATACATTATTGTCAAATTTTACTTGATTAATTAATTATTTTTGAAATATATTAACGGTCCGAAATTTACGGGGCGTTACAGAGTAGATCCGTGTAATTTTTGTACGGGTTTAAAGTTAGTAAAAACAAAACAAATGACCGGAACGGAGGGAGTTTAATAAATAAAGACAAAATATTGAAGACAAACAACAATAATAACAAAAATCGTGGCAAAAGACTAATAAACGTAACAATATTCATAGCAAAATATTAATAATTTGTGATAAAGTTTAGTAAAATTGTGGTCATAAACATAACATATTTTTGGCGATATATTATGGCAACATACCTATTGATTAATAAACGTTTTTTTTTCTTACGAGTCTTCTTTTTTTCCACAAGGCCCAATGCGATCGCGAATCCGGGTTTACAAAACACCATCAACGTAAAAACGTGGATAGTCTCGTGAATTTCACCAGTAATAGAACTAGTGCTTTAAAGAAAATGATCATACATTTTATTTTTTAAACGGAGCCCTAATCTACACTTTTACCTAGGGCCTCACAAACCTCAGGACCGGGCCTGGATAGGCTGAGCAACTCAACAAATTTCCTGTCATTTATGGCACAACATGCACTTATCCTGCATGGCACAAAATGGGGAACGAGATATATAAAATAATATTATATGACAAGTTACGATAAACATTATATTAAACAGTTTCGATTGAAACAAATAATATATAGTCGCATTTCATTCGATAAGATGTGAACAAAAGTACTGAGTACGATTAAAACTGGAAACCAATAAGTAGAGGTGAGTCTAGAGTCTCATAATTCAACCGGAAAACAATTACTTCTTTCGATTTAATAATCCATAAATGAACTCTGAACACTCGGACTCTAGTTTCTCAAACTCCAAGCCCTCCATAACTCGGTGACTTCTGACCTTTGACCTCCTGAAGGGTTTGGTAAATTTTCCTGGAAAAGACGGCTGTTCACGTGCCAATTGCTGCTTGATAGTTTCCACTGTGACAGGCTTCTCCCCCTCTCTCGTTTTCTTATGGAGTCTGGAGAGCTGATCAGCAACCCTATTTTCCTTCTTGGGAACATGATAAAGCGCCTTAGTATAGGGAAGCAAAATAATCAATTTTAAACCAAATAAATAATAATAATAATAACTTTATAGGATTTTCAATTTTATCTCCAACTACTTTGTACAACTAACTAGTATTCTAAAGCTTTGTACCAACTAGATGCAAGTACTCCTGTAACTATTTAAGTAGCTTCAACTCATGGTGCTTAGATGCATGCATGCCATCAACTTCTACTTATCATTCCTCCTATAACAATAATCATATTAAGAAATCGAGTTTGAGGTCACATTCTCCATTTGTTCTAAGCCTTATTGTCGTGGTTGTTATATGCATCACACATTGGGTATACAAATGGTATAACCCGAAATGTAATGGCAACCTCCCACCTGGTACAATGGGATGGCCGCTTGATGAGCTCCTATTTCTACATTGGTTTGGCATCATTTGGAGCACATACATTTGGTAACATTTGGTAACAGTTTTTGATAATTTTAACGTTATTTGACCAATTCCGAGTACTTTATCATTTAGCATGGTTTCTAGTGAAGAGTGAGGTGCCAAGAGACCAAGAGAAACATCAAAGAAAGGGTGAAGAACAAGCATTGAAGAAACATCATGAGAAAGCCTTCCAAGGATCAAGCAAACAACGATTGAAAAGCGCACTCCAAGCCAGAACTCGCACGGTGCGAGTTTCCAGACCCCAGAACTCGCACGGTACGAGTTTTCTGGGTTTGTTCCGTTTTGTGTTACGGGCTTTTCCTGTGTTAAGCCCATGATTATTAGGTTATGTTAAACTATATATAGGATGTTTTCCTCTAGGTTAAGACATCTTATGCTCATTTTAATTAATCAAGTTGTAATTTTGGGAATTATTCATCTTTTTTATTGGGTTTAGATCTACTATGGAGAACTAATCTCCTGTTCTTAACCCGGCTCAAAGGTGTAATCTTTGGTTGTAAGACTACTTAATATTTCCATAATTTTCATTATCATTGTTAATCCTTTGTGTTTATTGTTTGGATTTTGGAAACATTGTTTACATTGAGTAATTAAGTGTGATTTCCTTGTTGCTTAATTAATCAAGTTCCTTAATTTATTGTTGTTGGGATTATTAAGTGTGACACCCCCATACTCTAAGTGCCTTACCAGGACCACTTAAGGTATGAGAGCGTCACCATCTCGGTTACCCGAGGCAATGATACTCAAATAGACAATAACGAAACGTATTAAATGATAATAAAGTTTAAGTGATACAAGCCAAACTCTAAAAACTGTTAAAAGGAAATACACGGTTCTCAAAACTGTCAACTGCTAAACAACTACAAAATGTTCGACACAGCGGAGGACTTCTAAAACTGCTACGTGATGACTCATCCCAGCAATCCCATGCGCATTGTCTCATACCTGTTCAATAACTGCTCAGCACCCCCGAATGGATCACCACAGTTTTTAAAACATTTAAACGGGGTCAGTACTAATTACACAAAAACAATGCCATAATGAAATAAGTACACTGTAGATACCCGTATCCGTCGATATTGGAATTTATAGAGAACCCGACAAACACCCGATGATGATAGGACACATGTATTCTTTAGTTGTCATTGTCATTATTTGGAGCTCGTTTTACGATGTAGAATGGGCGTCGTCGATGAAGTATTTTATTAATTTAAATGATATTTAAATTAATGTTTTTTTAAGTGAGTTCATTTTATTAATTTAAATGATATTTAAATTATGGCTTTTTTTAGGTGAATTCAATTTATTTTATTTTATTTTGAATTTATTTTCCCAAGTTTATTTTATTGAAAATAAAATAAATATTTGATTTGAAAAATCATTTTATGAGTATATTTGGTTTGAAAAATCATTTATTTTAATGTGTTAATTGATTTGAAAAATCGATTTGAAAATCGAGAAAAACTCGTTTCAACCACGCGTTTTGGAGCGCGATTTTAGCTCGGTTTTTGAGCCCGTTTTCTTTACGAGTTGGCACGAATCTCGAGTACACTAACCAACCTAAGCCTCTACCCATCCAACCCAGTTCGAACCCCCTTAACCACGGCCCAAATTCCATCCCAAATCATCCCCAACAGCCCGCATACACAAAGCAGCCCCCCTGTTTCGCAGCTCAAACCCGAGTCCAAAACCCGCTCCAAATACCACCAAAACCCGTTCCCATTAACCCTAACCCATACCCTAATATCCTACCCATATTACTTTATCTTAATCATCAAGAAAAACCCCCAAACGAACCCTAGAAAACCTCCCAAAAGCTGCTGGACAGCAGCTATGCTCAACAGGCCCGTCTGCCTCTCTCCCCCCTTTTACCCTACTTTAACTCCCTATAAATACCCACCCTTCACCATACATTCATTCCTCTAAGTTCTCCATACATCCTACCTTCACTCACAAGCTTTAAACCTCAGAAAAAAACCCTAATTGCCTCTCAAAAACCCTCCACAAAACCGACATCCAAACTGAAACAGTTTGTGTGTCCTCTTCGAAAAACAATTCGTTCCTCCTTCAAAACTCCATCAAAACTCGAGTTTCTTGTTCCTAATTAACCATATAACATCCATCTACACATTAGACAAAGATTTACGAGCCAAATTGCCCTTGAGAGTACACGAAATCCCTCAAAAAACAGAGTGTTATACACTCTGTTTTCGCGGTTTGTTCCTGTCTGTCCAGTTCGGTTTATGCTCGTTTTTGGTGCCCAATAACTCAAAACGAGCAGGGGTTGCTTTAAGATCTCTGTTCTCCTCTCTTTCTAGTTTTCAAAACATCTTTTAAATCGAATTTTCATCGTGAAACGAGGGAGAAATCGCTGTTTGAAAGTTGCTGTCCAGATTCGATAAAAACGCGTGTTTGCTTTGTTTCTTCGTGGACGACGGCCTCTCGAGATAAAATCTACCATCGATTACGACCCAAGACGGTGTAAACGATACATGTAGGTTGAGGGTGCATCAAATCCTCCTCTTTCTCCCTTTTATTTCGTTTTTTTTATGTTTGTTTTTTATAGTTTGTTTTTATTCGTTTATCGATTGTTTAATTAACTATGAAACTAGTTTAGTCCGAGTATGAGTTAAAGTACCACCATGAACACCCGCGTTGACTTGAGATGGGAAAGAAACCGCTACATCAGTCGGTCGTACACCCCCGTCTCATTTACATATCCTCGTGTTCAAGGTAGGACATAAATAAAACAAATTCTAACTTCGTTCTTCGCTTTTGACCTCTCTTCTGTTTCGTGTGATTCGACCTACCCCTGGACCATTTACATGTTAGTATGACCTCTGATTGTTAACATATAACTCATTTAAATGACATTAGATCGATTTGATAACCTAATTAGACACATTAGGGTACATCGACATAGCTTTAAAAACCGATTAACAATTCTGTAACTTAATTGAATTCATCTTCCCTTTCACTAATTTTCTCGCTAGCATGGAAGTGCGTGCTTAACTGAAGGGTAATATCCGTATAAGACCCTTTAAATTTAAGGATTATAACGTAAATTTAATATGTGAAACATGGTCATAAACGAAAACGACAATGAAACGATAAAGATAAGAATTAACCTTCGGTCCTAGTGCAAATTGGCAATGAGAGATCAAAGTAGATCTCCTCCTAAATGATGCACCCAAGATTGTCCGAGAAATGCCCTTGTGCTAGAATGAATCCTCTAATTGCCTTGCAATATTGAGAGGATTGTTTTGTGAGTTTTTGTTGGATGAGAGATCCGAATTTTGAGAGGCAATTTTCTCAAAACCCTAGTTTGTTTTGCAAATGACAATTAGGTTACAAGTGAGGTGAAGGTCTCCTTTTTGTTTCCTCTCATTCGGCCAAACCGAGTGGACTAGGAGGAAATGGGCTTCCATTTTCTCCTTATTTTTAACTCGTGGTCCGAGGCTAAAATGTATACAACGCGGTGTTTATTATAAACTGTCATCGGTTATCGGATATTAAATCATCAACTAATAACACGGATTAGTTGAATTATTAATACATGTCCGACAAAGACAGTATTGTATAATTATATTCAATATACATTTAATTAAATATAAAACGCTTATATTCAATTTACGAATTAACCGCTTAATTCGTCTTAGCCATTTTTATTTAATCCGTATTAAATAAAATATCTCAACATCACATTTTGACTAATTATTAGTCAAATAACTCGGACTAACTGGTTAGTCAAATTTGGCATCTACATGACTGTATTTTCATACCGTCACATCTCTCAAACGTATCCTATAGGTGTGACTTTTAGGGACCAGTTGATCACCGCCATCTGTATGACAATAACGTCAAACTTATCTAGCAAGCCAACCGTTATTGATAAACGTGGACCAACTGATTGTGATACAAAAGTATACCCTTTGATCCTTTTAGAGATTTAAATGTCCTTGCACTAACTGTAAAGGACACCAGCCCCAACATTAACACCTTTCCATTTGCACTCGTTGACGATTTAGAATTGTACCTAACCTAGTTCGTATTTATTTAATTCAATTTGTAATTAATTAACCTTTAATTTGTTTTATTTATTTTTAATTTTTCAAAAGTCGTTTTAATTATCTTTTATGGTTCAAAATCTGTAAATTTAATTTAATAATTTTTTTTCGTAATTTATTTTACTGATTTCGTAATTAAAACATAATTAACTTTGCTTTTCTACAAAAACCGTGCCTTGCACGGGTCTGTCTGACTTCTGATCCGTGCACGGCACGGGTCTGCCAGTTTTAGTTTCTTTTCTTCTTTTGTTTCTTTAATTGTTTACTAATCCTATTTTAATAAATATGGATTGGTGAATAATTTTAATAAGTTGAGTTCAATTTAATTAATAAGTTGTATCTAATTTATTTCAAGCCTTTGTACTTATTTATTTTAATTTAATTAGTTTAATTCTAATCTAATTTGTTTATTAACTAATAATTCGGCTAACATCTTTAATTAGTCTAACTTAGCTTTAGCTTTTTTGTTTACATTTGTTTCGTTTATTAAGACTTAATAGTTTAAGTTGTATTTTGTTAGTTTGTATTGTAATCTGAGTCAAAGTAATTACGATAGTTGTTGTAATTAGATTGAGTTGTAATTTATTTCTCGTTGTGTCGGCATGAAATGCCTGGGTTGTAATAGGATAGATCCCAATGGCTCCCCCATTCCTCCTAAGCCGTGTTTGCACATCTTTTATTTCAAATCAACCAACATGCTAAAACAACTTTGACAAAGTTAGTATTCATGCATTAAACGACATAGAAATTGTTGTCACATGTTAGGGTTTTAAAACGATGTTTGCATATCATATATCGTAGTATCTATGACCTTGTTTGAACTCCGACACTTGACTTAGTAGAGGCCGTTATCGACGGGCGGGGTTAGGTGTCCTTATGGGCTTCCTAACACTTACCCTCACCCCTTACTCAAGATCTATGGTTTGTGGATCCGTCTAAATACCATTGGATTACGAGAGTCATTCAAATCGAGTGATATAGGGTACAAGTCTTTATCTTTAATCACTCGTAGTCGATTGGCTTTATGCTTTTCGACGAAAGGTGTAAAGTTGACTTGAACGGTTCCAAGTTCCCAAAAAACTTGGTGGCGACTCTAATATGTCTTAATTCGATTCGAAAGAACCTCGAGTCGATTATGCCTAGTGTGGATCCCGCGGACGCAGCCTTCCCGAGGGCCTTGTCCACGATTTGGCGACTCCACCGGGGAAAAGAGGACTAGTTACACTTTGTTTCTAGGGTCTTTTCCTCCGAGGTGAAACTTGAAAAGAAAGTGTTGGAAAGTAAAACATTACTCATAGTGCTACGATTCATGCATAAACCCTTAAGGACTTGCCCGGGCCGTCCCAGCGTTTCTTCGTAATGCGTGGGGGGCGACGTCTCACTATGCTAGGAAGCTGCACATTGCTCGCTTCCACTTCACCTCGCGTGGTTCTTGATGGTGGGGACGATCTTCTAGGTACTCTACCTTAAGACACCTTGCTCTATATAGACCTTCTTGTAGAAGACTTGCCGAGACTTAGAGATGTCTAGGAGCATACATCCTTGTAACATGAGAATGACAATGTGCAAATTGTTTTCCCGAGTCTTTTCGAAATTTCCCATGTCCTTTTCAAAACCGAACTTTTGAACAACTTACTTTCAAAATAGTATGGTTTTAAAAACGCGGAATGCTGCCCAAATAGGACTAGAATTTTCGGCCCAAAATGAGCTTTTATAGCCAGCATGCTGCCCATTTCAAATCTCATTTTCGAATCAATCTTTCGTTTTTTTTCAAAACCAATCCAAAATGCCTCTCGAACCTCAACCAAGCATGAAATGCGTCAAGTCGTGTCCAGGTCATGGCCGTGTTAGGCCGGGTGTGTTTCGTTCTAAGAGTCTAGAACACGACCTTGTTGGGTCACCCAAGCTCACCTCTTGGGCTTTGAGTCATGTTGGTCGACCTTTTGGTCTAGGATAGTCCACAAAAACGCCCAAGCTAGGCCATTTAGGGCGTTTCACCCGAACCTATGGGCTATGTTAGTCCAATCACGGGTTTGGCCACACCGAGTCCGGTTTATAACCGATTTATGACAGTTTGAGTCATGTCGTTTTGCCGATTCTAAAATGAACCAAGGTCTAAATCCAACCGTGAGTCGAACCTTTGGTTAGTCAGTCTCAAGTCGAGTCTTTGTTTGAGTCAAGTTGGGGTCGTGTCCTTAAGTGTGCAGGGGCTCTTACTTTAAATATTGACTCAGTACGGGGTTTTCTTGTAGAAAGGCCGCCAAAAACCCGACGTCAAGCAATGGAAGATGCTGTTAACAAACTCAATGAGGCCGTGAACCTCATGATGACCAGAATGGATGCGATCGAATCCAAGCTGGGTGAAGATTCCTCTTCATCTACCCCACCTCTGACAGATCTGGAGAAACGGTTCAAGTTCATCGAAGACCGTCTGAAACTCTCCCAGGGGAAGAACATCCACTATGAAAATGCTAGGGCCTATGCCCCAGTTCAGGATAAGTTGCCCACGAACATGGTACTCACCGACATCCCAAAGTTCAAGGGCACTCAAGATCCGATCCACCATGTTAAGGCCTATAAAGGGTACTTAGCACTTTGAAGGGAGTACTGTTGACATGCTCTCTGAAATTTTTGCCCAATCTCTGGATGAACACCCGAAGGCGTGGTTCTATAATCTTGACCTTAAGAACTTCCCTACTTTCGAAGATATCACGGTGGAGTTTTGTAAGCACTATGCAGACAATGTCGAGATTCGGACCAATATAAGAACGCTAGAGGTTATGACACAGAAAGACAAAGAAGGCTTTACTGAATTCCTTGCAAGATGGCACGCTGAAAGTGTGAAGTTAGCCAAGAAGCCTGACGAAGTTGAAATGGTAGATAAGTTCGTAAAGAATCTACGACCTATTTACCGCAATGCTCTGAAATACCAGAATTTCGGCTCTTTCAAAGAATTGATAAGAATCGGGATAAAGGTAGAAGATGATGTCATAAGGGCAGAGGCTGAAAAGCCGAAAGGGTACCAAGGGGCCTCATCGTCTAAGGGCAAGGCCCCAGCAACGGCCCATATTGATGAAGCCATCAATCTCTTAGAAGGGCAATCGAAGAAGTCGCAGCGCCAAACACCTAGGGCATTCACCGATATCGGATGCACTTATACATACGCTCTCCAAAGGCTCATAGCCCAAGGAAAGCTGAAGCCTATTGGTCCAACTCCGGACCCTCCCGCTGATCAACAAGGTAAATGGTATAAACCAAATGCCTATTGTGCCTTTCATCAAGGGAAAGGCCATGATACTGAAAGATGCTATCGACTGAAGCACGAAATCCAAGACATGATTGAGAATGGAACACTCCCAATCCCAGCTGTTAAACCCAATAACATCACCAATCCATTTGGCGATCACGCCAACTTTGTTTCTGTCGAAGACAATGTCGATTATTCCCATCTTATCCGCCCATGTCACTTGAAAGGGGTGTTTATTGAGAAAATATTTGTGGATTGCTTTGAATTCTTGCCAAACCCGAAGAATGAAATTCAAGTCGGGAGTCTTGCTCTAGAATGTACTCCTCTCATTAACGAAGTTAATAAAAGACAATTCGATACACCAACCTTCATCACTGGTGTAGATCCTCATAGGACTACCTCGGGATGGAGGCAGACCATCAAAGGGATCAAGGACCAGAACCGAGCATCTAAGCTGACAGCTGAACAAGGGAAAGCTCAAGACCAGATTTGAAAAATTATGAGTCGGGATCTGTTTTCTTTTCTTAGTCGAGTCGAGTCTAGGACTTTCTTTTCTTGAAGTTGAGTCGTTTGTTCCGCGATGACCTAGGGTGTGTCCTAGGAATCGTTCCTTCGAGTCTGTCAAGCATTTGCCTTCCCAATAAAAAGTTGCAGTTTTGTTTCCAAATATCTCTTGTTTTGAATCCTCAATCATTCCGAAAACATGATATAATGCACAACACACTCAAAGGCATCCCTGGGGTAGAAATATATCCCGTTTCAAAACGTAAGGTGCAATAGGATCCCGTGTTTGATTCCTTTACCTATTCCATGTCTGGTGGTAGAAAACCTCCATCTGAACCAATGTTTGTGACAAGCTTTTAGATGATTCTATGACAAACCCGGACTAGCTCCTTGTTTCCCCTATCGATGATGGAAGGCAAGCCTTTTCCCCAACAAAATCATCCCATTTCGAAGAGAGAAGATATTAACCCGTTCTAACAAGGAATTGTTAGTTCTTACCCAAATTAGTTGGCGAAGCCAAATTTTCAAGGTGTATCCATTTATGACTAAGAGAATGAATAGAAGATCATTTTCAAAGAGAGAAAAAAGATGAAAGAATGAAAAGATGAAAAAAAACGAATGAAAAGATGAAAAAAAAAATGAAAAGATGAAAAAAGAAAAGTGATGAAAGAAAAAGAGAAAAAGAAAAAAAAGATGTTGAAGTTATTGCAAAATGTTTTGGTTGAATGTCGAAGTTACGGAAGCCAGAAGTCAAGTCAAGTACCCATAGTTGAAGTTCAATGGGCGAAACCCAAAAGCTTAAGTAGTAACCTCTTTACCCTCTAAGTCCTTCCTGAGACAGTTACAAAGGGATAGTCGGAAATTTTGAGAATTATTCCGCTTGTGTTGTTACACCCAACCTTTATGGTCCAGACATGGAAATTTGAACCCTCATCATTTTTCAACCCATTTGCACTCGTGGTTCATCAAACCCGAGACACCCTTTCCAACCACATCAGCAGCCATAGCCCTTGGCCTTAGCACCACAAAAAAAAAACCTTCAGAATGATGGTTAACCATTCCAACTTGTTATTACCAAGCTCCACATCCCAAAAGATCCAAGCCTTTTACACCTAACCCCAAACACGGGATTTAACGGTACTTTACAGGCTAGAATGGGATATGACATGATACCTTAGGTGAAACCTTCGAGTGTGTACACGCAATCAAAATGCCATGTTTATGCACCATGATCGAACTACGTCGGATTTGATTTCGCTCCACGCGAATACATAGGCAGTCCTTCAGAACAAGGGATTCAATCCACTCATCAACCAAGTTGTCATCTTGTCGGTTTCTTACGGGTCTTAACCAAGTCCAAATGAAGCCGCCTTTGTTTGAGTTGGTCTTAGTACTCAATGTAAGCTAGGATAAGGATATAGGTTCGGATGAATAATATCAAGTCTCGGAATGAGCTTTATCTAACGGTGTAGGCAAAGATGCTGAGTCAAATAGATGTGGGTTTGTGTTGGGAACAGAAAATATGAAAAAACCCGCTGAAAAGAAAGAAGGCGTGGAAGAAAAATAGTAAAAGCCCGCTGAAAAGAAAGAAGGCGGTGGCAAGAAATGATAAAAACTCGCTGAAAAGAAAGGAGGCGAGGAGAAGAGTGACAGAATGTTCCCAACAAGAGTGATGTGTGATGTCTAAGTGTTCTCATAAAATCAGTCTGTGTTTAGTGTCTGGGCGAAGCCAACATTGTTGCTCCGTGAGTTTAATCCACCTTGTCAATGTCAAGTGATCTTGATTCCCATGTGCCCTCGGGAGCACGCCAATGCCATACGATATCTCCGTCCCAAGTTCGACGACCTTGTGATTCCCATTTGCCGTCTTTTGGCGCCGGAACGGCCAATTTACATTTCTACCCCCAACAAGTCAATAATTGAATTAAAACCCGTGCACACTTACGGTTTTATTTTCCTTTTTTGTTTTACGGTAGCGGGCTACGCCCACGTTGTTTACGGGTCATACGGAGTGTCTGAGTCATATTTCATGCTCACCCGTCAAGGTTCGATTTCAAAATTTTCAAAATTTCAAAATTTCAAAAACTTTTTGCGAATTGTGGATAGATGATCCAAGTAGTAGAATCTTTTTGGGTCGATAGCCCAATTATTCAAAATTTTCAACATGTTCAAATTTCGGGTCGATGACCCAGTCTTTCAAACTCAAATTTCGGGTCGATGACCCAATCATTCAAAATTTTCAAATTCAATTTTCGGGTCGATGACCCAATCTTTCAAATGATCCAACTTCAAGATCGATGATCCAAGTGTGCTTAAGTGATGATTATTGCTCGTATATTTTCTATGTTGCAAATATAGCAGGATATGCTTCAACTGGGGGCTCTAAAGTCTTCGACTTTAGAGCCATCACAAACTGGGGGCTCTGAAGCCGTTGGCTTCAGAGACCATTATCAAGATGAAAAGGATGACATCCACTCAGAATTCAATTCAATACAAGAGTATGAAATGGAAGAATTCCGTAGCTGAAAGCAAATGATGAAAGCGGCGGCAACCTCCTTGGAAAGTCCCGTCCCATTCGGACAAGTGCCAGCAGATGATAAGTTTTGGGCAAGTGTCAACAGATGATGAATTTTGGACACATGCCAGCAGATGATAAACTTTGGGCATGTGTCGGCGATTCTTAGAACTACGACGCGGGTTTGATTCCGTCAGAAACGGATACGTAGGCGCCCGAGGATAAGGCTCAACCCACCATTTATGCAATTTATGGGTCGATGACCAACAATGATAATTCGACGCAACGGAAGCAAGAGTCAGTCCCCAGCGAAGTTTCAGGTATGATCTCTTCTTATGGTCAAGAGCTTATATACGCAAGTCTAATGGACTATAAACGACCCGAAGAATCCTCAGGTCGAGAGGGACCTGGGGTATACTTTGACTTTCTCCTTGTCCAAGCCTCAGTCAAAGTGGGGGCTCTGTAGATACCCGTATCCGTCGATATTGGAATTTATAGAGAACCCGACAAACACCCGATGATGATAGGACACATGTATTCTTTAGTTGTCATTGTCATTATTTGGAGCTCGTTTTACGATGTAGAATGGGCGTCGTCGATGAAGTATTTTATTAATTTAAATGATATTTAAATTAATGTTTTTTTAAGTGAGTTCATTTTATTAATTTAAATGATATTTAAATTATGGCTTTTTTAGGTGAATTCAATTTATTTTATTTTATTTTGAATTTATTTTCCCAAGTTTATTTTATTGAAAATAAAATAAATATTTGATTTGAAAAATCATTTTATGAGTATATTTGGTTTGAAAAATCATTTATTTTAATGTGTTAATTGATTTGAAAAATCGATTTGAAAATCGAGAAAAACTCGTTTCAACCACGCGTTTTGGAGCGCGATTTTAGCTCGGTTTTTGAGCCCGTTTTCTTTACGAGTTGGCACGAATCTCGAGTACACTAACCAACCTAAGCCTCTACCCATCCAACCCAGTTCGAACCCCCTTAACCACGGCCCAAATTCCATCCCAAATCATCCCCAACAGCCCGCATACACAAAGCAGCCCCCCTGTTTCGCAGCTCAAACCCGAGTCCAAAACCCGCTCCAAATACCACCAAAACCCGTGCCCATTAATCCTAACCCATACCCTAATATCCTACCCATATTACCTTACCTTAATCACCAAGAAAAACCCCCAAACAAACCCTAGAAAACCCCCCAAAAGCTGCTGGACAGCAGCTATGCTCAACAGGCCCGTCTGCCTCTCTCCCCCCTTTTACCCTACTTTAACTCCCTATAAATACCCACCCTTCACCATAAATTCATTCCTCTAAGTTCTCCATACATCCTACCTTCACTCACAAGCTTTAAACCTCATAAACAAACCCTAATTGCCTCTCAAAAACCCTCCACAAAACCGACATCCAAACTGAAACAGTTTGTGTGTCCTCTTCGAAAAACAATTCGTTCCTCCTTCAAACCTCCATCAAAACTCGAGTTTCTTGTTCCTAATTAACCATATAACATCCATCTACACATTAGACAAAGATTTACGAGCCAAATTTCCCTTGAGAGTACACGAAATCCCTCGAAAAACAGAGTGTTATACACTCTGTTTTCGCGGTTTGTTCCTGTCTGTCCAGTTCTGTTTGTGCTCATTTTTCGTGCCCAATAACTCAAAACGAGCAGGGGTTGCTTTAAGATCTCTGTTATCCTCTCTTTCTAGTTTTCAAAACATCTTTTAAATCGAATTTTCATCGTGAAACGAGGGAGAAATCGCTGTTTGAAAGTTGCTGTCCAGATTCGATAAAAACGCGTGTTTGCTTTGTTTCTTCGTCGACGACGGCCTCTCGAGATAAAATCTACCATCGATTACGACCCAAGACGGTGTCAACGATACATGTAGGTTGAGGGTGCATCAAATCCTCCTCTTTCTCCCTTTTATTTCGTTTTTTTTATGTTTGTTTTTTATAGTTTGTTTTTATTCGTTTATCGTTTTTGTTTATCGATTGTTTAATTAACTATGAAACTAGTTTAGTCCGAGTATGAGTTAAAGTACCACCATGAACACCCGCGTTGACTTGAGATGGGAAAGAAACCGCTACATCAGTCTGTCGTACACCCCCGTCTCATTTACATATCCTCGTGTTCAAGGTAGGACATAAATAAAACAAATTCTAACTTCGTTCTTCGCTTTTGACCTCTCTTCTGTTTCGTGTGATTCGACCTACCCCTGGACCATTTACATGTTAGTATGACCTCTGATTGTTAACATATAACTCATTTAGATGACATTAGATCGATTTGATAACCTAATTAGACCCATTAGGGTACATCGACATAGCTTTAAAAACCGATTAACAATTACTCAGAACTTAATTGAATTCATCTTCCCTTTCACTAATTTTCTCGCTAGCATGGAAGTGCGTGCTTAACACCTTTCCATTTGCACTCGTTGACGATTTAGAATTGTACCTAACCTAGTTCGTATTTATTTAATTCAATTTGTAATTAATTAACCTTTAATTTGTTTTATTTATTTTTAATTTTTTAAAAGTCGTTTTAATTATCTTTTATGGTTCAAAATCTGTAAATTTAATTTAATAATTTTTTTTCGTAATTTATTTTACTGATTTCGTAATTAAAACATAATTAACTTTGCTTTTCTACAAAAACCGTGCCTTGCACGGGTCTGTCTGACTTCTGATCCGTGCACTGCACGGGTCTTCCAGTTTTAGTTTCTTTTCTTCTTTTGTTTCTTTAATTGTTTACTAATCCTATTTTAATAAATATGGATTGGTGAATAATTTTAATAAGTTGAGTTCAATTTAATTAATAAGTTGTATCTAATTTATTTCAAGCCTTTGTACTTATTTATTTTAATTTAATTAGTTTAATTCTAATCTAATTTGTTTATTAACTAATAATTCGGCTAACATCTTTAATTAGTCTAACTTAGCTTTAGCTTTTTTGTTTACATTTGTTTCGTTTATTAAGACTTAATAGTTTAAGTTGTATTTTGTTAGTTTGTATTGTAATCTGAGTCAAAGTAATTACGATAGTTGTTGTAATTAGATTGAGTTGTAATTTATTTCTCGTTGTGTCGGCATGAAATGCCTGGGTTGTAATAGGATAGATCCCAATGGTTCCCCCATTCCTCCTAAGCCGTGTTTGCGCATCTTTTATTTCAAATCAACCAACATGCTAAAAAAACTTTGACAAAGTTAGTATTCATGCATTAAACGACATAGAAATTGTTGTCACATGTTAGGGTTTTAAAACGATGTTTGCATATCATATATCGTAGTAGCTATGACCTTGTTTGAACTCCGACACTTGACTTAGTAGAGGCCGTTATCGACGGGCGGGGTTAGGTGTCCTTATGGGCTTCCTAACACGTACCCTCACCCCTTACTCAAGATCTATGGTTTGTGGATCCGTCTAAATACCATTGGATTACGAGAGTCATTCAAATAGAGTGATATAGGGTACAAGTCTTTATCTTTAATCACTCGTAGTCGATTGGCTTTATGCTTTTCGACGAAAGGTGTAAAGTTGACTTGAACGGTTCCAAGTTCCCAAAACACTTGGTGGCGACTCTAATATGTTTTAATTCGATTCAAAAGAACCTCGAGTCGATTATGCCTAGAGTGGATCCCGCGGACGCAGTTCCCGAGGGCCTTGTCCACATACACAAACAGCTTAAACAGCTCCACACAACCCCAGTCTCCATCTCCAATCTCCACACACTGACTACGCACTAAAGTGTGTAGCCCTGCCAGAGTACCCATCGCAACAGGTACTCCTCGCCGCCAGTGGGGGACCGCAGCCATTCCCACCTAAGCCCCGCTCATCTCCATCGAGCGATAAACCCATGTTCATTAATGTGCACATCCCTTCTGTGGCGGGTTCCACAGAAGGCGAATCAAGGGCGTGAAGCCACTCCTGCAAGTGACTCCACTCAGCCAGGGACGCACCCCGAAGATTACAGACAGTTACACAATCAATCAACAACATGCTATCAACTACCATCAAAACCAATCCAACAACGATATGAGATACAACACAATAACAACAACAACAACAACAACAACACAACAAAAACATCACATTATGTAGCCAATACTGAGTAGGGAAACCCTACCTGGAAAGCAATCACCAAGATCGTCACAATCAGCTAATCACAATCGTTCTTCCACGAAATCATCTCCTATAAACACACAATCATACAATTACAATCTAACATCAACCATACTCCCCAAAACCCCCAAATTACCCAATTAGGGTTTCAACTAAAATCAATGAAACTATATAAAAATCATACTAGGAGCTTACCCACAATGCGACGGTCTCACAGGCGTAAAGAACTCAACAATCCGACGACTCTAGCCCTTAGAATTTGCCAACAACGCGACGAGAGAGAACTACGTAACTTCTTTTCTTTTGAAAGGTTTAGAAAGGTGAAAAAGTGATTAAAGAAAATGACGGAAGCCTTTTATATTAACCTCGCGTTATTAGCAAAACCCGTCAGAACAAACCCGTAAAACACACTTACTCGATCGAGTAAGTGACTTACTCGATCGAGTGACCCTTACTCGATCGAGTGTCACACGTACTCGATCGAGTACCCATCAGGCAGACTACTGTTTCGTATAAAAACATACTTACTCGACAGAGTATGTACCAATCGATAGAGTACCCGTAGACATAGAAAACCGTAGTATTACAGTCTTCCCTCCTTAAAAGGAACTTCGTCCCCGAAGTTCAACCCATACATAAAAACAAACATACTAACTCGATCAAGACACAACAACGCAACTAAGAACTCAAAATAAAACCCCAACCTTTAAAACATGAACTCTTAACACCAACTCCACCAACTATTCCTACCTCCACAACATGGCTCACGATATCGTATCAACTACATCATAGACTCTCTCGACACTAACTCCATACACTACCAACTACCATCCATAAACGCTGCTAGCTCCGTTTCAATAATATATTATCCACTAGAAAATCCAATATTATCAAGACACTTATGAACATCAAACAGAATGTTACATTCTACCACCCTTAAAAGGAACTTCGTCCTCGAAGTTTACTCACACTCATAAACATCCTCATCCCACTGTCAACACTCTCGACTCCTAAACATCATCATCCAACTGTCAACAATATCGAAGTATTCTCTCATTCCTAAACATCGAACTACTACAAGCACGGCTATGACCTTTTAACAATATCAATCACAATACAAACCAATCCTTTCTTCTCCACCAAGACTCAAACTTCCAAATCTACTACAACATCTACAACCATCAAAATCTCTTTGACGCACCCTACTCCTCATAAGACAAATGCTACGTCCTCGTAACTCACTAATACTAAATCCTTAGCTATATCTTCTCATTATCCTCATCACCAGCACATGTCAAAGATAACCTCCTATAATCTAAACACTCACCATTCCTATATCCAAGGCTCTCTTACATAAACAGTTCTCATACCTCAATTCACTCGGCACACCACCTAACCTATACCATAAAATCTTTAGCTTAACCAAAACTTCAACTGTTCCCTATTACCGCCAAAATTACATAGTCCTCTATACATGCACCTATCTCCATACTCATAACACACGATCCACAATTAGTACACACACTCACATTAGATTCTCAAGTTCTTTTCTTTCATTACCGCAAAACTCATCCATAACTTAACATGAAACTAATTACCAACACCTTATACTCACTGTCTCAATGAAAGATTATGAACTACCTGCAACTTCCAGATCAGAACAACACATGTTCTACAATTCACTTGCCATTACCATGTCTACCAAAGCCTCATCTAAAACAAGGTCAAACTACTGTAACAACCTCTCACAACTGTGTCGCATCAACAGAATATCACTATACCAAGACAACAACGGAAACATATAAAACTCTCTTCCATATCATACTCTACCCTCACTCCCAAGCTGAAACTGGTAAGAAACATCAATAAACAAAACAACCGTCTATCTGTCTAAACTGAAACTCACAGGAAACAGCGGCAACAAAACAACAATCTATGCATAACTGGCATGTACTTTCGAAACTCGAATTGTAATCATCCCGCCTACTCCACCACAACCTGTGTCGGCATCGCAACACCGCCACCAACAGCCGCACCGCGGCGCGAAAATACCCGCATCACAACACGAAATACCGTGCTCGGATCACCACCCAAGGCACAACAACCACATCGATAGACATCACAACCACATACAATTCCCACAAATACCGACTCAGTATAACTTTTCGGACAAGAAAACTTACTCAAAACTGCTTTACTAGATCATAACACAACATATTATACGGAATAAACAGACAAGAATCTCATGAATATCATCCATACCTTTTCACGGAATAAACATATATCATGAATACACATACAAGTATAACTAGCCATGCCAGATCACCCAAACTATCACTTTTGAACATCATCCCATTAAGTTACCGTATCCAACATATATTACAGAACATTCAGATAACGACTTTATGACTATCACGCCATACCACTTATCGTGAGGTCAAAACCTCAAACAAACGTTTATACACATCATAGACCCATGCATAATCACATCCAACTAGTCAATCCTGATCACTTAAGTTACCACCTGGTAAAGGTTACCTCTCGCCCGAGCTTAACTCGTATGCCCCTCATAAGACATTCTCCCATTCGCATACCCATCACCTCCTGCCAAACATAACCATACCATTAATACTCAACTACTAGTAACCACCTCCTATAACCCCATCTTATACTTCCTCACAACCATACACATCAATCGGGTCTCTACAAAATCAACCTCTTTAGAATGGTCATCTTTCCTATTTATCATCACCCTTACCACTAGTGACAACACCTCAACACTACCATCGTTCGGACATCAAACCTCTTACACTCATCTCTAAACATTACGGTTTCTTTCCTATCTTTGGTTAACATCTTAAATAACGAAAATCAAACCCATCAACAAAATTACCTCAACATTATTTCCAATACTATCTTTAATTGTATCGTCATCTAACTCACCACCAAGATCTCATATCGTGGAAATTCTTCACCCAGCTTTTTACTTTCCTTAATTCCCCGAAACTCATGATTAACATGTCGTCCTGGAGCTCCTATATAACCGTTAACTCCAATTCTCATGATAGCATCATACATTTTGACGATTCCTTACTTTTATATAACATAGCTCCGGTGAACATTTTCCTAGTTTACTCCCCTTATTCTTTTCTCCTTTTTTTTACGCTCGACAAAATCAGTTAACAATTCAACTCCTTATTACTTCTACCTAACCCTTTAGTGTTCCAGATACCTTCTCATTGCTCTAAAACTCAAATCACATTATTTCATATCGATATCATCATCTCACTCTTTCTTACCATAGATCTTCTCTTATTATGCTATCACTCACATTTATCACCAATTAGTCCAGGCCATCTCATGCTATCACTCACACTGATCTCCATTTTTTTTTTCGAATCCCAAAACTCATTTGATACCGTTACTTGCCCAAGGAAATCACGCACTAGTTTCAACTCTTGATACTACAAATTCCCAAACTCACTCACTACTTGTAAATCTACGTCGCGACATGTCTCCACTAAGTTCACTATATACCACTCTTCTCCATCCCTTTACAACGATCTTTCATTACATACATTCTTAACCAACACAATCTAACCATCTCTCTCCATAATTCCTTACACATCTCAAGTTGCTACTACCCACGTACTTCCTTTCAATCTTTTCATTCTCACGTTCCTTAGACTCACATAATTATCCCTTGCCCACATTCACTTACTTTTACATTACTCAACGCACAATTATATCGCTCATCTCATCTCACGAAACATGTTCCATGACTCAATAAGCCATACCAATCTTCCTTTTATTTTTCCACCATCTATCACAATCACATATAACTCATGTCCTCCCCACCGAACTTATACTCACCATAGGTGCTACTCTTTACATCCTAAGATTGGGTAACTTACGCATCAAGACCAACACATACGTAAAACAATGTATAAAGAAGCAATATAACACCTTTGAATTAAACATAATATGCAACGGATTCAAAATATAAGCATATGACCCAAAACAGGGGTCACTAGATCGAGTACAGGTCACTCGATCGAGTTAGTGGCTTACTCGATCGAGTAGGTGAAGGTCAGAGACACGTAAAATAAATTACCAGGGCTACTCGATTGAGTAAGGGTTACTAGATCGAGTAACAAGGGATGCACTCGATCGAGTGAGGGCCACTCGATCGAGTACCCTACGCATTTCTCAACACTGTCCAATTTTCGTAAAACGGCCATATCTCACTCGTTTCTTGGTCGTTTTGGGCGTGTGACCTATCGTTAGAATCGTAACAGAACAAGCTATCACCTCCAATTGGAATCACATCAAAATCATATATACATATCAAGTTATAACAGTTTAAAGACAACCTCTCTATGATCGAAAAACACAACTACTTGATTCTTTATTCCAACTAACTTAAACAACAACAAGGCAAACAAAAACAACTCAATACTCATAAAACCAGTATTCCTAATCACATGTTACTATCTTCGAAAGCCAAGCAACAACATTCTTCATGCACATAGATTATTTAACTTGTCAATTATGATTTGCCCACATGCTTTTATTCTATCACTTTACGTAAACAAAATCACAAATATATGAAATCAAGTCCCCTATTCACATGTTACTAGCACAACAACATTATAAAATCACTTCCATCATACAACATGTTTAATCACAAATCATATTATCGTGCAACAATTACTCATCTTTTTCCACAAATTCATCCATTATACCACATATTCATCCACCACGTTCGTTCAACATATTCATCCAACATGTCCCTCCAACTTATTCACCCAACACATCCAATATATTCACCCAACATATGCATAAGAACAATAGTAAACACATAGCGATCCCGACTCATATCCCATGATGACCGGTTCAAAATTGTAGGGCGATTTCGCGACTTTAGAACGTCTCCCAAGTCTTTGCATTAGCTCCTACAACTTCTACCCGGGTTCATTTTAGTTTGACTCCCTAAGTTCATTAAGTTAATTGGTTACAGGTTTCAGGATCGTCGCTCTGATACCACTTTGTGACACCCCCATACTCCAAGTGCCTTACCAGGACCACTTAAGGTATGAGAGCGTCACCATCTCGGTTACCCGAGGCAATGATACTCAAATAGACAATAACGAAACGTATTTAAATGATAATAAAGTTTAAGTGATACAAGCCAAACTCCAAAAACTGTTAAAAAGAAATACAAGGTTCTCAAAACTGTCAACTGCTAAACAACTACAAAATGTTCGACACAGCGGAAGACTTCTAAACCTGCTACGTGATGACTCATCCCAGCTATCCCATGCGCATCGTCTCATACCTGCTCAATAACTGCTCACCACCCCTGAATGGATCGCCACAATTTTTAAAACATTTAAACGGGGTCAGTACTAATTACACAAAAACAAAGCCACAATGAAATAAGTACACAAACAGCTTAAACAGCTTCACACAAACCCAGTCTCCATCTCCAATCTCCACACACTGACTACACACTAAATTGTGTAGCCCTGCCAGAGTACCCATCGCAACAGGTACTCCTCGCCGCCAGTGGGGGACCGCAGCCGTTCCCACCTAAGCCCCGCTCATCTCCATCGAGCGATAAACCCATGTTCATTAATGTGCACATCCCTTCTATGGCCGGTTCCACAGAAGGCGAATCAAGGGCGTGAAGCCACTTCTACAAGTGACTCCACTCAGCCAGGGACGTACCCCGAAGATCACAGACAGTTACACAATCAATCAACAACATGCTATCAACCACCATCAAAACCAATCCAACAACGATATGAGATACAGCACAACCACAACAACAACAACAACAACACAACAACAACATCACATTATGTAGCCAATACTGAGTAGGGAAACCCTACCTGGAAAGCAATCACCAAGATCGTCACAATCAGCTAATCACAATCGTTCTTCCACGAAATCATCTCCTATAAACACACAATCATACAATTACAATCTAACATCAACCATACTCCCTAAAACCCCCAAATTACCCAATTAGGGTTTCAACTAAAATCAATGAAACGATATAAAAATCATACTAGGAGCTTACCCACAATGCGACGGTCTCACAGGCGTAAAGAACTCAACGATCCGACGACTCTAGCCCTTAGGATTTGCCAACAACGCGACGAGAGATAACTACGTAACTTCTTTTATTTTGAAAGGTTTAGAAAGGTGAAAAAGTGATTAAAGAAAATGACGGAAGCCTTTTATATTAATCTCGCGTTATTAGCAAAACCCGTCAGAACAAACCCGTAAAACACACTTACCCGATCGAGTAAGTGACTTACTCGATCGAGTGACCCTTACTCGATCGAGCATCACACGTACTCGATCGAGTACCTTATCAGGCAGACTAATGTTTCGTATAAAAACATACTTACTCGACAGAGTAAGTACCAATCGATAGAGTACCCGTAGACATAGAAAACCGTAGTATTACATTAAGTGTGATTTCCTTGTAATCTCATCTTTGCAACACCTTGTTATTTTGCTAATGAATGTGATTTCTTCTTGGCTTAACTAGCAAGTAAAGGATTAACTTATAATTAGACATTAATCGTGATTTCATTGTGTCTAATTACCCCTATTGAATCTCTAGTGCTCTTATCTTCTTGTTAGTTTGACCAATGTATGTGATTTCTACTTGGTAGAATTGATAAGTTGGGTTATTTGATTAAGTGTGATTTCCTTGTCATTTGGCCATTATTAAGGAGATTTAGAAGATTTATCTTCACAATAGGGTGATAATGTATAACTAAAGGATTGATCTTGTGGTTTTATTAACTAAAGTGTCTCACTTTGTTGAGTCGGATTAAGTCTCTCTCAAATTTGATAAATTTCCATCTTAAAACTTACTTGTTTGATTGGTTGTTGCTTACTCTTGTTTGATTTTAGCCTTTCTCTTGTTACAATTGAAACCCCAACCAAACCACCCCCCCCCCCTCTTTTTACATACTTGTTGTTGTTGAACTTGTCATAATTGTTCTAGTTACTCTTTTGAATTCACCATTGCAAACCCCCTTCTCTTGGGTTCGATCCCATTTCTTACTACTTTACTAGTTTAGAATTAGTATTAATTAGTATGTATTGTGGTATAATAAATTGTTAATTTGGCCGTCTTAAATAACGACGTTTTAGGCGTGTCAAATTTTAGCGCCGTTGCCGGGGAAGGTAACAGTTTTGCTAGTATTTTTGTTGGTGTTTTTAGAATAGTTGTGTTAGTTAATCTTTGTTCATTGTTGTTAGTGTCCTTTTCATTACTTGTGTGAACCTTTTTGATTGTGTGCTCTTGTGTAGAATTATTTATGGTTAACACTAGGAACTCAAGTGAACCACTTTTTCCATTGAACCCGGAGATTCAAAGATCACTTGCTTGGATAGGAGGAGGTATTAGAAGAGACACCCCGGTTATTGAAGAAATTAATCCCGTTGCTCAACAAGACCAAGGAAAGATAACACCGTTGCTTTTGTTTTAGAAACCGATCCACAACCCATAAGAATCATCATGGGGGATGCCGAAAATCAACCAAGACATGACCCACATGAGGAACCACCAAGGCCTAGGACCATCAAAGAACTTACCGCCCCCGACCTTACACAAGTCCTCTTGTGTATATCTTTTCCGACATTAGCGGAAAATGCCACCTTTGAACTCAAGTCTGGGCTCATTCACCAATTGCCCCCAATTCCATGGACTTAGTACGGAAGATCCCAATAAGCATCTAAACCAATTCCATGTGGTTTGCTCAAGTATGAAGCCTAATGGGGTTACCGATGAGCAACTTCAACTAAGGGCCTTCCCTTTCTCACTCAAGGGCGCGACAAACGATTGGCTTTACTATCTCCCCACCGGGAGTATCACTACTTGGAACCACATGAAAAAGGCCTTTCTAGAGAAGTATTTTCCCGCTAGTCTCTCCTCTCAATTGAAGAAAGAAATAAGTAATATTGAACAAATGGATGGAGAGAACTTGTATGAGTATTGGGAGAGGTTCAAACAACTTCTTGCTAGTTGTCCATACCATGGGTATACCGACTATGACCTACTCTTGAACTTTTGTGGTGGTCTCCTTGGGGATGATGCTAGGATGATTAAGGCCGCCACACAAGAAGGGATTGAGTACATATCGGTCCACGAGGCAAATGATTTGATTGAAATATTGGTGGGAAGTTCTAGGAATTTCGGGAGGAGAGTCAAGAGGGCAAGTGCGGCATCTTCTTCAAGACAAAGCTCCAACCATATGGAAGATAAAGTTGATTTTCTTACAATTTTGGTTAAGGAACTTGCAAAAGGGAATGGGAGTACATCTCATGTGAAATTTTGTGGTCTTTGTAATGATCCAACTCATCCCACCGATGGGTGTCCATCTTTGCAAACAGAGGAAGAAAGTGAAGCAATTAAGGCTCTTGGGTTTAGGAAATTTGACTCCTATTCCACTACTTACAATGAGGGGTGGAAAACTCATCCAAATTTTGAGTGGGGTGGAAATCAAAATCAAAACCAAAAAGGATCCTCAAACTCTTCATTTCAAAAGCCAAATCAAAATCAAAACCAATCACAAAATTCCTTGGAAGATATGATGAAGACACTTGCTATGAACCAACTGGCAATGCAAAAAGAAAACCAAGCCTTGCTAAACAACACCAAGGAATTTCAAACCGTCGTGCTTCAGAAAAATCGGCTTACCGACTCTAGGATTGGTAACCTTGAGACCCAAGTTGGTCAAATTCTCAACACACTCACTTCACAATCCACTCAAGGATGGAGCCTCCCTTCTCACACAATTCCTCCACCCACCAAAGAACAAGCAAAAGCGGTCTCTTTGAGGAATGGTAGGGAATTGGAAGAGGCACCCAAGGCTCCTAAGAAATCAAGGTCACCTCCTATTGTTCATGAAGTGGAAGATGTAGTTGAGGATGAAATTGAAGTGGTAGTGGAACATGGGGAAGCATCTACACCCGAACAAGTGAGGATCAATGAACCTCTTCCAGAATACGAGCCACAAGCTCCATTTCCAAGTGCTTTGAATGATACAAGGATAATTGACAAGAAGACTTCAAGCCTTTACGATATCTTTCGTAAAGTGGAGGTAAACATTCCTCTTCTTGATCTTCTTAGTAGTGTGCCCAAGCATGCAAAGTTTTTGAAAGAGTTGTGCACTACTAAGAGGACCAACAAGGCAAAAAGCATGAAAAAGGTAAGGGCTAGTGAACATGTATCGGCAATGTTTCAAAAACGTTTGCCACAAAAATGTAGTGATCCGAGCATGTTCACCATTCCTTGCAAAATTGGTGACTTGGATTGTCAACATGCTATGCTTGATTTAGGTGCATCTATTAATGTCTTGCCCACTTACCTTTATGAGTCTCTTAAGTTGGGACCCTTGAAATTGACTCGTACGGTCATCTCTTTGGCCGATAGGTCCAATATCTACTCTAAGGGAATTGTTGAAGATGTCTTGGTGAAGGTGGGGGATATGCTTTTCCCCGCCAACTTCTATGTGATTAAAATGGAACCCGAGAAAGGCTCCACTCCCATTTTGTTGGGAAGGCCTTTCATGAGAACTTCCAGCACCAAGATAGATGTGTCTAGTGGACGCCTTACAATGGAATTTGAAGGGCAAAATATTGAGTATAGCGTACATGAGGCAATGAAATACCCAACCGAGACCTCCTCTTTGTGTTTTCTTGAAATTTTCGAACCAATTGTTCAAACTGTGTATGAATTGTGTAAAATTGACACATTAGATGTTGCTTTGACTAATGGAATGGTTGGAGATGATATGGGGTATGCTTTATTTTGCAATTTGCAGGAAACTATCCATGAATTAGAGGAAAATCCACCAATGGAAGAGTGGGAAGATAAGGAAGCAATTCGGCGGGCAGAGGGGATTTCGCATCGTGTGAAAAAACAGAGTCCAGAACTCGCACGGTGCGAGTTTTCTCCTGTCCATGAATTTTGCTTCCTTTCTTCCAATTTGTTAGAAGAGCTACCAAAGGAGAAACCCGTTCCTTCTATTGTCTAGGCTCCTATTGTTGAAATGAAGCCCCTACCAAGCCACTTGAAGTATGCTTTTTTAGGACATGAAGAAACTTTACCGGTGATTATTTCAAGCAAGCTTACTAGTGAGCAAGAAGAGGCTCTCATCCGAGTTCTTAAGCAACACAAGGAAGAAATTGGGTGGACAATGGCCGACATCAAAGGCATTAGTCCCACTTTATGCATGCACCGGATTCTTTTGGAGGATGAAGCCAAACCCGTTCGCCAACCATAAAGGCGTTTGAACCCTCCAATGATGGATGTTGTCAAAAAGGAGGTACTCAAGCTCCTTCATGTAGGTATGATCTATCCCATCTCCGATAGTCAATAGGTTAGTCCAACCTAAGTTGTCCCAAAGAAATCTGGGCTAACGGTAGTCGAGAATCATGAAGGTGTTTTGATTCCTACTCGAGTCCAAAACGGGTGGCGAGTATGTATCGACTACCGTAGGCTCAATGCCGTGACACGAAAAGACCACTTCCCGCTTCCCTTCATGGATAAAATGTTGGAGAGGTTAGCGGGAAAAGCTTTTTATTATTTTTTGGATGGTTACTCGGGTTACTTTTAAATTCCAATTGCACCCGAGGACCAAACAAAAACCACTTTCACGTGTCCTTTTGGAACGTTTGCCTATAGAAAGATGCCTTTTGGTCTTTGTAACGCACCGAGAACGTTTCAAATTTTAATGATGAGCATCTTTTCGGATCATGTGGAGGATTTTATTGAAGTATTTATGGATGATTTTACCGTTCATGGTCAATCCTTTGAGGATTGTTTGAGTCATATTTCTTGGGTCTTGCAACGATGTATTGATACCAACCTCATTCTCAACCATGAGAAATGCCATTTTATAGTTTATGAAGGAATAGTGTTGGGACATGTGGTCTCCTCTAAGGGGATTGAGGTTGATAAGGTCAAGGTCGATACCATTCGCACCTTGCCTTATCCTACTAATGTGCGTGAAGTGAGATCTTTATTAGGTCACGCCGGGTTCTACCAGTGCTTTATCAAGGATTTCTACAAGATTGCCGCTCCCTTATGCAAGCTACTTCAAAAGAATTGTGAATTCATTATGAGTGAAGAATGCAAGGAAGCTTTTGATATGCTTAAGGAGAAGCTTATTTCGGCACCTATAATTCAACCTGCCAATTGGAGTGAACCGTTTAAGATAATGTCGGACGCAAGTAATTATGCCCTTGGCGCGGTACTTGGCCAAAGGGTAGGAAGAGCACCTCATGTTATTCAATATGCGTCGACAATGATTAATGAAGCTCAAAGAAACTATACAACTACCGAGAAAGAATTTCTTACGGTAGTGTTTGCCTTGGAGAAATTTCGACCTTATATTATTGGAGCCAAGTTCATCATCTTCACGGATCATGCCACCTTAAGGAATTTGGTTAACAAGAAGGAATCTAAACCCCGTTTAATGCGATGAGTATTGCTCTTGAGTGAGTTTGATGTTGAGCTCAAAGACAAGAAGGGAACAACCAATACGCTGGCGGATCACCTACGTAAAATTGTGCAAGAAAAACCTCAAGAATTTTCGGAATCACCAATACAAGCCACCTTTCCGGATGACACACTTCTAGCCTTGACCTCCATTGAGCCATGGTATGCTCATATCGTCAACTTCTTGGTGTTACAAGAATTTCCAAAGGGTCTTTCTCGTTCCCTACGGGATAAGATCAAGAGTGATGCTAAATATTATGTGTGGGATGACCCATACCTTTGGAAGTTTTGTTCCGACCAAGTCATTAGGAGATGTGTCCCGGATACCGAAGTCATTCCAATTCTAAAATTTTGCCACGAGTATGCTTGTGGTGGCCATTTTGGAGCCAAGAAAACGGTTAGGAAAGTTTTGGAAAGCGGTTTCTTTTGGCCCACACTATTCCGGGATGCTCATGCTATGGTGAATACATGTGATAGATGCCAAAGAGTTGGCAATATTTCAAGAAGAGGAGAAATGCCACAAACCCCAATGATCTATTGTGAAATATTTGATGTGTGGGGTAGTGACTTCATGGGACCAATTCCCGCATCTTGTGGTAACATCTATATACTTTTGGTGGTAGGCTACGTCTCCAAGTGGGTGGAGGCTAAGGCCACCAAGACCGATGATGCAAGGGTAGTTGGAGAATTCATCAAAACCAACATCTTCTCTCGATTTGGTTTTCCTAAGGCCTTGATAAGTGACCGTGGAACTCATTTTTGCAACAAAGCCATTGGAGCTCTACTCAAAAGGTATGGGGTAATTCACAAGGTATCCACCGCCTATCACCCTCAAACCAACGGTCAAGCCGAGGTTTCTAATAGGGAGATCAAGGCTATCCTTGAAAAGACGGTGAATCCCGACCGCAAGGATTGGAGTTTGAGGTTGGATGATGTTTTGTGGGAATATCGCATGGCCTACAAAACACCAATTGGGATGTCACCTTACCGCTTACTTTTTGGAAAACCGTGTCATTTACCCATAGAGCCTGAACATAGGGCTTATTGGGCGGTAAAGTCATTCAATTTGCAAATGAGTGAAGCGGGGATTCATAGGAAACTTCAACTCCAAGAATTGGAAGAGATTCGAAATGATGCTTATGAGAATGCTTCCATTTACAAGGCAAAAACAAGAGCGTGGCATGATAACATGATTTCGAGAAGAGTGTTTCAAGTGGGAGAGAAAGTCTTACTTTTTCAAAATCGGCTTAGACTTTTCTTCGGGAAATTGAGGTCTAGATGGATGGGACCATATGAGGTGGTTCATGTTTTTCCACATGGAGCAATTGAGGTAAAGTGCTTAAAGTCCGGGAAAGTTTTGAAAGTGAACGGTCAAAGGCTTAAGCACTATCATGAAGGAATTGAAATGGGTGAAGTGGGAACACTACACCTTGTTGACCCAATTTATGCAAATTAATGAAGATGAAACTTTGTCGAGCCATCGACATTAAATAAACGGCAAAAGTTTGTAAATATTTCTTCCCTTGCATATTTAATTTCCGCATTTCATTGTTTTTATTTCATTTTTGCATGTTTAATTTAATTGCATCATTTAATTCTTGCATTATAAATTAATTCACTTTCATTTTCATTAATGTTTTGGCATGTTAGGATGTTTTAATGTGTGTGTTAGTGTATAGGATACCAACTCAAGGGCATGTGTGAAGAAAGGAAGGAAGAAATATGTATAAAAGAATTGGCTAAGTTGAAGAATTGGAGCACAAAACGAGCGAATCCATCAGTAACCTCGCACGGTGCGAGTTTTCAATCTCCATTTTTCGCACCGTGCGAGAAATCGAGTAACCCAGAAAAATCACCCGTGCTCTCTTCATATTACCTTTTGTTCTTCCCCAATTCTCATAATATTCATTCTCTTTCCTCATCCTAACCCTAACCCACTCAAAATCAATCATCAAATCCTTCACAAATCATCCAATTCAAGCATTTAACTTCCAAGATTCATCAAATTTCATCACCCAACATCAATTTGGACCGAAACATTGATGCAATCCCACCCTTGTCAGTCACGAAATCAGTTTACCTAGGGTTTTGTTGTTCAAGTTTGAAGATTTTGGGTTTGCAATTGGATTGAAGGGACGAATTGGAGCATTCTTGTGTAATCTTAATCATCTAACAACACAAACAAGAATCAAAAGGGAGGTATAAACCTTATTCTTATTCTTGTCATTCAAAGTTAACATGATTTCGAAATTTGCTTAGTTCAAGTCGAAATTTTGTTGTTTAATTGTGTTGTTTTTCGTCCATAAACATTTTCTAACTTGTGAGGTGCTTTACATTCAACAATCAACTAGTTAGCACATCATTCTTTTAGTGCACACTAAGTGTTTGTTCATTTGCCTCAACCAAAAAAAAAAATTCTTCCAAACTTGTGTCTTTTCTGAAAATTTGTTGTACCATGGGTAAGGGTAAAGCTTCCAAGGCTTCCTCCTCACAAGGACCCAAGGAAGCCTCGACTTTTAATGACCGTGAGTACTCGGGGAAGGAGGGCCTCCGTGACAAAGCCCTCCAAAATTGGAAAAAGTTTGCATCTTTGTCGACCGTAGCTATAACAAAATTTGTTGATGAAAATGTTCTTATCGGATTGGGGATGTTTCCCATGGCCCGAATGCTCCTAGAAAAGGTCGTCCTAGAGTCGATTATTGGAAAAGTCGCATCCACCCGAAGGGGTGTCACCTTTGAATTTCTCTCCTCCTTGGAGAAAGTAAAGTTGGGGAGGGATAAAACCCCGGGAATCAAATTCCGGGCATGCCGACTTGTCCACACATTGACTTATGACCAAGTAAGAGAGGCCCTCCACATTACTAAAGCCCCCATAAATGAACCCCTTGACAAGAAAAAAATGAGTGCATTTTAGAATGACATTACGGGGGATGTGAGACATGGAAATTCACAGAACACAACCCTTCCTCACCCCATTTTGCGCATCTTGAGCCGCCATATAAACACAAACTTTTTGGTCATGACCGAACCCACCAAGATGAACTACCTCCAATTACAATGCCCATGGTCCATGACCCCGGAGGGAAGGGAATACCGGATTGGGTGGATTTGTTTGTGAACGGTTGCCTCGAGTTACAAAAAAAACCAAAGGGGACCATTTTCATTGGGGGTATGATTGAGATGATTGTGGCAAAAACGGGTGTACCATTTCCACCTAATGCTTGGACACTTGAGGTAGTAGCCTCATGGACTATAAATACTTAGAAAAAGCAAACATGCTTGAGGTTGTAGACCGAATCACCCCCTTGGTGATTTGGTGCATGGGTGGCAAGAACTGTGGGAAATAATCTGTATACTTCCCTTTAACATGAAGGATTATAACGATATAATAAAGATGATCTATGGTCATAAAATAAAATACATAAGCATAAGTAAAAAGATTTAGAATTAACCTCGGGTCCTTGCAAAATTGGCCTAAGAACAATATCAAAATTGATATTCACCTATTAGTTGCACCCAAGACGATCTAAGATATACCCTTTGATTATGCTATAAATCAATCTAAAATTTTCTGTAAAATTTTATTGTCTTTGTGTTTTTGTGATAAGAAAGAGGAGGCTAGGTCAGAAAAAGAATTAGGTTAGAAATAATTCTCCACCTTTCTTTTATATAGACCGAAATCCGAAATCAATTAGGAAAACGGAAACCTCCCTAATTTCGGCCACCTGAACCGAAAATAAGGAGTATTTTTTTCCTTATTTTTGGTCTTTCCAAAAATATATAAAGTGTGTTAAATTGTCATCTAGTGAGGATCGAACCCATGACCTCTTGGTATGTGTACCCTCACTATTACCACTATGACACATTCAACTTGTTGATATTAAATACAACTGATTATATTTAACTACGAATTAACAGATTAATTCGTCCAAACTAACCTTATATATATTTAATTAAATATAACTTATTATATTTAATTTACGAATTGACATTTAATTCGTCTCAACTTAATATTATTTAATTTTCATTAAATAATTATCTCATCAACACATTGACTAACTTTTTAGTCATTTTGGGCATCAATGTAATTATATTTCTATAACCACATTTCTCAAATACGTCCTATAGGTGTGACCTTTAGGGACCAGTTGATCACCGCCATCTGTATGATAATAACGTCAAACTTTCTAGCAAGCCAACCGTTATTAGGTAAACGTTAATCAACTGATTAAATATACGAAGTATACCCTTGTGAACCTGTAAGAGATTTACAAATGTTATCACACTAATTTGTGGAGGACACAAGCTCCAACAAACTCCCACTTGTCCTCACAAGTGTATGTGCGATAACCGATTCTCATATCCTTTAAAATTTCTCCCACTCAATGTAAAACAATTTGCAAATCCGAATTCACAAAGGTCGTATTTTACAAGCGATCAGTATCAAGAGTGGTTTTCCCGACTAGAGAGTAACTTAACTGATAAACGAATCAACATTCGAGCATGGCCATGCATTTCAGTTACAACTCCTCGAGTGGCCCTGAGAAATAACTATACCTGATAAGGGATGGATATTTTCCTCAACTCAAATCTTGCAGATGTAAGCACAGTATGAAATGACCCAGAAAAAATCTACTTAGCCCCAGTTACGGTAGACTGTGAGAAAGAAACCAAAGTCACCCAAAGACTGCCTTAATCTCAAGAGACAGTTGATAGTCAAAAGAATCGACTCTAGGTACACAATAGATGTCCTATCCACGACCTGGCACCGAATGTTATAAAACATTTAGGACTCCATTACGTTGTCACAAAAAAAAATTGTCCTACGAGGTATCGTCATAATCTCGTGTCTGTGATCGATTAGTTAACCGTTTAACTTATGGCTCGTTGAACCCACCATCAATCGACTGCACAATATAATAGCCGGAGTTATCAGCTCACATTGGCGATTACGGACCAAAACAAATATAATGTAATTCAGTTCACTTTGTGGCGTTCAATGTTGTCAGTACAATCCACATGAAAAAACAAAATATTATATATAAAACGATGAAATTATAGTTTATGAATAAGATAACGTATCGAATTCATAATCAACTACTATAACTCAGGTACACGTTTAATCCTCATGGAGAAAACGTGCCCTCCTTGCTTATCATATTTCTATGGCTCAGTAGTAGAATCTGCTACAACTTCCTGTTTGGAACTATTCCACCGACCGCAAAGACCATTAAGAGTAAGAACGAATCTAGAATGAGATTTCTAATCATCTCGGTCCGTTTGGAAGCTAGCCTCTGCGTAACCGATTGCGCATAGCTTAGTATCTCCTCCATAAGTCAATACCCAATCCTTAGTCCTCTGTAGGTACTTGAGGATGTTTTTAACATCTATCCAGTGTGTTTCACCTGGAGTCTTTTGGTACCGACTCGTCATACTCAATGCATATGCCACGTCTGGACGTGTGCATATCATGGCATATATGATCGATCCTATTGCAGAAGCATAAGGAACACGACTCATGCGCTCAATACCTTCAGGCGTCGTGGGTGACTGAGACTTGCTCAACTGCATCCCATGCGTCATAGGAAGGTTCCCCTTCTTGGAGTTGGTCATGCTGAACCTCTCAAGAACCTTATCTAGATAAGACTCCTGATTAAGTGATAACGTCCGTCGTGATCTATCTCGGTAGATACGGATTCCCAAAATACGCTGTGCCTCACCCAGATCTTTCATCTGGAAATGGTTCTTCAACCATTCTTTAACCGAAGAAAGGAGAGGAATGTCATTCCTAATCAAGAGTATGTCATCGACATACAATATCAAGAATACAATCTTGCTCCCACTCGACTTGATATATAAGCATGGTTCTTCGACCGATCGATTGAAACCATACTCTTTTATCACTTGGTCGAAACGATGATTCCAACTCCGAGAAGCTTGCTTAAGTCCATATATGGAACGCTTAAGCTTGCATACTTTCTTAGGATGTTTAGGATCTATGAAACCTTCGGGTTGCACCATGTACAACTCTTCCTCCAAATAACCGTTTAAGAAGGCGGTTTTCAAATCCATTTGCCAAATCTCATAATCATGAAATGCGGCAATCGCTAAGATTATCCGAATGGAACGTAGCATGACTACAGGTGCAAAAATCTCATCATAATGCAATCCTTGCACTTGAGTGAAACCTTTTGCCACAAGTCGTGCCTTATAGATATCTGGTTGCGCGTCTACAGAACGCTTTATTTTTTAAAGCCATTTGCACTGTAGAGGTTTTACCTTATTAGGTAAATTTTACAGAAAATTTTAGATCGATTCTAGCATAATCAAAGGGCATATCACATATCGTCTTGGGTGCAACTAATAGGTGAATATCAATTTTGATATTGTTCTTAGGCCATATTTGCTAGGACCGAAGGTTAATTCTGAATCCTTATACTTTGTTTATGTATTTTGTTTATGACCTTTGATCATCATTGTTAAATTCGTTATAATCCTTCTAAATTAAGGGAAGTATACAGATTATTTTCCACAAGTGGTATCAGAGCACTAGGCTACGATTTTAATCTTGATGGTTTTCATAATTTGTATGAAAACAATGAGGATTTTCGAAAATTTTAGGGTTTCGAATTTTTTTTGGTTCGGCAATTTTTTTTGTGTGCCGATTCATTTTTTTTTTCTGCCGTTTTTTTTCTTTTAGTTTGATGATATTTTTCCATTTTATTTTTCATATAATTGTTTTTAATCAGTTAAAATTATCATATGAAGAATTGTTAGTTTTTGATTTAATGCAGATTAAGTTAAAATTAAATGGAATCGTCATGTTTATGATAAAAAGATTGTTTTTGCTATATAGTTTTTGGCATATAAATTAATCATGTTTATTATTTCATATGCTAATCATGTTCTAATAGCAAAGGTAAACAATTTAGTCATCAAATCTTGTTTTAGGACATATTGCCGCAAAAGAAAGAAAAAAAAGGGGAGGACGTTTTTAGGGTTTGCCGTATAAAAAAAAAAAATTTTGTTTTTGTTTTTTTTTGGTAAACCGAGAAAGAAAAAAAAAAGGGAAAGTTTTTTTTGCCTTATTGCCGAAAAAGAAAAAAATATGGAAATTTTTTTTTCTTGTTTTTCCTAATTGCCGAATAAAAAAAAAGGGGGGGGGGGGGGCTGTTTTTTTCAGCCGTGTGGAGCTGAAATTATAAAAAAAAAAATTTGTTTATTTTTCAGCCGAGACCATATTATAATTGGTTTTTGTTTTTGTTTTTTTTTTTAAATTTGGCCAATTAGTTATTGTGAATCGGTTCACAATTTAAAGATACCGAGTTATTTTAAAGCAGTTTAAAATTTTGACGGATAGAATTCATATTACAAGTTTAATATGGATTAAGAATGAAATTAATGTGATTAATTGCGGAATTGTCACTTAATTTAATTTAACTAGGTGGTTTGGATAAATTAATCCACATAATTAAGGAATTGTGTTATGTATGTTTAATTTATTTTAGTTGATGCCTTTAATTTTGTTGAATGAATCGAATGAATGAATTTTATTTACATATTTATTTTTGCAATCGGTTGTAATTTGTAATACTTAGTGTGGCCTTAGTCAAATTATGTTTTCGTAATGAAGGAAACATGATTTTTATGTAATTATGAGATCTCGAATCTCCTTTATTTTAGTTTTGGGTTTTGAAATTAGAATGTAATAAATAGGTCAATTATGTAATTTTATTTATTATAATTTCAAAGAAGACTAAAGATGAAGATTCAAGCTCATTCCCGCTACATGGATCAAGATGGAACATCAAGACAAGCTTCTCGGGTCCAAGGATAGATTCCAAACTTGTATTTATTGTTCATTTTGATAGGATAGGCCACACTAGGACTTTTACTGTTTTTACGTTTTTTCATTATTATTGCTTTTCATTCACATGTTAGTAATTGCATTATATTCCGCCTAAAACCAAACCACCTACTACTAAAATGCATGAAAATTGACTCATATAGGTTGTATGTTAGTTTTCATGGACATGCGGATGTCACAGTCTTTAAGCCATCACCTTAGTTTAATCATTCTCGCATGCTAGATTATAGTTCACTTAAAATGAATTAAAAAGTTGATGGGATCTTCCTCTAAAACGGAAATTGAGATTAGTCTTTATAAGGGCAAACATCTATGAATCCCTTCTTCGTCGGTAGGCCTAATATGACCCCTTCTACGTTGGGTAAGTAGTTGTGTTGACTTAGTTTACCTCAACATCATAGTCCGAAGAGTTTCTCGTGATTATGATGGACTAAAGATAGAATTTACAGAAATTTATCGACCAAGAATTCTAACGGTAGAATTAGCTAAAAGGTTAGCTTATTAATTTACAGAGAATTGAGTCTTGGGGTCATTTATATAATTCTTGAGGGAGGTCAATTGTATAAATGTTTTTGAGTCTTCGCGTTATGACATTAGTTCATTAGACTTAAAATCAAAACGATGCACATGCTTATTATTTTATTCTTCTTTCGCAGTGTAGAACACGTTTATTATCGATAATCTTTATTTACAACAAATGGCTGGAAATAACGCAATCCCAATGCCTAGTGCCACACTAGATCGTTCGTCCTGGCTAAAAATATTCATGGACCAAATGAATCAGTCCACTCGACTGAAGAATGATGGGTCCAATTTTGCGGACTGGGAGGCGGCACTACGGAATGCTGCCACTGCTGGCGGTAAGCTCAGGTATTTAACTGAGCCATTGCCGGTCAACCCAGGCCCCAATGCAGGAGTCAACGAGTCACTCGCTTATAGTGATTTCGTTATGGAAGCGGGTGCGATAAACAACGTACTCATCTTTGCAATGGAAACCAATTTGCAGAGACGCTTCATTGCCCAGGGTGCAAACAAGATTTTCACCACGCTCACTAACGAGTTCTCAAAGGCACCGAGAATCGTTACATATGAGCATACCTGTCACTTCTTTGATGCGAAACTCCAGAAGGGCCAACCGGTTAGCCCACACATTCTTCACATGATTGAGAATGTCGAGAAGCTGGAGGCACTGAATTGTAAGATCAGTGAGAGCATTGTCATTGACCGAATGCTTCATTCTCTTCATGATGGTTTTGCCCTCTTTAGGGCGAACTACTATATGAACGACTTGAAAAAGAGTCCTCATGAGCTACACTCTCTTCTCGTACAGACCGAGAAGGATATGAAATTGAGTGGGAGCGTGAAGCAGGATGTTCTCACGATTTACAACAAAGGTAAGGGTAAGGGCAAGGCTCATGGCGACCTAGCTGTAGGTAAGCCAAAGTTCAAGAAGCCAGGAAACGGTAAGAGTGGGCTTGGTGAGACTAGTGGCTCACAGGGCAAAGCAAAGAGCAAGGGCGGTGACATACAGTGCCACCATTGTCACAAGACTGGACATTGGAGGAGGAACTGTCCCGTCTACAGTGAGGACATCAAGGCAGGCCGCGTCGTTCCTGTTGGTATGTCATCTTATATTCATATGATTGAGATTCACCATGCAAGTTTCGGAACTTGGGTACTAGATACTGGTTGTGGATCTCATCTATGTAATCATTTGCAGGGCCTAAAGAACATCATACCTCTCGAAAAAGGTGATGTAGACCTGCGAGTCGGGAATGGAGCACGAGTTGCTGCTACCTCGAAGGGAACATATGTAATCCAACTCCCCAGTGGTTTTGAGTTATTTTTAAATAACTGTTACTATGTACCCAGTTTATCTAAGAACATTATTTCTGTTTCCGTACTTGCAAAAGACGGCTTTACATTTTCAATAAAGGATAATAGTTGTATTTTCTCTTTTAATGAAATGATTTATGGCAAAGCAGTTTCCATGAATGGAATTTATATCTTATATCAAACCACGGAAGTATTATACATGAATAATAAGACATTAAAAGTTGGTGACAAAGATCAAACCTATCTATGGCATTGTCGAATGGGACACATAAATGAGAAACGCGTGAAGAAACTCGTCGATAATGGGACTATTCCCACATTCGTTTTTTCTACATAAGGCACGTGTGAATCATGTCTCATTGGCAAGATGACTCGAATTTCCTTCAAAGGTGTTGGAATGCGCGCTAGTGACCTATTAGGACTCATACATACGGACGTATGTGGACCTATGTCAATTACCGCTAGAGATGGCTATAGATATTTTATCACTTTCACGGACGATTTGAGTAGATACGGATATGTCTACTTAATGAAGCATAAAAGTGAGTCCTTTGAGAAATTCAAAGAATACCAGAATATGGTACAGAACCAACTGGGTAGAAAGGTTAAAGCACTCCGTTCAGATCGGGGTGGCGAATATCTTTCAAATGAGTTTGATCAACACCTGAAAAACTGTGGAATCGCTCTACAGTTAACTCCACCTGGAACACCTCAATTAAATGGTGTGTCCGAACGGAGAAATCGAACCATGCTTGATATGGTTCGATCCATGATGAGTCACATAGTAGTGCCTGATTCATTATCGGGTTATGCTCTTTTGTCAGCCGCTCTTATACTTAACCGAAGTCCGTCTAAAGCTGTCGACAAGACTTATGAAATGTGGAAGGGAACGGTACCCAACTTGTCCTTTATTCGGGTTTGGGGCTGCGAGGCTTATGTCAAGTGAAGACACGAGGATAAGCTCGGCCCGCGATCGGTCAAGACATACTTTACAGGTTATACAAAAGGAACATTTGGTCATTACTTCTATTCGCCTACCGGACATCGAGTTTTTGTTGCGGCTAGTGTGACGTTCTTAGAGAAAGAATTTCTCGAGAACAAGTCGAGTAATAGAACCTTCGAGCTGTCGGAGATTCCGAAACCAACGACCGAGGAACGGATGGAGGAAGTGGTTCCTCCAACTGATGATACGGTTACTATTCCTGAGGAACCTAGGAGGTCGGGTAGAGACTCTCATCCTCCGGACAGATACATTGGTATGGTCGAGGAGAATGACGTTTTACTTCTAGGAAGTAATGAACCCGCAACCTATAAAGGTGCTATGGCCTGTTCCGACTCAAAGCTATGGCTCGAAGCCATGCAATCCGAGATGGACTCCATGTATGATAATAACGTATGGGATCTAGTTGATTTACCTAATAAGGTAAAACCTCTACAGTGCAAATGGCTTTACAAAATAAAGCGTTCTGTAGACGCGCAACCAGATATCTATAAGGCACAACTTGTGGCAAAAGGTTTCACTCAAGTGCACGGATTGCATTATGATGAGATTTTTACACCTGTAGTCATGCTACATTCCATTCGGACAATCTTAGCGATTGCCGCATCCTAAGAAAGTATGCAAGCTTAAGCGTTCTATTTATGGACTTAAGCAAGCTTCTCGGAGTTGGAATCATCGTTTCGACCAAGTGATAAAAGAGTATGGCTTCATTCGATCGGTCGAGGAACCATGTTTATATATCAAGTCGAGTGGGAGCAAGATTGTATTCTTGATATTGTATGTCGATGACATACTCTTGATTGGGAATGACATTCCTCTCCTATCTTCGGTTAAAGAATGGTTGAAGAACCATTTCCAGATGAAAGATCAGGGTGAGGCACAACGCATTTTGAGAATCCGTATCTACCGAGATAGATCACGACGGACGTTATCACTTAGTCAGGAGTCTTATTTGGATAAGGTTCTTGAGAGGTTCAGCATGACCAACACCAAGAAGGGGAACCTTCCTATGACGACTGGGATGCTGTTGAGCAAGGCTCAGTCACCCATGACGCCTGAAGAGATTGAGTGCATGAGTCGTGTTCCTTATGCATCTGCAATAGGATCGATCATGTATGCCATGATATGCACACGTCCAGACGTGGCATATGCATTGAGTATGACGAGTCGGTACCAAAAGACTCCAGGTGAAACACACTGGATAGCAGTCAAAAATATCCTCAAGTACCTACGGAGGACTAAGGATTGGGTATTGACTTATGGAGGCGATACTAAGCTATGCGCAACCGGTTACGTAGATGCTAGCTTCCAAACGGATTGAGATGATTCAAAATCTCAGTCCGGGTTCGTCTTCACTCTTAATGGTGCTGCGGTCAGCTGGAAGAGTTCCAAACAGAGTGTTGTAGCAGATTCTACTACTGAATCCGAGTACTATGCCGCTTCGGAGGCAGCAAAGGAAGCGATATGGATGCGTCAATTCTTACAAGGGCTTTCGGTAGTTCCTAGTTCGAATGACCCGATCACCATCTATTGTGACAATAGAGGTGCCATCTTCCAGGCTAAGGAGCCAAAGTCTAGCAACAAATCTAGACATATACTTTGGAAAGCTCACCTGATCCGAGATTACGTGGAGCAAGAAGAGATAGTGATTGACAAGATTGCGACGGATGATAACATCGCGGACCCTCTCACCAAACCGTTGAATTATGATAAGCATGTAGGGCATGTTAATTCCATGGGAATCAAACATGTTCCTGAGTTGTAGTACTTGATTATGGATTTGATACATTATCTTTTTCATATATTATTTATAACTTCATCGTTTTATATATAATATTATGTTTTTCATGTGGATTGTACTGACAACATTGAACACCACAAAGTGAACAGAATTACATCATATTTTTTTTGGTCCGTAATCGCCAATGTGAGCTGATAACTCCGGCTATTATATTGTGCAGTCGGTTGATGGTGGGTTCAACGAGCCATAAGTCAAACGGTTGACTGATCGATCACAGATGCGAGATTATCACGATACCTCGTAGGACAACTTTTTGTGACAACGTAATGGAGTCCTAAATGTTTAATGACATTCGGTGTCAGGTCGTGGATAGAACATCCATTGTGTTCCTAGAGTCGATTCTTTTGACTATCGACTGTCTGTTGAGATTAAGGCAGTTTTTGGGTGACTTTGGTTTCTTTCTCACTGTCTGCCGTAACTGGAGGCTAAGTAGTTTTTTTCTGGGTCATTTCATACTGTGCTTACATCTGCAAGATTTGAGTTGAGGAAAATATACAACCTTTATCAGGTATAGTTATTTCTCAGGGCCACTCGAGGACTTGTAACTCAAATGCATGGCCATGCTAATGTTGATTCGTTTATCAGTTAAGTTACTCTCCAGTCGGGGAAACCACTCTTGATATTGATCGCTTGTAAAATACGACCTTTGTGAATTCGGATTTGCAAATTGTTTTACATTGAGTGGGAGAAATTTTAGGATATGAGAATCGGTTATCGCACATACACTTGTGAGGACAAGTGGGAGTTTGTTGGAGCTTATGTCCTCCACAAATTAGTGTGATAACATTTGTAAATCTCTTACAGGTTCACAAGGGTATACTTCGTATATTTAATCAGTTGATTAACGTTTACCTAATAACGGTTGGCTTGCTAGAAAGTTTGACGTTATTATCATACAGATGGCGGTGATCAACTGGTCCCTAAAGGTCACACCTATAGGATGTGTTTGAGAAATGTGGTTATAGAAATATAATCACATTGATGCCCAATATGACTAAAAAGTTAGTCAATGTGTTGATGAGATAATTATATAATGAAAATTAAATAATATTAGTTGAGACGAATTAACTGTCAATTCGTAAATTAAATATAATAAGTTATATTTAATTAAATGTATATAATGTTAGCTTGGACGAATTAATCTGTTAATTTGTAATTAAATATAATCAGTTATATTTAATATCAACAAGATGAATGTGTCATAGTGGTAATAGTGAGGGTACACATACCAAGAGGTCATGGGTTCGATCCTCACTAGATGACAATTCAACACATATTATATATTTTTGGAAAGACCAAAAATAAGGAGAATTCACTCCTTATTTCGGTCAGTTTGGCCGAAAATTAGGAAGGACTTTTCTTTCCTAATTGACTCCAAATTTCGGTCTGTATAAAAAGAAAGGTAGAGAATTATTTTCTACCCTAATGCTTTTTCTTGACCTTGCCTCCTCTCTCTCATCACAAGAACACAAAAACAACTAAATTTTACATAAAATTTTAGATCGATTCTAGCATAATCAAAGGGCATATCTCATATCGTCTTGGGTGCAACTAATAGGTGAATATCAATTTTTATATTGTTCTTAGGCCATATTTGCTAGGACCGAAGGTTAATTCTGAATCCTTATACTTTTTTTATGTATTTTGTTTATGACCTTTGATCATCATTGTTAAATTCGTTATAATCCTTCTAAATTAAGGGAAGTATACAGATTATTTCCCACAACTTTTTAGGGCATAATCGCCGTTATAACGAAATGCTGCCGAAATTTCGACTCGAACCCATGACTAGGCTTCAACTTAGGCTTGACCCTAATTACCACATGAGTGATCGGGTTTGTGAGAATATAGCCAAAGATGGCGAGAAAAGAGCGATTTCGAGGCTTCCAAAGGCTCGAACATCCCCTAATCAAGGCTTGTCGTCACGTGACGCGGCCTACAATTACTTTAATGTTGCAGGTGATGAGGCTTCTACTTCTGGGTGAGCTCCCATGGAGATAGATGCTGCTGTTGACCCTTCTCGTGTCATCGAGGAGGCTTTGGAGGAGGCTTTGACCGCCGCGGTGATGGCTACTGGGGACGAGGTCTACGAGGAGGAGGCTGTTGAGGAGGAGGAGGCCCCGAGGAGGGCCAACGTGGGACGAGGAGGTCGTCAGCTGAGGGGAGCACCCGAGTGGGCTGAGACTTGGGACAGCAGAAACTTGCTTTGGGCTGCGGAGGGTCACCTGTCCTATAGGACGGTGAAGAGCTTGGTAATCTTGAATTCATTACTCACCACTCATCATATTCTTTCATTTGATTTGCTCATATCTTTTCCAATTTTCTTTCAAAACTAAAGATAGCTTTTGTTTCAAATCACAATAGGAGGCTGGGAACATCAGGTCATTCTCGGGTTACACGACAGCGATGGAGTGCTACGAGCAGCTGTCGGCGAAGGAGCGCGCCATGATCGATCGTGGAGCGTTTGGTGCCTTGGTGCAGGCCTAGAGGGATATCGCGAAGAGGAAGTTGCGGGCTAACCTTAGACTGGTCCGCGCTTTCTTGGACCGATTCTGGGACACGACATCCACTTTTCACATGCCTTTTGGCGAGGTGGGAGTCACTCTGGAGGACTACGACATGATTTCTGGTCTGCCGTGTGGGACTGAGGTTGTGGAGTGGCCAGAGACTGCCAAGAGGGTGGACTCTGCCGAGGCTAGGAGGTTGATCGGCTGGAACTTGTCGCCGAGGGCTGTTACAGTGCCTGGTTTGATTCCCACTTCCTATGTCTGAGACTACTTTGCGGGGAAGACCCTGGTGCTGGTGACGATTGACGGGAGAGAGACGGCTCCTCCTCCCTGTACAGCTGAGCAGAGGGCCCGTTTCTGGCTTTGGTGGTTTCTGTCTTCGATCTACCTCGGAGACAAGGGAGAGAGGCTGTCGACGAAGCTTCTTCCCTTCCTTTCTGACCTGAGCTCCCTAGGGCGTTGGGACTGGGTCACTGCTGGTTTTGCAGACCTCATCCGCTTCATGAGGGCCATGGTTCGTCCGGAGTTGATGGAGAAGGGGACTTCTCCTGGTGCTGTCGGCCCTGGACTTCTGCTGGAGGTATAAACCTTTATTTAGACTAAAATCAATTCTTTTCCTTGTCAAATTACGAAAGATCGTTATTGACTATCTCGTTCCACAGGCATTGGTGTACTCCTACTTTCCGAGCCTCTCGCCCAAGAGGACGGAGCCGCTGGAGAAGGCTTATCCCGTGGTGAGGGATTGAGTAATGTGTAGGATGAGGAGCAAGTGTTCCTCTCACGACGTTTACCGGCGGGACGTGAACGCTCTTTAGCTGGACAGCATGAGCATCTCACTTATATTTATTTCGCTTCTACATTGCTTTTAATCGATCATAAGAATGATTTCTTTGTTTATCTTGTCCCAGTGGGTGCCTAGGCCTTGGGCGGAGTACGCTGACGCGCCTCCTTTTGTGGCTGAGGTCCTTCGACCTAGGAGCTCGAGCCGGCTGCTGTTGAGGACGTCGATGGGTCCTGTGTGGTACTTGGGCGAGCGCTTGGCTCATTAGTGCTCTCGGGATGTGTTGACGGTTCCCATCGATCCTCCTAGGACGATGTTCAGGGAGCCTTCTGAGGCTGAGAGGGAGGCTGACTTGGCTAGCGTTGGTGGTGATGCCCTTCTTCTTCCTGGCGAGGACTACTCGGCATTCCTCTACGGGAGGTTGGCGTACTGGCCGGTTGTGGTGAGCATCTTTACTCTCCTTTATCCTTGGTTTTGAGAATTCGATGAAAGATCATCGATTAACGAGAATCATTTGGCTTTGCAGGAGGTCGAGGCGGCGGGCATCGAGCCCCCAGAGTACCCTGAGACCCTTGAGTACACAGACGCGACCGGGAGGACAACGCTCTCCGAGCTACGTGACTTCGACGTGGCTGTTAAGGATGCTGGCTTGGACGATTGGCAGCATCTGATTCGGAGGGTGAGCCTCTAATTTGCATGATTTTTGTGTAAGAACACATTTGATTTGAACTTATCCAATTATTGAGAACTTCTTTTTGAAAATGCAGGTTGCGCCGTCTCGGTTTGTGGCGTTATAGAGGGTGGCCAACTGGCTGCGAGCTACTGCCATCGAGGCACTTGTCGGCGGTCGAGGTCGTCAGGTATGAACCTTGTGTCTATTTCATTTTTGATTCTCTAACTTTCTTGTACTTGCTTGAAACGATTGACATAAGCCAATTTCGTTGTTTACAGGAGGACCGTGAGCTGGAGCGAGAGTTAGCCAAGTCTCGGGAGGAGACAGCTCGCTTGTTGAGGGAGCTCGAGGTTCGCGACGCCGAGGTTGCTGCTCTCGCGGCAAGAGTTGCGGAGCTGGAGGGCGACCGGCAGTAGTTTTGTTTTGTTGTTTGTTTCTTGTATCTTGCACATTTGTACATTTTGGACCTTCATTTTGGACATTTTGGATTTTGGTTGGGGCTCGAGCCCCCAGTTTGTTGTACATTTCCCTTTTTTGGTTGTATATGATGGCCTGAGTGCCTTCGCTGTTGGGTTGCGTTGCTTGTACCTGCAGGTTAGCTTTGAACAGGTTTGGTAGATAACGGTTTATGCCGTCATGCTGCCGAAATTTACATAGAAATCACGTAGGACGTACATTTGTATATACACATGGCCTAAATTAGCGCAAAACGAATGACTCAAAAGAATGCAAAAATGCAAGAGAAAATGCAAAAATGCAAAAAATTTGCCGGAAATGACCGGACGGTAGGGAGGGTTACCCCTAAAAAAAGAAGAAAAATAGAAACCTATAAGTTAGAAATGAAATGATTAAGAAAAGAAATAAAAGAAATGTAAATGAAATATGTAAGTGTTGAAATGAAAATTATTAAAATGAAAATTATTTCCTAAAATGAAATGAAAATTATTTCCTAAAATGAAAATATACAAGTGTGGTAAAATGACGAGAATGCTGATATTGCCTCGAAATGCGTGCCCGCGGAATTTAGGAAACATGGAATATGGTAATTTCCACGTATTTACCAAAATAATAACTCGTAGGAATAGGAAATTATTCGTTTAAGGAATTTTAGGAAAGATCCAACGCGGAAAATCACATAAATCTTGCTGAGGAAGAGGCGCAGCATGAGCTGCGTCTCTTTGAAGAGGCGCAGCGAGTCGCGCTTTGTTCCCAGTGTGTGTGTCTCTAGCATTTTAGGAAACAGAATTTAGTATAAATAGAGACGCCGATAGAGCTTTTATTCACACAATTCTCCCATCTCTTCTTCGTCTTATTACATAAAATTCTCAATATAACCATTCATCATGAATACTTTGGAGATTCGCCTAAAAGAGTGGACCAATGAGTTTTCCAACATGGAGAAGTATGACATGGGCGCCTATAATCTTGGATCTTTGTTGAGTTTGAAGCTTATCAAGGTTGTCAAACCGTTCTTGGATGCTTGTCTTGATTACTGGACCCGAATTATCATGTTTTTGCTTTCCCCGGAGGCGACATTTGCCCGTTTCCTGAAGAAATTGTTGCGATCGGTGGGTGGGATCCAGAACACTTGCCTGCCATTCCTTCTACTTCGCAAGGGTATAAGAGCAAATTTAGAGACTTGCTCGGGTTGACAAGGCTTGAGGTGGACCGTTTAGTGACCTCGAAGGGAGTGCGAATGTTGGACTTTATTGACCGATTTATTAACAGGGCCGACCCCACCGTTTCTTATGTTGCTAGGCGAAGGGCATTTGGATTTTGTTTGTTACATGTATATGTCCTTCAAGGGCATGTTGATGAAGACTTGAGAGGTGATCCCCGTCTCCTGGGCCTAGTTGAGCAAATGGAGTTGCGCAAGAGCCCAGCTTGTTTATGTTTAGGAGAGATCCTGTTGGGCTTGGATAATAGGAAAGCCAATCGTGACCTACCGTACTTGGGAAGTCCCGTTATTCTGCAGGTAAAAGAACTTTTTCTCTTTTTTCTTTTCTTCTTCTTTTCGTTTTTTTTGTCGTTCTTTTTTCGTCTTTTTTTTTTCTTCTAATACCTGCTTTTGGTAGGCTTGGCTTATGGAGCACCTTCAATTGATCGAGCCTCCAGTTCATGTTCCTTCTTATCATGCTCGTTCGATTGCAATGAGGACCAGGCTGTACATGGTGGACTTCACTCGAGTCTGTAATTATTGGGAGAACAAATTGAAGAGTGATGATGGCCCCTTGATTAGGTGGATCGTACCATGGTGACACCTCAAATCTGTCACTGGAGTGTCTTCCTTGGATCCTACTCGATCTGTGCGCATTCCTGGCTTGGAATTCATGGTGTGCATCTTCCCGGAAAGGCTGATGAGACAAGCTGGACTAAAACAGACGATCCCGAAGCTTGATACCGTCCCGCAGACTGCCGTGTCGCTTACTACTGAGAGCCGAAGGGATTGGGCTTTTAAATGGGCCCAAAGAAACGTGTGGTTCTTGAACTCTTCTGCTAATGCCTTATGGGTGTCGGATTCTTATCTGCGATGGAGGAAAGCTACTACTTCGGAAGAGCGCGAAAGATTGAGGAAGCGCGAGCCCGTTGACTACAAGGTGCGCGAGGTGGAAAAGGAGAAAGAGAAGCATCTGACTGAGGGAGAGGAAGAAGCCGGGGTTTGAGTTGTTCATCCTTCGAAGAAACCGAAGACTACTCCTGTCGTCGAGATGGTGATTGGCAAGAATGGCAAAGCTAGGCCTCGAAAAAGACCGTTGGTGATTAGGTCGGAAATTTCGCAAGAGTGTCCGGTTCGAGGCTGTGACAAGAAGTATGACAAAAATGACAAGGGCAAAGGCAAAATGGAAGAATAGCCCAAGTCTTTATTATTATTTATTTATTATTATTATTGTAATAAAAAGGTGGGGTTTTTAGAATCCTAGCCTATTTTTATTTTTATTATGTAACGTATTATTATTACTAGAAAGTGAATGAAATAAAAAGGTTAATTGGTTATGAAACCGTTGTGATTTTCTATTTATTATTCTTGTCGAATTCCAAATGCAATGCAAATGTCCTTCTATTTACATTTTGAAATAATGGGTTGTATCCCGTTAAGGATTGCCTACGTATTCATTTAGAAAATGAAATCAAACCCTTGCGCATAGTTCGAGTAAATGTAAAAGAATAATTGTTCTAAGCAAGAGCTTGTAATGAACTTAGAAAATAAGCATGAGCCTTTGCTTACTCCGAAGGTGCAGTTTAGTTTATTCGATGATATGAGGATGACAAATTTGTCAAAATGCAAGAGCACAGTGACATTAGCTTATTTCAGCCTGGCCGGGGGCCGTTTATTTAGTGCCACAAGAGCGACACGTGAGGTTACGCGAGGCGCGTTTTTGTTCCTATTCTAGGCATAATACCGTTTTAGTTGGTCGAGGTTTGTTGGGTTGGAAAACTCATTCCCATCTAGGTCTGTGATTCTAACCGCACCCCGTGGAAGTATGGACTTGACTAGAAATGGTCCGCCCCAATTAGGTTTGAATTTTCCCCGTGGATCGACAGGTAAAAGAGCTCTAACCGACTTCAGTACCAAATCTCCTTCTTTAATGTTCCTTGGCTTAACCCTTTTGTTGAAGGCTCTTTTGATGCGTGCTTGATATGTTTGGACATTATTCAAGGTGCGTAGCCAACGTTCATCCAGGAGGATGAGTTCTTCATATCTATCCCTCTTCCAATCAGCTTCCGGGATTTGACTTTCGAGTAAAATACGCAAGAATGGTATTTCTAACTCGACTGGTTGTACAGCCTCCATGCCATAGGTCAAATAGAAAGGGGTGGCCCCAGTGGGCATCCTTATAGATGTGCGATATCCCCACAAAGCAAAGGGTATCTTGCTTGGCTAATCTCGATAGTTGTCGATCATTTTCTTGAGAATTGTGACAAGTTTCTTGTTTGCTGCCTCTACTGCGCCATTAGTCTGTGGTCTATAGGGCGAAGAGTGGTGATGTCTAATCTTGTACTTGGCTAGCAATTGCTCAGTCTCAGCTTGGAAATGTGATCCATTATCACTAATGATCTCATGTGGGCAACCATATTGACAGATGATGTTGTTTTGTATGAACTTTGCCACGTTTTTAGCCGTGAGACTGGTGTAGGAAGCCGCTTCTACCCATTTGGTGAAATAATCGATTTCCACTAGGATGAAACAGTGACCTCTTGTTCTGGCTGGGGTTATCTTCCCAATTATATCAATTCCCCAGGCAGAAAATGGCCAAGGAGATGTCATCGTATAGAGCAATGAGGGAGGGACATGTTGTACATTCCCGAAGATTTGGCAATTGTGGCAATGTCTTACATATTTGATGCAATCGGATTCCATTTTGGTCCAATAATACCCCAAACGTGTGATTTTCTTTGCCATCATGGGCCCACTAATGTGAGGACCGCATTCTACATCGTGGACTTCTTCCATCACTTTCCGCGCCTGTGAATGATCAAGGCAACGTAGGATTACACCAAGAGGTGTTCTTTTGTACAACTCTCCTTGCATGAGAACGTATTAAGAAGCTAGTAGGCGTATAGCACCTTGTCCCCTTTTGTCCATTTCCGGTGGATAGGTACCGTTGAGCTTGAAATTTAGGATTGCTTGGAACCATGGTTCCTCTGCGATGTCCTCTTCATCGGTAATTTGATGGACATAAGCTGGCTCTGATCGTCGTTCGATGCACAAAGGCATTTCCACCATGTCATCTGGCATATTAATCAAAGATGCAAGTTTTGCAAGAGCATCTGCAAATTTATTTTCTTCCCGAGGTAGGTGTAGGTAGGTCACGTGATCAAAGAATTGGGCAATTTGGTCTATTCTGGCTTGATAAGGTGCTAAGCTTTCGCTTCGGATTTTCCAGGATCCCGTAACTTGATTGATGATCAGGGATGAATCCCCATGTACTCGGAGGTTTTTAATGCCTAAGCTCACTGCTGCTTGTAGCCCAATGAGACAAGCTTCGTAGTCTGCAGCGTTGTTTGTCACCTCGAAGTCGAGTTTGACAAAGATTGGTGTATGCTCACCTTCAGGAGAAATGAGCAACACTCCTATTCCAAATCCTCTTAAATTTGATGCTCCATCAAAATAAAGGTCCCAGGATTCTACATCAGTTGGGAGTATATCCTCGTCTGGAAATGACCAAGTGTCTATTATTTGTGCATCATCGATGGGATTTTCTGCAAAGAATTCGGCAACGGCGCGCCCTTTTATAACCTTCAGAGGCACGTATTTGAGATCAAATTCTGAGATCATCAGAGTCCATCTTGCTAGGCGTCCGTTGAGGACGGGTTTCTTGAAGAGGTATTTGACTGGATCCATTTTGGAGTATATTTTGACGGAGTAGCTAAGCATGTAATGACGTAGCTTCTTCGTCACCCACACAAGAGTGAGGCATGTCTTTTCGAGTTGTGAGTATTTGCACTCGTACTCCAAAAACTTCTTACTAAGGTAGTAGATAGCCCTTTCTTCTTTTCCTACGGTTTGAGCTAACATGGCACCCATGGCTGTTGTGGTTACCGTGAGATATAAACCAAGAGGTTGATCTCGTTGTGGTGGCATGAGCACTGGTGGTTTGGCTAATATCTCCTTGATTCGGTCAAATGCCTTCTGACAGTCATCATCCCATATGGTGTGATCTGTTTTCTTGAGCTTCTTGAAGATAGGCTCACAAATCATGGTGAGTTTTGATATGAATCGACTTATATATTGCACTTTCCCTAGGAATCCTCTGACTTCTTTTTCTGTTTGAGGTTATGGCATTTCGATCAGAGCCTTGCTTTTAGAAGGGTCTATTTCAATACCTCGTTGGCTAACGACGTATCCCATGAGCTTGCCAGATGTTACTCCGAATGCGCATTTCTGAGGATTGAGTCTCATGTTGTACTTTCGTAGCCTTGCGAAAAATTTGCGAAGGTTCGCAATATGCCCTTCTCTGTCTTTGGACTTGACAATCATGTCGTCTACGTATACCTCAACTTCTTTGTGCATCATGTCATGTAAGAGTGTAGTTGCGGTGCGTTGATATGTAGCTCCGGCGTTGATTAACCCAAACGGCATTACCGTATAGCAATAGGTTCCCCATTGAGTGACGAAGGCGGTCTTATGCATGTCTTCTATGGCCATCTTGATTTGGCTATAACCCGCGTACCCATCCATGAAGGATAGTAATGCGTGGTCTGCAGTATTGTCCACCAATATGTCGATATGTGGTAGAGGGAAGTCATCTTTAGGACTTGCTTTGTTTAAGTCCCTAAAATCAACACAAACACGGATTCTCCCATCCTTTTTGGGTACAGGTACTATGTTAGCTACCCAGTCAGAATACTCCGAAACTTTGATGAACCCGGCTTTGAATTGCTTGTCGACTTCTTCCTTAATCTTGAGAGCCCATTCCGTTCTCATTCGGCGAAGCTTCTACTTTACAGGCTTGAAACCTGGCTTAATTTGGATTCTATGTTTGGCGATATCCATGTCGATCCCTGGCATGTCTTCGTAGGACCACGCGAAAACGTCTTTGAACTCGTGTAGGAGGTCTATGAAGTCGGCCCTTTCGGTAGGGCTCAAGGTAGTCCTTATCCTAAGTTCTTGGGGTTCTAGTTCGGTTCCTACATTGATGGGTTTGGTATTCTCTATTACTGGTTCCCCTTCCCCTTCCTGTAGTATTTCTTTGGCTACGTAGGGAGGTATCTCAATTAGTCCGGTCTTGGTCATCCTCGGTATCATCGTAAATGCATTGCACTCAAGATAACACAAAGAGTAAGCGGAACCTGATTTATTCATATTAAAGTTTGAGAAAAGTTGAAACAAAGAAGCCATCGATCCGTGGTCGGTGGCGGTAAAGGGACAAATGGTTGGGACATTTCCCGAACTCACATTACTATTCGAGGCTAAGCTAGGAGAAACAAAGGGAATGGGGATGACGAAAGGAGGAGACTCCTTAGTGACTTCTCTAGACTCCGACTCTGACTCGAATTCATCATCTTCTGGTTCTCCTTTGAACATCTCTCCTTTTCCAGTGGTGAGCTTGAAGAGTCTTCCTTGATTGTTGGTCCACTTGATTGACTTTCTCCATCCTTTCTGCTGATTCGCGTTTGTTTCTGTGATTAAAGCGGTAGGGTTGAAGTGATCGTCTTGAAGTATCATAGTAATGATCTCATCCTGCACGGCTTTAACAAATTGATCTTCTCCAAACAGTAGACTAACAGCTTGTTCGTCTAAGCAAGGTGCTTGACGGGTTTTGACGGTAGGAACCGTTTCTGGAAGAATGATGTAGCAATCGTGAAAGATCTCGATTCCGGCTAGCTTCGTTCCGAGGTGGTGCCAAGGTTCGGGAAATCCGTGAAAGAGTTCTTGATCTCCTTCCCTAAAAAAATATCCGTTAGGGTAGGGAAATATGGTCGCATTTGGACTCCTATGTGCTTACGGCTTTGAACTTGAGCAAGCATTTCGAGCACTTCCTCTTTAGTGGGTTTGAATCCTAGTCCAAGTGGTATTCTTTTGAGTTGCCTTCCTTGTAAGGTGTGAAGGTGTTTCTTCGTGTAGGGTTCAAAGGCATTCCAGGGAAGTATCCCTGGGATTTGAGCATGTGGTTGACCACCAAGTTGGAGTAGGGATCGTAGTATAGGGGTGCCAATTCGCTTTCTATGAAACTTATGCTTTGAAAGCCCCCAAGTTCATATACTGGATCCGCAAGGACTTGATTGTTTGATTTCTTTTCGATTATTGCCTTGATGGGTGACGAAGTGATCGTCACTACTTTGCCATTTAGTGGGATCTTGATCTTTTGGTGAAGGGTGGATGTTACCGCTTTGGAAGCGTGAATCCAAGGTCTTCTCAGAAGTAGGTAGAAGGAAGCTTCGATGTCCACTATTTGGAAGTTAACCTTTCGCTCAATTGGCCCTGTGGCTATGGTTAGGTTAGCAAGTCCTACTACCTTTCGTCGTGTACCATCATACGCGCGAAAACCTTGATTGGTAGGGGTCCAATCCGACTCTTTCATGCCTAATTTGTAAGCCGTTTTGAGGGGTATGACGTTGACCGCGGAGCCATCATCTACCAAAGTCATTGGCACATTTTTCTTTAAGCAAGTGACGGTGATGTAAAGAGCCAAGTTGTGACTAGCGCCAAAGGGTGGCAAATCTTTATCTGAGAAAGTAATAGGATTACTTAGCTTCGGTGATTCTTGGAAGACCAAGTTGACTACATCGTCGGGTGTGGAATTATGTGCTACACTTAGCTTGGCCAAAGCTTGCAGTAAAGCTTGGCGATGTGGGAATGAGCTTGCTACTAGTTGCCAGACTAAAAGATCAGCCTTTTTCTTCTGTAATTGCTTGAGCAAATGATCAGTGGGGTCATCTTCGTTATCATTTGGTGTGACAACGTTGGTTGGACTATTTTGAGTAGTGCTTTGATACGGACGCCCCGAACGAGTTAGGTGGTCCACATCTTGGTCTTCACCATTTTGGACTATTTCTTTGACTAGGGAGTGTTCAATGAGATACTCGTCTTCATCATCATCGGCCCATACTCCGTTGATTGTAGATAATTCCCTCATTCTCATGATCCCGTCCTCCAATTGTGTGATTTGGTCGATTAGTCTATCAACCACGACGAGTACTTCTTGCATAGTAGCATTTTGGGAGAAGATTAATGGCACATGCTCCTTAAGTGTTGCATTGTGGTCACGTAAAATTGTCACCACATATTCTAATTCCGAAACGTGCTTATCCACACCTTTTGTCCATGCGATGAAGTCGGCAATAGTAGGGGAGATAGTAGAGTAGAACCCTTAATTCTCGATTGCGTGGATTTCGTTTTCAACTGGAGAAATGAAGTGTGAACAATCTAAGGTAGATTCTTCACTTGTGATCACTAGAATCCCAAGAGGGTTCTGAGTGTTGTTGGGTTTACCTCCCGGCGGTATTGGTAGTCGACCGTCCTCGATCATGTCTTGAAGCACATTTTTCAATTTGTAGCATTTTTCTGTGTCATGCCCCTTGCCCCTATGGTATTCACAGTATGAGTTCTCATCCCAGAACTTGGATTTCTTTTCTGGTTCGGGAGTAGGTCTTATGGGTTGGAGTTTGCCTTGCTTCATTAACCTCTTTAAAGCGTTGGAATAAGTATCCCCAAGATTTGTGAATTTTCTTGATGGGGTACTCTTCTTGGATGGCTCGAGTAGGTTAACCTCATCGGTCTTGCTAGTGGAGCCGTATGAACGACTTGTTGAGCCTTGATATCCTCGACCCACCGTTTTGGACAAGAGCCCCTTACGGATGTCATCTTCAATTCTCGTCCCTAGTACGGTTAAGTCCTTGAAAGTTTTGATGTTTTGGTACCTCAAATGACTGGCATAGATAGGTTTTAAATTGTCCACGAACTTTTCTACGAGGGTAGCCTCATCCGGGCGCTCAACTAGTTGGGTACTATTCTACCTCCACCTACTTAGGAAGTCGGTGAAACCTTCTTTGTCATTTTGAGTAAGAACCTCTAGAGTGCGCATGTTCACTTCGATCTCAACATTATCCGCATATTGCTTAGAAAATTCAAACCCGGCGTCCTCCTAAGTAGCGATCTTGTTGTGTTCTAGAGAGTAGAACCATTGCTTTGGGATGGTGTCAAGAGATGAAGGAAAGATCCTTAAGAACATCTCGGGTTTGATGCCTTTGATAGACATGTAATCCTTAAAGGCACGGATGTGGTTCAAAGGGTTTTCATGCCCCTTGAATTTAGGGATATCCATCATATTGAAGTTGGTTGGCAATTTGGAATTGGCGGCCTCATACTTGCGATTATTCTCCCTATAAATGTCATACCCTTTGAGGTACATCAATTGCTCCTCTAAGTATTGGAGTCTTTTCTCAGCTACAGTCATTCCCATGGGAGGATTGTCGTCCCTGAAGTCATTCACGAAGTCATCACCGACTTCACTTTCTCGAGGAGGAATCCTCGTTTCTACAGTATAGATCCGGCCCTCGATGGTGTCAAGGCGATCGTGCACTTGGTCTTGGGTAACTTGGATTTGAGCTAGTGCGGCTAGGATTCGATCATTACCATCTTGAAGTTGATTGAAATTCGCGTCGCTTGTTTCAGGCATCTTGGAAACTGGACAAGAGATCGATGACGAAACAAAACACGACCGGCCATTCTAACACACTTGCTAAGAGAGAAACGTTTTGACTTTGCGAAGTGGGTGTGTGCCACTTGTGTCAGTGAGCTTTGAAGAAATGACAAAGTTTGAAAATGTATGTCCTAGCCAACTATGGTGTAGTAGTTGTAGGAGTGGGCTCGAAGTGAAGTTTTTGAAATGGGCTTGGGCCCGAACTTTGACTCGACAAACGGACAGAGTTTTGACTGGGTTTTACGCTAATCAATGGCCCTTTCGAAATTTTCATTTGAAAATGGGTTTTGATTTTTTACAAAAAAATGTAATGGTTTCGTTTAGAAATGGTGATCACGTAAGGTACAAACATTTATACAAGCATTATAACGGGATGCTGAGTGCATTTAAAAAGGTTTTGGTTTAAAGGGTGGGTTGCCATACCGAACAATCAAACCCGAAGTCTGTGGAGAGGCTCGTACCAAACAAGAGTAAGGCCGATTCCTAGTCCATTTCCTCAAGTAGTGAAAGTCCTTGATACAAACAAGAGTAAGCATCATGGTATGGATGACGTCAATCGCTATCCATCCTTAGGCCCAAATAAGAATTAGGACCGTTTAGACGGGACGATTGGTCAAAAGGGTTGGGTTGGGCCTAGGAAGGCCGAATAAACGATCTAGGAAGACCGAGTTATGAAAACCGACAATTGTCTTGTACAAACTATTCCCTAACCTTGTTCAAGTTTCACCCTTGGCTACACGTAAGTGTATTATCCCCAGCGGAGTCGCCAAACTGTGGACATGGGCCACGGGGGCGCTTGGGAGGAGAACAAGCGTTTGCATTTTGTGGAGTCGCCACCAATTTTTATGGGAAATTGGAACCGTTCGAATACCTCGTGTCATGTCAAGACACAAAGTAGAGACATGAACACCAAGAACTTGTTACCCTTAGCATTCTATGTCTAGAATGACTCTCGTGGATGCCAATGAACACGGATGTTCACAGAGATCTGGAGTAAGGGGTGAGGGTACGTATTAGGAAGCTCTTTTGATCGAACACCTAATCCCGCCCGCCTCAATAGCGGTCTCTACTAATGATTAGGGAAGATTGTCTATACTCAATATATCGTCGATTGTATGCGTGCAATGCAACATCCAAGTTTTAATCCTAGCATGTGAATTAATACTAAGTCGGTGAAACAATTAATTTAACATACAATTAATGTCGAAGTAGGATTTAATGCTCAATTTCATGTGAAGGCATACAAATGATACAACATACAATGAAGGAAAAATTACAATAATAAAAATTACAATAATTAGAAAGGAATAATTGATTTATGCCGAAAATACCTTTAAAACGGATAATTTGATAAAAAGAATAAAAGAAATAAATTAACGAACAGATCAGTAGGTGATAATACGGATAATAGTTAATTATACGTATGCTAATTAAACTAGGTCAAAGCAGAACGGAAGTTCGAGACAAATCATCTCGAACAGTAGCAGAGATCGCGCCCTTTGGAAGAGGCACAAAGATTCTTTGCGTGCATTTCCAAGGGTGAGTTCTGGCTGTGAAGCCGGAACTGCAAATCGTTAATATTAATTGGTAATTTTAAGGATTAATTAATATATTTATTCGGATGAAAGTGATTATCAGGTTATTTACATATGATTGATGGTCATGAAAGCAATAAAACATGGATGAGACGGATGCAAATGAATTATTTACATGAGTGAATGATTGATTAGTGACATAGGTGAACAAAACAAATTAAACATGGCGAATTAATGACAAATTAATGATGAATATGACAAAAGAGAGATGAAAATATATCAAAGATCGAATTCCAGAAACTCAATATGAATGAATTGAATCTCTACAACCCGGAATTGAATTTAATGACGAAAACCCGCAAATATGAGATTAGTTGGGATTTAAGTCGGATTTAATGACGAATTAGACGTGTTAATGAGTGATAAATAATATACGTGTGAAATCATTATGCTATTGAAGCAAAGAATAAAGGAGACAAACGAAAACAAATAAAAGGTGACGAATTTACACAGGACGAAGGAAGAAGAAAGGAAGCAGGAACTGCGGCAGCCTCACGAAGAGGCGCAGCAGGTACTGCGCTCCTTCGAAGAGGCGCAGCAGTTGCTGCGTCCTTTCTCGACGGTTTGTCTACTGGAAATCCGTAAAAAGAGTTTTAAATAATGTTTTAGAAATCGGTTTTAATTGGTATTTTCGACATAAATCTTACAACATGATACAAAAAAATAAAGAACAATAAATAAAGAAGGATTTACACCCTCAGACTTACATGTTTGACGAAATGAGATGAACTAAGTTTACGATTAGTGATGCTCGACTCGAATGTAACGAAAGTGCCCTCGTAAGAGGAAAACGATTAGATTAATTAAGTTGATTGATTGTGGAGTTGGTCAAATTGGTCGGTCATGCAAAACGAGGTTGGTAATCAGAAGGATCCGAGCTTACGTGGTCGAATGTTCAAGCACGTAGACGCCAAAAAGTAAGAACAAAGGTCTAGAATGCAAAGGGAGAAGAGAAGGGCGGACACTCGCGTGAGAAATATGAGGAGCGAAGGCTCCTATTTATACTAATCACGTGAAGGAATAGGGTTTTCGGAGAGACTTTGGAAGTGAATCTCGGAAAGATATGAAAAAGATACGAAAAATACGCAGAAAGGGACCTGGGAAGAGGCGCAGCAGTCACTGCGTCTCTTGGAAGAGGCGCAGCACCTGCTGCGTCTGTTCCCAAGTGGTTTCCTCCTGCGGAAGAAAGATTTTCGTGTATAAGTTATGGAATGACGGGATAATTTGGTTTTCCTTAATATTTTGTATGAATATTACGGGAAATTCTTTACCTAAGAATAAAAGATTGTAAAATATTTATAAAATATGGAATAGAAATATCCGGAACATTCCAGAACATTCTGACTCGGGATTTAACGACTATCAGAAAATGAAGACGGTTTTAGGCCCGGACTCCAAATGTACTCTAATTACTGTCAAAACGACCGTATCGGCGCGTAGATGACAACTAAGAGGTAGACATTAATGTTTGAGCAACCACTTGACGATAAACTTACGAACTGTCACAAATCGTTCCGCGTACCAAACATGCGGCCCAATCATCACCGGGTGTTTTGCGAGGGGTGCAGAAACGAGGTGTCTACACCTCTTCATCATTAACCTGTGTATTTGAAACAAAGAGACTAGATTCATCAAATATTACATGAACGCTTTCCTCCATTTTCATGGTTCTTTATTATACACTTTGTAAGCTTTACTATGATCGGAATAACCTACAAAAACACCTTCATCACTACGAGCATCAAATTTACCAAGGTTGTCTTTTCCATTATTGTGCACAAAGCATTTACTACCAAAGCATTTTAAATGTGAGATGTTAGGTTTTCTTCCTCGTAGTAATTCGTTATAAGAGGTTTTCTCAATGATTTTTCTAATCATGACACGATTATAGATATAACAAGATGTGTTAATGGCTTCGGCCCAAAGGTTTCTTGGCACTTTAGAGCTAATGAGCATGGTCCTAGCCATATTTTCAAGAGTTCAGTTCATTCGTTCCACAACCCCATTTTGTTGAGGGGTTCTTGCGGCCGAAAAGGTATGGCTAATACCATGTTCATTACAATAAGACTCAAATGACAAATTGTCAAATTCGGTTCCATGGTCGGATCTCAAGGAGACAAGTTTATAACCAAATTTGTTTTGACCTTTTTAACCCAAATTAAGAATTCGTCAAAAGTTTGATCTTTAGAACTTAAGAAAAGAAGCCAAACATATCTTGAAAAGTCATCTACAATGACACAAATATAGCGACCTCCACCTCTACTGACAACACACATTGGTCCACATAAGTCTATGTGAATAAGTTCAAGAGGTAAGGAAGTGCTAACAACATTTTTGGATTTAAAGGAGCATTTTACTTGTTTACCTTTAACACAATCGTCACAAAGTGATTTAAACTCAAATTTGATGTTAGGAATGTCATCTACTAGATCAAGTCTTTTGAGGGTATATATTAAGTGTTTTAGCATTAACATAACCAAGTCGTTTATGCCAAAGCCAAGGGTCATTCTTTTGAACACTCATGCATGATAATGTTTGACCCGACAATGAATATAGGTTAGTCATGTAAACATCCTTGAGACGTTTTCCTTCAAGAATAAGTTTTCTAGTCTTTCCATCAATTATTCTACATTCACTAGCAATAAATTCAACGATGTTACCTCGATCACACAATTGCGATATGCTTAGAAGATTGTGTTTCAAACCTTTGACAAGCAACACTTTGTCGACACATAGTGACTTTGACTTACCAACTTTTCCAATACCAATGATTTCACCTCGTTTGTTGTCACCAAAAGTCACCATGCCACCATCATAGACTTCTAGCGAAAGGAATTGGCTTTCATCTCCCGTCATGTGACGAGAGCATCCACTGTCTAAGTACCAATTGCTGCTGCCTCTCGCTAATGCCTATAAGAAATCAAACGTTTAGTTTAGGAACCCAAACAAGCTTGGGTTCCTTCTTGACAACGACTTTCTTGACGTTTTCCTTTTTCATCTAAATTTGTTTAGCCACTTTAGTACTTCTTTCTAAGTCAAGGACTCTCTTTTCACAACCATTAAATTCATGACCAGTTTTACCACAGTAGTTGCAAATGATTTACTCGGGAAGGCCAATATACTTTCTTCTTCAAAAATCAGTTTTGCTTGGGTCATGGTTTCGAGTGCAACAGTGCGTGTGACCGTTGCATTTGAAACCAAGTCCAGTATTATTTGCACGGTTTTCATATTCTTGTGATTGTTTTAGAAGAAACTCCAAAACATTCTGACTTCCTTCCCATTTTAAGTAAAATATTTTAGCTTCATATAGCTCTTTGATTAATGTTTCAATTTTAGCAAGATGATTAAGATTTAGTTGACCTACTTTGTCGAAAGCGTGTTTAGCATGTCTTACTTCATCACTTAGCAATAAGCCAATCTGCTCAAGTTGCTTGTTATCTCTTTTTCTCAAAGTGAGGTCAGCTAGCAGAGAGTCACGTTTCTTAGTTAATGAAGACACATGTTTTGTGAGAGTCTCAATTTCCTTTTTAGACTCAGATGCAACAGTTACATCATTTGTTGCATGAGTTTGTTTAGCCTTTTTCAGAGTTTCAATTTGAACAAGAAGGTCATCGTTTAATTTTTGCACACGATCTAAAGCGCTTTTAACATGACTTGACTCGTCGTTCAACATTTCAGCAATTTTGACAAGATCAACTTTTTTACTTTCACATATTGCTATATCAATCAAGAGTTGGTCATGTTCTTTGGTTAGTGAGGACACAGTTTTAACGAGGGACTCATCTCCTTTGTTAGACACTGATGCAACAGTGCAGTGCTCTGTTGCATGCGTTTCATCGACCCTTTTAGCTAGAAACAGATTCTGTTTTCGGAGCTTTTTAATCTCTTTTTCAAGACTCAATGATGAACTAGGTTGATCAACTTCATTTAGACACTCTTTTAAATTGACATTTTCTTTAGTTATGTCCTCAATTTCATTTTGCATAGCTCTAGTTTATTATTTTGGACACGACACTTATCAATAAATTGGTCTAAAAGAAGAAAAACTTTGTCTTTGGAGAAAGATCGAACCTTTTTTTTGAGATTATTTACCTCATTTTCAGAATCTGAATCGGAATCAACTGAGTGAGCCATTAGACATTTGACGTATTCTTTCTTTGATGACTTTGGAACATCTTTATTGAGATGAAAAGAAAGGCACAATTTGGCATCTAATTCTTCCTCAAGGACATCGTCCTCCTCGGAATCAGACATTCCCCAAATAGCCGACATCACTTTGCTTTTGTATTCTCTTTTGGCAAAGTCACGTTTTTCCTTAGATTTGATGTCATACCACTTTGGACATTCTTTGATTTGGTGACCATTGTCACCACATTTAAAGCAACCAATTGTGGAACTTGACCTTTTCTTTGGAAAACGTCGTTTGCTAGTATTGTTGGTGTACCTTTGAGATTTTCGACCATTAATCATTCCAACAATGTTTTTAGTGAACATTGCAAACTCGTCATCTCCATCCTCCTCATCACTTAAGAGAGCATTGAGAGCGAGATCTTTCCCTTTAGAGCTTTCACTAGAACGCTTCATGAGGGTTATCTCATGAGCCATGAGTGTGCCCATTAGTTCATTAAGGGTGAGGAGTGATAGGTCTTTAGCTTCCTCGATAGCCGTAACCTTTGGTTGCCACTTTTCAGCTAAGCTACGAAGGATTTTACGGACTAAGTCCTCGGATTCAAAGTTTCTACCTAAACCCTTGAGGTCATCGACAATACTAGAAAAAGGAGAAGACAAACTATTAATTGACTCATCTCTTGTCATGTTGAACATCTCATATTGTTGCATGAGAAGATCAACACGATACTTTTTAACTTGTGACGTTCCCTCATAAGCAAGGCTTTAGGTGTCCCAAATTTCTTTGGTCATGGTACAACCGGAGATTCGGTTAATCTCTTGTTCACCAATGCCATATTGAAGAATGGACATGGCTTTAGAGTTCTTTTCGACCCTTCTATAATCAGCCTCAACATATGTATCCTCGTCTTTAGGGGCACTAGTACCATCGGTATTAGTGACTGTGATTTCGAGGGGACCCTTTTGAATGATCTTCCAACATTCATATTCCGCACTTTTGACATAGTGCTCCATGCGGTGTTTCCACCAGGCATAGTTTTCTCCCTTAAAGATGGGATACTTAGTGTGTTTTGAATCGTCCATAACTATAGGATCAACTCTTTAGATTTAACCAATATCAAGAGCACGAGGCTCTGATACCAATTGAAGAGTTAAGAACGATTAACACCTAAGAGGGGGAGGGGGTGAATTAGGTGTACCTTTTTTAAAATTTTCTCCTTTACTTGATTAGAGACTAACACAAGTAAGAACTATTAAGTACAAACTTGAGAAACTTAATGAATTGTAAGTTCACAAGAGGTACATCAGGTCTATGCAACAGTATGAGTGATTGTTGCACAGCACTGGCAGCGAGATTGATGAATAAAAGTAGAATGATAAAAGAACATAAAAGTAAATAAACAAACAAGACGATATTTAAAAACTTGGTTCAGCTCCTACTCCGGAGCTTACGTCCAACCGTTATTTTATTGCTTGATTAGAAATTTACTCAAACTTAACTAAACCATTACAATGAAAATAACTCGCCAACCTACTCCGGTTGCAATTGCTTGAAGCTACTCCGCTTCAAGACTTTCCCTTACTCAAAGCTACTCCGCTTCAAGACTTAAGTTCTATCTCAACGGTTTACAGAGTCAAAATCTCAGTGGTTCACTTAAGAACATAGAGATTACAATTAAGACCTAAACACGAGAATCATGGAACATACTCATTATGTAACAGTGTAGCAGACTGATGTATGGAGACATTTCAGCACTTTTGAAAACAATTAAAGACTTTAAGACTTAAAACGTTTTTGCAAACACTTAAAGAAAAACAGAAGTTTTTTACTCTGAAATTCTTTGCAAAGATTACTCAATAAAATGCTCTTAAAAGTCTTAGTTTTGAATGAGGTATAGAGCTCCTTATATAGGCAAGGAACAAGCACCCTAAGAGTAGACAAATTATTATAAAAATCTAAGCTTTGGATATGATGAAAACTTTTCATTATTTTAAAATGATTTTAAAGTAGTGTAACTGATTTATATCTACATAAGGCTCAATGAAAAGATTTCAGCAACTCTCAAAACATTTGATGATAAAGCAAAGGACATGGTTCCTTAAGTTAAGGAGGACAAAGTTCCCCTTTTTAAGGAAAAGTATATGTACTTCTTTGAATCCAAAAGCTTAGATATTTTTCATATGATAAAGCATGTTACTCTTATAATTTTGCTTAAAAGATTTATGAAATGAAAATTGTAAACATTTGTAAGCTTGAAATCTTTCTTTGAAAAATTATCTCCACCGTTGTATCAGAAGCAATAGTGCATTGCACTGTTGCATGGTTCTGCAGTCACTTGGCAAGTTGAGTATGTTACACAACCTCGTTTAAAACATTTGACTTAGACTAGGGATATTCTTTGTCTTGATCATTCTTGCATCATCTTGATGAGTAATTGTAAACTTCAAATGCTATTAAAAATAACTAAGAAGCAAACCATTAAATGACAATGAAACTTGGAATCATCAACCAAGTGTGGTCTAACACAATACATCCCATATTAGCTCTACTAAAACTTAACTCCATACCAATCTTTACTGCAGTTCATCAATAAAACAGTTAGGCTGGCAAACATAGTTCCCGGCATTTTCAGAAAAGCAATGAATGATTTTGACTACAAGGGTATGCATCACCCATCATTACAAAACAAACGTCCACATTAACAACTATAAATTCAAGTTAATTCATTTTACATTCAAGAAACATAACTCACCTTATAAATTTGGAATGCAGGCTACACCATTCCAGCAGGTTGGGGAGTAATGGTTTGTCCTCCAGCTATATACTTAAACCAAGGCAGATATGAAAATCCTCTTGAATTTGATCCTTCGAGATGGCAGGTAACCATCGTAATCCTGTTATTTCTTCCATTCCTGAGAGATTCATATATGAATCATGATCTAGAACTACAAAATCCAACAACAAGATGAACATGAAATCGGTTATCATTCAGGGAGGCGAAATAAATGGTGCATCCAAAAATTTCATGGCCTTCGGAGGGGGTATGAGATTTTGTGTTGGGACAGATTTCACCAAGGTGAAAATGGCTGTATTTCTACACTACTTAGTCATAAAATACAGCTATAAGCAATGTTTGTTATCTCTTTCCTCTACCAATCATCAGGACATAATAAAATGAGAACCTGAGAGGTCCTAGTTCAATGTATAAAATCTCAGGTGGCAGCCAATAAAAGGAGGGAACATTGTCAGGACACCTGGGTTACAGTTTCCACAGGGTTTTCATATTCAGCTTGCAAAAAAGCAATGAAATACCAATGAGACGATCTCACGTTTTAGACCAACCCAAATCCTTTTGTATCGATATGAATTATTGGATTAATGGGTTGAACTCACATGTAAGAACGTCGCATATAAGTTCTTGTGATGAAAAGTAAGAAAATTGGTGAAATTAGTTAAACTAAAACTAGAGTAATTAAAAACAAGTAGACTAAGATAATGAGATGTAGACAATTGATAATGTAATACTACGGTTTTCTATGTCTATGGGTACTCTATTGAGTGGGGCTTACTCTGTCGAGTAAGTATGTTTTAATACGAAACAGTAGTATGTCTGATGGGTACTCGATCGAGTATGTGTGGCACTCGATCGAGTAAGGGGCACTCGATCGAATAAGTTACTTACTCGGTCGAGTAAGTGAGTCTTACGGGTTGTTTTGTCGGGTTTTGATAGTAACGCGAGAAGGATATAAAATCATCTTTCATCAGTTTCTCTTCATTTTACCCTTTTCCAAGTTTCTTAAAGAGTGAAAACATGTTACGTTACTCTCCTCTTTCGCATTGCTATCAAATTCTAAGGGCTAGAGTCATTGGATCGTTGTGTTCTTTACGCCGTTGAGACCGTCGTATTATAAGTAAGGTCCTAGTTTAGTTTTTATGTTGTTTCATTGATTTTGGTTGAAACCCTAATTGGGTAAATTGGGGGTTTTGGGACTATTGTGTTTATTAGATGGTGATTGTATGATTATATGTTTGATAGGAGGTGATTTCATTGAAGAACGATTTTGATTAGCTGCTAGACCGTCTGTGGTGATTGCTTTAGGTAGAGTTTTCCCTACTCAGTATTAATTATATAAGTGTGATTCGTGATTACTGTTGTTCTTGTATATTGTATTGGCATTGGATTCTGATTTGGTGGTTGCTGATAGTGTAGTGTAATTGTTGTATAATTGTCTGTGATCTTCGGGGCGCGTCCCTGGCTGAGTGGAGTCACTTGCGGGAGTAGCTTCACGCCCTTGGTTTGCCCTCTGTGGAACCCGCCACATGAGGGGATGTGCACATTAAGGAAACTTGGGTTTATCGCTCAGTGGTGATGAGCGGGGATTTGGTGGGTACGGCTGCGGTCCCCCACTGGCGGTGTGGAGTACTTGTTGCGATGGGTACTCTGGCAGGACTACACACTTTCGTGTGTAGTCAGTTGTGTGGAGATTGATTGTGGAGACTGGAGGTTTGTTGTGTTGTTGAGCTGTTTTGGCATTTGTTTTGTTGTGGCTTTGTTTTATGTAAATATATAGTACTGACCTTGTTAATTGTTTTAAAAACTGTGGTGATCCATTCGGGTATGGTGAGCAGTTATTGAGCAGGTATGATATGAGGCATATGGGATAGCTGGGATGAGTCATCACCTGGCCATTAGAAGAGTCTTCCGCTGTGTCAGACGATGTTTTGTAGTTTTGATAGATTTACCAGTAGACCGTTTTGAGAACCTTGTATTTCAGTTAACAGTTTTGGAGTTGACATGTAATCACTTTAAACCGTGTTTTGCTTTTAAGTATGTTTCGTTATTGTCTTATGATTATCATTGGCTCGGGTAACCGAGATGGTGATGCTTTCATACCTTAAGTGGTCCTGGTAAGGCACTTGGAGTATGAGGGTGTCACAAAGTGGTATCAGAGCAACGATCTTGAAACCTGTAACCAATGAACCTAATGAACGTAGGAAGTCAAACTAAAATGAACCCGGGTAGGAGTTGTAGGAGCTAATGCAAAGACTTGGGAGAGGTCCTAAAGTCGCGATCTCGCCCTACAATTTTGAACCGGTCACTACGGGGTGTCATGGGATCGTTATGTGTTTACTAATGTTCTATTGCATATGTTGGATGATGTGTTGTGTAGAAATGTTAGAAAATAATTGTGGTGAATGTGGTAAATGATAAAGTGTTGTGAATAAGCATGTTGCATGATAGTTGGTTTACAATGTTGTTTGGAATTGATGGAAAAGCATATGATAATGATGAATGATTTGGTGCAAAAAGGGGAGTAGTTCATATATGAGAATATGTGATGAATAATGATGTCGCAGGATTGATGGTTTATAATGTGGCATAATAGTAACATGTAAATAGGAATGTTGTGTCGTATACGTATATTTTGTTTGCGTAAAGTTGTATAATAAGTTTATGTACTTGTCCACTATTGTTCATACGTATATGATGTATGAAGTGTGTAGTTGTAATGGATGAATTGGTTGGAAAAGATTAAGTAAGTAATTGCATGAGAATATGAAATTCATGTGTGGGTAGTGGATTTTATAATGTTGCTATGTTAGTAACATGTGAATGGGGAATTTGATGTTGTATGTTATGCTATTATTTTTTTGCGTAAAGTTATAGAATAAGAGTATGTGGGTAATACATGATTGACAAGTTAAATAATATATGTACATGATCATGGATGTTGTTGCTTGGCTTTTGAAGATAGTAACATATGATTAGGAATACTGGTTTTATGAGTATTGAGTTGTTTTTGTACCTTGTTGTTGTTTAGGTTGTTTGGAACTAAAAATCAAGTAGTTGTGTTTTTTCGATTATAGAGAGGTTGTCTTTAAACTGTTATAACTTGAGATGTATATATAATTTTGATGTGATTCTAATTGGAGGTGATAGCTTGTTCTGTTACGATTCTAAAAATAGGTCACACGCCCAGATTGACCAAGAAACGAGTGAGATATGACCGTTATACGAAAATTGGACAGTGCTGAGGAATGTGTAGGGTACTTGATCGAGTGGCCCTCACTCGATCGAGTGCACCTCTTGTTACTCGATCGAGTAACCCTTACTCGATCGAGTAGCCCTGGCAATTTGTTATACGTGTCTCTGACCTTCACCTACTCGATCGAGTAAGTCACTCACTCGATCGAGTGACTTGTACTCGATCTAGTGACCCCTGTTTTGGGTCATATGCTTATCTTTTGACTTCGTTGCCTATTATGTTTGATTCAAAGGTGTTCTTTTGCTTCTTTATGCATTGTTTTACGTATGTATTGGTCCTGATGCGTAAGTTACCCAGTCTTATGATGTAAGAGGTGGCACCTGTGGTGAGTATGAGTTCGGTGGGAGGACATGAGTTATATGTGGTTCTGATAGATAGTGGAAAAAGGAAAGAAACTTTGATGACCTGATTGAGGCATGGAGCATGTTTTGTGAGATGAGATGAGTGATATGATTGTGTGTTGAGTAATGTAAAAGTAAGTGAATGTGGGCAATGGGTGATGTAAGTTTATGGTACGCGAGAATGAAAAGATTGAAATGAGAGATGCAAATGGTGGTAACTTTGGATGTTTAAAGATTATGAAGGGAGGTAGTTATGACTCGGTGGGTTAAGAATATATGTAATGGAAAGGTCGTTATAGGTAAATGGAAAGAGATGGTGTATAAAGAGCATAGATTGAGTTATGCAGCGATGTGGATTTGAAAATAGCGAGTGAGTTTGGGAATTTGCATTAGCAAGAGGTGAAACTAATGTGTGATTTTCTTGAGCAGTTACCGGTATGAAATGAGTTTTGGGATTTATAATTAGTGGCAAGTGTGAGTGAGTAGAATAATGAGAAAAGACCCATGGTAAGAAAGAGTGATAAAGTACCGATATAGAGTAATGGAACTTGAGTTTTGGAGCAACGAAAAGGTAACCGGAATACCAGAGAGTTAGGTAAAAGGAGTAAGGAGATTAAATGATAATTGACTTTGTCGAGTGTGAAAAGAAAAGAATAAGGGGGGTAAACTAGGAGAATGTTCACCGAAGTTATGTGGTATAAAAGTAAGGAATCGTCGAGATGTATGTTATTATCATGAGGATTTGAGTTAACAGTTATATAGGAGTTCCAGGATGACATGTTAATCATGAGTTTCGAGGAATTAAAGAAAGTAAAAAGTTGAGTAAAGAATTTGCACGATATGAGATCTTAGTGGTGAGTTGGGTGACGATAAAATTAAGGATAGAATTGGGAAGAATGTTGAGGTAAATTTTGTTGGTGAATTTGATTTTAGTTATTTGGAATGTTAACCGAAGATACGAAATGAACTGTTATATTTAAAGGTGAGTGTAAGAGGTTTGAGGTTTGAACGATGGTAGTGTTGAGGTGTTGTCACTAGGGGTTAAGAGTGATGATAAATAGGAAAGATGGCCAATTTAAAGAGGTTGATTTTGTAGAGACCGGACTGATTTGTATGGTTGTGAGGAAGTATAAGACGTAGCCTTAGGAGGCGGTTTCTAGTAGTGAGTGTTAGCTGTATGGTTATATGTGGCAGAAGGTGCTGGTTATGCGAATGGAAGAATGTGTATGAGGGGCATACGAGTTAAGCTCGGGCGAAAGGTAACCTTTATCAGATGGTAACTTACGTGATCAGGATTGACTAGTTGGATGTGATTACGGGTCTATGATGTGTATAAATGTTTGTGTGAGGTTCTGATCTCACGAGAAATGGTAGGGTGTAATAGTTATAAAGTTGTTATATGAATGTTTTGTGATTTATGTTGGGTACGGTAAACTAATGGAATGAGGTTCAAAAGTGATAGTTTGGGTGATCTGGCATGGCTAGTTATAGTTGTATGTGTATTCATGATATATGTTTATTCCGTGAAAAGGTATGGATGATATTCATGAGATTCTTGTCTGTTTATTCTGTATAATATGTTGTGTTGGGATCTAGTAAAGCAGTTTTGAGTAAGTTTTCTTGTCCGGAAAGTTATACTAAGTCAGTGTTTATGGGAACTGTATGTGGTTGTGATGTCTATCGATGTGGTTGTTGTGCCTCGGGTGGTGATCCGGGCACGGTACTTCGTGTTGTGATGCGGGTATTTTCGCGCTGAGGTGCGGCTGTTGGTGTCGGTGTTGCGATGTCGTCACTGGTTGTGGTGGAATAGGCGGGATTATTACGATTCGAGTATCGAAAGTACATACCAGTTGTACATAGATTGTTGTTTTGTTTGATGTTGCTTCCTGTGAGTTTCGGGTTGTACATATAGATGGTTGTTTTGTTTATTGATGTTTCTTACCAGTTTCAGCTTGAGTGTGAGGGTAGAGTATGATATGGAAGAGAGTTGTGTATGTTTCTGTTGCCGGCATGGTATAGCGATATTCTGTTGATGGGACACATTTGTGAGAGGTTGTTACAGTAATTTTGATCTTGTTTTAAGATGAGGCATTGGTAGACATAATAATGGCAAGTGAATGGTGGAACATGTGTTGTACTGATCTGAAAGCTGCAAGTGGTTCATAATCTTTTATTGGGACAGTGAGTACGTATAGGGTGTTGGAAATTAGTATCATGTTAAGTTATGGATGAGTTTTGTGGTAATGAATGAAAAGAACTGGAGGATCTAGTGTGAGTGTGTGTAATAATTGTGGATCGTGAGTTATGGGTATGGCGATAGGTGCATGTATAGAGGACTATGTCATTTTGGCGGTAATAGGGAACAGTTGAAGTTTTGGTTAAGCTAAAGATTTTGTGATATAGGTTAGGTGGTGTGCCGAGTGAATTGAGGTATGGGAACTGTTTAAGTAAGAGAGCCTTGGATATAGGAATGGTTAGTGTTTAGATTATAGGCGGTTATCTTTGACATGTGATGGTGATGAGGATAGTGAAAAGATATAGCTAAAGATTTAGTATTAGTGAGTTACGAGGACGTAACATTTGTCTTAAGAGGAGTAGGATGCGATAAAAGAGAGTTTCATGGTTGTGCATGTAGTATAATTGGAAGTAGAGTGTTGGTGTAGCATAAATGATGGATATTTGTTGTGATTGATTTTATTAAAGGTCATGGACGTGCTTGTAGTAGTGTGATGTTTAGGAGTGTGAGAATATTTCGATAGTGTTGACAGTTGGATGATGAGGTTATGAGTGTGAGTAAACTTCAAGGACGAAGTTCCTTTTAAGGGTGGTAGAATGTAACATTCCGTTTGATGTTTATGAGTGTCTTGATATTGAATTTTCTAGTGGATAATATGTTAGTGAAACGGAGCTAGCGGCGTTTGTGGATGATAGTTGGTAGTGTATGGAGTTAGTGTCGAGAGAGGCTATAATGTGGTGGATACGATGGCTATAATGTGGTGGATACGATATCGTGAGTCATGTTGTGGAGGTAGACATAGTTGGTGGAGTTGGTGTTAAGAGTTCATGTTTTATAAGTTGGGGTTTCATTTTGAGTTCTTAGTTGCGTTGTTGTGTCTTGGTCGAATTTGTATGTTTGTTTTGAGTATGGGTTGAACTTCGGGGACGAAGTTCTTTTTAAGGAGGGAAGACTGTAATACTACGGTTTTCTATGTCTATGGGTACTCTATCGAGTGGGGCTTACTCTGTCGAGTAAGTATGTTTTAATACGAAACAGTAGTCTGTCTGATGGGTACTCGATCGAGTCTGTGTGGCACTCGATCGAGTAAGGGGCACTCGATCGAGTAAGTTACTTACTCGATCGAGTAAGTGAGTCTTACGGGTTTTTTTGTCGGGTTTTGATAGTAACGCGAGAAGGATATAAAATCATCTTTCGTCAGTTTCTCTTCATTTTACCCTTTTCCAAGTTTCTTAAAGAGTGAAAACATGTCATGTTACTCTCCTCTTTCGCATTGCTATCAAATCCTAAGGGCTAGAGTGTAATACCCAGGATATTTAGGGACGCTGTTGACCGACCTTGTTGACCAAACAGACCTTAGGGATGAATGGGTGAGGGATCAGGCTTGGAACATGAGTTTTATAGGATTGTTTACTCGACCTAGCTGAGACTACTCGGCCGAGTATCACCTATACTCGACCGAGTAGAGCCTACTCGGCCGAGTACTCCAGTACTCGACCGAGTATGGCTACTGTCGACACGTTAATATAAAAGCAGGTTCGCGAGATTCATTTCATTTCTCATTTCCTCGACAGTTTCTCTTTCTCTAACCCTAGCTTATCTCCCTCTCCAATCACCCCATATCTTTATACTCTAATGTATTTAGCCTAAACCTCCACCATGGGAATGACGGGATTCACGGGGAAAGGATGACGTGTGTGGTGGTCGTCTATGTCACCGCCGATGTGAAAGGTTAGGTAAGTCTTTGTCTTGTGTTCTTTCGAGTGATTCTTTGAGTATAGTTGTGTAATAGGAGATGGTTGTCTTTGTTAGGATGCTTATTGGAGTCGTGCGTGGCTGTGTATGGAGGTCTTACATACTTTGCGACGAGGTAGGGTTTCCCTACTCAGTTTACTGTTAATTGGGTTAAGACTGTGATTGTTTTGTCATTGTTGTTATCTGCTGATCCTCGGAGTATTGAGATTGTGGTCACGGTGTTGGTGTGAAGGCGTTGTGACGGCTGAAATGTCGTGTGATTGTGATTGTGGTGGAGTCACTTGCGGGAGTGATTTCACACCCTAGTTCGCCCTCCGTGGAACCCGCCACGGGAGGGGATGTGCACATTAAGGGACAGGGATTGATAGTCGCTCGTTGAAGAGCTGGACTAGGTGGGATGGGCTGCGGTCACCCACTGGCGGCGAGGATTACCTGTTGCGATGGGTAATCTGGCAGGGCTACACCCTTCGGGGTATAGTCGGTTACTGTGCGAGGTCATGAGACTGGGATAGAGGATGATCAGTTGTTTACATTGTTATCTTGTCTTACTCTGGTTTACTCAGTACTGACCCCGTGTTGTTTTGTGGTATCTGCGGTGATCCATTCGGGGATGGTGAGCAGTTGGCTTAGCAGGTATTGTTGATTGTGACTGCTAGGATTGGAGGGATCGAGTCATCACACTACCGGTCTAGAGATGCAGTATCATGAGTGTTGTAGTTGTACCTTCTTTATAAAGACTTTGTATCGAGTTATTTTGTATGAGACATAATAATAATATAAGAATGTTCTTTTATTATCTAATTTGATCTACCTCCTCGGGAAACCGAGATGGTGACACCGTCATACACTGGGATGGTCCTTGGTAAGGCGTTCTGGTGTGCGGGGGTGTTACAAAGTGGTTTCAGAGCCGACGATTTTGGAACCTGAACCAATGAATCTAATGAATATAGGGTGTATATTAAAATGAACCTGGTGTATGTAAGTTGGGAGCCCCAGCCGATGCTAGATTTTGGATGAGTAGGCGCCCTCATTTCAAAATCATGGCCCCATCGGACTTAAGCCAGACACGGGAAAAAGGGTAGTTAGTGAGAGTCGTTGTTTGTTTAGTGATGATTGTTGTGTGTATCCATGATTAGAGTGATATGTGTTATGATGTATGTATGGAAAAGTTGGAGCGAATGATGGAATTGTTGCGATGTGCGATCAGTGGTAAGTCAACCAATTTGTTTCACGATGAATGTGTTGTGTGTTGAATTGCTGCTTGTAAATGTGATTAAGGAGTATGTCTGGTGATTAGCAGAATTAGAGATGATGTGATATAAGAGCTAAACCTTGCAGGTACCGTAATTAAATGCTGAGTATGCTATAAAGATAGGGTGTAACAGTTTCATAGCATAGTGAAGAATGAAAGTAGTAATGATGATAGAATTGGTAGTAGATGTACAAAAATAAGTATTGATATGTGTTTGAGTGGTAGAGCTAAGACTTAATAGTGACGAGCCGGTTGTACCGAACTCCGAACGATATTATTTATTTTGCAGGGATAGTGAAATTTTATGGTTTCCTCTTCACTTTTGGAAACTCGACCGAGTAGATGACTGTACTCGACCGAGTAGACCATACTCGGCCGAGTATCAAGTTACGCAACCGAGTATCCGTTTGGTGAAAATAATAATCGCTTCTGTTCTCCAAAATTCGACCGAATAAGAAGTATACTCGACCGAGTAGCCTACACTCGGCCGAGTATTTATAAGCACTCGACCGAGTAGTCGACACTCGGCCAAGTATTCCCAATACTCGACCGAGTAGTACTGTAGCAGGACTTATACGGGTTATACAAAAACCCTATTTTCGTTCCTTTCTTTCTTATTTCCGCCTCCCATCTTCACTCTCCCTTCTCTCTAAAACCTCCATATCCTTCCTTTCTCAAGCTTTTGGGTAAAACTTTGGTATTCCACTTGATCTTGCTTGTCTCAAATCAATTTAAGGTAAGATTTAAACTCAATTTTCTCATTTGTTTTTATCATGCTATATTCGAATTTCTTGGTAAAATAACTAAAATTTAGTCTTCAACTTATTGATTCTTGGATTCAACTGTATATAGATCTTGTGTATGCCTTGTTTCATTAATTTCATGGTTTAAAATTCAATTTCTGAATTCTAGGGTTACCAAAAACGAAACTCTCTTTGTAGTTGATGATAACTCCTTAATTTGAAACAATTTAAAGCTTACAACCATATAAGTTGTAAGGTAATTGGTGATTTTCTGATAATTTGTCTTAAAAAGATCGTTCAAAAATCGTTATACAATTGAAACAGTCCGTCTTTTGCACTGAGAATTTTTGTGTCAATCCCCTGTTAAAGATTGTTTTCTTGCAGTATGGTGAAAACTAGAGGCTTACCTAACAAAATAACTCGCGCTAATGTCCAGCTTGAGACTGGGCAGTCAAGCAGTGGACCCATAGTTCCGCCGGTGGAGGCACATCCATCGGTAATCTTTTCCGATTTCAATCACCGTAAGGCTTTTGTGGCTCTTATGCGTCGCCCTTTTCGCCCCACCCGTTGTGTTAATCCTGGTATCCTTAAGACTTTAGGGATCAAGGAGGACATATTTCATATCTTCCAGATTCTGGGTATGGAGGGGTTGTATCACTTGAGAAAGAAATCCTACCCTCACTTGACCTTGGAGTTTTTGAGCTCTTTTGTCTATGATAAGAAGGGAAAGACTGTTTCTTTTTGTCTCATGAATGAAGATCATGAGCTTACCCTTGATGAGTTTGCTGATCACTTGGGTCTTGAGGCTGGGGGGGAGGGGTACCTTAGTGATGTGGCCAAGAACAGTGGTGCACCTCTTTACCTTCCATATTTGACTGGCAGACCTGCCCCTAGTGCCAGTGCCATGCTGATTAATGATGTGCAGCACATTTCCCTTTGTATGTTCCTGAGGATGTTGACATGTTTGTTGTACTCGAGAGATGACAGGAGCAAGCTCAATTCTTACGAAGTCATGCTCCTTATGTCTTACCTTAACCTACATCGTCAGAAACCGTTCTAATACAGTGCCCCTGGTGTAGTGTGCTCTAGTCTTGAGCGCATGGCACAGTCCAAGACCCGACATATTGCTTGCGGGGCCATAGTGACCCGCCTAGCTCAGCGACTGATAGATTTTGAGGCCCCACCTCCTGAGGGGAATGAGTATGTTGAAACTGTGCCTACCATGGACGCTCAGTACTGGCGTCAGAACAGATGGTTGAGGAAGATGGATGATGGGTCTTATGCCTGGAGGGTGAGGGGAACTATATGGATGGTACTTCCGGACCCCGCCCATCTCCCTGTTGTTGATCATTTGGCTGAGTGGGAGACTTGTGCCATTCCGAGACCTGAGCCCCAGTCCTACCTGATTGACCCACGGGTTCTCTTGGACCTACCTGAGCCTGTCACCGTACCTGAGGGACAGCAGTAGGCACCTCCCCCACCTCGGGAGCGTCGTGGAGTGAGGCAGTATAGGGCAGACCCGGTTGTACCTGAGCCCTCTTACTCTGCCCCTGACTCCTATCCTTACCATCGTTACCAGTATTCGCCCTACCCCACAGTGCATGACCCCAAGATGCAGCCGCATGACCTGGCTGAGCGGATCTCCTCTAGTTTGGTGCTCCGCAACTTGCATGAGATGACCCTTAACCAGGGCATAGGGACACAGCTAGCACAGCCTGTCTGGTGGAGGGGACCGGGAGTGGATACGGGAGTATTCCACAGCTATGGAGTTGACCCGAGTTACTGGAGACCTCCGGAGGAGACTGAGTTTGACTACCTTGCGGGACCGTGGGGAGCCAACTCTAGCAGTCAGCTAGGAGGGGATTATTCAGCAGCAGCAGGCTTTCCAGGAGCGGGGAGTTCAGGTGCAGGTACTTCTGGCGCAGGTGGTGATGATGACATGGAGGAGGGTCCTCGTTATTGATCTTGAGTTGTTAGGTTGTTTGGTTGGATTTCTTTGATGTTGGATTTAGTTCGTCTGTGTTGGATTAAGTATTTCTAGTTTGAGTGTTGCTTTCGGAATTTATTATCTACTGGTGGATGACTGTACCCGGCCCTAAGGCCGTTAATTATTTTATTTATCGTGTGGTGTTGGATTTCGTTATGTTAGAGACTAGTTGTGTTGATATAGCTGGGAAGAATTTGATGCAGGTTGACTGTGAATGCTATATGTGATGTCGTCAAAGCGCTCTCTGGCTGTCATAACTCGACCGAGCATAGTTACTACTCGACCGAGTAGAGCGTACTCGGCCGAGTATACAAGTATACTCGACCGAGTAAAGCTTACTCGGCCGAGTAAAGTCTCATACTCGGCCGATTATTGCTGATACAGGGACCCTGATGCATAATAGCGATGTGAATTGCATGAGTTAAGTGAATAATGGTATGAAGAAGTTGGTTGGTGTCTTATTTTGCCAGTTTATACAATAAGTTGTTCAAAAGATTGATTATGATTATGTCACAGGTACATGATTGTTGAGATAACCTATTAATTTATGTATGTCTTATTATATAACATTGATTGGTATCCAGGAATTTAATTGTCTAAGGGAGGTATACCCGAGTCTTAAGATGATGTAGAAAGATAATACAATACATACAGTGTTGTAACTGTCACCAGTTTTATGCGTAGATATGTTTGGTGATGATTATAATCGCCCCAGCAGGTCACGAATTAAGCTGCTATCTTGTGTTAACCCCATTATACTACTTAGTTGCTGAAATATTATGTCTGTACAAGTCGCAAGGGTATAATGTCATAAATTAAGTTGTGCCACAGGAGTTTATGAGTAATGTCATGTGTGTATTGGCCTTGGGCACGGGTAGTGGCTAGTAGTGAACTTCGGGGACGAAGTTCCTTTAGGAGGGGAAGAGTAATGTCGCGGAAATAGGTGTTTATTTATGCATTTATGCCTGAGATACGTATTTAATTATACCGAGGATATTTGGAATCACATGTATGTTAGGCATGTTAGCATTCGGAATCTCATTTATGTTCCTTGAAGTTGTATTCATGTTAATTATACTTTGCACGGTTGTCTTAATTCAATTTATGTGGTACATGGTATAGGTGTACGGATTGTGGTGGTTGAGTACTGTTTTGAGTATTGTGTACTGTTTTGAGTATGGTTTTACATTTGTGTATGGTTGCTAGTCGTTGTGTCGCGGTTAACAAAAGAGTGCATATGAATTCATTAATTCCCGTAAGTATGTGTGAAAGTTGGTGATTAGTATTGTTTGGAAGAGTAACTGTGATAGGTGATTGTCGTTTGAGTAATGCGGCATGACGGTAATGTCAGGATGGTTTTGGTATTGTGCGGTACGCCTTCGTGTAAGTGGTTAATGTCACAGTGCGTAATCCCTGAAGGGAGTGGCGTGCGGGCTGAACTTCGAGGACGAAGTTCTTTTAAGGGGGGAAGATTGTAATACCCAGGATATTTAGGGACGTTTTTGACCGACCTTGTTGACCAAACAGACCTTAGGGATGAATGGGTGAGGGATCAGGCTTGGAACATGAGTTTTATAGGATTGTTTACTCGACCTAGCTGAGACTACTCGGCCGAGTATCACCTATACTCGACCGAGTAGAGCCTACTCGGCCGAGTACTCCAGTACTCGACCGAGTATGGCTACTGTCGACACGTTAATATAAAAGCAGGTTCGCGAGATTCATTTCATTTCTCATTTCCTCGACAGTTTCTCTTTCTCTAACCCTAGCTTATCTCCCTCTCCAATCACCCCATATCTTTATACTCTAATGTATTTAGCCTAAACCTCCACCATGGGAATGACGGGATTCACGGGGAAAGGATGACGTGTGTGGTGGTCGTCTATGTCACCGCCGATGTGAAAGGTTAGGTAAGTCTTTGTCTTGTGTTCTTTCGAGTGATTCTTTGAGTATAGTTGTGTAATAGGAGATGGTTGTCTTTGTTAGGATGCTTATTGGAGTCGTGCGTGGCTGTGTATGGAGGTCTTACATACTTTGCGACGAGGTAGGGTTTCCCTACTCAGTTTACTGTTAATTGGGTTAAGACTGTGATTGTTTTGTCATTGTTGTTATCTGCTGATCATCGGAGTATTGAGATTGTGGTCACGGTGTTGGTGTGAAGGCGTTGTGACGGCTGAAATGTCGTGTGATTGTGATTGTGGTGGAGTCATTTGCGGGAGTGACTTCACACCCTAGTTCGCCCTCCGTGGAACCCGCCACGGGAGGGGATGTGCACATTAAGGGACAGGGATTGATAGTCGCTCGTTGAAGAGCTGGACTAGGTGGGATGGGCTGCGGTCACCCACTGGCGGCGAGGATTACCTGTTGCGATGGGTAATCTGGCAGGGCTACACCCTTCGGGGTATAGTTGGTTACTGTGCGAGGTCATGAGACTGGGATAGAGGATGATCAGTTGTTTACATTGTTATCTTGTCTTACTCTGGTTTAGTCAGTACTGACCCCGTGTTGTTGTGTGGTATCTGCGGTGATCCATTCGGGGATGGTGAGCAGTTGGCTTAGCAGGTATTGTTGATTGTGGCTGCTAGGATTGGAGGGATCGAGTCATCACACTACCGGTCTAGAGATGCAGTATCATGAGTGTTGTAGTTGTACCTTATTTATAAAGACTTTGTATCGAGTTGTTTTGTATGAGACATAATAATAATATAAGATTGTTCTTTTATTGTCTAATTTGATCTACCTCCTCGGGAAACCGAGATGGTGACACCGTCATACACTGGGATGGTCCTTGGTAAGGCGTTCTGGTGTGCGGGGGTGTTACATAGAGTCATCAGATCGTTGTGTTCTTTACGCCGTTGAAACAATCGTATTGTGGGTAATGTCCTAGTACAGTTTTTATGTTGTTTCATTGATTTTGGTTGAAACCCTAATTGGGTAAATTGGGGGTTTTGGGAGTATTCTGTTTATTAGATGGTGATTGTATGATTATATGTTTGATAGGAGGTGATTTCATTGAAGAACGATTTTGATTAGCTGCTAGACCGTCTGTGGTGATTGCTTTTCCAGGTAGGATTTTCCCTACTCAGTATTAATTACATAAGTGTGGTTGATGATTACTGTTGTTGTTGTATATCATATTGGCATTGGATTCTGATTTTGTGGTTGCTGATAGTGTAGTGTAATTGTTGTTGTATAACTGTCTGTGATCTTCGGGGCGCGTCCCTGGCTGAGTGGAGTCACTTGCGGGAGTGGCTTCACGCCCTTGGTTTGCCCTCTGTGGAACCCGCCACAGGAGGGGATGTGCACATTAAGGAAACTTGGGTTTATCGCTCAGTGGTGATGAGCGGGGATTTGGTGGGTACGGTTGCGGTCCCCCACTGGCGGTATGAAGTACTTGTTGCGATGGCTACTCTGGCAGGACTACACACTTTCGTGTGTAGTCAGTTGTGTGGAGTTTGATTGTGGAGACTGGAGGTTTGTTGTGTTGTTGAGCTGTTTTGGCGTTTGTTTTGTTGTGGCTTTGTTTTATGTAAATAGTACTGCCCCCGTTAATTATTTTAAAAACTGTGGTGATCCATTCGGGGATGGTGAGCAGTTATTGAGCAGGTATGATATGACGCATATGGGATAGCTGGGATGAGTCATCACGTGGCAGTAAGAAGAGTCTTCCGCTGTGTCAGACGATGTTTTGTAGTTTTGATAGATTTACCAGTAGACCGTTTTAAGAACCTTGTATTTCAGTTTAACAGTTTTGGAGTTGACATGTAATCACTTTAAACCGTATTTTGCTTTGAAGTATGTTTCGTTATTGTCTTATGATTATCATTGCCTCGGGTAACCGAGATGGTGACGCTTCCATACCTTAAGTAGTCCTGGTAAGGCACTTGGAGTATGGAGGTGTCACAGATAAAAACTAGGGTCTTTGGCTTCTCCTGAGCAAGTTAAGTATTGGTATTAATCGGTCTTGGGTAATTATTGGCCTAGAAAATTAATTTCTTAGATTCTCCTAAAGATGGACACAAAATCATCACAATGCATCCAAACTTATCATAAACACACTATCGAGCATCTATGTAAACTTTCATTCATCAAGATACTAGGCATAAATTGGAGAAATGCATGAACTTTCATACACACATTTCAATAAAACACCTTCTATGCATGTTTACAAAGACCAAACAATTTACCTAATTACCAAACATTAACAACCCATATTCATAGCCTTAATCATCACATAGATTCCCCCTAAACCCTAGGGGGTCACTACTCACACATAGTTGAAAGACAATTATAAACAATTGGAGAAAAATAAACAAACATGGTAATAAGCATGATATTAAATGAAACAACTAAGAAAGAAAATTGAAATGTAAACAATTGAAGATTTAAACTAAAAAGAGAGAAAGTTGTACCAACAAAGAGGAAAGATTGAGTCTTTGATTAATAAATGGAAGATGTTCTTCAACAATCTTCTATTACAAGCCAAGTATCCAAATGTAAATTATTCAAGTTAACTAGATCTAGACTAAATTGCTAAGTAATTAAGGTTTAACTAGTTTAGATCCCGCGCAATGAATGCGGGGTATTTATAAAGTTTTTATATTTTTTATTATTTAATCATGCTAAATTACCTTATTAATTTTTCATATTTCACGTCATTATATTTTGATATGAGAAAAAATATATTTTGATATTTTGATGGGGCATATTCTGATGGGGCATTTGGTACAAGGGGCTACCCAATGGCTCGGTATATTACTACGCCGACCTGAGAGACAACTTCATAGCCCAGTACTCTTGCAACAAGAGAAGGGCCGTGGAGACATCCGATCTCCTCACTATCCGACAGGGGGAGGACGAGTCCCTCCGGAGCTACGTGAAGAGGTTCGACGCGAAAGCTCAGCACACCCGGAACAATAGACGTCATTATATTTTGATATTTTGATGGGGCATATTCTGCACCCGCTGACCGAGTCAACATATTGAGCAAGGTCAAAGATATCCAAAGCAAGTCAGCACCTTGGACAGCCTAGCCGACGCAGCCGTAACGGCCTGTCACTTGGGTCTCGGCCAGGCAACTAGCCAGCCGGGAGACATATCCGCGTACTCATATCCAAGACCCCTCGGCAGGGAGTCAACCAGGCCAGCCGGCCTGCCATGGGTCCCTCGGCCGAGGGTAGAACAGACTTTCCACCTGCTACGCCACTTGGCCACTACGTGACAAAAGGTGAAAGTCTATAAATGCTCCACTTCTCTCATTGAGAAGGGGATCCACAATCGAACCTAAAACTCACTATTCATCTGGTATAAACTCCCTTATCTCTCTACAATATACTTTGTCAAGTAACACACAACTTAATCCCTTTAAGTTTACTGACTTGAGCGTCGGAGTGAGTACGCTCGGTGCAAAGCTGAGCCCTCAGTTTGTTCATCGTTTCAGGAGAGACCGAAAGGAAGAGTCAAGACAAGGAAAGACATCATTTCACCAAGCTTACGTGGTAAACAAATCTGCTGCGGAATTACACCCGAACAATTGGCGCCGCCTCATGGGGAACCGATACTAGAAGCTAGTCAAATCCCTTACAAAAAAAAACACAAAACAAAACCCACCCAACAAGCTAAGAAGATGTCAAAACAAATTTAAGTAATTGTGACCGACGAAACCGACTTCTGCCAGGATGATACGGTCCACAATTCCGGGATTGGGCGATCCCCACACCGCCGAGTAATTCAACCGGCGTACGGGATGCCAATAATACCGAAACACCGCGCCCGCCGGCCATGTCACTATCATGGGACATGTGGTCGATGCAAACAAACCGAAGCCTCTCCCGGACTGATGGGTAATACGGCGATCACCCCCGCCGCAACGACGGTGACGGCAAAGACACCCGCAGTGACCAGGGCCCATAAAGTGACCCCGAACAACTTGTCCGGGGCAATGCAAGAGTGGAGCATACTAGGACACCGGCGGTGCCGTGGTGTCGATGGCGACCAAAGTCCTTCCCCCACGCAAGGGAGGACAGCGTCGCCGCGGCATCAAAGAGGCCACCCCCGAAGAAATGAAGACAGAAGTCCGACTCTCCAAAGTCGGACAACAAGAAGCCCTTCCCGTCACGGGGAGAGAAGCCGGACTAGGGCCACGAGGAGCCGATCGCCACGTGCTACTCGGCACGTGGTCGACACCCCTCGGACCTATGTCCTCGAGTTCCCTGGTCTTGAATAAACTAAAGCTGCCACCCCTATCCTACAAAGGGGATAGCGACCCAACCGACCACGCCGAGGCTTTCGAGTCTTACATGTCGGTGTGGGAGCAACCTGATGAGGTTTGGTGCCGAATCTTCCCAACAACCCTTCATAGGATGGCCCAAAGTTGGTACAAGGGGCTACCCAATGGCTCGGTATATTACTACGCCGACCGAGAGACAACTTCATAGCCCAAAGACTCTTGCAACAAGAGAAGGGTCTGTGGAGACATCCGATCTCCTCACTATCCGACGGGGGAGGACGAGTCCCTCCGAGCTACGTGAAGAGGTTCGACGCGAAAGCTCAAAGAACCGGAGCCGAATGCCGAGCCGGCGGCCTTCGACCGATGAAGGGCCTCCCGAAAGGCGAGCTCAAAGATGAGCCGATCAAGTGCGGGGACCTCAACCCGGACTCCGCCGGAAGGATGGTCGACCAAGCCATAAAGGTGGAGGACTACCACAAGACTGGGTCGGCCACGGTGAATCTGGCACTCGGGAAGGAGGAGCCGCCGGGACAACGAGGATGAAGGACGCCGTGATAGCAATAGGCCACGGCGGAAGATCCAACAGAAGCAAAACTCGGCGGGCGCCGGGGAGAGTTCGGGACCATACACCCATAAGCGGTACAACGGTCCCACCCCTCCGGTCAAATCGCCAGCCAGAGGTCTTCGCCCGAGCAAGAGCGAAGGGCGTAAGGACAAGACCCCCAAGATGAAGAGGGAAGGCGACGCAAGCCAATTTTGCGATTACCACGGCCGGCCCGCCATAAGACCGACGATCGTTGGCAATCGAAGAACGCCATTGAGGAGCTGATCCAAAAGGGGGCCCTCAGCAAGTACGTCGCCGGGAACCCAGAATCCAGCTCCGGCGGGGAGAAGAGAAAATCAGTATTCCACAGGATGGGAGTGATCCAGGTTGTCATCAGAGGAAACGAGAATGGTGGGTCCGCTAATGGGCACAAACGACACCTAAATGAGCTTTACCAAGCCATCAACTTTGTGCCCACCACAGCGATCCCCGCTCACACCGTCCCCGATATAACCATCGGAAGGAAAGACTACGAAGGAGTCATAGCCCCACACAGTAACCCGCTGGTGGTCCACCTGGACATAGCCAACCACTTGGTCAAGAGGTGCCTAATTGATACAGGCGCCTATACAAACATCATGTTCAGGGAATGCTTTCTCAATCTCGGTCTGAAGATTGAGGATCCGAGCCCCCGCACCAACCCACCGTTGTACAGCTTCTCCTGGGCCGGCCTGGTACCCCCGGGGTCTATCGATCCGGTGATGTTTGGCCAAGCCGATGCGGCCAAGAATGTTTTATCTGAGTTCGTGGTCATTGATGGTTCGTCTGCCTACAACGTCCTCATAGGCCGAGTCACCTTGAGCGGGGCCGATGCTGTGATGTCCATCCGGGCACTGACATTGATGTATGTCTCAAACCGGGGGGAAGTGCAAAAGCTCGTCTCAAAGGACGAGAGGGACGAAGTTGTCAATGTCCAGATATCTGCCAGAGGGTGCAACATGCAGTCCCTCAAAGTGGCAAAAAAGTCATAGAAAGGGAAGAGCCCATCCTTACGACAGGAGGGTGATCCGATGAGCACCAACCACGTCGGCGTGGTCGAAGGTGCCGAGACCGAGCAGATAGAGATTGACCCAGGGCGCACCGTAACTATTGGTGTCGGCCTGGAGCCAAAGTTCAGAGCCAATCTCCTAGACCTGCTGAGGAAGAACAAAGACGTCTTCGCGTACTCAGCCGCCGAGATGCCAGGTGTGAGCCGAGAGGTTATCGTTCACAAGCCGAACGTACTCCCAGCCTCGTCCCGTGAAGCGAAAGATGAGGAACTCCTCGGTCGAGAAAGATGATGCCATCAAGGCCGAGGTAGATAAATTATTAGAGGCGGGCTTTATCATGCCTTGTACTTACCCTGAATGGCTAGCAAACGTTGTAATGGTGAAGAAGTCATCAGGGGGGTGGAGGATGTGTGTTGATTTTACGAATCTTAATAAAGCATGCCCTAAAGATTGCTATCCCTTGCCTCGAATAGATAGCTTAATAGACGCAACGGCAGGCTATACCATGCTGAGCCTGCTCGACGCCTTTTCGTGGTACCATCGGTATTCATGGCGAAGAAGACATGCCTAAGTGCGCATTCATCACCATACACGGCACATACATGTACAAAATGATGCCGTTCGGTTTGAAAAACGCTGGCGCAACTTATACTAGGCTGGTAGACAAAGTGTTTCAAGACCAAAAAGGGCGAAATATCGAGGCTTACGTCGACGACGCTATTGTAAAAAGCAAGTCTGACGGCGAGCACCTGGCTGACTTGAGCGAAACATTTTGTTCACTAAGGAAATACAAGATGAAACTTAACCCAATGAAATGCAACTTCGGTGTCCGGGCCGGCAAGTTCCTCGGCGTGCTTGTCGGCGCCGGGGAATTGATGCCAATCCGAGAGAAAATCAAAGCAATTCTAGACTCACGGGAGCCGAGGAATCGCAAAGAGGTTATGATGCTGACCGGGAGGATGGCGGCTCTTGCCCGCTTTATCTCTCGGTCAGCTGACAAGAGCACCCCATTCTTCAAAGTGTTGAAGGGGAATAAAAACTTTTGCTGGGGGGAGGAACAGAGCACGCCTTTCGTGCAACCGAAAGCTCATCTACAAACTCTCCCGACCCCGTCCGCACCGACGCCGGGGAAACTCTATATCTATACTTCGCAGATTACCTCGGCCACGGTCGGTCTTTAATCGTCGAGAAGAAAACAAGCAAGAAAGACCAATCTACTTCATCAGCCACACACTGTTGCCCGCCGAAAGAAATTACCCACTGATTGAAAAAGCAGCCTTTGCTGTCGTCGTTGCCGCAAGGAAACTAAAACCTTACTTCGACGCACATCCCGTAACGGTCTTAACCGACCAGCCATTGGAGAAAGAATTGGAAAATTTTGAACAATCCGGCAGGCTCATCAAGTGGGCAGTAGAGCTATCCGGCTTCGGCATTCAATACAGGCCGAGGCCCTCGATAAAGGGGCAAGCACTTGCAGACTTCCTTGCCGAGTGCACATACCAAGAAGAATCACACCCCGGTGTATGGGAGGTATACACCGACGGGTCCTCCACGACGAACAGCTCAGGAGCCGGCATCCTTATCATCAGCCCAAACCGGGATGAATTTGAGTACGCCTTGAAGTTTACCTTCTCGGCCTCAAACAACGAATCCGAATAAGAGGCGGTGATAACCGGAGTCGAGTTAGCTAGATCAGCCGGGGCAGAACACATTGTGTTGAAGACAGACTCACTATTGGTTACTAACCAAGTCAGAGGAGAGTTTGAGGCTCGAGATGACGGGATGGTGAGATACCTGGAAAAGGTAAAAGCTGACACAGCAAAATTGAAATCTTTCCAGATCCAATGCATCCCCAGGTCCGAGAACAACCGAGCCGACGCTCTCTCAAAACTTGCCAGTTCAACCATCAAGAATGTCAGTCGAACCGTGCTGGTGGATATCAGGAATGCTAAAAGCATCACCGAGACCGTTGGCATAGTGGACGACATAGAAGCCGAGACGACGTGGATGACTCCGATAATGAAGTACAAACTTACAAAAGAGTTGCCGGAAAACCGCAGTCTCTCTCAGAAGATAAAAAGGATCGCCGCAAGGTACCTGGTGTTCGAAGGAGAACTATACAGAAGGTCTGTGATAAGACCACTTTTGAAATGTGTCGGCCCAGCCGACGCGGAGCTCATTCTGACAGAGATTCACGAAGGCATCTGCGGACACCACATGGGGACAAGAACGCTAGCCCACAAAGCTCTCCGAGCCGGCTACTTCTGGCCTACCATGCTGGAGGATTCCAGAACTAAGACCAAAAAGTGCAAGAACTGTCAGATGCATGCTCCGGTGATACATGCACCTTCCCGAGACCTGCAACCAGTACTCAGTCCATTACCATTTGCACGATGGGGGATGGATTTACTGGGGCCATTTACGACGGCCTCCGGAGGAAGAAAGTACCTAATTGTCGCCGTTGACTACTTCACCAAATGGGTCGAAGCTGTCGCAGTACCGGCTAAGACCACGGCGGCCGTAAGAAAGGTGATCTGGGAGAACATCATAACTCGTTTTGGGTTACCCCAAGTCATGGTATTTGACCACGGCCGAGAGTTTTGGAGTGACTTGGTGATGAACTGGCTAGAAGAGCTCGGTATCAAGTTCGCATACTCCTCCGTCTACCACCCTCAGAGTAACGGGCAGGCGGAGGTAGCTAACAAGACAATTTTGAACGGTTTGAAAAAGAAGGTGGAAGATCTAAAGGGAAGATGGGCTGATGAACTACCCGGCGTCCTATGGTCACTACGAACCACGGAGAAAGAAGCAACGGGATACAGTCCATTCCACCTTGCCTATGGGTCTGAGGTCGTCCCGCGAATTGAAGCAACGGTGCGCGACATTCGAACGCAAACCTTTAACCTGGTCAAAATGAGGAAGGCCCGAAAGCCTCCCTAGACCTGTTGAAGAAAGTCGAGATACAAAGACGGCTCAACTTGGCCGTTTACCAAAACAGAATGAGAAGAGCATACAACCGAAGGGTCCACAAAAGGGACTTAAAAATAGGAGATCTAGTCCTAAGAAAGTCAGCCGCCACCAACAAAGGAAACATCCATGGCAAAATGACGGCCAACTGGGAAGGACCCTACAAAGTGGTTGAGGAAATGAGGCCGGGTACATACCGGCTAACCGACATGGAGGGAGTGCCTCTAATGAGCCACTGGAACACAGACAACCTCAGAAAATACTTCATATAGTGGCGGAGGTGTCCGAGACCGTTGTGGGCACCCCAATGCATGATTATTTCTAATGAAGAGTGTTCCGAGTTTTCCATCAAAATGGAGTGTCCCTCCCATAGTCCTACAAAAGAGGACATATGTACACAAAGAGACAAGACTAAAACCTCGATCACCTCGGCCGCTAACCGGGAGTGACGGGGGAACGAGCCAAAATGCTAACATATATACAACAGCAGTCAAAACGTTAACTCAGTTGCCCCGGCCAAAGCCGGGAAGAAACGAGGGAACCACGACTTGCCCTCGGCTAATTAAGACCGAGCTTAAGAACGTATAAGTACCGTTGAGACGCAAATCTGACACCTCGGCAAATTAAGACCGGGCGTGGACGAGGACGCGATCAATAATCGTCTATAGATAGATACGATTGTCGCGCCAGAACCCGATTCCCTCGGCCAAGGCCGGGAAGCAGCGGGGACACAACGACCGATACGCTAACATGTTCACAGCGGCGGTTGGGACACGCAAATCTGACCGCCTCGGGCGGTGGAGGAAGCGACCGACATGCCAACATGTTTAAAAACGTTAAGTACAGTTGAGATACGCATTCTAACTGCCCCGGCAAAGCCGAAGGTAGAAACAGAAAAGAAGCGCTCAATTAATAACGTAAGAAGACAACTCAGACAAAAATGAGAAAAAGACCTCGGCCAAGCCAGAGGCAAAGTAAACAAACTCTTATTAAAAATGCTTACAGGTTACAAGGAAGAAGTCGACGGCCGTCCCCATAGGGATAACCTAAACACTACCTACCAAAGTTTACAAAAAAGAAGGAACAGCAAAAGGGTACAGACATAAAACTTTGAAGTGCCAAAAGATGGCAGGGAAGAAAGGCTCAATAGTTGGCCCCCGAACAGCTAAAGCTATCCGAGATGCCGGGTGAGTCTGGTAACGGCCGCCCGTCTCCCTATGCCTCTTTGCTCACCACCGGCAGCCGCAGCAAAGATCATATTTGATAGGCGACCCGAGAGGAGATCCGGCAGCTTCGCGTGCCCTTGCCCTCTCGGCCTCTTCTTTGGCCTCCTTCGCCTTGGCATCCCGGGCCGCCTTCTCCGCAGCCTCCTCCTCCTCTTTCTTCACCTTTGCCTCCTCAGCGGCCTTCGCCTCCGCGTCTTTCGCCTTAGCATCAAGCTTGTCATCAAACAGCTCGTCAAATCTCTGCCACGGGAAGGAGCCTTCAGGAAAGAGCTCCCGATCACTTCCCCGGCGGCTTCTTCGGCCAGTCCCCGTGTTGGGCGCACATGTTAGGGAGGATGACGTTTTTGAGCGTCTCAATGTCCAACTCCCTCTCGGGCAATGATAGCCTTCGTATTCAAGCACCTTCCCATGGGCCTTAAACAGGACTTCCATTCGTCCCTCTTCTTAGCAAAGAAGTCGACGACACTGAAGCTTGTCACGCTCCTCCAGCCGACTTAGCGGCTTGACCCCGCCTCAACCTTAGCTCTCTCGGCAAGGACCGCCTTTTCAAAGATCCTCCCTAAGTTTTCGCTCGATGGACCGCCTTTTCGGCCTCGGCCTTGGCCCTCTCGGTTTCCTCCTTCGCAGCAAGCCGAGCTCAAGCTGGCCGCTCAGGCGTGGGGCAACTTCACCATGGCCTTTTCTTGCTCCATAATATGAGCACCGCCACATCGCCCACTTCGCCAAAGATCCTGGACAAACTTAGGCCCTCCGACCTAATCGGGCGGGGAAGGCTTCGGGAAGGAGGAGACGACGGTGGCATCTTTACCACCCGTCCGCCTGTGTCGCTTCTCAATACGCCGTTCGCAGGGACCGGTGGACGGCGGCGGTTGATCTACAAAAAATTCGGACAAAGCATCCATGTCAACATTCATGGACATACCGTAGAGCCCGTCATCGTGAACGCCTAATAAACCAGCTAAATCGAGCCACGTTTAAATCCGTACCGATCCTGGGGCTTAGACAGAGGGCCTACTGGCCCCATTCCTTTGCCTACCTCGGTAGCGATGAGCGAGAGCGATAGCAATGCGCGGCGGCAGCAAAGATCTCTTTTCTCTTTCGTAAGAGAGGAGATTCTCCGCCACGGTGGTCTCCTCGTCGGTAATATCGACGACCACCACCGTCTCCTTTTGACCGCATGGATTGGAGGTGGAACTGAAGTTGACGCCGTCGCCGCCGAAGACGTTGCTTTTCGCTTCCGGCGCAGAATGTTACCGGCAACCTTCGCCTGGGCCGCCGTCGCATCTAGGGCCTTCAACTGCTGGTCCATGAGGTCGTTTGGCGCCGGTCTGCGATCACGTGTATCGGCCTTTGGATGCATCTCAACAACGTTCTTGTCCTTGTCAAGTCCCATCTTCTTGAGGATTTCCTCAGACAGATCCGGGCCAAAACGGTCTGTAAAAGAAACGAACAAAGAGTTAAATGAAAGAAATAAATCAAGGTTCAAAAACAGAAACAGTAAAAGCAGAGATGGGCCTCACACCGACCCCACTCACCCTGTGCTAGGGCCGGTATGAGGCCGACGTGGCAGAGCGGCTCATCTTGAAGAATGATCTGCGTCGGGGGCATCCATCCCTTCGGCGACCCATCCTTCTCAGTCTCAAACAGCTTCATTGCCCGCCATTCGTCCGCATTAAGATGGACCTTCAAGGCGTCCATCTTAAGCTTATGCTTAGGAGACATATTTCTCACGCTCCCCTTTGCTCTCGCACCGCAAATTGACGCGGTCTTGGGAAGGACCGAGGCAGTGGATAATCCCCGGTAACCTCAACATATACCCACCGTTTCTTCCAGACCTTGCAGGAAGTAAGCTTGGGGACGGTGATATAACCTGGCTCGGTCTGTATGCTATACCACCCCTTGCCACCTTGAACATTCATTCGAAGGTGATGAAGCCGGCGGAATAGGTTCACCGTTGGGGCCTCCCCCTTAAACTGGCATAGCCACACAAAGCCAACAATTGTCATGATGGCCAACGGATGCAGCTGTGCCACAGCGACGTTCATTGCTTTAATTATGGCAGCAACGTATGCATTAAGAGGAAACCGGAGCCCATACTCCAGGTGTCTCATGTATACGCCGATACAACCCGGGGGAGGGCAACAGACGGCCTGCCCCTCTTTAGGAATAACAATCCTATACTCCCTTCCAAAGGAGAAATGATGTTCGAAGAAGTCAGGACCAGAGCAACTGGCGAACTTGTTGGTCCAAGCCCGATCAGGGCCGATCTTACAGGCGTCGCCATGATCCAAGAGATGCAGCCTCTCCTCATCAGAATGAGTCCTTTCCTCATCATCACCGTCATCATCACCATCATCATCATCCGAGAAACCATCCAAAAACTGATCATCAACCTCAGGAGAAGGAGACCTAGGGCCCCCGGACCTTATCGGGATGGCGGCCAGTGCCTCCTCCTCATCAAGGCGCGACGGGGAACCCCCCGGCGCAGGATTACTAGGTCCGGCATCAGCAGAAGACATGTTCACAACAAAAACTTAACAATTAAAAGTTGGAAAATTTATTTATTTACCTTGGGAAGAGTGTTACGCCGAGTAACGCTTCAAAGCCTAGAGAGAAGTTTCGTCAAAGAAAACTAAGCGAAAAGAAGAAAAAAATTTTTGAGAGAATGAATTTGGAAGGCCAAATTCAGGGGCTAACTGCCCTATTTATAGGGCAAAGCCCACTCAGTCCGACCAATCAGGGCAAAGCCCGTGAAGCGTCAACCAATCAACAACGAGACACGTGTCAAGCATGCAGACACAGAATGTCAATCGTCACAACAGTTACCAATCTTCTTTGACACGCTACTTGGCGGAATGCCAATCGGCGTATCTTCTTCAACATGCTCCTTGTTATCTACTTGCCAAACGGCCCGCTGACTCAACCAAGCTTGGCAGCACCGGCTGGGGGCAATCAAAAGCACACGGCACTCACAACCTCGGTCTCGACCAGCGCCATTTTCTTTTCCACATTTGATGCCCTTTACACATCCATGTGGAGGGGGGATACGGTACGGCCTAAGCAGAACCAAGCCTAGGTAGAAGAAGCCGGGGCAGAAATTTTTCACTTGCGCAGAATACGCTCAACACTCATCGAAGATCCATACCACGGCATAGACTACGCTGGGGGCAAATTGATGGGGCATATTCTGCACCCGCTGACCGAGTCAACATATTGAGCAAGGTCAAAGATATCCAAAGCAAGTCAGCACCTTGGACAGCCTAGCCGACGCAGCCGTAACGGCCTGTCACTTGGGTCTCGGCCAGGCAACTAGCCAGCCGGGAGACATATCTGCATACTCATATCCAAGACCCCTCGGCAGGGAGTCAACCAGGCCAGCCGGCCTGCCACGGGTCCCTTGGTCGAGGGTAGAACAGACTTTCCACCTGCTACGCCACTTGGCCCACTTGGCCACTACGTGACAAAAGGTGAAAGTCTATAAATACTCCACTTCTCTCATTGAGAAGGGGATCCACAATCGAACCTAAAACTCACTATTCATCTGGTATAAACTCCCTTATCTCTCTACAATATACTTTGTCAAGTAACACACAACTTAATCCTTTTAAGTTTACTGACTTGAGCGTCGGAGTGAGTACGCTCGGTGCAAAGCCGAGCCCTCAGTTTGTTCATCGTTTCAGGAGAGACCGAAAGGAAGACTCAAGACAAGAAAAGACATCATTTCACCAAGCTTACGTGGTAAACAAATCTGCTCTGGAATTACACCCAGAACAAAATGAACTGTAAAATTATTCAAGAAAATTGAGTAAAATTGAACTGTAACATAATAGTGGTATCTAATTAGTTATTCATTTTTCTCGTTATTGTATTTTGTTTTGAGCAAAAAAAAAAATTAAAATTGAAAATTAATCCAAGAGAATTGAGTATCATTCTGAATGTATTTTTTTTAAAAAGTATTTTTTGTACCTCAAAGCTAATGATTTCAATTATAAATTCTCTCAACTTTTTTTGTTATGAAAGTAATCAAAACGATTTATAGTTTGTTTATACTTAGTATGAATAGTATGAGTAAAGTTATTCTTAAATAATAGCATCAATAAAAAATTTAATAGTTTATAGTTTTATATTATTTATACTTTAATTAAAATATTATGGTTTAGTATTTAGTGAAAATTATATAATTTGATGAAAAGATTAATTTTAACGAAAAGAACTATATAATTTAAAGACGTTATAATTATAAATTTCCCTACTTAAGGAATACAATTAATTATCAATAGTTTCCTTATTTAAAAAGATGCCTTTTGGAGGGAAAATTTGTGAGTTCACCTATTTTTTTAGTAGATAGGGGATTATGAAAAGATTAAAACTTGGATTAAGGAAACTTGCATAAAATTAGAGAGTTTTCAGGTCTAGGGTAATGTATCTAAATGAATTAGGGAGGGGGTATTTATAGTTTACACCAAATTTAGGTCAAAAATTACAAAGGAAAGAAATATCAGTCGGGATATCTGAGCCGGCCGATCGGCCGCCGATGCCGCACCCAACTGGGAGATCCCGGTAAGTTTTGCTTCAATTCCTTGGTCATTAGATGTTTCCAGCTGGTGGGCTGGCCGGCTGGGAATCCTCTGTTGGAAATCATATTTTAAATATCACATATTTTGGTTTAAAGTTTTAGTCATAAAAACTTAAGGATCTTATGCATGCAAAACAAATACAAGAGTAAGGAGAAATATGGTTCCTTACATTTGATATTTCGGATATTTGGGCACAAGTAAGGTCTCCTACCTTCACTTGTTCTTGAGCTATGATGAGTAATAGGATGATCCTCCAAATACTTCAAGTATAGAAGTCACTCCTCTTGATTGCACCCAAGATTATCCCTTATCTCTACTAAATAATATGTGCTAGATATTTGTTTAGTAGTTTACCTTAAAATTGATTACTAATACTCATATATTACACTAATAATATTAGTAATCTCATTGAACAATTTGAATCAAGATTTCTCAAGTTTTTAGAGAAAGATGAAGGAGTAGAGAGAAAAATACATGTGAATATCTTGAACATGCATAAAGAGAATGAATTAGAGAACAAAAACAAAAGTCCCCTTGGGAGTCCTAAGGGTGCACCGGTTTTGGGGAGTATATGGACCAATATATGGTCCTTCCCTTTTTCCTTTTGTTCTTATCTAAATGTATAGGTATGCTAGCTAGTTAGACTAGGTATGATTACAAGTATTTTATCTCATAAAATAAATCAACCACAATCCACTACTACTACCTTCATTTTGGTCCATATGTTTAAAATGGACTACCATTTTATTTTGTCAATTTGTCATTTATCACACAATATGTCACATGTAGTATTTTACATGTTATTAATTAATTTAATGCATATTTATCACATAAATATCATTTTATAAATTAATTAAATTACATTCAACAAATTGACTAGTGATACTTGATCACATAAATAAAATGGATCATTTAATTATAATTCACAACATCTTGTAATTATAATTAATCATTCATTCTTATCTCTATTGTTTCTCAAACAATAAACAATTTTAGTAATAAAGCATTTTTATTACCAAAATAAATCTTATTTAATCTCATTACAATAAGATATCAATATTCTCTCTCACAAAATGAATTGTTCAATTTTAAGGAATTTATTAACTTGTATCGTCATACGATTAATCAACTTTAAAGATTAGGGCATCATCCTTTAGGTGTGACCTTAAGGGATCAACTGACCACCACCCTCCCACGACAGTAACGTCAAACTCTAGCAAGCCAATCGTTACCGATTAATGTTGATCAGTTGACTATAAAATGAATCATCCCTTACGTATTCTTAAAAATGAGATTTAAACAGGTGATCATCATGATCGACAATTGTGATCGCATTATTGTCGGGGACACTCCAACAATCTCCCACTTGTCCTCGACAAGTGTGCGTCACCAATTCTCTTGTCCTATTACTATCTCCCACTCAATGCAAGGTGTCTTTCGGGTCGTACTTGCAAGTGATCACATCGAGAGTGGTTTCCTCGATCTGGAGAATACTTGATTGACCGGAATTATCTACCATTGATACCTTCCGAGCATGGCCACGCATTTCCAGTTCATTACTCCTCGAGTGGCCCTGAGATATTGTTTTAACCCTGACAAAGGGGTGGACAGTTCCTATCGCATTATTCCCTTTGACTAGCCACAGCCATCATAACCCAAAATATGCCCATTTGACCCCATTTACGAAAGGTCGTAGTAACATAAATCAAATTTAATCTGAAACCGTGCCACCTTAGACGAATAGTCTTTAGTCAAAAGAATCGACTCATTAAAATACTATAGTAGCTCTCGCCACGACCAGACTTTATAAATTTGCCAGAACTCTATAAGCGGTCACTGCCCGGCAGAGTGTTCCTAACAGTCTGCCTATGTGATCGACTAGTCATCTCATATGACTCTATGGCACTTGAACTTGCCATCAATCGCATCACACTCTAGTCACTTCGAGACGTCACCTCATACAAGTGATTATGGGCGAATACTATGTTAATCCGGGTTCACTTTAACGGGGTTCAACATTGTCTCCACAACCCGTTTGGATGTAACAAAGTATAAAAGGAGTTTTTAGATAAAAACTCGAACGACAAATGTGATTATCACATATGAATAGTCAATACCTGATTACTACTTCATATTCTTATAATCCAATTTGATCATGTATGTAGTTGTTCATCTCAATCCAATTGAAATGACTTGACTCATCATGTTGAGCCTATGAGAAGGCTTTGGTTAGTAGGTTTTATCAACTTCTTGTATCTTACTTAACCTTACTACATACTCGTTTTCCTTTGTAATGTATACATTTGTATTACAAAACTTTCTGAGTACGTGTCTAGATCCAATCTAGACAAAAGCTCTCTAGTCATAGAATAGCTCCCACTGTTTTTCACAGTGTGCGGGACCCATCCCTCTCGCACATCTCATGACTGCAAGTGTACTCAATTTCCGTTCTAAGCATCTCTCATTGTTCTTTATTGCCTAGAACGATTCTAGCAAATCCATTGCTTAAATAACATAGCCACAATGGTTCTTTAACCATCTTTAGGTGTTTCGAATACGGTTTTTGTCCGAAACCTTATGCAATCTCAACAGTCATTAGTGTAAGCCCTTACACAAATTTGTGAATTGCATAAAAAACACTTAACTTTCCATCCTTAATGCTTCTTCAAGCACTTAAGAATAATCTATATGGCTATTTGATAACTATTACTTAAATTCGATTTTGAAACAATTCATCATTCTCAAAGTATATGAAGTGTTATACATCATTACTCATTTAATGATCCGGCAGCGGAAGCAAATGGAATCAATCAAATATGTTCAACTTGATTGAACTAGTCATGAATCTTATCAATATAAGACTTCTTATTTGACGCTAATATCATGTGGATTTATCTCCATAAATCTGGATATTAAAGATGTATTATATTTCTCCAAGTCTTAAATCATTCCCAATGATCAATATGTCATCCACATATTAGACTAATTAAAATTACCGTAACTCCCACTAAACTCCATGTATAAACACAACTTCTCCACTTATCGAGAAAAGTATTATAACATGATCAAAACATTGATTCCAACTCATTGATGTCCTACTTAAGACCCTCAAGTTTCACATTATCTTAGGATTGCAAGAATCTACAAAACTCAAGACATGTATTGAATACATTCCTTCTAATTGAAGAAGTGGGTTTTAGATTCACTCGCTATATATCTCATAATGAAACACAATCCCTAAGAAGATCCAAATAGTGCAAAACACTTTGCAACTAATCAAGCTTTGATACCTCTCTTTGATATCCAACAATTCCATTTGGAATTTATTTCGGATTTTCATGGCTCTAAGCCTTGTATTGAGTTGTGACTTAAACAATCTCATGTAAGTCATATGTTCATTACTTTCCAGAAGTAACTTGAATCAAACAATTTCTTGTAAGTTGTAAGCTTTTTTCTTTCTTAAAAGTAACATGAAATCATCATCTTCAACAGGTGATGAGTTCAACCTCCTAGGTTTCGAAGAACCAAAGTTATGTAGCCAAGAAAATACAGTTTCTTGCGACATACAATTTTTGACACAATTCTTTTGTGGCTCTTGAAAAATTTCTCCCATTCTATCTTCTAGAAATAAACTTGTATTCTAGAAAGACAGCTTCACGAGCCACAAACCCGTTGTACTCGTGATTATTGTAAGGGAAAAATGAGCATTTTTTTTGTGAAAAACTTACAAGCATGGTACCCTACCATTTCATATCTCATATGAATCGTTTTAGATTTAGTGGAAAACTAATTTAGACAAAATGATAAAATTCCCAAAAGGATCAAGTAACTCAAGGTAACTTGATTGAAGTTCAAACCATATCGAATAGCGTTTGATTTCTTTATCCAACCATACATTATCGCATAATGCGTGCTAAGAGAGATTAATTTGTGATACTATATCACATTTTCCTTTGGCTTATATCAAAGTCTTCACTTTGATAATCCCATCACGACTAAATCGTGATTCTTTGAACTCTTTGAACTTCTTCAAAGATTTCTCTATTTACCTTATTAAGTGAACACAATAGTGTCAACTTAAATCGTTGGTAAAAGAAAATGATCAACCTATTTTGGATCAATGATTTACATCCTCGATCTCCTTTTCAACCAAAAGGCACGAGACATCTTGCTTCGAATACAAGATACGCATATACCATAAGATTAACAATCTAACGGTTCCAATAGTACTCGATAACTCTTTGCGTTCATCATTCCAGAATTTATAGTTTAATCTTGAGTTACCAATTTCAGTCTTGCATCATCTACATGATATATTATTCTAGTTTGGTTTAGAATATAATCACCTTGATAATGGGCTAGCCATACATCAAATCATGGTGTATAGGGTCACAAAAAGTGAAACCTCTTTTGTATCTTAACAAGATTATATTCTTATTCAGAGTTTATGCACTTAATAGTCATAATTAAGTACAGCTTTAAACCCAAAAACTAGACTGAATACACAATGACTCTATCTCTCGATATTATTTGATGCTAGTCGTCATATCATAATCATCTTATGTATCGAATACAATGATGAAAACCACCACCGATTTCTAATATTGACGAAGTAGTACTAGCAAAATTTATGTCAATCAAATAAACATTTATAGAAGAAAGTGTCATTAGATGTCCCACAACTAACTTGCTGATTCTTCAATAATTTGGGGTAGTTTCCTTTCTAGCGTCCAACAATTAAGACAATGGAAACTCTATCGGTCAGGATTGATAGGTTTAGTATCGTTATTCTCAATAACTTTACTTTTAACATCACCTTGTATCAATTCCTTTCTAATTTTACTTCTTTGAACCTCGTCCTTTTCTTAACGGTTAAGAGAATACTCCCACTCATTTCAACGAGTCTTTGCTTAGAGAAGCAAAATTGAATTTCATGAAAACTGCTCTTCGATTCATTCGTTTAGTCTTAAAACTTTCATTGAAGTGGTTGCGGTATTTTGGTCAATTTTGATTTCCTACAAATCTAGTTACCAAAATGATTTAACGTTTCAAAGTACTTAACTCAATTAAGCATATGAGAAACAATTCATTGTAAGTAGATATGTTAGTCAAGAATCAAAAACCCTTATGGTCATGAATAACTTTCATATATACTCTTCACAAGTGATCCTTCCAATGGATAACACGAGGTTTTAGAAGAAAATTCAAATTTTCTCTTTAGTTACGATGTTTTAATGGAGATTTGAACTAAAATTGAAATGATATCGTATAAATTGAGGTAAAGAAATAGAACAATATGATAACGGGATAATGAAAAAAAAAATTATCGTTATAATAATACTTGTAAATAATTTAACAAGATATGAACATTTATATAGTGACCTCTACCCAACTATTATAAATGATTCCAAGATCCAAATTCATATTAACTTGGGCACGCTTTGGCGATACAACCCTCATCAATATAACTCGGTGGATTAACTCTTTAATCGATTCTACTTTTAGAACTCTTGGTCGATAAAATTACATTAATATTTATCTTTAGCCCAAAACACATCCGGCTATGGTCGAGAATACTTTTGTTGAGTTCAACCCAAATTTCGAATAAATGTGTCCATGATCCAAATTCACATTAACTTGGGCACGCTTTGGCGATACAACCCTCATCAACATGAATTCGGTGGATAGACATTTATCACCCACTTCCCCTACGTAACAAGGTTTGTACCCCGGTTTGGCCGAGCGCACTCCCTCACGAAATAGGTTTTCTTGGTTTCTAAATTTTGGTAAGGCTAAGTCTCAATTGTTTATTTAGCGAGAGGTCATGTTAATTTATTATCTATCACGTTTTAAGTGAACTAAAGCGGTGAACTATGATAATTGTAATTGACACGGTCGATAAACTCGATTTAAAATGAAATGCATGTTTAGTTATGGTATTTTAGCGATGCATGCAAACATATAAAGAAAATGCAAAGCATAAATATAAAGTCCTAGTATGGCCTTCCTAAAATAGTAAATCTAATAAACTATTTTACAAATTCGGAAACCAACTCCTTTGGTCCCTTGAACTTCGGCTTTGGCATGCACTTCAAGGCAACACTTTCTTTGATAGATCGCCTTCTCGAATGGCACCGTCTTCAAGGAACTCCGAAATAATTAAATTACAAAATGAATTACATAATTTCCTATTATACATTTGTAATTAAAATTAAAATCTATTAAATTACAAAACGGTGATACGAGATCACAATAATTACAACCGAATCGATATTCCCATACATTTCGGGTAATATCGACTAAAAACTAAGGCCATACTAAGTAAAATTACATAATTCAAAATTATATAAACCAAAATTATGACAATCATAAATAAAATGAAGCATTTATAATATGTATTAACATGCCAAATTTTAAGCTAAATCGCCTTTAAAGAGCCAATATCGTATATTAATCGGTTTTTACGAATTTGCGCGATTTAACTTATTAAACCACAATATGTTACATAAACTCATATTTATGTTCAATTTAATTATCCTAATTCACTTAGGACTCAAAATTTAGTCTTCACTAACACTTTGACAATAATTCAACTTGATTTGACAACATTGTTCATTATGGACTTAAAATTACAATTTTATAACATAAACTTCAAATTAAATCAAAATAATTTCAAATAATTTTAAATTTTTAAATTCAAACTTATGAACATTCTGAAAAAAATACCATGACACTCATGATGTTCAAAACTTAGGTTAAAAATTTCAAAAACATTTCGAGAAAAACATCGTTGCGGTTTATCGGTTTTAACAAATATGACCATAAAAATATGAGAAAATTAATTTCATCAACTTTTCACTTTTAAATCTGAAATGTGGGATAAAATGCAATATATGACGTTTTTCTATAGTCATGAAATATGTTTTAACATTATATACTAAATTAAGTCACTATTTATTGAATTTTTACTCAAAAATTCATAAATCATGCAATAGAAGTACAATACGTCTAAGATTTTTACACACACTGAGTAAAAATGCATGTGACAACATATAAAATTTCCATGACCAGATACGAAATTTATCTCATATTAACCTAAATATCATTTTAAATTTGATTTAAACATATAAAATCCATATTTTATGCAAAATAACTTATTATTTCATGAAATTTAATATTTGACCAGTAGATTATATATGTGAAAACATATCCAAAAATCACTGAAAAATTCGAAGTTTAGCAATTTTTCGTCCAAAAATGACATTTTTTGTCATAAAAATCACATTTTAATGCCAATAATATATAAAATGAACAATAAAAATCCATAAAACGTCCCATATGACCTAAAATCTATTTAGGACCAGAAACTTTTGACATGCAAAATTATTTCATGATTTATCTTCATAAATCCTAAATAACAAGTTTTATATGTTAATTAAATTAACTCGGAAAAACAAACCCGATTTTGCATGCAACAACCGTGTTGCTCTGATACCACTTGTTGAAAATCATATTTTAAATATCACATATTTTGGTTTAAAGTTTTATTCATAAAAACTTAAGGATCTTATGCATGCAAAACAAATACAATAGTAAGGAGAAATACGGTTCCTTACATTTGATATTTCGGATATTTGGGCACAAGTAAGGTCTCCTACCTTCACTTGTTCTTGAGCTATGATGAGTAATAGGATGATCCTCCAAAGACTTTAAGTATAGAAGCCACTCCTCTTGATTGCACTCAAGATTATCTCTTATCTCTACTAAATAATATGTGCTAGATATTTGTTTAGTAGTTTACCTTAAAATTGATTACTAATACTCATATATTACACTAATAATATTAGTAATCTCATTGAACAATTTGAATCAAGATTTCTCAAGTTTTTAGAGAAAGATGAACGAGTAGAGAGAAAAATACATGTGAATATCTTGAACATGCATAAAGAGAATGAATTAGAGAACAAAAACAAAAGTCCCCTTGGGAGTCCTAAGGGTGCACCAGTTTTGGGGAGTATATGGACCAATATATGGTCCTTCCCTTTTTCCTTCTGTTCTTATCTAAATGTATAGGTATGCTAGCTAGTTAGACTAAGTATGATTACAAGTATTTTATCTCATAAAATAAATCAACCACAATCCACTACTACTACCTTCATTTCGGTCCATATGTTTAAAATGGACTACCATTTTATTTTGTCAATTTGTCATTTGTCACACAATATCTCACATGTAGTATTTTACATGTTATTAATTAATTTAATGCATATTTATCACATAAATATCATTTTATAAATTAATTAAATTACATTCAACAAATTGACTAGTGATACTTGATCACATAAATAAAATAAGTCATTTAATTATAATTCACAACATCTTGTAATTATAATTAATCATTCATTCTTATCTCTATTGTTTCTCAAACAATAAACAATTTTAGTAATAAAGCATTTTTATTACCAAAATAAATCTTATTTAATCTCATTACAATAAGATATCAATATTCTCTCTTACAAAATGAATTGTTCAATTTTAAGAAATTTATTAACTTGTATCGTCATACAATTAATCAACTTTACAGATTAGGGCATCATCCTTTAGGTGTGACCTTAAGGGATCAACTGACCACCACTCTCCCACGACAGTAACGTCAAACTCTAGCAAGCCAATCGTTACCGATTAATGTTGATCAGTTGACTATAAAATGAATCATACCTTACGTATTCTTAAAAATGAGATTTAAACATGTGATCATCATGATCGACAATTGTGATCGCATTATTATCGGGGGCACTCCAACATCCTCTGCATTGTGAAACGGTTCACAATTAAAAGATACCGAATTATTTTAAAGCAGTTTAAAATTTTAACGGATTGAATTCATATTACAAGTTTAATATGGATTAAGATTGAAATTAATGTGATTAATTGAGGAATTGTCACTTAATTTGATTTAAATAGGTGGTTTGGATAAATTAAACAACATAATTAAGGAATTGTGTCATGTATGTTTAATATATTTTTAGTTGATGCATTTTACTTTAATTTTGTTGAATGAATCGATTGAATGAATTTATTTACGTATTTATTTTTGCAATCGGTTGTAATTTGTAATACTTAGTGCGGCCTTAGTCAAATTATGTTTTCGTAATGAAGGAGACATAATTTTTAATGTAATTATGAAATCTCGAATCTCCTTTATTTTTCTTTAGTTTTTGGGTTTTGAAATTAGAATGTAATAAATAGGTTTATTATGTAAATTTTATTTATTGTAATTTTCAAAAGAAGACTAAAGATGGAGATTGGAGCTCACTCCCGCTACATGGATCAAGATGGAACATCAAGACAAGCTTCTCGGGTCCAAGGAGGATTCCAAACTTGTATTTATTGTTCATTTTGATAGGATAGGCCACACTAGGACTTTTACTGTTTTTACGTTTTTCATTCTTATTGCTTTTCATTCACATGTTAGTTTATGCATCATATTCCGCCTAAAACCAAACCACCTACTAATAAAATGCATGAAAATTGACTCATATAGGTTGTATGTTAGTTTTCATGGACATGCAGATGTCACAGTCTTATTAAGCCATCACCTTAGTTTATTCATTCTCGCATGCTAGATATTAGTTCACTTAAAATGAATTAAAATAAAGTTGATGGGATCTTCCTCTAAAACGAAAATTGAGATTAGTCTTTATAAGGGCAAACAACTATGAATCCCTTCTTCGTCGGTAGGCATAATATGACCTCTTCTACGTTGGGTAAGTAGTTGTGTTGACTTAGTTTACCTCAACATCATAGTCCGAAGAGTTTCTCGTGATTATGATGGACTAAAGATAGAATTTACAGAAATTTATCGACCAAGAATTCTAACGGTAGAATTAGCTAAAAGGTTAGCTTATCAATTTACAGAGAATTGAGTCTTGGGATCATTTATATAATTCTTGAGGGAGGTCAATTGTATAAATGTTTTGAGTCTTCGCGTTATGACAGTAGTTCATTAGACTTAAAAATATAAACGATGCACATGCTTATTATTTTTATTTTTCTTCTCGCAGTGTAGAACACGATTATTTTTCATAATACTGTTACAACGAAATGGCTGGAAATAACGCAATCCCAATGCCTAGTGCCACACTTGATCGCGCGTCCTAGCTAAAAGTATTCATGGACCGATGAATCGGTTCACGATCCGAAAAATGATGGGTCCAACTTTGCGGACTGGGAGGCGGCACTACGGAATGCTGCCATTGCTGACGGTAAGCTCAAGTACTTAACTGAGCCAATACCGGTCAACCCAGGCCTCAATGCAGGAGTCAACGAGACACTCGCTTATAGTGATTTCGTTATGGAAGCGGGTGCGATAAAGAACGTGCTCATCTTTGCAATGGAAACCAATTTGCAGAGATGCTTCATTGCCCAAAGTGCAAACAAGATTTTCACTACGCTCACTAACGAGTTCTCAAAAGCACCAAGAATCGTTACATATGAGCATACATGTCGCTTCTTTGATGCGAAACTCCAGAAGGGCCAACCGGTTAGCCCACACATTCTTCACATGATTGAGAATGTCAAGAAGCTGGAGGCACTGAATTGTAAAATCAGTGAGAGCATTGTCATTGACCGAATGCTTCATTCTCTTCACGATGGTTTTGCCCTTTTCAGGGCGAACTATTACATGAATGACTTGAAAAAGAGTCCTCATGAGCTACCCTCCCTTCTCGTACAGACCGAGAAGGATATGAAATTGAGTGGGAGCATGAAGCAGGATGTTCTCACGATTCACAACAAGGGTAAAGGTAAGGGCAAGGCTCATGGCGACCTAGCTGTAGGTAAGCCAAAGTTCAAGAAGCCAGGAAACGGTAAGAGTGCGCCTGGTGAGACTAGTGGCTCACAGGGCAAGGCAAAGAGCAAGGGCGGTGACATAGAGTTCCACCATTGTCACAAGACTGGACATTGGAGGAGGAACTGTCCCGTCTACCGTGAGGACATCAAAGCAGGCCGCGTCGTTCCTGTTGGTATGTCATCTTATATTCATATTATTGAGATTAACCATGCAAGTTTCGGAACTTGGGTACTTGATACTGGTTGTGGTTCTCATCTATGTAATCATTTGCAGGGCCTAAAGAATATCATACCTCTCGAAAAAGATGATGTGGACCTGCGTGTCGGGAATGGAGCACGAGTTGCTGCTGTCTCGAAGGGAACATATGTAATCCAACTCCCTAGTGGTTTTGAGTTATTTTTAAATAACGGTTACTATGTACCCAGTTTGTCTAAGAACATTATTTCTGTTTCCGTACTTGCTAAAGACGGTTTTGCATTTTCAATAAAGGATAATAGCTGTATTTTCTCTTTCAATGAAATGATTTATGGCAAAGCAGTTTCCATGAATGGAATTTATATCTTAGACCAAACCACAGAAGTATTACACGTGAATAGTAAGAAAATAAAGGTTGGTGACAAAGATCAAACCTATCTATGGCATTGTCGAATGGGACACATAAATGAGAAACGCGTGAAGAAACTCGTCGATAATGGGACTATTCCCGCATTCGATTTTTCTACATATGGCACGTGTGAATCATGTCTCATTGGCAAGATGACTCGAATTTCCTTCAAAGGTGTTGGAATGCGCACTAGTGACCTATTAGGACTCATACATACTGATGTTTGTGGACCTATGTCAATTACCGCTAGAGATGGCTATAGATATTTTATCACTTTCACGGACGATTTGAGTAGATACGGTTATGTCTACTTAATGAAGCATAAAAGTGAGTCCTTTGAGAAATTCAAGGAATACCAGAACAGGGTACATAACCAACTGGGTAGAAAGGTTAAAGCACTCCGTTCAGATCGGGGTGGCGAATATCTTTCAAATGAGTTTGATCAACACCTGAAAGACTGTGGAATCGTTTTGCAGTTAACTCCACCTGGAACACCTCAATTGAATGGTGTGTCCGAACGGAGAAATCGAACCTTACTTAATATGGTTCGATCCATGATGAGTCACACGGTAGTGCCTGATTCATTATGGGGTTTTGCTCTTTTTTCAGCTGCTCTTATACTTAACCGAAGTCCGTCTAAAGCTGTCGACAAGACTCCATATGAAATGTGGAAGGGAACGGTACCTAACTTGTCCTTTATTCGAGTTTGGGGCTGCGAGGCTTATGTCAAGTGGAGACACGAGGATAAGCTCGGCCCGCGATCGATCAAGACATACTTTATAGGTTATCCAAAAGGAACATTTGGTCAATACTTCTATTCGCCTACCGAACATCGAGTTTTTGTTGCGGCTAGTGCGACGTTCTTAGAGAAAGAATTTCTCGAGAACAAGACGAGTAATAGAACCTTCGAGCTGTCGGAGATTCCAGAACCAACGACCGAGGAACGGATGGAGGAAGTTGTTCCTCCAACTGATGATACGGTTAATATTCCTGAGGAACCTAGGAGGTCGGGTAGAGTCTCTCATCCTCCGGACAGATACATTGGTATGGTCGAGGAGAATGACGTTTTACTCCTAGAGAGTAATGAACCCGTTACCGATAAAGGTGCTGTGACCTGTTCCGACTCAAAGCTATGGCTCGAAGCCATGCAATCCGAGATGGACTCCATGTATGAGAATGACGTATGGGATCTAGTTGATTTACCTAATAAGGTAAAACCTCTACAGTGCAAATGGCTTTACAAGATAAAGCATTATGTAGACGCGCAACCAAACACTTATAAGGCACGACTTGTGGCAAAAGGTTTCACTCAAGTGTACGGATTGCATTATGATGAGATTTTTGCACCTGTAGTCATGCTACGTTCCATTCGGATAATCTTAGCGATAGCTGCATTTCATGATTATGAAATTTGGCAAATGGATGTGAAAATTGCCTTCTTAAACGGTTATTTGGAGGAAGAGTTGTACATGGTGCAACCCGAAGGTTTCATAGATCCTGAACATCCTAAGAAAGTATGCAAGCTTAAGCGTTCCATTTATTGACTTAAGCAAGCTTCTCGGAGTTGGAATCATCGTTTCGACCAGGTGATAAAAGAGTATGGTTTCACTCGATCGGTCGAACAACCATGCTTATATATCAAGTCGAGTGGGAGCAAGATTGTATTCTTGATATTGTATGTCGATGACACACTCTTGGTTGGGAATGACATTCCTCTCTTATCTTTGGTTAAAGAATGGTTGAAGAACCATTTCCAGATGAAAGATCTGGGTGAGGCACAGCGCATTTTGGGAATCCGTATCTACCGAGATAGATCACGACGGACGTTATCACTTAGTCAGGAGCCTTATTTAGATAAGATTCTTGAGAAGTTCAGCATGACCAACTCCAAGAAGGGGAACCTTCCAATGACGACTGGGATGCAGTTGAGCAAGTCTCAGTCACCCACGACGCCTGAAGGGATTGAGCGCATGAGTCGTGTTCCTTATGCATCTGCAATAGGATTGATCATGTATGTCATGATATGCACACGTCCAGACGTGGCATATGCATTGAGTATGACGAGTCGGTACCAAAAGACTCCAGGTGAAACACACTGGATAGCTGTTAAAAACATCCTCAAGTACCTACGGAGGACTAAGGATTGGGTATTGACTTATGGAGACGATTCTAAGCTATGCGCAATCGATTACGCAGATGCTAGCTTCCAAATGGATCGAGATGATTCAAAATCTCAGTCCGGGTTCGTCTTCACTCTTAATGGTGCTGCGGTCAGTTGGAAGAGTTCCAAACAGAGTGTTGTAGCAGATTCTACTACTGAATCCGAGTACTATGCCGCTTCGGAGGCAGCAAAGGAAGCGATATGGATGCGTCAATTCTTACAAGGACTTACGGTAGTTCCTAGTTCGAATGACCCGATCACCATCTATTGTGACAATAGAGGTGCCATCTTCCAGACTAAGGAGCCAAAGTCTAGCAACAAATCTAGACATGTACATCGGAAAGCTCACTTGATCCGTGATTATGTGGAGCAAGAGGAGATAGTGATAGACAAGATTGCGACGGATGATAACATCGCGGATCCTCTCACTAAACCGTTGAATTATGATAAGCATGTAGGGCACGTTAATTCCATGGGAATTAAACGCGTTCCTGATTTGTAGTACTTGATTATGGATTTGATACATTATCTTTTTCATATATACTATTTATAACTTCATCGTTTTATATATAATATTTTGTTTTTCATGTGGATTGTACTAACAACATTGAACGCCACAAAGTGAACTGAATTACATTATATTTGTTTTTGTCCGTAATCGCCAATGTGAGCTGATAACTCCGGATATTATATTGTGCAGTCAATTGATGGTGGGTTCAACGAGCCATAAGTCAAACGGTTGACTGATCGATCACAGATGCGAGATTATAACGATACCTCGTAGGACAACCTTTTGTGACAAAGTAATGGAGTCCTAAATGTTTAAAAACATTTGTGACAACCTTATCTCTACTAAATAATATGTGCTAGATATTTGTTTAGTAGTTTACCTTAAAATTGATTACTAATACTCATATATTACACTAATAATATTAGTAATCTCATTGAACAATTTGAATCAAGATTTCTCAAGTTTTTACAGAAAGATGAAGGAGTAGAGAGAAAAATGCATGTGAATATCTTGAACATGCATAAAGAGAATGAATTAGAGAACAAAAACAAAAGTCCCCTTGGGAGTCCAAAGGGTGCACCGGTTTTGGGGAGTATATGGACCAATATATGGTCCTTCCCTTTTTCCTTTTGTTCTTATCTAAATGTATAGGTATGCTAGCTAGTTAGACTAAGTATGATTACAAGTATTTTATCTCATAAAATAAATCAACCACAATCCACTACTACTACCTTCATTTCGGTCCATATGTTTAAAATGGACTACCATTTTATTTTGTCAATTTGTCATTTGTCACACAATATGTTACATGTAGTATTTTACATGTTATTAATTAATTTAATGCATATTTATCACATAAATATCATTTTATAAATTAATTAAATTACATTCAACAAATTGACTAGTGATACTTGATCACATAAATAAAATGGGTCATTTAATTATAATTCACAACATCTTGTAATTATAATTAATCATTCATTCTTATCTCTATTGTTTCTCAAACAATAAACAATTTTAGTAATAAAGCATTTTTATTACCAAAATAAATCTTATTTAATCTCATTACAATAAGATATCAATATTCTCTCTTACAAAATGAATTGTTCAATTTTAAGAAATTTATTAACTTGTATCGTCATACAATTAATCAACTTTACAGATTAGGGCATCATCCTTTAGGTGTGACCTTAAGGGATCAACTGACCACCACCGTCCCACGACAGTAACGTCAAACTCTAGCAAGCCAATCGTTACCGATTAATGTTGATCAGTTGACTATAAAATGAATCATCCCATACGTATTCTTAAAAATGAGATTTAAACATGTGATCATCATGATCGACAATTGTGATCGCATTATTGTCGGGGGCACTCCAACATCCTCTGCATTTCTTCTCAATCTCTAAAGTCATCAAGTGTCCACAACCAGTGGGCCGGTTGACGATGGCCCACCCGACTGGGGATCTCCTTATCCTTTTCTTCTATTTTCTTCCTTTGCTCATGGGGAGGATTCCCGACCGATAGACAGGTTGCCGAGCGGCCGGCTGAGAGGCTCTTCTCAGCTTCTTCTCCTCTTCTTTCTTATGCAACCTTCATAACTACTTAGCTTGCTCCCATTTCTTCTCTTCCGTTTCAAACCCTACAACATGAGAGACAAAATCACAGAATGGGAAACAGGGAAACAAAATGCAAATAATAGGTATAAAAACCGTCTCAAAATTGACCAAAATGCATAGAAAAGAAGGGAGAATTACGACGTATATATCCGTGTCTTAAGGAAGATAATAAGCGGGTTTGTTTTAGTATTTTTATACTCCCTCCTATTCTAAAGCAATAAACCTTCCCTCTTTCTTTTTTCATCTATTCACAATATCTTCTCATTTCTTTATTTAGTAAGTTTTATATTTATTTTAATCACCTCAGCTCACCCCACAACAAATTTATCTTATTTTAATCATTCACCCCACAATAATACTTACTAGTGTTCAAGCCCGGGCGTTGCCCGGGTCATAACATAGCAGTGGCTTTTAAGTACTATCAAGAGGTTATTTTTTAAGACAGTCTATGTACGCTATTATCCGTATATCATATACTTTATTTGATTTATACTAAAGAAGATTATGGCTTTGTTGCTAGCTCTTTCAGAGTAACATATTTTGTAAAATCTTTGGTGTACGACTATGTCTAGCTAAAACAGTCAAACTAAATAAATATTTGTTAATATGTGAACTAATTCTTTTGAACATAATCGGGTGTTAATTGACTTTATTTTTAAAAACATGTAACTACTTATGGTTAAACTTCTGATTTTAAAGTATTAATTATTGAAAATACGCAACGAATGAATAAGTCGATGATATATATATCGAAGAAAAGTTGTCATTAATATTTCATTTTGAGATCTCCTTTTATTTCCCTAAATAGATTACCAATCTCTTTACTCCAAAACAAATTATCTACTGCGCTAACCTTACTTCTCATCCTCCCGTTAGTAAGGAAGTTAGAAAATAATTATATTGCATGTAAATAACGATAGTGGTCATTATAAGTAGGGGTGAGCAAAAATATACGAAACGGTTTTAATATACGAATACGATACGGTATACGGTTTCAATTAAACGAATTTCCGTATATACGATACGGATTTCCGTATACACGATACGGTTTTCAAAAAACCGTATCGTATCCGGGTCGGGCAAAAACAAAACCGGGTATACGGTTTCTGATACGGTTTTTGAAAATAAATAAAAAAAACCAAAAATATCTTTACAAAAACTAAATAATTTAACCAAAATCACTTTAACTTGTCCACTTTCTTTTTCCCTAATGCATTTGTATAATGAATATTGAAAGTTTGATTATTTTAATATGTAACCTATTATTAAATTTAAGTTAGGGTGTACCGGTATTATCGCGTATGCAATAAATTGAACAATAAACAAGTGAAATCAGTATCCGGGTATACGAAAACCGGGTATACGATTAAACCGGGTCGGATCCGTATCGACAAAATTGTGAATTTAAAAACCGTATACCCGATATGGTTTTCAAAACCTATACCCGATATGGTTTTCAAACCGTATCGGGTATACGGTTTTGCTCAGCCCTAATTATAAGCATTGTTTGGTAAACAACATATTAGGTGAAATTAGTAGATTCCGGCGTGAATAGTAGATTGACCAATCAATCTACTAATTTTAAGTGTTTGGTTAATGCCATATTCAGATAGCATATTAGACGGAATCTACTATTTTTTAATAAGCAACATATTGTAATAGCATATTCATTTTATACATGAAAATGGTAGAATTGTTCTATAATCTTAATTCGATGTCAAACCTGTTGCTAAAATTTGTCAACCGTATGCTGCTAATGTTATCTGCTTCTATTATTTGTCAAACATGGCCTATATGTCGATCAAATTGTTGTACCAGGTAGGATTATATATTTGAGTAGAGTTTGATTTTATTTATGTTCTGATCTTAACGTTTTCTATTTGGTCGAAAACATTCTCTTTGTCCCACATATTTTTTTGTTTAATCAACTATTTCTTCTACCTATTCTCTATCACAAAAACTCTGGAGAGACGATCTCTTAATAGCGTTATTAAGAGACCTCTCATATAATAGGGTGAGGGACCCACTGAATTTCATTTAGTGGAAGACAGTCTCTCATGAGACCTACTGATTCTCTAACCTTCAAATTTAGTGTAGGGTGACCATAGTCGTTAGTAAAACGGGCGTGTGTAATAACTAACTTTTTTCTTTAATTTAATGTGTAACTAGGTTAGAACCCGTGCAAAGTTGCACGGGTATAAATAAAAGAACTTTTTCAAGTTTGTGTATAAAAATGTAATATCCCCATTGACATTAATATCATATATTGCCATATTGGTATGTTATGTTATTAGAGATAAAATTAGCTTATAGTCCCTCCGATCCACACCAATGGTAACACGGAGGAATATGAGTTATTTAAGGAAAAGGGAAAGTAAGGAGTAAAGTTAGTAAGTTTGATTGGGGTCACTTGAATAACACAAAATCTCATTTGTGACGGCACGTATCCGATCCGTCTTCAGCAAGACTAATTGCTTGAATAATGTAATGTTTTAATTGTGTTAGGTGGGTTAAATGGGTGGTGGGTGAGTGAGCCATTTGATGATGAACTTGTAATTAAATAGGTAGTGTGTATAAGGATAACTTAGTTATTTTTTACGCCAAATAAGATATGTTACCATTGATTTGGATCGTCTGTTTTAGGTAACTCTTACCATAGGTGTGGATCGGAGGGAGTATGAAAAAACTTTGCAGAGATTCATAACTTTGCAGAGAGAAAAAAATCAAAGCCCATCTCTTCCGTAATAACTTGTACAAAAACATAGTACAACTTATATATTCACTCAAGTAGGTCAAATATCAAAGTTGCTTCAAATAACAATTGTACACGATTAATATAATACCATACATACAAAATGACCTTACATTTCAGTGTTGCATAATTAGAACATAAAGTTAAAATATATTCAGTTGTATCAATTGTTTGACGATAGCACAAATAATTATATTATAGGCTACACAACTTAAATGTTCCGTAGTTACATGCTGCAATGAATTTATAGTCCCGACTCGTAGTCCTAATTATAATGGGATTAGTATATATCTAAAGCTACACATAATAGGCATAACACAAACATTATACATACAAAAAACTACTGTAATTTAGAACTACTGCACTCATGACACTATCACACCATGGGCGAGTCCACGTTATAACATGGTGTAGCAAGTGCTACACCATTCCTTGGAAATTTTGTGAGAAAGGTAAATTTCTGCAACACCATTAATGCTTAACTGTTGTACATTAATTCTTCCTCATGTTTCATACACCGTAATTGTTCTATTACCCATACTAATTCTCAGTATACAAAATAATTAATGACTTGATCATAATTGTTTGTCACAATGTAACTCCCACTTTACAATTTCCATAAACAAATAGATCATCCGCATTCTTATCCCAATGTGTTTATGTAAAAAGACAACCTATTTATCCATCTTACACTATAATTTGTGAAAGCGGCTAAATAGTAAAGTGAAAATGAAATGATTAATTTTATAAATTTTATTTATTTATTTTGTTTTACTTTGTTATGACTGATATAAGATAACTACTCGTATATGCCTGTTCGAGCCTTGAGAATGCAGCAGTGTCGAGGGAGAGCTTTACCGTCCTAATGATCCCAGCGGACTTGAATTCGTACTGAACAGGATGGTATACACAAAAAAAAAAAAGATAACTAGAAGACGTGAATTCATTTCTTTTTCTCCATCAATATATAAAGACACTTATATTTTTAAACCGTTTCTTTATATAAATTTAGTGATTCTTGAATAAAGATGACAGATACTAGAATTTCAAAATTTTGCTACACCATACCAAAATTCCTGGCCTCGCCCCTGTATCACACTATTGTTGAGGGAAACCAAAATGGTGGCCGTGCAAGGAAGGCATTCTTCTTGCTTAGTTTATATTATGTTGAAAAACCTTCTTATCACTCTATCATCTACAACATAAGCCATCACAAATGACCAACTAATCAACATTTGTAGTGAAGCTAATCAATAAAGAAATTGAACGTGAATACATATACGCTATAATCGTGTCTCGCTTCACAAGATCATCGATCAAACCTGTTAAAAAAAGAATCTCCCATAAGTTAATTCGCTAAGCGTTTTGCCAATTGGAGAAACATGCGATCCAAGATAACGACAATCCAATTCAATTACGAATTTAAGTTTACTGTACATAACTCTCGTTTTTTAGAGCACTATAACCCAAGAGATTATGAAACAATTGTATATCATTTTGGTTCATCCTTAAACATTCTCTCGATGTAGGAACACCCGACCTCAGCTTTCATTACCCCGTAATTTGTAGGAGTCCTCGAGGCACAAAATAACAATGAAGTGTCGGACATGGGTACGTACGTGAAATCATATGAAGTGTTGAGTAACATCGCTCTCAACTTAGAGAGAAATGACCTAAAGTAAAGTTGTCCATTATAATGCATTAATGCCCAATATAATACTCCTCATATTACTCATTATATACAATATAAGAAAAGGGTAATAAAAAGTATCGAACCCCATGCCCACCGAAAAAGCTCAATATAATAACTAACTCCTACACCGTATAAAATTAAACTCTCTCAATAAGGCGGACATATTTTTTGTGTTTTGTAAATCAAAGTCACTATCAAATAGTATGTAGGCTATTAATATAGGGCACGGTTAATTTGTTTTAAAAATGCATTTTAAAATTTGAAAAAGAAAAAACCATAAATAACCTAAATGAGAAGTAAAAAAATCTCTCATCTTATGAAATTAGTGAACTGAATGCTTAATACAATCCAAAATTTTAACCACCAATTAAATTGTAATCATTAAAGTTGCATAGATGTCATTACTGTGAATTTGTATCAGATTTCATCCCCAAATTTCTCAACATAGTAAACATTGTTCTATGATAGGTTAATTCCTATAAGCATAATACACCACTTCCTCCGTGTCCAAATTCATTATGTTTGTATACAATTATGGAGATGCCGTAAAAAAAACTCAAATGGACAAAAAAGCGAGAAGTGAGTTGCGGAATAAAAAAACGCGTCTAGTAGAAAATAACCAAGAATCAATTAAAGTAAAGAATGAATAAATCGAAACCAATTTTTTATAAATTACCTAAAATAATGACCTTCATTTGAAAAATAGAGAGTCCTTGGAGTCTTAGACCTACAATCGAATTAACCATGGACATGAAAAAAAAAAGTGTGTGGAATGAATGAATTCATCACAAAGTCGTTTGTTATACAATGTCCATGAAATAATTAAAGGATGATTGAAACAGGAAATTGACTTAAAAACAATGGAATTAATTCAATAGAAGGCGAATCATCTTATATGGGAAAATTTACCATGAAATAGGAAAACATTGAAATGGTTGTGGTAGAAAATTATTCCCTGGAATAATGGGATTATACTTTCCATAGATGGGAGGAAGAATGAGGGTTGAGGGACGGCTAAATGGAAGATTATTCTAGGGTTTAGCAATTAGTATAGATTTTTAGTTAGTCGGGAAACAAATTAATGAGAGGGTGCCACGTGTCTAGGTTAGTGTATAGTGGTTCCTCTATTATACTTTTATATAGATAATAAGAGAATGAATGACCCCCTCGATCATCTTAAGCAAAAATAAATAAAATAAAAGTTAATACTCCACACTTATAATGATTAGGATAGAGAACTAATTGGCTGTGATTAGAATTGTAGCTCTACACGGACAAATTATACTTGAGTTAAAATTGGAGATAATTCAAAGTCTTATCATAAGACACAATTTCTTATTTAAAGACGTCTTAATTTTAGACGATTTTTACACCCGATTAAAATAGAGGTGAAAATAAAAAAAGGTTTTGAAAGATTTTATAAACAAAGCTTGTATCATTACGTACGGTCATAACTTAATTGAACTTCGTTTCTTGTTTTCGTAGTTATATACTTATATGGACTAACAAAAATCATTCCCTTCAGAATTCTAGGTTCTAATTTAAATTAACTTAGAATATATTTTTTTTCTTTTCACGGTTACACCCTCATGTAAATAAGATATAAAAAAGGAAAATATATAATATTTTTTTTTTTTGGTACATAAGAGGGGCGAAGCCCCGAGATAAGAAAACGAACTAGATGTTAACTAAGCGAGGGAGTGCAACCCCCAAAAGATCCTCTCGAAGAATAGTCCTAAGCCCATCTGGTGAAACGTCGATAACTGTCGTGCTTGTTGATGAATGAACCCCTGCATTGGCCAACCAGTCGGCGGCTCGATTTGCTTCTCTGAAGACATGGTCGACATGGACCGTCCAACCAGTTAAATTAATAAGTTCCTTGCAGCGGCTCACCAAAGGACGCAAGTTATTACTTAGGAGTGGATCGTTATTAATGAAATCAACACAAGTCTTGTTATCCATATGGACCAAGACCTTAGTAATACCCATATCCCTAGCGCGCTCCAAACCCTCGACAACTGCTCTCATTCTGGCCCTCATTGAAGTGCAAATACCACATGAGAAAAGAAAGCCAGTGATGAAGTTACCCGACTCATCGCGAAATATTCCTCCGCAACCCGCTTCACCCGGATTGCCCTTACAGGCTCCATCCGTGTTGAGAAGGACCCAACCATATGGGGGAGTATGCCACCGTATATATCGCTCTTCCCTGGAAGCTCCTGGATTGGGAATGAATAATGAGAAAGGATCAAAGGCTTTCTTTGACATAGCAAATTGATGCAACAAGAAACAGATAGGGTCCGTTGGGTTTTCTTCCGTTCGGCCAAAGACAACGTTGTTCCTCCACCGCCAAATCCACCAACAAGTAATCGCAAACTCCATAGACCAAGCTGGGGAGGATAAGGGCGAGCCATTACTTGCATTTTTAGTGATCCATACCTGGTAAGGATCATTGTAAAAAGACGGGTGTGCTGCGTAGCCACCTAGCTGCAACCATAATTCTTTGGACATAGGGCAAAACCTTAAGGGTGTGTTTGGATAGCAAAAGTGGAGAGAAAGGGAGGGGAGGGGGAATGAGGGAATGGGAAGGGAGAGAAGGGGAGGGGAGGGGGAATGGAGTGTGGTTGTTTGGATACAATTTCCCTCCAAATCCTGCCTATTGTGGAGAGATTTTGATTAGGCTTGGAGGAGGGAAATTGGATCTCTCCAAATCTCTCCCCCTCCATTTCCCTCCACCCTCATTTGCTATCCAAATAAGGAATTTTAAATCCCCTACTCTCCCTCCCTTTCTTTTCCCTCCAAATACCTCAATCCAAACACACCCTAAGAGATGGTCAGAAGTTTCGTCGGCAGACTTGCATCTTGGGCATACTGGGTCATCAGCTAGACCTCTTCTAACTCGGTTGAAATTAGTCATCAATCGTCCATGAGCCGCAAGCCAAATGAACATACGGATTCTTTGTTGGACCGAAAGTTTCCAAATAATGTGCCAAGCTGTCGGATTATTTTCTGTTTTAGTATCTGCTCCCTTAATTATAGCTAATGCGGACTGTATAGAGAATTTGCCATGAGAGGTACCGTTCCAATAAAGGCTATCTTCCATATCAGGGTCCGTCGAAAGGGAATAAGTAGCTTTTTTTTTTTTAATTCTAATTTGAGAAGGTATCCCATTTCCAATCATCATTCCCATCCCACATCTCGCTTACATAATATTAGAAAGAAGATTAATACAATAAAATACAATAATTGGCATGGCAAGACAACAATTAAGAAGAAATTACTACATTGAACAACTAAAGAAAGGTGTAATGATTATGGTGAAAATTACGAATTGGAGGTGTCATATTTTGCTTAAACAACATGCATAGTGAGGAGCGATTGACAAGTCTAAATCAGTAGATAAAATTATTACTCATCTGTAGTTAGAAAAAATATTAAATTAAGTGTCTTAGTTATGGCATATCAAATATTACAATTCTTGAAAAAAAAAGCACCAAAAAATATACCGTAAATAATTCATTAGGACAGAGAGAGTATAACGTAACCAACCGCAATTTGCAAATACCTTTCTTTGTAATCTCAAAAATTCCAAACAAACTATTGTTGTTGTTGATGACTTAATCAAAGAGTAGGTGACTATTCTTGATTAGATCCACCCCTGAAAATATTAGTAAAACAATTTAAGCCATTAATATGTATACCCCAAACTGGGCGACAGATTACATAAACAAAATCATTATTAAGAAAAATCATGTATGCATTAGATTAATAACTAAAGTAAATAAAATAACACAAATATCAAAAATAGGAGAAATCTTATCTATATTAATACAAAAGACAATACTCAATCCTCAGCGCGTCACGTCATTAATGCAACCTCTTTTTTTTTTTTTTTTTTTTTTTTTTTTTTTTTGAAATTCATGTTATGGTGGGGGGCCGTTAATGCGAATGTATTTATTTCTTGATTTCCGTCTTTTCAAACATGTGATAAATTAAAATCTTGCAACAAATTCTATGAAATAATATTATGAAAAAATTCTATGAATTAATATTATGAAATAATTTTATACATTCCGTGTAAATAAAATTAATAACATATACGTAGAATTAATTACAAATGGGAGTAAATAAAATTGAATTACATAATTTTTAAAACAAAATTAAATAATAATAAATTTACATAATTACGAGAAGGAATTACATTTATATACGGGATAGAACATAAAACGCAAATGAATTACATACATAATTTTTTAAAACTACATTCTACAATATTTTTTGTTTAAAAAATAAATCTTGACGGAGTATTTACTTGGAGTATAAAATATTCATGTATTTTGGTTAATATTATTGTACCACGCGGCAACAACATCACAACATATTTATTTAAAACTACATGGTACAAAATTTTTTGTTTAAAAAATCAATCATGACGGAGTATTTACTTGGAATATAAAACTCGGCAACTTAACTATCAGCCGCGCACACCGAAAATGGTAGGCGACAATGATAGGCAACCGAGTTAATTTAGTCTTCAACTAGCTTTTAAAGCAAATTTTAATTTTTTTTTACTCTAAAAAAACAAATAAATTTTAATTTAATTTACAAGTCATTATGCACTACTAATGTAGTGTATCATGAAATTTTTCAATTTTTAGAATAACTTGCATATGTTAAACTTGATTATTAGATTATATTTCTTTTATCCGGATGTAAAGTTTTTTATGTATGCAATTTTTATTTACAAGAGTAGATTACGTTATTTCCTCATAAATCAGTTCATATCAACACGTGTTTGTAACAAATTTAAACATTAATTATGTAGATAGTTGATTTAGACCAACTAGATAAGTACAATATAAATGCAAAAACAAATATACATCCAAAAACATTAATACCGGCCCAAATACATACCCGTGCAATTTTACACGGGTTTAAAACTAGTAATGAATATTAAGAATTAAATACATCCTTTTATACATATATTGATGAGTTTTTTAGTTGATTTTGATACAAACTCTACACTCAAAATTATAAGACGTTCACGTCATTATCTTTTAGTATTAATTTATAATTTATAATTTATTATTCCTTGTAGTAGACAAACAATACAACACCCAACCAACCGCTTATATTCATACGAAGGATTTGATTATAATTGACATTAGGACTGTTAGACTCATTACACCTTTTAATAACAATAAGATAAGGACTTCTAATAATATCCTAATTGGTATATATACGTAGAAGTCTACCAAATATCATATTTTATTTTAACTGATTTTAATTTCTTATCAATATATTAAATTTTAAAAATAGTAGTCAAAAATTATAACCAATAATATTGCTCGAAAAGTTCATCTTTTAAGTATATTTATATGGCGTTTAAACAACTTTCATATACGAATGAACTTTTGAGTTTGTCCGAAATCAAAAACCATACTATCCAAGGCGTTTAACAATCAAACATACGCCATTACATAATTCTTTGATTTGTCGAGAACGTATTCTTTTATTAAAATTGTTTAATGCACCTTTAAAAATAAAAGTAGTCCACTACATGTTAGATTGCCAAAGTTAAATAAGAGAGAAACACATAGGGACAAAAACATGAAAATTTATTAAACTTACCTTATTTAAGCCCATTTGGCTGACATCTCGGGAACTGAAAACATGTTAAAACAAAAAATCAAAGCCAAATAAGTTTTTCGTATCGTTTGGATATGAGTTATATGGAGGAGAGTTTCTATCCATTTCCTAAAAAAAATGGAGAGGTTATTTCCTTTCAGTGGTCCAGATCGTATTCTGGCAACATCGAACTACTCAAAAATTATGGGTAAAAATAAAAGAATAATGTGGTTTGGTGGAAAAAATATTATTAAATGAGTTTAAGAGAGGAAATGGAGAGGAAATTGAGAGAAAGAAATGGAGAGGATCCATTTCCGGTTATATGTGACAATAAATAAACGCAGTTGCTCTTGAACGTAATTAAATCATCGTATGCTAAATTTTTCCTTACTAATGCAAGATGTCCATCACTATTGTATGCATGTTTAACGACATCGCATATTTGATAAGATCGTAAGTGGCAGAAAATTAAAAGATTAATAACTGAAAGTCAAGAGTTGAGGGTCGGCAAATAATAAAAATCAAAGATGCCCCAACAACGTTGTACGTTGAAAACAAACTCCAAACTTTGATGGAATTTTCAAGGTATTGCTCTTTCAACACCAAATTTTTAACCGTATTGAAGTGCATAATATCCTATTGCATGAATATACAAACTCAATTTTGTAACATAATTGCAATACAAAATATTATACTTATTATTGAATCTGTTGTGGTAATGAAAAGTAATCACCAAGTTAAACCGCCTCACAACTTTGTTCCCGCTACTTATTATGTGAAGAATAAATAGATTACTATATAGAGGTAATTATATACAGTTATATCTGATAATCTCTCAATATTTTGTATACAATGAAAGAAAAACTCATAAGTCATACCTTTATTGACGGAATGGATGTAGATAACATGTTCATTAAAAACAAAAAGAAATTAAATAATTATTTCTGTACTTCAAAATTAGCTTCACTTAAAATTATACTCCGTAGAAATTAAAAACTTAAACTTATAACGGTAGAAGAGTGAAATAAATGTCATCAATAACGTACGGCTTTCATCGTCTCATAAATACACATTAGAGAGTAGAACAAAAGCAAAGAACATAAGAACTATAGGACAAAGAACAAATGTAGACATATAGCCTACAGTGATTAACCATGAATACACAAATGAAAGAGCACAAATCATCCTAATAAAAAATATGAAGCCTTGAATGTACGTAGTAATTCCTATCCTTCGTAATTCCTATCATTTGTATTAACTTAGTAATTCAAAAAACTGGACTCTTTTAACTCAATATATATCTGTATTGGATATGTTTTTGACTTCTATGACTTTATCTCTAATTAGAAGATAATATGGTACATATTGTTGTTAATTATTTACCAATTTAAGTAGATAACTTTTCAATAGTCTACAATTAAGTATTTATTGAACAAAAGCAACAGCCAATGAAATCGCTTGAAAGTAATAGCCAATGAAATTGCTTCAAAAGTTCCTCTTTTAAGTATATATATTGATTGATATTGATACTAGATTTAATACTCGTGCATTGCACGAGCTAGTTGTAATATTCTTAAGTACAAATAACAAATAAACATTGCATTATACTCCCTCTGTCCCGGTCATTTGTTGTCCTTTTTCATTTTTGGATGTGTCAGTCATTTGTTGTCCTTTCTATTTTAAGAATGAACTTAATGAGTAATTTGATCATTCACACCCAATTTGTTCCATTTGTCATTTTGTAATTGGTCATCTCCTCTTTTCCTGGTCTTTATGCCAAAATCAAAGGATAACAAATGACCGGGACGGAGAGATTATAAAAATATTTCAATTTTCTAATCCTTTTAGCGAAAAAACTCAATCCAAACTCAGAGCCATGTTGATTAAACCTATCCCTTACAAATTCCTACCTGGTGTAGACAAGTCTATTCTTCTGATGTAGAGAAGCCCATCAATATTATCATCTCATTATTACTATGTCATACTCGGTATTTGTTATCCTGTATAACTTATGTCACATGCGATTTTCAAATGCCGTTTTGCATTGTTTTGGATTATTTTTCATTACTTCAAGTAAAGTCATTTTTGGTCTTAACGTTTTGGAATGAGTATTCAGATTACTCTGTTCTAAGCAAAATTTTACTGAAAAAATATACATTTTACGTCCATTTTTCTCTTAAATAACATATACTTTATATTTTTTTATTAATTAAAGCCAAAACTTATGTTAATACTCCCTCCTATTCTGTATGATCTTCCACATCGAATATTTAGTAATATGTGGAGGAAAATGAAAGTTGGGGAGAGAATGAGGGTTACATACTTACATGTCATATTAACCACAAATTATAGACAAATAAGGAAAGTAAAAGATGTTTGTGAATTTCCCGCTTTAGAAAATGTGAAAAATATCCGTGAATAGGAGGGAGTAGTAAATTTAACTTTTAATAAGAGCTCTCAAACACTTCACTCATTGTCATTAGTAGACATAACTACATAAGTACAATGGATAGGCAAGACTATAATAGATAGTTGTAAGATAAGTAACTTTAAAAAATTGATTACTAATTCATGTATAACAAAATTTGATTATGTCGCACTTTTTCATGGTTATGATCACACGAATAAGCTTTTTTTTTCTAATTTTATACTCCCTTCCATCTAAACAAAAGATAACACAATGAAATGTATACTCACTTGAAGGTTTTTTCATGAGGAATTTAATGGTATAATAATTTTTATAATTTTTAGACTAATATATCTTTATAAAAATAAATGTCAAAGCAGGGGCGGCCTATATATAGAGCATTTCAGCTCTTCGCACCGGGGCCCAAGTGTATAAGGGGCCCAAAATTTCTTGATTCACTTATTAGCTAAAATGAAAAACTACTACTATTTCTAAGTCCTAACCCAATATACAACGACCCAATAAAACAAATGATAAATTTCTAAGGCCTAAAATTTACTCTTTCCCTAAAGCAAATGGCAGACCCTCATTTGTTCTTCATTTGTTCTGGGCTTCCCCAATAAAGAATTTGTTCAGGCTTATCAGTAAACCTCGACATTTTTTTTCAATTTCAAAGATCTTATACAAACCAAGCAGACCCAAACTTTACTTCTTCATCATCTCCCCATTTTCATAGGCTATAAATCTTTAATCCTAATTTCTTCTATCAGGCCGTTTTATGCTATAGGACGGTCCTATAGGAGAGTTGTTGTTTTTTTTTTTTTTCATTGGTTCTTTAATTTCTATTTTTGTTGTTAATACTAACTTTTTCTTTAGTTAGTTATATATATTTACTGGAATTCAGTCGATAATGAATTGTATAGTTGTGCCTCAATAGCCTGGGTGACTTCTTGGTCTTTTTTTTATTTCTCAATTGCTCATTTGCTTATATGTTTCGTCTTCTGGTAGTTGTTAAATTTTCCGTCATGTGTGCTAGATTTTGCTTCTCAAAATGCAAGGAAGTAGAAAATATTCAAACAAAATCAATAATGTCATTGGAGATTGTTTTATTGTCTACTTCTTTAAGAACAATATATTGCTTTCTATGATGTATTTTTCCTAAAACGGCAATTTAGATTGGTTTTATTTAAAAATGAAATTTATTTATATATCGAGGCCTCACTTTTAGATGTTGAACAGGGCCACCAAAATTCATTGGCCGCCCCTGTGTCAAAGGCTCACCTCAAAAAAAAACAAAAAACGTCATATAATACGAAACGGAGGAAATAGTTAATATCATACATATATCGGTTTTAAGAGGTTTAAATTTATAGTTATTTGCAACTTCAAAAATAACACATGCTCACAAAAAAAACACATATATACATCTTCGATCCTTTTATTGAATAGTACCATTGGTTTTTGTCTGATCTAAAACAACTTTTTCAATTCAAAAGAGTCCTCCCTAATAAGTAGGATTGAAAAATCTCTAATTTCTTTCAAACTTCATACTTCTAATAATGAGATTTCTAACGAAATATCTACTCCAGTTATATTTACAAACACTTGTGTTGTCATACTAAGCATTCAAAGACTTGTGTATACATAAATTCAATGTCATATATTTCTTAACAAATTCTTAATACTTTCATAGCTTACTTTTACGAATTGAAGTCCCCATTTGGCACACCCTAAACTTTATAACTCGCTTGAACAATTGGGTTGAATTGTCTGGTGAATTAAGGGCTTAACTTGCTCCGTTTTTTGCATCTTCCACCATATAATACATTGCCGTTAAACAATATAAATTACATATTATGATAAGGGAATTAAAGATGATAAGGAGAATTAACAATGAAAAGCTTTTTCCTTGAAAGAAAAAAGTGAAAAGCTACTCACGTTGGAGACTTCCATGATAAAACTCATCTTTCCGCGCTTATTCTAATAAGTTCTAATCTAATACTTGCGAATCCTAATTCATTCTAGCGTAGACAGTAGAATACATGTTATTATGTGACCAACAAAATAACGAAAGCATGCCTTACATCATTTTCTGTATTATTCTTCAATAAAGATTAACAATAAGTAAAACATTAACCAAAAAAATTAATCATATTCAAAGCTAATTACCAAGTGCAGTAAATGGAGTTGGAGATCAGTTTCTAGGTCGATCGCCATCATGTATAATAATCTTGATGTGACCGTGCTTAATTCCTGAAAAAATAAAAGCGATTCATAAGAAGGAAAAAATATATGCAATTAAATTACAAAAATTGTACAACAATAATGATCAAGTATAAGGACAACAATATACGGAGTATATAATAACAAAAATATATTGCTAATAAAGGAATAAACGAAATATAGAAGCAAAGAAGAAAAATATACCATGAATTACATAATAAGGAGCATATATATTTACCCACACATAAAATAGAATTGTAGAGTTGCAATGCGCTTAGAATTGTAGACGCAATGGACGTAGAATTGTAGTTATAATACAATATGGTTTCTTTTACGTAATAGTTGAACACAAATCAATTTGTACCGTAGTTTGCATATTCGTAGAGTTGTACTTGAATCTTATCTCCTATTCCAATATCTATAAATATAATAAAAAGTCAATCAAAAGCATAACATTTCACCATTCAACTATTTAAGAACAATTTATCAAGCCATATCATCATTTCTTATTTTGAAAAGAAAAAAGAAAAGAAAATTGAATTTGTAAACATTAAAAGCAAATAAATAACATAATAAATATTAAACATTAGCCTATTTAATTTTAAAATAAATTAAACAGCAATCAAAAATTAAAATACATACTAAATTTTATAGTTTCACGATTATTGTTGGAATAAGATAAAGACAAATAAAAGCGAAGAGAAAAAAATAACTGAAAAAAATATCAAACAAAAAAATGCACTTTAGTGCAAGAAAAAAAATAAGCAAAGAAATAAAAGATCAAACACATCATGTGACCCATAAAAAGAAAAGTAGAAAAACAATGTAAAATGTAAAAATTTAAAGAAAAAAACATCACGTGCCAAAAAAAAAAATCAATACATATATATAAAGCAGAAACTTTTCGAGCGATATTAGAGAGTCCAACTTTTTTAGAATTTCTAAAGTTTTTAGTGAGATTAATTAATATTAATATTAATACAAAATATTTAAATAAACTGTTAAAATAGTCCCATTCCAAAACAAATACCTAAAAGTAAATTTATTAATATTTAGAGGTTAGATAAGAAACAATTTAAGTGATATTTATTTAGAGATTATATAAGAAACAATATTAATGTTTCATGTCTTATAAACAAGGGGAATACTCTTTTCATTGTTAACACAACTGGATTCAAGTTCTATGTACCTCAGACTCCTTAATTAATAACTTGAAAATATTTATTTTTCATCGATAATTATTCTTATGTGTATTTAACGCTAAAAATGATTGTATGTGTAATTGTATGATTAAATTGAATATAATATAATGTTTTAAGCAACACGATGGATCATCCGCCATAGCCTTGCTTCCCCTAATTTGATCTGATTTCATGATGATGTATATGGTCATCCATGGACGTGTTTAATTACACGCATTGTCAGTGGACTAAGTGCTCAAAGGTCCTTACAAGATCAACACAAAAGTAAATCTAATACGAGTAGTATTCATATTCTCATATATAACAAACACCTTAATCTATGTGTATTAAAACTTCTTAATTATCTCTGTGTATTATAAAATTATGGCAAAAAATATTTAACAGGAACTCTAACTCATTTGTTTACTTTTGTTTTGGCACAAAGACAAAGGAAATGAGAGTTGACCATTTATTGGATGACAATTGGACTGATTGAGTGAGGAGATCAAGTTACCCATCAAAGACATTCCTACACTTAAAAGGTTTATAACTAACTTAGACACAAAAAATAGAATAGGTAAACAAATGATCAGGACAGAGGTTATATGTAACAAACTTACTAATCTATGTGTATATAAAATAATTCAATCATTTTCCAAATTTATGGTATAATAAAACCGCTTTACACAAAAATTTGCACATAAGCTAATGCTCGGTAGTCTTTTATGCTAAATTGCCAACAAAGATGTGCCCAGGATTTAAACTTAGGGGGGCGAAAAATTTTAGGGGGAACGAACAACTAATTTCATAAGGTATACTCGAAAAAATTTCGAAAAATTTAACTAAAACCTTCAAAAATGTCATCCGTCGGAGAACGACCGCCCGTGCTAGCCCCTAACTCCACCACTAATTAGGGCGAGAGCAAAAAATCGATTATCCAAACTGATCCGATATCCGATCCGTATCCGATCCGAATGTTTGGATATCCGATCCGAAAGTTAAGTTTGGTTTGAATATCTGATCCGAAATCTTTGGTTTGGTTTGGATATGGATATTAGAATTAAAACATTTGGATATCCGATCCGATCCGAAACTATAGTTTTCTAGTATAATTTCGAGAAAATAAAATTTTATTTGATATAACAACTTAATTAATGTTTAAAATATTAGAGAAATATCTAGGTGGTACTTAAATTTTATGTCGAGAACATTGGAATAAGAATACCAAAGAAAATCATAATGTAAGACTATGAATATAATCGTGTTTCAAACTTAATTTTAAAGTAAATTCAAAAGTATGGATATCCGCATCCGATCCGATTATTTTGGATACCCAAACATTGGATATCCGAAACATTTATTTGGATATTGGATATCTAATTTCAGGATTTTTAATATGGATATCCGATCCGAACTAGCACTTTGGATCAAATACCCGATCCGTACTCTGCCCTACCACTAATTGCCAACCCATTAAAGCAAGGTATTCTCATAGAGTGTGTTTACTGTTAAGATATAACAACCATTTAGATGGTCGGACTTCTCACTCGAAGTAGAAATTGTATATTAATAATGGTACAAAAACTACCGATATTAGAGATTAATTTTTAAAAAACTAATGTTATAAATATATTACTCTATATCCATTAGAATGACAAAAATATAGTAGTGCAAAAATTATAATAATTATTTCATTAAATTACTTATGAAAAGAACTTTCATACGAGTATACAATTTGTGATATTTTAAACTAATAATTTAAGAAAAATTGAAGAGATAAATAAGTGTCTCAAGTGAGAAAGACATATATAAAAAAACAAAGGAGGTAGTTAGATTTAAAGAAAAAAATATTTGGTTTATTAATCAAGATATTTATTTAAGCAAAATTAACAATAGAAAACCTTTTTATCTATTATTATTTACTAAAATAAAAGAAAAATAACTTTATAAAGAATATTTATTTTAGAAAGATTTTATAAAGAAAAAAAAACATATGATAGAACGTCTAAAAGTGTTGAGATTGCATATTATGTGACATACAATTACTTATGAGGAAAAAAAGGGATCTTAAAGTTTTACAAATATAAAATATCGTCAAAAATCTAAGTTGTTCAATTTTTAGTACTTAATGAAAGTCGTGTAGTAAAAAAACAAATTTTATTTTAAAAATTTTCCAAATATTTAAAAAGTTATGGAAAAATAACTGTAACCAAACCCCTAATTATCTAAGAAAAAATTAAGAAAAAAACTGTTTTTTTATTTAAAAAGAATACTTGAGGAAAAAACAATTTGTAATAGTAGGTAAAGGTAATTAAAGAATGACATCTACTTAACATTTCGCTTTTACCATAGCAATAGATCAGAAATGACAATATTAAAAATAAAAAACTACAGTGATGGTATGGAATAGTTTCAACTATGAGTTTTACGTAACGTATCAAATGTGTATGCTTAAATTACCAATAATATTCACATAAAAGGTAAAAATCCGAGCTAGCATTTTAAAATATTAAATAAATCTTAAAATCATATTTTATCAGTTAAAAAAATTATATACAAATGAACAAATGTCAACAATTATGATTTTATGTTTAAAAATACTTAAAATAAATATATATTATACTTGATGTAGAATAAATATGAATAAGCCGAATATACTTAATGTATGATAAATATATAGAGAAATATGTGAACAATATATAAGCTGGTATTATATCGCCGAATTTTTTCGTCAAAATTAATGGGATTTATGTCTCAAATATATCTCAAACCCATAGTTGACGCTAAAAATATATTGAAGTGCCAAATATACAAAATATGTGGTGACATCCATTTCTACTTTTCTAACTTCATTTATGCTTTTTTTTTTCTTAATCATTAACTGGTCTCCATATAGCCGATATTACTTTGTCATGCAATAATTGTATGGTGCAATAGTTTTACAGTAGTGTTTCATACTTTTTCCGTCAATGGTTAACTATGCGGTATCTCATATGACTTTAGTAAATCGGGATTTTTGTTCAGTCTTACGAGTCTTGACCTTGAGATCAAAACAACTAATTGCGCATATATATCAGTTGAGAAGTACATTGATTGTATAAATGCTCCTTCTATCTTGGTCATTTGTTTGCCTATTCCATATTGGGGTGCAGTCAATTGTTTGTCCTTCTATTTTAGGGATGCCTTTGATGGGCAATTGGATCCTCCGCACTCAATTTGGTTCATAATACGAAATTGATGCAGAGACTTCTTTTCTAAAAGAAGTCATATCTTAGTTGAATTAGTATAAGTTATTTATTTCCTATTTGTGTTAGAAGTTCTACTTTCCTAATTAGTAGCTTATTCGGTTTTAGGAAAGTTTACTCGCTTCCTAAATTCAGTTTACCTATTATGTTTTAGGGAACTATTTCTTATATCTTTAAGGAGTGTGTAATAAGGCAATTAGAATTTCCATAGAAATCTTAATCTACACGAGTAGATCTAGGATATCGGTTTAAGGAAGCTTGTTTCCTTAATCGGTTTAGGAGTCTTTTTAGTTAGTATAAATAGGAGTCATTGTATTCTTATTTTAAGCATGATATATTGATTAAGAAAATTGAAGCTGTTGCTTTATTGTGTCTGCAAGTTTTGTAAACATAGGATCAACGCGTTTTCGTTCCAAAACGGTTTCTTTCTGACACGTTTTCAGGCTTAAACTAGATCGACTAGCACGCACTTTGCTACATCGGTCACCATTGTTCAAAGCATAGGTCTGTTTTGAGCAAATATCCCATTAATTTGTTTTCTTCATAGATCTCGAATCAAATATCCCTTGTTACTTTATTTTCGTTCAATAAATACAAAAACACATAAAAATTACAAAGGTCTCATTCTGATTCAAACAGTTCAATAAACTCCAAATCACATAAATCCGATAATCAGACAATCTTCAGCACTGTCCAGTTTTGTTAATTCTGCTGCAAGTCTAACAAATCTTATTCTTTCGAGTAATTTTCGTATCATTAGTGGTATCAGAGCTTCGGCTCTTGATTTCCTTAAAACAAGACGGTCCTATGGGGGAAAGGAAGATGGAACTTATCAACACGGAGCAACGAGCTCAACTCTTTTATACCAAGGGCCAAGTGAATGATCGATGGTGTAGTGTGATCATAGATGGAGGAAGTTGCACCAACGCCGCCTCATCCGAGATGGTAAGTAAACTTGCTTTGTCAACTACAACTCATCCTAAACCATACACTTTACATTTGCTAGATAATGGTAAGAAGGTGAAAGTTTCACAACAAGTTCGAGTTTGTTTTGCAATGGGTCCTTACAAAGATGAGGTTTTATGCGATGTAGTCCCTATGGATGCTTGTCATATTATTTTAGGGAGACCTTGGCAATTTGATAGAGATGTGACACATAAAGGTCGAAGCAATGAATATATTCTATCATCTAGTGGAAAGAAAATCGTCTTGAGGCCTATGTCATCCGAAGCAATTTATGTTATGCATTCTGGTCGTGACAAAAGATCGAATCTAACAATGTTTGCTATGGAAGACGAACTTGACCAAGAGCTAAACAAGGAAGAGTTTAAAGACAACACCATTGATTCTTCCCTGTATTTAAATCATCCACCAACATTTGACGATTATGGTGGATGCTCTTGATGATGAAGTTTCAAAGATTGTGAATTTAGATGAGGATGATAACAAAAAAGAAGAGAAAAAAGAAATTATTGAATAATTGACATTGAACATTAATTCGATTCATAGCAATCTAATTCATGTCAAACCAACATTGATGAAGGGAAAATATAAATCACCATTGGAATCGTATATAGATGAGTTCTTATATGGTGATAGGTATTCTGATCTTACTGTCTTCACTTCGGTGTTAATGGGGAATTATGAAGATATTGAAGGCAATGATAACTTCTTATTTGGCTCAATAGAGTTGAAAGAGGTGCATAGTTCTTATGTGGTCGGTATTCTAATGGATGTGAATCTTGAATCGTTAAAAGATCATCATGTTCACTTGATCTTGAATATGAAGATATTAACAAGTTTCTAATTCTTATGCACGGAGGGTGGAGGGGTGGAAGGCACGAGAGGAATTTGGAAGCAAACAAGATAGATGAGCTTGAAGTTTTTATTGAAGATGATGAACTAAAAGATAATTCAAGTTTATTACTATTTCTTATAAATGAATTTGCATCCAGGTTTGTGAAGTTCATATTTGATCCCGGAGGATTGAAGCATCATGAATTGAGGACAATTCCTTTTAAAGGGGGAGGGGATGATACGAAATTGATGCAGAGATTAGACGAAATAAACAGTCGCCACGATTTGTTCAAATCGAAAACGCTTTCCCACTGTTTACTCGGTTACTTGGCGCCCAAGGAAGAGGTGTCAAGACTTCTTTTCTAAAAGAAATCATATCTTAGTTGAATTAGTATAAGTTATTTATTTCCTATTTGTGTTAGAAGTTCTACTTTCCTAATTAGTAGCTTATTCCGTTTTAAGAAAGTTTACTCGTTTCCTAAATTCATTTTACCTATTATGTTTTAGGGAAGTATTTCTTATATATTTAAGGAGTGTGTAATAAGGCAATTAGAATTTCCATAGAAATCTTAATCTACACGAGTAGATCTAGGAGATCGGTTTAAGGAAGCTTATTTCCTTAATCGGTTTAGGAGTCTTTTTAATTAGTATAAATAGGAGTCATTGTATTCTTATTTTAACCATGATATATTGATTAAGAAAATTGAAGTTGTTGCTTTATTCTGTCTGCAAGTTTTGTAAACATAGAATCGACGCGTTTTCGTTCCAAAACGGTTTACATAAGCCTCGACGTTTTCGTGCTTAAACTAGATCGACTAGCACGCGCTTTGCTACATCGGTCACCATTGTTCAAAGCATAGGTCTGTTTTGAGCAAATATCCCATTGATTTATTTTCTTCATAGATCTCGAATCAAATATCCCTTGTTACTTTATTTTCGTTCAATAAATACAAAAACACATAAAAATTACAAAGTTCTCATTCTGATTCAAACAGTTCAATAAACCGTCCAAATCACATAAATCAGACAATCAGACAGTCTTCCGCACTGTCCAGTTTTGTTAATTCCGCTGCAACTCTAACGAATCTTATTCTTTCGAGTAATTTTCGTATCAGTTCACTTGTCATATAATAATTGCCCCTTCCTATTTCCTTGGTTTTTGTGCCAAAACCAAATACAAACAAATAACCTGGGCGGAGGGACTGAGGGAGTATATATTTAGTATTTAAAACCATTTTCTAAAAACTGAAACTCTCTATAAATAAGGGGTAGAATAACAATGTAAGATAAGACTTGAATTTGTTAAAATTAATGTATCAAGTAAAAAAATAAGTTATAAATATACATCTGTCTATAAACCATATATGAAATTTTAATGACTCAGTTCGTCATATACATGCCATCGGATATCTTTCGTGTATCATCCATGTCAAAGTGGGCCCCTTATTAGTTTTACATAGATGCTTAAATATGATTGGTCATTTTATTTATCATTTATTACTACCCGCTGTTCATTCATTTGTTCATTCATATGATTTACTCTTTTAAGTAGTCACTTATCACATGTTCATTTTGAGGAATTAAACTTCGTTTCCGATAATAGTGTTTTATATTAACCAGAAAATGGTGGTGCAAGCAACAATCGAAAAAGATAACTACATTATTAAACTATGTCTCTAAATGTGATACAATTGATATAACTAATTTAATACCAAATGGTGTAACTTTTATGTTAAAGGCGGATGATTCATCAATAATGAACTAAATTAACTTCGAAATTTTGTTTGATCTGATTTTCAACATAGTTGATTTTTTTTTAATCAACTTAGCTGAAATATATTACTAAACCATGACTATGTAAATCAACGTTTATAATCTGTTGTTCAAGAAATTATCTGAACACGTAACGTGTATATTTTTTAAGATATTCCTAATGGGAGCCCCGTGCATCGCACGGGCTATCCACTAGTAGAATAACAAAGTAAAATATAGAAAAACTAACATAGCACCAACAACCAAAAACAAAAACAGAAGCACAAACATAGCAATATTCGTGACAAAATAATAATAAAATGTGGCAAAAGTTAAGCAACTTGTGGCAATATGCATAACAATAAATATATTTTGATGATATATTATGACAATATACATATTGGCAAATACATTTTGTTTTTCTTACAAGCCCCTTTTGTCCGTAAGGCCCAGTGTTATCGCAAATCCGGCCTTGTATACACTACCGTGACAACATAGCTAGCCCCGTGAATTCACGGGTAATAAAACTATTTTATTACTTATTACTTGTACTTATTTTAATATTTAATATTGTTTGAAAGCCTTTTGTAAAACTTGGACTCTCTATAATCGCTCGAAAAAAAGTTTCCTTTAATAATATAGATAGATAGATAGATAAATAAATATATATTGATGATTGATTGATTGATTGATTTTAATCACTTCACTCCCACAATAACTTCCCTCACTCCAATTACCTCATCTACCAGTAATTCCTACAATATTTATATTTTAGCTTATTCTCATGGCACCCAAATATAGTGAGTTATCTAAGTTAGGAGGATGTATATATAATCTTAAATGAGATTGTTTGTTGGTTTTAACAAAGGTGTTTTATATTGGGGCACCCGTTGGTTTATAAGAATATTTCAACAAAATTGGGCCCAACTAAGATGCGATATTTGGTAAAATCAAACCTAATATTTGGTGGTTTCATCTAAAGCGCCGAATTGTTGTTGTGAGGAAGAAAGAAAGAAAGATGGATCCTGGTTCGACGGAAATAGTGGTGCACGCTGTGAGTTCAGAGGATCTACCGGAGGGACAAAAAGCATGTCTTTATGGTGAACTATATCGGGTTAATTTAGATACAAGGAAGATATCAAAGTGCCCATGAGGTAAGCTGTATTTCGACGACGAGCTTACTTCCATGGCGATTTCAGGTGGTGTCATCTACATCCTTGGCGGCGGTTCAGATGCCGATGAAGACTACCCCGAATATATTAAGGATAAGCATCCCCAACATTCACGCGTTTCATGTATTGATCTAGTTAGCGATGATCCTCAATGGAAGCGCTCCCGAATGTGTGACTCCTTTACCACTCGTCCCCGGTGCTACCTATAAAGGTAATCTCTTTGTATTCGGAGGTAATTTTGAGGAATTTTACGGTGACAATATTTCTGAGTTTCATGGGGAAAAATTAGTCCTTCCACTCAAACCACATGACAACTGGCGTATCTTGCAACGTCCTCCACCACCACCACCAGAGGCCAATGTTATCCATTGTTCGAAGTCCATTAATGTCAGTACTCCAGTTCTTGTTGACTCGAAGAATAACCGCATCCTTTTCCATTTCCCTATCATTGGCTCCCTTTATGCTCTCTATCCTGATCGTTTGCCCAGATGGGATTTTCTCTTCTGTATTGGATGGAGTTGCGTGGTTGGCGTTTTTGATGATATCATTCTATTCCATTACCGCCGCAACTTCCAGGCTTTTGACTTGCAAAACGACAAAGAACTTGACGACCCTGTCATCTCCGATGATTTCCCCTCTAATGTGTTTGACCTCATGTTCGATGCTTTAATTCCTATGTCCCCACCTGGTACCTTCTGCCTCGCTGTCTACTACCTGGAGTTTAAGTTGCCCGACATAACTCATCTAGTATTTGCCAAATTCCCTGTTGAGCGCCAAACTTCTGGACAGATTCACATCATCTATATCTCTCATTACAACCTTAACCTTGATTGTAAGACCTGTGTTACTAATTACGTCCCCATAGGTATGTACTTTCCCATTACTTTACTTTATTTCTCTTTTTTTTTTTCATCTTCTCCTTATTCTAGCTTTACTCTACATTTTGTTTCTTTTGTGTTTGATCTCATTATGTTGACTCTGAGGTTGCAGCATTCATTGCTCTTTAGTCGATTGGTCGATTGAGTTATTCTACTCCTGCATATTTCTCTTTTCGTTTTGGCATTCTTGCTTCTTCTCATGTGTCTATCTCCTTTGTTACTACGTGTATATCTTCATGTTTAGTCGGAGTTGGCATGGCTCAACTTTCTAACTTTTTCATATGGCGGTGTCTCTCAAAATATAATTTTTCCTAGTATTAGATGTATGGGACTATGTGAGACATTTAAGGTTTGGAACTTTCTTAAATGACTA